>NC_048269.2:32187504-32846004 GCF_005286985.2 Setaria viridis | reverse complement strand
TTTGTAGCATCACTGATGAGATGACATAGAGATGATGATGATGATGATGACACAAAGTCATGAATTATAGTACACACATTGAAGCCCATAAACACATTTTCATTGACAGAACAAGGAAAATTTGCTATCAGGGTAGCCCCTCGTGGGCCTCCCAAAGGGAGTCCTGCTATGCCAAAAGCGAGGGGACAATTAATACCTACCCTATTAGACCCTGGGAATATTCTCAATCCAAATGCCTACTAATTCATAGGAATATTCTCATGCCAAAATACTCAATCTTACCAAAAGTTGCAATGTCTCCTTTTCATCTGTAATACTTAATCTTTGCCTTACAGAAGACACAAGCTCATCCAAGCTCTCAGAGCCTGCAGTGATGAATTATGACAAATTAATAACCAATTATATTTGGAGAATCACAACCATATCATACATCTGCAGGCAAAGTATGGGACAGGTAAATACCACAGGTGAATCTATGCACACGGCCCTTTCTGTCTTGAAGCTTAAAGGAAAATGAATTGCCAATCACAGGGGGATAAACACTACTCTTTCCATCTCCAGCCTCTGATGGCAGGAGTAAGGATACCTCGCTGAGAAATACAAGCAAAATTATATTATAGGAAAACAGAAGAAGACAAAATAATCCTCAAAAGACCCATGAACAAACCTATGACTATCGAATTCCTCATCTGGAGGCTCCAAAGCAAGAGCAGAGTCCCAGAACCTCTGCATTACTGAGTTTGCGACATCATTTACAGTTCCATTCCCTCCTTCAACCTAAAAGTAAAGAATTAGATGAAGAAATTCAGCATATGAAACAGAAGAGAGCTGATGAAAGGATTATGGAGTTATGAATCACCAATTGAATGGTTGCATGGGTAAGTTGCAGGACATCCAGGCAAGCAGCAATTTGTCCATCTGGTTACAAAAATGAAGACATGTAACAGATAGAGTGGCAGTAAAATATTCATGACAGAGACAGAAATCAGGTCGGTCGCACCTTTGTCAATAACAGGAATATGCAAAAATTTGCCATCATGCATTATATGTAGTGCATCGAGAATTGTTGTATCTAAGGTGGCACAATCTGGGTTGGCAGTCATCACCTGAAAAAGTTATAACCAACACAGTTAGGGTGCAACTAAACAAAACTTTGATAATGAGAACAAAGAAAAATATAAATATGGTGGAATACCTTTTCTACTAGGGTCAACTCAGGGGAAATATTTTGTGCAACAACACGCATAAGTACATCTTTTGAGCTGCATAATATGATCATATATCAGCGAATAATTAGCAAGTAAATCATGTACACTACTATTTTACTAATATAGAATGCTTACGTAAAGATTCCCTGCAATGTGTTTCCTGTAGCGACGACCACCGAATTAACTCGAAACTCTCGCATTTTCTGTGCTGCTACACACACAGGATCTGTAGGCAAAACAATTGCTACTCTGGAAGTTGATAGCATAGTAAGGACTATGTTCTCTATATTGCTAACAATTGAAAGAAAGTCTGAGAAAACGGATGTTATACTTTGTGTTCTCTGTGATGATGGTTGACAAAGAAGGTTTGAACATCCTCTCTCGTAGAGTTTCAATGAGAGCAGAAGGAGCTGTAATAATAGTAAATAAATACCTTCAAATGATTGGTAGCATAATAGAAAGTAAAAAAAAGAGTTTTGAAACGTGGTTGCAAAAATCATGATATATAATATAAGAATGTAACAGTAGAACAGGATATACCTAACAAGTTGGTATGATACGAATTTTTTCACTTGGATTTAGAATGATAAGGCATAGCATAATTATTATTCCCTCCATCCCAAATTATAGATCGTTTTGGCTTTTCTAGATGTATAGATATTAGTATGCATCTAGACATAGCATACATCTAAGTACATAACGATATCTATGAATCTAAAAATGTCAAAACAACCTATAATTTGGGTCGGAGGGAGTATTTTATAAAATCTAACTTATATGTTATATCAATGTACTTGCAAGACTAAATGTTTTTTTTAATTGAGATAGCATGTGTAATGCAAGACCTGAAAAGTTGCCTCCTAATTGACGTTCAACTCCTTCAACAGCAGCTGCTATTGCACTTCCTTGTTCTGCAGCCTTTTCAAGTCTTGCTATTGCGTCATAAAGGCATTTTGCAATGTCCAACATAGCAATAACCTCACCATTTTCTACTACAGGAAGGTGTCGAAATTTCCCTAAAATATAAAACAACATATTGGAAAAGCTGATGTTAGTGAAGAAAGAAACAAATATCCAACTAAGTGTTGACTCAGGGTTTATATGAAAAGACATGATAACAGCCAGTCTACACATACACAGTATATACGCAAATATTGTTGCTGAAATCATGCCAAAAACTCAGCAACATGCCAAACAAATCCTAGACATCTCACCATCCCAATCAATTCATTTGTTACTGAAAAATTGAGGACTGAGATACAATACAGCTAAATATGCCTAACCATCTACCAAAAATTGTGTTTTCATTGCAAGCAAGTTCAGCCAGTTTGACAGCGACTTATGGACACATATACATCACATGATAAAGTAGTTTTTTTCCGCAACATAAGGTTGTGTTTTTAGACATAGAAAATTTGCATATTGGTAACAGAAAAAGATATTAGTCACACAAGAATTTCAGAATGTAGCCAATACTGTTACCAAAAAAATGTACACAAATGGTTTGTGCACTACAATTACATATAAAGAAGAACAGCCCGCTATAAATTAGTGAAAATAACAGGAATACACTTGCTCTACTTTGTTTTCATATTGTACATACAAACAGATATCTAATGAACTCTATCAAAGGGAATGCCTCACTAGACATACCTTGAACCATCTTCTGCAATGCCTCAATGGCAAGAGAATCAGACATCACATAAGTTGGATTGCGTGTCATGATCTTGGACATGATGGTTTGCTCCACCCTAAGCCCCTCAGCAATCACCCTTGTAGCTATATCCTGCACCCCAATTCCAATACAAATGAATATGAACAAGAGTCACCTCACCAGTAGTAAAAATAGGCCATCACCTGCTTGGTTAAAAAGGAATTTACAAGGCTGCTTACTTAAAATTGCTTCATAGAACATAATGATAAAAAAATAGATGCCAGACAGAAGTCATGTGCAAACCATCATCATTTTACCTTGACTACATAGATAGTCTTAGGCAGAAACTAACTACTAAGCAAGTACAAGAACATTCTCTTCCATTTTCAGGTCTAGGAAAAACAGAAGGGGAACGAAAATGGGAAATATATACGGTGGTAAAGCAAAATAGCAATGAGTTGTCCAAGTTTGGTAAAAAAAATTGCTTGATCAAAAGCTCCAAATAAAAGGGAACTTTGTTTTGACAGAAACAGCCACTTGCTAAGCTCCAAACCAAGGATCTAATCCAAACATAGATTCCCCCCCGGGTAGTGAGAAGATATGTGGCATTTTTTACTCCTGTTACATCAAATTCAAAAGGTATCACATTTTCCTCAGCTCTGAAGGACTATAAAAGCACAACGGACACACATTATAACCATCAAATTCAACCCAAAAATAAAGAAAATAAAAAAGAACACCACCTTGTCGGTGACTATGCCTGAGAGGAGGCCCTGGGCGTCGGTGAGCAGCACGGCGTCGACCCGCCTAGCCGCCATCCGCCGGCACGCATCCGACACCGTGGTCCCCTCCGGAATCGTCAGGGCCTTGGACAGACGCAGCTTCTTCACCGTCCTCTCCCCTCTGCCCAAACAGACCAAGTAAAAATCCAATCTTTGCCGGTCTCGGTTCGAACCGAGGCGACGAAATGGAAGGACAAGAGTGGCGTAGGCTTGCCGCGCGCTTACGTGAGCTGGTGGGGAGAGGCGGGCTTGGAGGCGGCCTTCCCGTTCCCATTCCCGTTGGCGGCGGCGGCCGAGGGGTCGTCGGACTTGCGGGAGGAGGCGGAAGGCGGCCGGCTGCGGGTACGGCGGCTAGGTGGCGCCGCCGAAGCGGCTGCGCTCATGGCGATGTTTTGCCGCGGGAGCTCGTGGGGAATAGTGAGGCGGCGGCGGCGGCCGGCGAGGTGGGGAGCAGCTGGTGGAGCGGTGCTTCTGCTCCGTTTCTCCTGACCTCCGGGGCTCCTTCGTTAGCGTGTGGACGTTTTGCGTTTCAGTCACTCCAGTCCTGGGTTATCATGAAAACCTCGTGGTTTGGGAGTTTTCGGACTCAGAATCTGTTCTTGCTATTTTTTGTTCTGTTTTAATTAAAACTAAGTTTTCAGACTATTGGAAAAAGATACCACGATTTACGGTAATAATTTTAAAAGATAACTAAGTTTTCAGACGATTGGAAAAAGATACCACACGATTTACGGTAATAATTTTAAAATATACTATATCGCAAACTCAGCTAATTAGCAGCATGAGGTGATATCAGTAATTCCATCGCTAATGAAAAGAAGGTTGTAGGATAACGTGACACTGTCACCGGTCAACTCGCAACGCACAAGCCCAGTGCATCCTTTTTTTCTTCAATAGTTTTTTGGTCTTCAAGAGTTTGCTAACTTTTCATATGACTGATAAAAATAAGTTTGTAAATCATAAAAATCTAAGGTGCGCAAACTGTCAAGATTGGTAAAGTTTTAGGCAATAAAAATGCAGTTAATTCTAATTCACCCTAGCGCAAAACCTCTATATTTCATTGGTTTTTGGCTGGCAATGAATAAGAGCATGCTATATGTTACAAAACATTATTAGAGGTCTCCTAAACGGCTCGCCATTTCAAAGAGTAATCCAGGCATCATTGAATAAGTACCACAGCTGTTTCTTTCGCTCGCTTGTAGACTTGTAGCTGTGGCGGCTATCCCTTTCTTTGGGACACGAAGGCCAGGCATCCCAATCGGGCAGTAATAACGCGATAGGTGCAGGGCCTCATCGAAACATTCCCCCCATCAATTATATTTGTAGCAGAATATTTGTTATGCTAAAAAAAGCACTCATTAACTCGTCATTGACTCGCAAACCGCGTGCACCACATGGCCCGCACCCTCCGTATATGGCCGTATCCCACCGTCCCCACAACACCCCCACCGCGTGGGCCCCGCCGCGCAGGATCGCGTCCACGGTGCACCGGGTCCACGCAGCTTCCCCTCGCCACCGGCCGCCGGGATGCGGATTTGAAAATTTTGAACTTGCGGCCCGCCCCCCGCGGGATGGAGCCAGCAGCAAGGACCCCTCAAACTTTCGGGAAATTCCGTACAGACCCCTCGGGGGGCCGTTCGTGGGGCCCGCGCGGCAGTGAGAGCACGTGGCTGCCCGTGGGAGGAAAGGAAACAAACGGACGGAGGGGCGGGCGGCAGCGTGCAGCGGCGGATGGCCACAGGAGTTGGGTGGCTCTGGCGCCGCCATGGCGTGCGATCCGTGCATCATGTCTCAGTCCAGGGGAGGAGAGGATGGGACAAGAAAACCTTGGCGGCCAAGCGACACAACACACGGGGGCGCCAGGAGATCCATCCACACGCATGCAGGCACTTGCGGCTTCTGTGGCAAGCACGTGAGCCACGCCGAGCGCACTCCGAGTTTAGTTGGCTGGTGTTTCTTTGTCGCGCGCCAGGTGTTCGACCGCGCGCCCCACAGGGACGCCTTCCTCTGGAACGTCGTGCTCCAAGGCTACGCGCGGGCCGGACCGTCACACGGGCGAGAGGCAATCGCGCTCTTCGCGCGCATGCACGCGAGCACCGGGGCGCCCGCGGCATCCAACATCTACACGTACACGTTCGACGTCAAGGCGTGCTTTCGTGGCCGACGCGCTCGTCGCGTTCTACGCCAGGCGCGGCGACGTGGCGGCGGCGGCGAGGAAGGTGTTCGACGTGGCCGCCGCCAAGGACGTCGTGAGCTGGATTCTAACTCGTTGATCGCCGGCTACGCCCAGAACGGGCGCTCGGACGAGGCGGTCGCGCTGCTCCGTTCCATGCCGCGGCGCGACGTGCCGGCCAGACCTCGTCACCTTAGTCGCCGTGCTCCCGGCCTGCGCGGCGTCGGCGGCCAATCCACGGGCCACGGTTGCTGTTTTTTGACAAAAAAAAAATCCTGCACACCAAAGTACGTACTGCTCTGGTAGCTTCGGAATGGTTTTGTCCTTCCTGATCCCAGTACTGCTCTTTTCTTTAGCATGCTTGCAAGATTCAAGATCATGTGGTCTTGCAAGATGGAAAAAGTAAAGAAACGCACTGAATCTCTACTACATTACATGTACGGAGCAGCAGAATGACCGCACCGAATTCTTTCCACCGAGAAAGACCTGCGCGAAAAATAGCACCCGCTTGTCCTGGTCTCCGGCGTCGGCGTCCATTCTCGTAGCCAAGAAGTTGACATGGTAGATTCCCTGCATCCGGACGTCGCTTCTTGCCACGGCACAGATGGTGTCAAACTTGTAGCTTTCGTCCCGCCAGATCCAAGAATTACTACTAATTACTGGTGTGTAAATTTCAAACAGCACCAGCAACAGAAAATAATCAGATACTTAGGAGATGAAAACAAATTACCAGCAAGAGGCAGACGCTGTCCATTAGGAAGCTTTGTTTCCTTTCGAAGGCCCTTCTCTCCTCGGCTATTTCTGCCAGGGCCCTTCGATGCATCACCGTCACAACCGGTGGTGACTTGAAGACGGGAAGGGTCGTCGCATGCGAAGACAGTAACGTGGAGATGTGATCCATGGCCTCAATGGATAGCTCATGGCCTTTCGTAGGCAGGAGATCACACAGCTTGGCTTCTAATGCAGGCGTCATAGAATCCAAGTGCGCCATCATGGCAGCCTGCCTGGGGTGTTTCATGGCCTTGACTGCAGACAAGTCGTCGCTGGAGCTTACGACAGCATGGTGCCCGGCCCCTTCCGCCAGCTCTGCCGCGACACGGAGGGCTCCAGTCTGCACTGCCCTGACATAGACTTCTTTGGCACGGTGTTTGCTGAGGTGCCGCCGCCGGCGATGGCGGCGCCGCCAGCGAACATCGTCGACGACCAGCCGGCGCCGACGCCTCAGGTGCCGCAAAAGAGGCACAGCAAGAGGCTGCTGGCCAGGCCGCCTTCTGTCCCGGTGTCTCGCAGGTCGACGCACCGACTGATGCGCCAGCTTGACATCGTGGGGCAGGACCAGGCAATTGGAGATGAGGCGGTGGCGCAGTACGAGAAGATGTACAAGGGACCGATGCCGAGGAAGACGGTGGCGGCCCTGGCGGCTATCTCCCGCGTTGCTAGTGGTGTGTTGATGGCGGCCCTTGCTGCAATCAACTGTTGTGGGTCTTGTGGGTGTCGTCTATTGGTGATAATGAATAGCAACTTTGCAATTTTCAACTGGAACGTCAGGGGCCTCAATTCAGCTGCGCGCCGTGAGGAGGTGCTCAAGTTGTTACAGGCATCTCGTCCAATGCTAGTCTGCCTGCAGGAGTCCAAGCTAGAAGAAATCACTGACAGTTTGGCAGTGGAGTTTCTTGGACAACGCCTATCCAGTTTCAGTTACCTACCAGCCCTGGGAGTTAGTGGTGGGATCATCCTGGCTTGGGATGATGATCACATTCAGGCAGGCAGTGTCTCTCTGAAGGAATTCTCTCTGACAGCAACTGTTACACAACGCCTCACAAATGTCTCCTTCATTATCACTGTTGTGTATGGACCGGCCACAGATGCAGATAAACCTCGTTTTCTGGAAGAATTGAAAGGGATCAAGCCAGTGGACAACCAACTTTGGTTATGTCTGGGAGATTTCAATTTGATATACTCAGCCCAAGATAAAAACAACCTGAACCTGAACCGTCGCTTCATGGGGATGTTCAGAAGAACTCTGGATCAATGTGAGCTGCTGGAGATATGCTCTGCAAAATCGTAAGTATACTTGGAGCAATGAAAGGGAGCGGCCAACACTTGTCAGACTTGATCGAGTCTTTTGCAATAAAGAGTGGGATATTGCTTTTCCGTCTATTTGCTTGCATGCACTGTCCTCTTCAGCTTCAGACCACTGTCCATTATTTCTGTCACAAATCCGACAACAGCCCCAGCGAGAGCGGTTCAAGTTTGAACAATTTTGGACAAAGGTTCCTGATTTCCTTGATGTGGTCAGAAATGCTTGGGAGCTGCCGGTCACGGGCATATCAGCTTTGAATATTCTTCATCACAAAATGTGCAACACAGCTAAGGCACTTCGTTCTTGGAGTAGCTCTATTTTTGGTGAAGCGCTCCTACAGTTCCACATGGCCCAAGAGATAATCCTCAGGTTAGATATGGCTCAGGATACACGAGTACTGACAGAGGAGGAGAAGAAGCTGAGGAAAGCATTGAAGGTGAGAGTGCTGGGACTAGCAGTTGTGGAACGCTCACGCCGACGACAATGTTCCAGACTGACTTGGCTCAAGGAGGGTGATACTTGTACAAAGTTTTTTCATTTGAAAGCAAATGCAAGAAGAAGGAAAAACTTCATCCCAAGTCTCACAAAAAGCAATGTTGATATCATCTGGTCTCATGAGGAAAAGGAAGAGGAAATAGCACAGCATTTTCAGAACACAATTGGCAAAAAGGAACAATGCACATGCAGCTTCAATTGAGATGACCTGGAAATGACAGGAGTTCAGATGGAGGGCTTGGATGCACCATTCACTGAGGAAGAAATCTGGTCAGCAATCTCTCAAATGCCCTCGGAAAAGGCACCAGGTCGTGCCTTCTATAAGATGTGTTGGCCAATAGTTAAGATTGAGGTGGTCAATGCTTTTGCATGCATCTACAACATGCATACTGGCCCATTATTTAAATTGAATGGGGCGTCAATATCTCTGCTACCAAAGAAAGAGCTGGCAGAGAGAGTGCAAGACTTTCGGCCCATTAGCCTGATCCACTCATTTGCAAAGATTGTATCAAAGGTGTTGGCACTGAGATTGGCACCGTTCATTGACAGTTTAATATCTAACTCGCAGAGTGCATTTATCAAGAGAAGATGCATCCAAGATATGTTTTATATGTCAGAAATCTAGCCAGATCCTACCACAGGACCAAAACACCTGCCCTGCTGTTGAAACTGGACATATCTAAAGCTTTTGACTCTGTCTCTTGGGAATACTTGCTAGAGTTGCTACAGAAACGAGGTTTCCCTGCAAGATGGAGGGACTGGCTGGCACTAATCTTCACTAGTTCATCCTCTTCGGTGCTGCTAAATGGAGTGCCTGGTCCAATAATCAAGCATCAACGTGGTCTTCGACAAGGGGACACCCTCTCCCCCTATCTGTTCATCTTGGCGATTGATACCTTGCAGAATTTATTCAAGATTGCTAGAGACGAAGGATGCCTGTCCACAATAAGGGGTCGGCATGCCAAACTGCGCCTATCTCTTCATGCTGATGATGCGGTGATATTTGTGAACTCGTTGAAACAAGATGTAGATATGGTGGTTGAGATAATGCAAAGGTTCGATGATGCCATAGGATTGAGAATCAATCTGCAGAAGAGCACAGTAGCAAGCATTGGAGGACATGACCTGGATTTGGATGAAATCCTAGCTTCTTTCCCAGAACAACGTGTGGGTTTTCCCATTACCTACCTTGGCATTCCGATCGTGCTGGGTCGTCTACGTTTGGTACACCTACAAAATGTGCAAGACAAGGCAGTTGCAAAGATGTCAGGTTGGCAGTGCAAACTTCTGAATCCGGGAGGACGCAGGGTGCTTGTGCGCTCGGTTCTCAGTTCATTGCTAGTGTACCTACTCACGGTGATTAAGCCCCCAAAGAAATTCATCAAAGATTTTGACAAGGTGAGCAGGCGTTTTCTCTGGGCTGGCAATCAGCAGCTGCATGGAGGGAAATGCAAGGTTAGCTGGGCAAGATTACAAAGTCCAATTAAGAGGGGCGGCCTGGGGATTACTGATCTCGATGCTTTCAGCAGAGCACTTCGTCTAAGATGGCTATGGTTTCGCTGGAAATACCCAGAGCGTCCATGGGTTGGCATGGAGTTACCTGTTGATGACTTGGACATGGCCCTTTTCGCAGCAGCAACAAAGTTCACGGTTAACAATGGACGAACTGCTAGCTTGGTAGTGCACCAGCCATGCTCTTTCCACACCTGTACAAGCACAGCAAAAGGAAAAACAGAACAGTAGTAGAGGCAATGCAGAATGAACAATGGATTTCAGATCTTATGCATGATCTCACGGTGCCACTCTTGGATGAATTTGTTAAGCTACGGGGACTGATTGAGGAGGCCCAGTTTGATCATGGCGCCACAGAGCCAGACACAATACTCTGGACAAGAACTGCTTCAGGTGAATATTCAGCAAGATCGGCATACGACATGCAATTTGAAGGTGGTGCCCTCTCGTCGTTCCCAAAGACGGTTTGGAAGGTCTGGGCACCTTTCAGGTGCAAGTTTTTCATGTGGTTGCTCCAACAGAACAGAGTCTGGACAACTGATAGGCTGCTGCTCAGAGAATGGCCTAACTCATACTTCTGCCAGATGTGTTACAGCAGTCTTGAGACAGCACGTCACCTGGTGTCCAGTTTCTTCTTCCATTTGGCAAGCAGTCGGCACCTGGTGTGGTCGCGCCTCCCTGCAACCTAATGCCTGGAACAAAGAGGCTGATCTGGTGGGTTGGTTCCATGATTTGGCTGGAAGTGCTATGGACGCTGCTACGAAAGGAGCTCGCTCCATGGCGATACTGGTAGTGTGGACGATATGGTGTGAGCGAAACAACAGAATTTTCAACAATCAGGAGAAGCCGATCGCAAAGCTTGTTGAGGATGTTAAGGATGTTGCTCGTCTATGGTGTGTGGCTGGAGCCAAGCACTTGGCTGTCATAGTTGATAGATCAGGCCGCGAGTAATCGCTGTAATGTTTTTTTTTTCTTCCTTTGTTGCGGGCCTATTTCGATGCCCCGGCCTATCCTTCAGGATGGGTTACTAAAACTTGGCGCCTCTGGTGCCTGCAATTGCTTCTCTTTTTATTAATTAACGCCGGGAATCATTCCGGGTCTTTCGAGAAAAAAAAAGACACGGAGGTTGCAGTTAGTGAAGTAGAGGTACTCCAAGGCACCGTGGCCGGACAACATGCTGTACTTGGTGCAGAGGAAGACGACCTGGGCAGTGAGGGCGTTGAACCCATTACGAAGCATCAGGTCAGTGCAGATCATGTTTTCGTTTTCATGTGCTGGGAAGTTGAGCTGGTACCGTATCGCATTGAGGAGGATGTTGAAGATAGGGTCCTCGAGTGGACCCTACAAGTAACCTCTGAGCACTAGCCCATGGTGAAGCACCATTGCTGAAGCTGGAGGCAGCTGGGATATTGCGCTGAGGTGCAGTGCGTGGATGTAATCGACAAGTAGCGCCTCGATTCTCTTCAGAGACAATTCCTTTACGCCACACGAATGACTCGTTCCTTTTTTGGCTCTTAAAAAATTTTAGTTTGCTATTTGACACCGGTTCAACTTTCGTTCCTTATATGATAATATGTTGGATTTTCCGTCTGGGAACCGTTAAATACCCTGCAAAAAGACGATTTTGTCCTGTGGGTCCCACCACCCTTCTTCTTCCTCTCCTCCCCTCCTCCCTCCTCTGCTCCACACCGCGCGGGCCTTCTCCCTCCGCCTGGCCGCGCCTCCCCCTTGCTCCACACTGTCACCCTCCGTCCAGCCGCGCCTCCCTCGTTCCTTCTCATTGCCGCAGGGGTCGGCCGCGCCCCTCCATGTCCAGGTCACCGACAGCGCACCCAGCCGGGACCCGAGCTCGAGGAAGTCGGGCGCCAGGTGCGGCCTCTGGTCGTGCGCCGCGTAGGGGAGCAGCGTGGCCGCCGGCCGCGCGTGCAGCCCACCCTCCGCCCATGCCATCCACACCTCACTCCGCTTTCTCCGTGACTGCGACACCACGCTCGCGCACATCGACCATGGCCGCCCGCTCACATCGCAGGACCACCGCTACGGCTCGTACGCCCCGCCGGCGCTGGCGACGGTGGCGGCCGGGGTGTTGCCCCCGCGCACGCGGGAGAAGGATTTACAACGGCATAGGTCCAGCAGCGTGGAGGCGGCGGAGCCCGAGGGGCCACCTCCGGCCGCGGCGGCGGCGTTGAACGGCTGGGAGAAGAGGGAGCGGATGGCAGAGGTGGACTTGCGGCTCAGCACAGCGGCCACGGCAGCGGAGGCCTCGAGGCCGGCCAGGCGCTCGTGGAGGTAGGCGGCGCAGAAGCCCGTGAAGGACTCCCCAGGGTGGAGATCGCAGGTGGTGCTCACCGATCGACGTGGAGGTGGCACTGGTGAGGCTCCATCTGCAGGCGGCGATGATGCGGCGGGCGCCACTGGATCCGACCTGCCCGCGCGCGTTCCAGAGGCGCAGCCGCTTCGACACCCACGAGGTGTTCCTGGACCCCGCGAGGCGCGCCGACCCGGCCGCCGCCGGCGCACACAGCGAGATCGTGCGGTGTGGAGCATAGGAGGGAGAAGGGAAGGAGAGGAGGGAGAAGGGTGGTGGGGTCCAAGAGATAAAATCATCTTTTCGCAGGGTATTTAACGGTGGTTGGATGAAAAATCGAATAGAGTGTTAATTTAGTAACAAAAGTTGAAGTCAGTATCAAATAAGGAAGGAAAAAATTTTAAGGGCACGAAAGGAACGGATCATTTGTCTGGTGTCAAATAAGTAATTATCCGTAATCGCATGGAGAGACCTCCGAGTCCCAACCCGCTTGCTGGTCCTTGAGTAGGGATGAGCAGCGGTGGGTGCATGTGTTTAGATTCTGACAACTCGCCACCGGCACCACTGCGTCATCAGTGTCAGGGTAGCTCAACCGCAGGTTGTAGAGATACCGGCCGTCCGGTGCTCTCCCGTACTTCAGAGAGCTGTAGATGTCATCGACAGCGACCTTGCAGAGCTGATCGGTACGCAGCCATGCCGCGATCCTGTCCACATGGTCGGCAACAAACGTTTCGGTGGCGAGCGCGACCAGGCGATCAGGGTTGGGGTGCTCAGCAGCCATGGCAGCGTACATGAGCGAGTCCTTGATCGTGAGGATCCAGGCGTCATCATCAAAGCTGGGCAGCAGCGCCTCCTCAACCAGGCACTGCGTGTCGAATTCTCGCTCGACAAGATCCATGGCCAAGTAGATGTCAGCCTTGGCCAAGTAGAGGTACCCCACGGCCTGCTCCAAGGTGAGGTAGCGATACCCGCTCATCAAGAATGTGGTGAGACCATCCAGAGATCTCTCCGCCGTGTTCTGCCAGTACCAGCTGCTGTGCATCTTGTCGAGGAACTCGGTGGTGATGTCCTCCCTCTTGTACGGTCCTTGGCCACTTCGGCCATGCGCGACGATGGCGTGGAGGATGACGTTGGAGACCGGCTCCAGGAGGCCGTAGCAGTGGCCGGCGACGGAGAGGCAATGTATCGGATTCGGGTAGTCGCGGATGGGGAGGCGGTCAAGCGCCTCCACGTAGAACCCGCATATGGTGTCGAGCAGGGCTTGATGGGGATCCTCTCGATCAATGCCGCTGTCGCCACAGCAGAAAACTGGGAGGTGGTTGCTGGCCATTGGAGAGCAAGCACACCGGCGGCTGGCTGTTCCGGCGAGTCGACGACGATGCTGATTGTTAGGGCCTTGGGATGCCGGTTGATGATGTTACTTGCTCCAGGCCTTCTCGGGGCTCAGGACACGGCTGGTACGAGATACCGTGTCCGATTCCGTTTGGATGACAGCGGAGATGGGAATGAAAGAAACAAGGAATTCGACTTGGACTCGGCCAGGCCCGGACCACGGACACCGATAGGGTAGGAGGAGAAAGTGGGTCCCAGGAGAAAGAAACCTCACACCGGCCGGCTCGTCTCCTCGTCCTGTTCGGACAAGACTGCAAAGCCTGTTAGTCATCTCCTACCGTCATCACCATCTCCTCCCAACCAGCTCATTACACTAGGGACGGACGTGCGTTCGAATTACCAGAATTGGTTACTAGAGAGAACTTCATCAACACAGTTACACAAGGGTATCGCGTTTTCAGTAGGGATTAGTAGGTTTTATAAAACTTTATCATCTGCTGGACCATTTTAGTTGTACAGAGAGGAAACACGAGTAGTAGTAGTGAAGAAAAAGAGGGAAGGATCATTTTATGCCCATTCAACAATCTATGCAAAATACTCGATCGATCAACTTCATAATTTAATTTCTCTTATACATATAGTATAGCATTACCATGCCTCAAGCTTGCATCTCAATGGCGAGCTCGATCTTTGCAGTAGCTAGCAGTAGTAACTAACGGCACGCACAAAGCATCGATGAGCACCATGCATGGATCATCACGGCGAAGACGTGCTTAGCTTGCGTAACCAGTATGTATCGTCGGAGTTGCTAGCCGATGAATTAGTAGCTGTAGTTCTTGACGAACATGCCCTCCTTGGCCTCGGCGGCCTCGCCGTCGGAGGTGTACTTGCCGAGCTGCGCCAGCGAGTTGGCCTTGGCGCGCAGCAGCAGCGCGTCCTGCGCCGCCTTGACGTTCTCCGGCACGCCGCCCCACGTCTTGAGGCAGGTGTTCTGCAGCGCCCGCGCGTAGGAGAAGGACACGTGCCACGGGTTGGGCCCCTGGTTCATGGCGTTGAGGTTCTGCGTCGCCTCCACCTCCGACTGCCCGCCGGAGAGGAACATGATGCCGGGGACGGAGGGCGGGATGCGGCGGTGGAGGAGCTTCAGGGTGTACTCGGCGACCTGCTCCGGCGTGGCCCGGTCCTTAGCCTCGGCGCCCGGCGTCACCATGGATGGCTTGAGCAGGATGCCCTCGAACATGACGTTGTTCTCCGCCATGGCGTAGAAGGTCTCGGCCCACACCTTCTGCGCCACCTCGAAGGTCCGCTCGATGCCGTGCTCGCCGTCCAGCAGGATCTCCGGCTCTACGATCGGCACAAGTCCGTTGTCCTGCTCGGTCGATTCCATTCCATCGGTGTTAGCTTTTATTAATTAGCTGGATGAACTATCTCCATGGCTAGAAGCAAGCAAGAAGGCGTACCTGCGAGATGGCGGCGTAGCGGGCGAGCCCCCATGCGGCCTCCTTGACGGCGAGCTCGGATGGCCCGTTGGGGATGCTGACGACGGTGCGCCACTTGGCGAATCGGGCGCCCTGCTGGTAGTAGGCGGCCTCGCGGGCGGCGAGGCCGTCGAGGCCCTGGCACCAGGACTCGTCGTTGGAGCCGGCGAGCGGGACGAGGCCCTTGTCGACCTTGATCCCGGGCACGATGCCCTGCTCGGTGAGGATGTCGACGATCCGGCGGCCGTCGACGGCGGACTGGTAGAGCGTCTCCTCGAAAAGGATGGCGCCGGAGATGTAGTTGCCCAGCCCCGGCGCGGTGACCAGCAGCGTCCTGTACGCCTGCCGGTTGGCCTCCGTGTTCTCCAGCCCGATGGACGCCAGCCGCTTCCCGCACGTCGCGTTCGACTCGTCCATGGCCAGGATGCCGCGCCCAGGCGACGCGATCGTTTTCTGCAACTCACCATGTCATCATTATTTCTTTCAGCAAGCAAGATGGCGATAGTGACAGTTTCGATCGGCCACTAGTGAAGAAACGACGAACGCACCGCTGTCTTGACGAGCTCATCGGCGTAGGCGCTGGCGCGGACGACCACGGAGACGGTGACCGGCCGGGGCGCGGTGAGCTGCCTGGCGGCGCCCCATTCCGACTTCTTGGGAAGGAAGGAGGACTTGAGCAGGGTAGCAGAGGCCATCTTCTTCTTCCTCGATGCTCTTGCTGTCTTCTGAAGTTCAGCTCAGCTCAGGCTGGCAGTGGCCTCAGGTTCACACCAGTGAACAACGAATGGAGTGTCTCCTTCCTTGGGGTGAGAGCTGCAGCCACATCACATATTTAAGGTTTCTGCCAGGTAAACCAGTGGTGGCTGGACAAGGGAAGGAAGGATAAAAAGACATGCGTTGTGAGGCTGAGGTTGCTGCCCTCTGGATTTCAGTGGATGGAGTGGCTGCTTCTCACTGGTTCCCATGGTCTCTTCAAAAGAGTAGGACCATGCACGGTTATCACCTCCTTTTTGTTTTGTCCTGATCCGGATTCCTGATTCTAGGGAAGATCTTTTCTGTGATTTCCATCCCATTTTAACTGTGTGCTGTAAAAAAATGACAAAAAGTTCAGAGAAAAAGGGACAGCTCAACTCTGGAATCTTCGTGGCAGCTCAACCATGGGATTGCCTGAATGTTGCTGGCCTCAAAATTTCAATAAGGATCCCAGTTTATTATATATATATCTATAAAAAAAAGGATCCCGGCTTTGGGTGATGAGGCTGACAGGGAGGTTTCTGTGGGCGCGCCAAACCAGCAACTGTTGCCCGTAGATGCGCGCCTGCGGTGGACATCCATCCATCGATTCCCACGGTTTGTCATCGTGGTTTTCGCAGAACGCCGCGGATTTCTTGGGGGCTTCTGGTGATGCCAACGGCTGCAGCTACGAGTTGTTTGTTGCCATGCGCGGTGTGGAGAGCTCTGCAGGCAAGCAATGGCGATCCAGGGGCGTCCGGTCATGTCGCGCTCCTGCATATCATCTGTCACAACACATGAGACATTGATCCACGTATACGGAAATGGACGAACTGTTCTAATCTGTCGTCTACGGAAATGGACGAACTGTTCCAATCTTTCGTATACGGAAATGGACGAACTGTTCCAACCTGTCGTATACGGGAATAGACGAACTGTACCCATCTTTCATTGGTTGTATTCAAGAAATTACTGGATGGAGATACACATGATTCTTTCCTGGACAACCAGAGCAAATACCTGACAAATGATTGTAACCATCCCTGATATTGTAATGTGAAAAACAGAGATTTTGAGAAATCATCAATAAGAAATAGGTTTGTGATGAGAACATGTTTACAAATGGATTGGTAATTCAAATGGACAGATCTAGATGCCTACCTTATAGGACAACGGCAGTGTACACTGGAAACAAAAATCAGTAATGGTACAAACCTGAGAATTATCAACAACATTCATGACAAGACAACAGGACTCCTAAGTAGCATCATAGCACCTAAATTTTGTTACACTTGTACCATAGTATGCTCTTTCCACTAACTACTAGTACCACTGCAGAAATTTAACAGCTTTTTGGTGGCATTGGTAATAGATCAACTGCTCAATTGGCATATGGGAGCATCTGGAAAGCAGAATCCTCTGATACCAATTAGCTCTCAGCGGGCTTCAAAAGTTCACCAAGATCCACATGCAAGCTGTTCCTCATGGTCCGCCTTCCTGCTCCACCAGCATTGCCCTTTCTCATCATCGCCGCAAACTCGCTATAATCAATTTGTCCATCCTGAAAAATGATGCATAATAATGAGACAATAGGACAAGTATGGAGAAGGATTCAAAGAACAAGAGGGGTTAAGAAGACCAACATTGTTTTGATCCACATCTTTGATCATATCCTCAAGATGAACATCAGAAAGACCAAACTGTTGGCATGCTTGTGAAAGCTCATCAATTGTTATGAAGCCACTCCCATCCTTGTCAAAGAATGCAAACGCTGACACCAAGCTTTCCTCCCTCTCCAGTTTATTCATGTGCAATGTAGCTGCCAAGAACTCTCCATAGTCAATGGTTCCACTGTTGTCAATATCAGCCTGATATACAAGACAAACCCAGATTACAATCTCAACGGTCCATACAATCAAAGGCTGCTACAGTGCATCTATTTTATGTGGACAATAGACTCGACGCAATAGTAGTACTTACTGCATCCATTAAAGCCTGGATTTCAGGTTCCATCAGATCCGACCCCACCCTTTTCAGACCGTTCTTCAGTTCATCATAAGTTATCGTCCCACTGTTGTCAGTATCGATCATTTTGAACAACTCCTTTAAGCCCCCGATCTCCTCCTCAGATAGGCTTTCAGCAATCACCTGCACGAACAAAAAGATTCATCTGAAAAGATCAATTTCCATGGTCATTGCACATACCATCACCTCTTATTAAACATTTGCAACCTTATGCCATGCCTGTTATGCGAGAAACCAGTTAATCTAGAGTTCAAGCAAACAATATTGTAAAACCCCATAGTGAAAAACCGAGCATTAGTTGTTTTAGAATTGTGTCAGACACTTAAGCCAAAACAAAGAACCTCTTCTCTTCCAACAAAAAGAATCTGTTTTGAAACTCCTGGTCCCTTCATTCCTTGCATCAGATGACCACTGACCATACTGCCCATGAAACCTCCTTTCCCAAAATCAAATGCTTCCTAATGCCCTTATCTGAGAACACTTGGTCAAATCCGGTGTGCCATTGCTGCTACCAATGCAACACAGCCCCAGATCTTAGCATTTACTGCTTCCTGTCACTAATATTGAAATTGTCCTCCCGAATCAACAAACAAACAAGGACAACAAGAGGTGAACATGACCAAGGCATTGTTGAACTAAGAGGGTGATGGTAGCGTGGTCACCAAGGTGGGTCAATGGGTGGAACTAGACATGAGATGTTGGCAGTGCAAACCCCACTCAATCAAGCAATAGAAGTGCACAGTAGTAATGTGTAAAACAATGAGGTCCAGTCGCTAACCAGTTTGCAGCTCACCACCATACAGATGCTCACCACCTACAGTCACTCACCTTTCTGACATCTTACCGTTGCTACCATTAGTGGCCTCCTGCTGCTAGTGTCAAGCAGTCTTTAGCCATGGGTTCAATGGCTTTTGTGGTCGGTAGTCATAGAATACCATGGCTGGCATCCAGGTCTCGCACTAGTGCAGCTGAAGGGATTGGAGACAACAGGGTTGGATCTGGGAGGACTGTTCTTTTGGAAAGAAACAGGTTCTGTGAATTGTATGAAAGGTGACATGTAGGCCAGCTTTTTTGTTTATTGGGACTGTGTGAGTGTGTGACATCGATGGTTGGTGTGGCAGAACTGCCATTAAAAAGAACAGGCGGCTAAATGACTGGTTTCAAAAGCTTTGGTTTTTAAGCAGATGTGTGTAAATTGGGCTTTCTAAAAATTAAAGGGGACAAATACAGATTTAAAGTGCACAAAAAATCCAGTTAACATGGAAAACCAGGAGAAAGAGAAAGGAAAAGATTCATATGAAGTTAACTTGAGTGCACAACACAGTAGGCAGTAAGGCAGTGTCATAATAGAAATGACGCACTGACCGTAACATTGCAGTACTGAATTTCGTTTGCAACATAATCACACATCAATGGGATAAAAGTTCTTATTTGAGAAAAATGAAGTTCTTCTTACCCTCAATGCCATCTTCTTAAGCTTGTTCATTGCAGAAAAGTTTTTCAGCCTTGACAAAACAGCAGAATCAATAGGCTTATCAGGTGCGACAGCATCATCAACAATCCATGGATGACCTGGCATAGTCAATGTCACCATGTTTAATAAGAACGAACTTCCATGACCCAGGAGCACAAGCATGCATACAGAATCTCAGACAGAGAGAGGGAGGGCATGTAGGCAGAAAACTTACATAGAACCTCATGAGCAGTCAATCTCTTCGTAGGATCCCGGATAAGCATCTTACGGACTAGATCTTTAGCACTATCAGAGATACTTGGCCATGGTTCAGATTCCAAGTCAAGTTTGCCTCGCAAAATCTGCCTGAAGATTCCAGCTTCACTTTCTGAAAGGAGGGGGAAACAGGAAGATTTTACATATGGAAACATGCTAATATCAGTAAACGACAATCAATCTCAACGTAGAAATTCAATGGTTGGAATAACAAACAATTTACCTGCCCAGAATGGGGGTACACCACATAGCAAAATATACAGAATAACTCCAGCACTCCAGACATCAGCTTCTGGGCCATAGCATTTCTGGAGCACCTCAGGGGCAACATAATAGGGGCTACCAACAACGTCAGCAAATTTGTCACCTGGAGATATAGCAAGGAATATCTTTCAGTGTGTGTTCTGTTAATCACTTCAAGCAAAACAGAATAAAGCACAGCATTAACTGAAGACTTCATTAAACACTACTTTAACCACAACACCACATTTGTCACAAAATCTGTTACAGTTCTACGAGAGAAGACAGTTCTTGCCATCAACCTTGAAAGGCTTATTGGCCTATTGCTATTGACAAGTATTCTAGTTGCAACGCAGATTTATTTGTCCCCAGTACTAATATATACTAGTTCTCATGTTAGCAACATTTTGACAGGGATTCTTTATATTCTAACAAAATGAGCCACATATGGAAATGAAATGTTAACATGCTTGCTGGTGTATCAAAACTATCTATGAAGAGCAGTACTCCCTACCAAACCCAATGCTAGCAGTTAGCGCGCATACCATTGCCGCATCAAGTGAACCAAATAGCAACATTGTACAGCACAAATATTAAACGTCAGCACAAACAATTGCACAGATACGCACCGGGCTTGTAGAACACCGATAGCCCAAAATCAGTGGCCTTGAGCGGGGCATCCTCTGCAGTGCTCGCGAAGAGGAAGTTCTCCGGCTTGAGGTCCCGGTGCATGACGCCGAGCGAGTGGCATCCCTCCACCACCCCGACGATCGTCCTGATGAGCTGCGCGGCGGCGCGCTCGCTGTAGTGTCCCTTGGCGACGATGCGGTCGAAGAGCTCGCCGCCGGCGCAGAGCTCCATGACGAGATGCACGAAGAGCGCGTCCTCGTAGGCGCCGCGGATGCGGACGACGTTGGGGTGCTCGGAAAGGTGGTGCATGATCTGGATCTCGCGCCACACGTCCTCGTAGTCCTCGCGGCACAGCAGTTTGCGCTTGGGGATGGATTTGCAGGCGTACTCGGCGCCGTCCGCCTTGCCCACGCACTGGTACGTGGTGCCGAACTGCCCCTGCCCCAGCTTCTTCCCGATGCGGTAGTGGTCGCGCACGTTGTCCGTCTTGTGCGGCAGCACCGACGCCGGCCGCCCCGCCGACCCCGTCGTCACCGGCGGCGGCAGCCGGGCGTGCGCATTGGCGCCGCCCGCCTTTCCCCTGCCCGGGCCTTGCGGGTCCGGCTGCATTTCCTTTCGCCGGCGGTGATTCCTCCCCGGATCAAGAACCGTAACCGTACGGACGGCCTGCCCTTCCTGGAAAAAACCGCGGCGAGGCTCGACGAATTCGCACCGTCGACCAATCAGAAATGGAAACCTTTTCCAATTCCGGCTACTATTCTGGGAGCTTTCCGGGGAAATCTACACGGATTGGAACCGAATAACTCGAAGGATTGGATCTTGGCGTGGGGGGCTCTCGCCTTTGGGGATTCCTGGGGAAATGGCCGACGAATTGGGCGCGACAGAGGAGCTTTAGCGGAGGTTTATGCGGCCGCGCAGGCCGAAGAACAGAGGAGAAACGCCAACAGGAAGGCGAAGATGAGGAGCAACGGGATTGCTCTGTTCTTCTCTCCCCTCTGGGATTGATGGATTGGTTCCTGCGGGGGATTTAAGGAGAGGTCACATGCCAAGGTTGGATTTTTCCTCCATGTGAGGGTGGAAATCTACACGGCTAGGTTTGGTGATTGCTCGGGCCTTGGATTGGGTCTACAAATGGGAACGGATCGCTAGGGCATGTGGGGGAGCATGTCGGTGGTTATCGCCTTCGCCTCCCTTCGCGAGGAGAGAGCGCAGAGGGGGGAGGAGAGAGGAGAGAGGAGGAAGACAACGTGGTCGGAAACTACCCCTTTCCATTACTTTTCTATTTCTTTTATTTATTTATCTAATAGTTTATCACTACATTGTTGGAGCTTCTGTTTAATATACTAAAATTTTTGTATCATCTTTTTATACAAATATACTGAAGTTATCTGAAAACTTGAAGGTGGCACCCTTATTATCAAATTAATCGTGGCACGTCGTCAGGATTCGAAATTATTTCCATAATTTGTTTTCAGTTGGTAAGATGCTACGTTAGCACAATTATCCAATCCTACGAGGTGCCAATAATGGGAAAACTCATCTACAACTAGTTCATCAATTATGATAGGCGTCGATCACCAAATTCCCAGCTTATCCAATTTGAGGCTGTGGGACTATTGCTATGCAGGACTGTAGGAGTATGGCAAGAAACTCTCCAACCTCTCAATGAGGCCTCCGTTCAATTAGACTGAGAGCTCATATCTCACCGGGCCCTATCATGATTGTTGAAGGCAATGGCATGCTAGTGCTACAATACTCTTTGGCACATGTCCTTGTACATTTTCACCGATCAGACATTGCAATGTTTTCTTTCGTGAAAGTGGCTAGGTGTTAAAAATAGTAATCTTGTTGGGCCTGTTGATTAATTAAAACTTATTTGACAATGAAAGCCAACCTGCGCAAAGACGAAAATGAAGCCCATTTGCCATGGCACTGGTAAGTCCTGACCTATCTCGAAAGATCATTTCCGTGGGGGTACCGTACTATAGTGGTATGGAACTACCACTTTTGCAGACGCATATCCTAATGATTCCTTTTAAAATTTTGCAGAGATGCATGAGAAGGAAGGTGCCAAGACGTGCAATGGGATGAACACTAATACTAAACAAAGACACAACACGCATGTATAAAAATAAAATCTAAAACGATAGTGAAAGCCGTTCATTTTCAATGGGATAACATGCGTCCCCACTAACCACGCATTGATCTAATGATCTCCTTGTCGTCTTTGACTTTTTGCACCAAACTCTTGGGCAAGTCTTCCGACGAACAAAAGCGTTAGGAAACATTGCAGATATGATAGGACTCTGTCCATAACCTTCTGAAATTGATGTTGCCTGCTTACACAAATAAAATGCCAAATAAGCATAGTGACCCGTCTTGATTTCTGTTCATGTATACACTGTACTACATTTGTCAAATTAATCTTCGATGTTGCTCCAAGTTTTAAGCCAGCTAGTGTTCTAACATGTTAATCATCATTAGGCTTGCGGTCTCGTCTGTGTTCTTTTCCCTTTTGAAATTATAATGCCAGGTGGCAATAATGAACATAAAAAAACAAGAGCACATTATTTTGTGTGTCGATCATATCGAACAGTCATGATGTAATTTATTCCCCATCATCTCATAGCCTCTTTTTATTAAAAATCAAGTTAAACGAATCGTGATGCGGACATTTGGATATCATCTTGATCGTCGTCTCTTCAAGGAAAACCATAATGCGAATACTGGAGTGGTTGCTCGCATTTTTTTTCTGAATTTATTTCATGAAAAAGGAATAGTTATACCATCTTCATACATAAAAGAATTATTATTGTTTTATTTTTTGAAAACATAAGAGAAGAACCAATGCTATAGCCGTGACTCACAAATTACAGGACGAAGCTGATTTCAACGTAAGTGTAGAATTTACTGTACGTTCTCAAAAAGTAGAATTTACTGTAAGAATTACCCCTTCTCTTTTGGATTGGGGCATTGGGCTGTGCATTGGCAACTACGAGGCAGTCAGGTAGAGATTAGTTAAATATCTAATCACCGATCAGTGTGAATTAACTTTATTAATCTCCACTTGAACAAAGGTAGCCGACATCAGCTTCGGCAAAGTAACATAAACAAAGGGAAGCCAAGTCAGAACCATTGCCTGTTCTCTGCAAGGGTTAGAGAGAAAAACAGCCATTGCTAAAAGCAACATGCCATATGAATGGGTCATGGATTTATCAGGAGGCACTGCCAAGATCGTCATGCCTCTCTTTTTTACGCTCAGGAATCATACCAAACCATATCAAGGATAAATTCTTTGCGCACATGGCTCAACAGCAACAGAGAGAGCAAGATAATGCTCTTTGGAGCTCTACTCTACATTGCCACAATTCCTTGCTTCAAAAAAACATTACCAAAAGTCCATTGTCAGTCAGATTCATGCTCACTAATATATTTTTAACATATTTGACCGCGCAGTTTGCAATCAGCCTAATGGCCAAGTGGAGGATGCTTTTTTTTAAGAGCAATGCAAATGGAGGATTTTATACAAATTTGACCGGTCAAGCCTGATGAATCATTCGCATGATAGCTTCCTTTGACCATATGATGCTAAGTTGCTAGCCACTGACCAAGATTCAGAAAATCGAAACCTGATCTGGACATGCTACGGTGTTGACATTCCAGGATATTATCATGCGACTCCAGGAAAAACACAAAATAAATATGATAAATGGTTCTCATAATCCTACAGCTGTCCTGTTCATAGTGTTGATCAGACCTTCAAACATCTCTGAACAGCATAATTCAGCTCCCAGAAAAACAACCAGTGATCCAATTGATTCCACAGCTGTCCCATAGATTTATTTTGCTCAGAATCTATAAACAAGTCTGCAGTCTTGTGTCTAAGGATGAGGAGGAGAAGGATAGAGATCAGACTGTTCTCATGGTTCCATGAACCCCACCAACCAGCACATTTCTTTCCATGTGGGTTGCTGCAACCTTGGATGATCATTGCCACAAGTGCATCGATGCAATGGTACATGCCCTTGACTGATGCCATTACACCCTGCCTCCTAGTGCACTGACAATAACAGCCAGATCAAAGCAGGGGCATAGGGTTTTGTTTGCAGTCACATGCAAAATTATTCCTCTGGTTGCAGAAGTGAGAAGGGGACCATGTATGATGGTCCTGGACTAAAATGGATCCTGCAACTCTAATGAGGCTCAGCCCAACAAAAAAGTTTTTTTAGAGCTAAACAGGCTCTCCTGGAGCTCTAAAGAAATATCAAATATAGGTGGCTGCATCAATCCTAGACTAAGATCGCAATTTTAGGAGTGACTTTTTTTTAATGTATTTCATAGCACTATTGCAAGCCAGATTTCCTGTCCTTAAGCCAGCATTCTGCCATAAGTCAACAGAAATAAATAGCTTGCTTCAGAAACCTGGTTATGGAGAACCAGTGGCCTCACCTCAGATGAAGGCAACCCAAGTCCTACCTTTGAATGCCAATTGGAGATTTTTAACACATCACATTATGAACAATATAAGTAATTTCATGAGACACTGCACAGATTACAAACATAATGTGGGTTCTTTCTCCCCTAGTTTGCAGATGTGTATAGTACAGTTTCTTGACTTCCAACTTGGAGTGATATTATATGACATCATACCTCCTCAAGTTTGAGTTATTGATTCTTGAGACAAAAGTTAACTGTTCCAGATTTTTTTTCCTTCACTAACTTAATTTAATATCCAGATTGGCCTACATAAGCAAGACTGTAGTTGCTTTTTCCTTTTTAAAAAAGAATGTTGTTATTTCAAAGCTTACGAAGGCAGTAAGTTTCCAGAGTTATCGACAGTATCCACAAAACAGAAGAAGGGCACGATAAATAAAGTAAAAGGAGACATGGTTTCAACACCACGCATGTTTGTGGAGAAGACATGACAGAGGAGATTAAGCACACAACAGTAAGAGTTGATCATGCATTGTGCATGCCGGTGGTTTCATTCTCTAAATCAGAAGGTGTGATATACTGCCATACAAGACCTAGTGTGCTACCCATTATGTTCATGATGACAGCTGAGAGTGCAGGTGGCAGGGAAACCAAGGGTGAGGAGAAATGTGCAGCTGCTAACACTACCCCTAAGGACGAATTTTGCATTCCTACCTGCAATCCAGAGAAAAAAGAAGGCCATTGAACATTTTTCATCGTATTCAAATTAAGTCTCTTAATCATAATTCTGAAAGACAATCAGGTAGGAAGCATTCTAAAAAAATAAAACATGGTCAAGGCAACAGAATTATTGTTTTAAGATTTCTGATACTATGATTGGAATTTGTAACAGTCTGCCAGTACTAATCCCAACAGTCACAAATAAGTGATGTTTTTAGACAACACGTGCATGCAAAAAAAAAATTGCAGCATTGTACACTATTTTCAACATATACTTATAAGTTCAAGTAAATTTATACACATTATGAAAGTACTTTTCAAGATATAAGGCCAATATGAAGAGTGGTGGAGGGTAGTGGAGGCCAAAAGGGGCCATGCACCCCCCCTTCCCCGGCATTGATGTGAGGCTCCGCTACTGAATAGCCCAAGTTTACGATATCCAAGTGCATGCATACTGAAATGCCACTTATTTTTTTACTAGAGCAGAAGGGTACTTGAGTCATAGCCTCATAGGAGAGGACTAATTTACACAATCTGTTGACTGATAATCTGATGTTTGTGACTAGTCAGCTACTCAATCCTCCCAAGTACTTTACACCTCTTAATATGAAATGCTAGTGTGCTGGAAGACTTGCTTGGTTTGTTTATTTTATTATACACATGGTTTCAACAATGAATATGCTTCTTCGTTTTACTGGTCATATTAATTGGGAAATATGGTTAGATCTGGTCAGGATCCATACCTCAATTGATATTGCTCTCCTTTGTTTTTCTTTCAAACCACTTATAGCTGCTGCTGTATACCTGTTTGTTATAGAGCCAACTAAACAATTAGACATCTGGATGACAAATGTCAGTAACTTGTAGCTTACTGAATTTTGATGGTTCACACCAAGTTCTGTTCTACTATACTCTTTTTTTAATGAAAAAAAACCATAAGATACAAAATTTGTGAATTGCATCACACATAAAAGGGTACAGTATGCATTCTTGTGCTCACCCAACAAAGAAACCAGCAAAATGCAGCAAGGAGACAGAGAGCATGACAACTCCGATATCCCCAGAGAAGAAGTTTCCATTCACAGAAGATGCATCAGCAATTGTTGAACTTAGGCGTACAAAATTCTCAGAGAAGACACTGTAACATTGAAAGATAAAGGGTAAAAGGATGCACGGTTTCTCCTATTCCCAAGCCAAAATAACATGGTAAGTTTGAAGGATCTGAACCTGCAAGCCAGAAGCGATGAAGCCAAGACTGCCATCAGAGGTGCAAAAGGAGTCACAAATTGAACTACCGATGGGAATGCTGTTTGTATAGAAGAACCTAATAGAATTGGGGCAACAACCACCTGAAGAAGGAAAAAAGGTCAGAGACAGACAAAACTAACTATGAGTAAAATCTTGCTATGAACTAATGGCGTCAGAAATTTCACCTGCAAAGTACTGAGAGAAAGCTTAACAGCATCCACAGGAATGTAAGCACCAGCTAGAACTTTCGTTAAGAGAGGGGTAAGGAACACAGCAGCAAGAGTGCTGCAGACAGTCATCACGATGGATAACGGAACATCGCCTTTAGCAACTAAAGTCACCTGAACCACTATAGGAAACAATTAGGTCAGTGCATAGGAGGACACATCTAGGAGAGAAGGATCATGAGGCAGAAAAACGGAACTGCTTATAACTGTTAAAAAATCGAAACAATTTTTCAATTTTCCAGAAGTTTGGTAGCATTGTCTTGTAAATAGGTGAACATGTACACTTCTGTAGGCAACATAAAAAAGGATAAAGTGTCAGTGCATGTCAGAACATCAGACGTTGGCTTCTCCAGAAGCTAAAACAACCAAGTACTCAACTCCCATTTTTGTTTCAAAAAAAAAAAAGGTACTCAACTCCCATTTCAATGAACAAATGCATCTGAACTCTCAATTGCATAGCCATTCTTAATTTAGCCCTTCAAGCAATCAGTTCACTTGAGTACATAACTGGCAAAGTTAAGTTCACTATAAAACAATAATACTAATGGGGAAATCCACACTTTTAATAGAAATATGGAGCGTGACAAACTGAATTCAGCTGACAATCTTACCACATTGGATGCAGTTCCACCAGGACAGCATCCTAGCAGGATAAGGCCTGCAGAGAGGGATGGGGGGAGCCCCAGCGCGCGGCTAATGATCGCCCCAAACACAGGCATTACGGTGTACTGCGCGGCGCACCCAAACAATATCTGCAGCACAGAGACGAACCAAGATTGCAATGGATCGGCAATTCGGCATGGAGAAAATGCCATCAATCAGAGGATCAAGCTTCTAGGAAGCAAGGAAGGGATGGGTTTGCACCGGCCACGTACGGAGAGGGGCCTGTCGCGGAGGAGTGCGGCGAAGTCCCTGAGGTTGAGGGTGAGGCCCATGGCGAGCATGATGAAGCCGAGCGTGGCGGTGTACGACCCCGGCGCCATGTCGACAAACCACCGGAACGCCTCGGGCCGCGCAACGGCGACGGAGGCGCCCGCCGTGACGTAGGCCGGGTACAGCCCGGCCGCCGTGGCAAGCGCCGCGTGCCACCGCGGCGCGGGCGGGGGCGCCGGCTCCGCGGGGCATTGGACTCGTCGGAGGGCGGAGGGAAGGCGCCGGCGCTTGGTGAAGAGGAGAGGGAGACACGGCCGTGGCACCGGCCGGGATACCGATCTCGCGGACGGGAGGGGGCGGAGGGATACGGGGAGGAGGAGGGGAGCCATGGCGACGGTGCCGCGGCGGTTTGTCTTTATCCGGTGCGCGCGCGGAGCGGTTGGGGGCGGCCACGACCGCACGAGTAATAAAGTGTCAAAGTGAAGTGTAGCACAGATTTTTATGGCACGCAGCGTCCGAAGGCGGATTTTTGGAATCTACGTCTTCGCTGCGTCGAGGCTGGTTTCACGGCTCTTGCCTAGTGGGAAAGAATCTACGTCTTCGTTTACTATGCCCTGACCAAGCAAGCCGTGGAGTAGTGATGAAAGATGTCCACGTATACAAGTATAGTAAGATGTGTCCATTTTGCTGAACTATATTGCTACATGCAAAGACAGCGCAGTAGTGTTTGCCTCTTGATGCCACGCTGCATACAAAGTACGTTGGAAACCTCACTAGCCATTTTGCTAGTTGAATTGGCATATGGAGGAAATTGCATATACTGATACACAATTCTGTTTTGCGAAAAAAAATGCATACACAATTCTAGCGTGATACTCTATAAACATAGCATAAAGAGCCGCCTCTTCTGTTGAATAACGGGCCGTATCAGCGGTGAAATTTGTTTGCACAAGCACAATATTGATCTAACTAATGTGAAATTAATTTTCACAATATTGATCTACCGTTGGAGTAGTCGGGTACAAATATTTCTCTCGCATACGACGCCTAATTAGTATTGAGGTACACCGAGTTACTTAGATCCTGTTTCTAAAATTTTAGCTGGTTAAATTTAGCTACTAAGGATCCAAACAGGTCCATCTAAAACTCAGCTTAAAACTTTAGCTACAACCCAGGAATCTAACCTAGAAATCTTGCGGTCCCGCGAGATTTTGAGCTAAACCACCTAAAAGTGGTGAAAGACCGTAGTAATACCTAGTGTTCAGCGTACTTACCCACCGCCACTGCAGTAAATGCTCCCCCCTTCCCCGTTCGCTCGATCCCATTAAAGAGGCAAACAGAGAAGAGCAGCAGGTCTTGGCACCCGGGAAAATGATGCTGGCGCCAACAAATCGAGCAGATGAAGGGGCAATTAGATGAAGGGTAGTATGGTCACAAATTAGCAATTAGCTGGTGGATCCAAACTTTAGCTAGTTAAAAAGGGCATGTATCGTTAAACTTTAGTTGGAGCGGATCCAAATAGGGTCTAAGATTATGTTTGGAGACCCCTGCTAAAAATTACTCCCTCTGTTCCAAATTATGAGTCATTTCAACTTTTTTGAAGAGACAAATTATTTTATGTTTAACTAAAATTACAGAGAAGATCAAAAAAATTATGACAGCGGATAGATATACTATGAAAATATATTTAATGAAGAAACTAATGGTAACTATTTAGTATCATGAATGTTAGTACTTTATTGTATAAATTTGGTCAAATTTAAGATGTTTTGATTGTCAAAAAATTAGAATAATTATAATCTGAAATGAAACGGAGGGGGTAAACGCTAAAAATTAGCCGGCAGGCTCCAAACGGGGCATCTAAAAGCCGTCTAATTTTTATCCAAGTGCCCAGCTAACGATTAGCTCGTTAGCTGCTTCAGCCGAGCTAAAAGCAACTAAAAGCGACTAAAAGCTGCTCACGGATGGACAAAGACCCAAATGCCCTCACATGCACAGCACAGGGAGTGGGGCAAGAGCGCCACACGGGGGACTAGGCTTTTTGCCTGGCTACCCTTTAGTCCAGGTTGGGGTGTTTGAATATGAGGTGTTAAACTTTAACAATATCACATCGGATGTTCGGATGCTAATTAGGAGAACTAAATATGAGCTAATTATAAAACTAATTGCAGAATCCTGTGCTAATTTGCGAGACGAATTTATTAAGCTAATTAATCCATCATTAGCAAATAGTTACTGTAGCACTACATTGTCAAATCATGGACTAATTAGGCTTAATAGATTCGTCTCGCGAATTACACTCCATATGTGGAATTAATTTTGTAATCAGCCTAAATTTAATACTCCTAATTAGCATCCAAACATCTGATGTGACATGTGTTAAATTTTAACACCCTGTATCAAACAGCTATGCACTAAACTTAGCTAGCCAAACAGGGTATAAGTGAAGTACACTATACGCAGCTAGCAAACAGGGTCTAAGTGAAGTACACTATATGCAAAGGATGGACACTTGCATAATCGATCATGTGATGCCACTGTCATAGGCATCTGTGCACGCCCGTGTACTAAGGGTGTGTTTGGTTTGGAGACGAAATGGGATGGGACGATCCTGTCCCCATTTTCATGGATGGGACGGTTCCATTTCGTGTTTGGTTGAGAAGGATAAGTCCATCCCAATTTTTTATTTGGTACGAGGGATCGAGAGGATGGGATGGATAACGATTTTAACACCGTTAGACACAGTAAATAGACCCCACCTGTCAATGGACCCTATTTGTCATTGTCTATCTATTTTTTTCAATTATCTTCTTCCATCTCCATCTCCTCCTCCATCCCCAGCTTGCTCGAGCCGCCAGTCGGGGAGCAGCTCGCTCGCCCACGCCGGCCGTAGAGCTCCAGCTCGCCCACGCCAGCCGCGCTCGAGCTGGCCCACGCCGCCCGCGAGCTCCCGCTCGCCTGCACTAGCCGTGTCGGAGGTCACATACCTGTGGCCGTTGCCGCTGACTCGATTCACTCCGCCGTCGTCGAGATCCAAGCTCGCCAGAGCTCGCCGCTGTGGGCCTCTGCTCGCCCCGCCGACCATGGAGGGCGCCGCGGAGCTCACCCGCCGCCGGCCCTTCACGCTCGCCCCCGCCGGCCCTTCCCGCGACTGCGTTGAAGTGGGACAATCCTATCCGCTCGTTTTGGGCCAATTGAGTCGTCCCACATCTGCACCGAATATTCCCCTATAAATGGACTCGTCCCGTGTCTCCTAACCAAATACTAGCCAAGACTATCCTATTCAATCCCATTCCATCCTCGGAACCAAACACACCCTAAACAAATCGAGCGAGCGGGCACCGGGCAGCAGAGGCAGCAACGCAGGTGAGAGGTGAGGTGACGAGCAGCAGCCAAGAGGATGGATCGGGACTCTCGAGGTCGAGGGGGGCAATTATTTACCCCTCCCCCCCGCCTCATCGTACCTGCCCCCGCCTTGGTCCCCGGCTCCTTCCTCCTCATCGTACCTGCCCCCGGTTCATGGTGACGACCTCCGCCGACGCCTGCTGCTCCTCCGGCTCATCCTCTTTTGGTATGTCACTGGCGACTCGCACGCTTGAGCTTGAGGCGATTCCTTCCTGGCAAGGGTGTCTCGCTTTTGTTTTGCTTGATTCTTCGAGAGGGCGTTAGTTCTGTCTTGAGATCTCGACAAGAGGAACGGATCGGATGTTCTTGGTACAATTAAGGAAAATTTGGGTTTGCGACACTGAAAGATCCATGTTTTAGAAATTTACCAGCGAACTGATGTGGTACGCTTTAATACCATTGAAAAAGATTCCACCTGTCAAGAAATATACCATTCCGTGACATTTTTCATCCATCCCACGTCATCTCCGTTATTTCCTGTTCATCTTCTCCGTCTCTGGCGCAAGCGCCGCGCCCAGGTTGTTGGCGGCAGCCCGCAGGCCGCCGTGCCTCAACCTACTCAACCCATGGCCACGCCTCACATCAGCTCCACCTTGCCCCATAGCCGCGCAACAGTTTGGCTTGGCCGCAGGCCGCCGCTCTGCCCGCGCATCAACCCACTTCTTCGCCCCCAGCTCGGCTCGGCCACTGCGCCCAAGCTAGCTTCCAGCCATGGCTGCCCCAGCTTGGCTACGCCAAAGTCCGCCGGGAGCCAACTGTGTCCCGTCACACGGCACCTCTCCCCGTCGGGCTCAAGTACATTATGTCACCTGCAGAGGAGCTGAATGGATTCGTGTTCCATTGAGGATGAAGCCGATTTAGAGCTGGGCACTGAGGATTTGCAGCTCGCTGCCTGCTACTGCTGTAGTACATGCCATGGCAAGGGAATTAGATCCTGCAGTGGCAGCACCCAGACCCAGCACGCATCAGCAAGGGCCCTTCACTTCCTGACCAATGAAAGCAGCAAGCACATGCGGCTCGCCGGCTCCTCTGGTTTGGTTGGAGGGGGAGCAGCTCCTCCGTTCACTGGTTGGAGAGAGAAGAAAGGTTGAGAGCCAAACGGCAGAAGGAAGAGAAATAGTGAAGAAACGGCAGTATGGATGGAAAACGTGACCGAGTGGTAAAATTCTAAACGGCGACATCTGTTGATGGTATTAAAGTGTACCGGAATGATTCGATGATAAATTTCTAAATCATGAATCTTTCGGTGTCACGAACCCAATTTTTCCTACAATTAAAGGTCCTGGTGTTCTTCTCCCATCAAGGAGATCGATTGGCTTTAAGACGACCAAGCCTTTCACCCCCTTTCTTTTATTATTGTGCCGTCAATTTTCGTGAAATCTTTGGCTCCTCTGAACCAAAGATGGCCCCTTTATGCAAAGGTCAGTTTTTTTTCCTCCTACGAGGCTACAAGTACATCATAGTGTGCAGTAATTAGTGGTGAAGTACGGTCTCTACCCAAACTACAAATACTCCATACATCATGGTCTCATTAGTACGACCGCACTGCTTGGAGTGCTGAGCTAACTTGTTGGATTAGTGGAGTGTTGGAAGTTTGGTACCATTTATCTTCATCTGGCAACAAAACAATCTGAGTAATCAAATATGCTAATTTCTTTGTTTGCTCCTCTCTTTGCCTTAGGACCTAACTCGTCATCTGAATTACACTTGAAAATTTTATAAGTACCTGCCTCAACCTCTTGGGCTGTGTTGAAATTTTCTACATGCTGTTTATACCCATCAATCAGCTAATACGTTGAGCCTATATATGCACTCGAGCATCTGCGAACCATGAATGCTCAAATCTGCAGGTTGGTTGGTTCTAATGGTCTTTCATTTGAACTCTTCTTTTTTGCAGAGTGCAGACTAGAGTCTCCCTCTGAATTCAAAAGCGAGATTTTTTTTGGAAGTTGATCGTAGATGGATCACAGTCAGAACCACATCCATGGCCAATCTGCTGCGAACTTCTGCTACCAGTTCGGTTCAGACAATCCGTTCCTTGGCATGGGAGTTCAGCAACCATTTGCGTCATTCACCTCGCCATTTGGTGCCACTCCATCCACCAACATTCCCCACATGGATTGGAACCCGGCTACCATGCTAGACAACCTTACCTTCATTGAGGAGAAGATACGGCAAGTGAAGGATGTAATCCGTACAATGGTGGACGATGGTGGCCAACGCCCAGGGGAGCTCGCTCAGCAGCAGCAGGTGGTCAATGCAGACCTGACATGCCTCATTGTTCAGCTCATCTCTACTGCCGGTAGCCTTCTCCCATCACTAAAGAACTCGACCTTTCTGAGCCACCCCCAAGCTGGACATATGGGCATCGTTAACCATGTTGGGTCGAGCTCGAGCTTCGTTCCTAATGTGACAACCATTTCTGAAGAGAACAAGGAGGAAATGTGTGGCCCTGAGGACTACGAAGAACTTTTCAAGGGTTTCACTGATGGCGCACTGGAAGGAGGCATTGAAATTGGCAATGTTCTTGTCGAGGAGCAGGATGCAAAGGATGGCGATGAAGGTGGTGATGTTGGCATGGATGGAGAGAGCTTACCGCCGGGCTCTTATGAGTTACTGCAGCTGGAGAAGGATGAGATATTGGCCCCACACACGCACTTCTGCTCCATCTGCGGAAAGGGTTTCAAGAGGGATGCGAATCTGCGAATGCACATGAGAGGGCATGGTGATGAGTACAAGAGCCCTGCCGCACTAGCCAAGCCACCTAGAAACGCAAGCGCAGAGCACGAACTGGTGAGGAGGTACTCTTGCCCATTTGTAGGCTGCAAGCGGAACAAGCTGCACAAGAACTTCCAGCCCCTCAAGACGATCCTGTGCGTGAAGAATCACTACAAGAGGAGCCACTGTGAGAAGAGCTACACCTGCAGCCGGTGCCACACAAAGAAGTTCTCGGTCATGGCCGACCTCAAGACGCACGAGAAGCACTGCGGCCGGGACAAGTGGCTGTGCTCGTGTGGAACAAGTTTTACAAGGAAGGACAAGCTTTTCGCACACGTAGCTCTGTTCCAAGGACACACCCCGGCGTTGCCAACAGAGGAGCCAAAGACTTCTTCAGACCAGATCAGTCGCGTAGGGAGCCACCAGGAACCAGCGAAACTCCCAAGCTCCATGGGCAGCAGCTTCGTGTGGGGTACCTCCTCAGGTAATGAAAATGCCCTGGATATCAAAGGGGTCGATGGCTGCAGCGATGACTTCCTCTCGACAGCGAACTTTGGTTCCTTCAATTTCAGTTTCGGGCCAGCTGATGGATTTACAGGAGAGCCTTCTGGCAGCTCATTCTCAATGCTGCCTTCTGAGCACTTCCAGAGTGCTCAAAAGAAGGGGAAGAACTAGACATAGATAATCTCGGGAAGCTTCAGATAGAATTGATGGTCAGCTTCAGATGGACCATAATCATTGCTCTTGTTTTGCATCATTTTCCACTGTAGTATAACATCACCTTTTCTTCCATGGCATTGTACTTGGCTTCGAAGTTCTCGCGGTCATGTTCCTAGCTTCTTGTATCCTGTGAACTACTCTTATTATTCCTAGTCTATTGAGCTTCCATCTTGCCTCCTATGTCCAATGTGCGTGAATGATTGATTCCTACCGTTAAATACTTTTTGAGGTAGCAACTACAGTGCTTCTGATTAGCATCCCCACTTCAAAGTAGTATCAGTCAATGAGACTGCTGATATCTTAAGAGATATGTGTGCAGAAAAAGTGATGAGGATTTTTATCACATTCTTTTTTCAGCTATTATGTTTAATACAGTAACATGAACATGTTTGGAGTCTAAACCGTGCCTTCATTGCTGGAGTGCTGCAAAGCACATGGTGATGCTGGAGCTGGAAAAGCATGGGAAGCAGTTAGCCACTGATCTTTTTCAGTTACCTTTGCATAACGTATGAGAGCCTGCAATTTCTTTTGCTGTGATCTGATCTCTCTGCTAGTTGTTTGACCTCTTGGGAATCTGGTGCTATCTCACAGACTGACAGACAAGATCAAGGATTCAGGGATCGCCATGTTAGTGCCTGACCAAGCAAGTATCAGCGTACCATGGGTTATGAGCAGTCTGCACCACGGAAGCACATGCCATGTGGCCTGCACGCTCGTGCAGCCCACGATCTGTCGATCGATGTGCGTGCAAGTTATCAGGGTGATGCGTGGATCGATGCCACACGATCTCGTGTCAGTCAGGCCGCGATTCATTCTGCCCCTTTACGGAGCCAATTGGCAACGAGCAGGTGTATGAGCATCACTATACAAGTTGCTTTAGAGCATCACTATCAAGTATAAAAACATCCGAAACCTTCCCCCGTGATATGAGTAGTATACATGAGTAATACGGTTAGTATAAGGGTACCATGGTAAAAGAACATAAATGAAATTACTATAATTTTATTTTTGACACTAGCATAAAATTTAAAAGACCATTCCATTTGAAATATCACTTTTTACTATGTAATAATTACTAAATTATCCATAATAATGAATAATTAGATCTTATATATACTATATACCACTACCACTAAGTAATAGTATTATGTACCGTAAAAGAGCTCAAGCCTTTAACCTGGTCTTAAGGAAAGAGAAAAGGATAAGGTGCAGCTCATGTGCGGAAAGAACGTACCTGCCAATGCAGTATATGTGATTTTCATTTTCGGTCTACTCCACGCCTAGCAGCTGGAGAAACTCTGCATAACCATCACCGGTAAGAGCATTGAACTAGATTCTTTTTTATAAAAGAAAAACGAACCGGGCAGGCATCGAACAGTTTGCAAAATGCATGGTTTTGATTGCAGGTGTTCCATGGCATCGCGAACTTTGCAATGCAACGCGGGTAAACATTTCAGATTTTCAGTACATGAGATTAAGGAAGTCAAGCTTCATCTCTTTTAGATAAAAGACCATCTCTGGCCCTGCTTTTGATTGAAAGCAAGCTTCATCTCTTTAGCAAACCGCATCAGCAGCCCTCTTGTTCCTTCTGAAACTCATAAAACCTTCTGCTCTCTCTACTTCAGTTCCGATCCTTTTTGCTTCAGGGCCGGCCCTGGGGCAGATGGCCCATGCATCGGCCAGCAACAAGCAAGTTTGGCCCAGTATTATATCTCATCAGTTGCAGAAACTAAGCCCACTTCCCCATGAATGGCGCTCCTGGCCCGTGTTTCTTTTCCCTTTCGCGAGAAACCAATCAATCAAGCTGATAACTTCCCACGGAATTGCCAAACGAATACTCTTCTATGCTTCCTCGCGCCATGCGCGAGGCCATCAGTCTGGCGTTAGTATATGTTTCCTATCGCACGAAGCAGCTTTTTTAGCATTGCAAGCATGTACATTCAGCCTGATTAGTATCTCGCATTATGTGCCGTCAAAACGTTTTTATTAAAATTAAAAGTTTCCAAATGACAATACGAAGCAGTTTTTAAATTTGAAGAATTTGCAAGCATGATCCGCCGCAGCTGTAGCATATTGCGCCATCTGCAATCGTGAAAACGCATCGATTTTCTTCCAGTTCAGGTTATAAAAAAAAACCCCAACTATTTGCTCGTTGCATTGCATTCGTACAACGCATCCTCGTGAGTCTTTGAATAATACCCAGTTATTTGCTTGTTGCGTTGTGCAACGTATCCTCGCTGGTCGCAGCCCATAAGCACCAAGCTGTCGTGGTCATCATGCTCGTCGTTGACTCGTCTCTAGTTTTTAGAACCACATGAACCAACAGCGCAGTGGTTGAGCATTCAATTCCATTTCATTTCACACAGGTTCTCCCCCAAGAAAACAAGTACGAGCACTACTATAAAACGATTTACAGGAGCGTCGGAGCGGGTGAAATTGCCACCCGTACTACAAAAGAAGCGGGACTACTGTAGCAACCGATCCGCCTTGAAAGCATTTGTAGGGGCGGGTCATGGGGCGACTCATCCCTAGAAATGGGGGCTATTTTCAGGGGTGAGTGTCGGTGTTTAAACTCAGCAACCTACCGAGGGGGATGCTCAAGGTAATGTTTTGGTTAGTGGGGCTCGTCGAGATCATAAACTCGAAGGTAAACGCAGACACACGGTTTAGACGGGTTCAGGCCACTAGATTGCGTAATACCCTACATCCTATGTGTTGGTTGGATTGAATTGCTTTGGAGGGGTCCCTGCCTCACCTTATATTGTCGGGAGCGGGGTTACAGGTCGGTTAGTTACAAAAATACTAGTTGGATACGACTAGAGGAGTTCTACTCTTATTACAACGAGTACTTCCTAATCCTTGACTACTTCCTGTCTTTTCATGTAGACTACGCCGTCCTGCGCTATGGTCTCCATGTCAGATGCGTCTCGGTGTCCAGTCTCATATTTAGGACCGTCCAAACCTTCTGGTGGGCTCATAGATATACGTACGACATTACATTACGTGATATGGTGACCCGCGCCTAGACATCATCATTTTCAGGGGGCGGGTCACCCCATCACTTGCCCCTAGAAATAGCATCACCCGCTCTTGAAAATGATTTCCACGGGCGGGTGATGACATGACCCGCCCTAGAAATGATCCCGTGGAAATAAATTTATAAATTTTTTATATGATCGTCGATGAAGACAAACTTTATATCAAAATTGTATAGCTTGACGAGGGCTAAAACTTTGTAGTTGAAAAGTTTTTCATTTTAGTTTGTTTAATACTTCAAAATATCCGTTTAAGTTATATAGTTTTAAAATCTAAAACTTTTGAATTTTCAAATGACTTTGGCTATATAGAAGCTCAACATCAAACTTGTAGAGCTCGACGAGACCTAAAATTTTGAAGTTGACAAGTTTTCAATTTGAAATTATTTAATATTTCAAAATATTATTATAATTTCTCTAGTTTTGAAATATAAAATTTTTGAATTTTCAAATGAGGTCGACTATAGAGAAGCTCTATATGAAACTTGTGGAGCTCGATGAGACCTACAACTTCGAAGTTGACAAGTTTTCAATTTGAAATTTCTTTAATATTTCAAAATGTCATTATAACTTCTCTTGTTTTGAAATATAAATTTTTTGAATTTTCAAATGAGGTCGACTATAGAGAAGCTCTATATGAAAATTGTAGAGCTCGATGAGACCTAAGATTTTGAAGTTGGCATGTTTTTTATTTGGGATTGTTCGATACTCCAAAATGTGTTATATGTAAGTCCTCTAATTTTGAAATCTACAAATTTTAAACTTTTCAAAGGACTTCGGTTATAGAGAAGCTCTATATGAAAGTTGTAACACTCAACGAGGTCTAAATGTATATAAATATATGTAAATAAATGAGTATATGCGTGAGTATATGTTAATGTATAAAATATGTGAATGTATGAGTATATATGTGAGTATGTGTGAATGAGTTTATTGGATGTATTTTTTGAATATAAACTTTTTCAGGTCATCTTGGATGAATATAAACTTTATATCAAAATTGTAGAGCTCGATGAGACAAAACAACTTTGTAGTTGACAATTTTTGCATTTGAGATCATTTAATAACTCAAAAAATTATTTTAAAATAAAAATAAAAATATATAAATAATTGTAGGGGCGGGTGATGGCACCAGCTACTCCTGGAAATAATTTCTAGGGGTGGGTGATGGTGTCACCCGCCCCGGAAATTATTTCTAGGCATGAGTGATGGCATGACCCGCCCCTAAAAATGGTTTTGCGCAAAAAAATCATAATTTTTTCATATAATCTCAGATAAAGATAAACTTTGTAATAAAGTTGTAGAGCTCGACGAGATCTAAAACTTTGTAGTTGACAACTTTTTTATTTAAGATCGTTTGATGGTCTAAAAAAATCGTTATAAGCTCAAGAAAGAAACACATACTGCGACGTCAACGATCCATGCCTTCAAAATTGAAGCCGTGGGTCCTCGAGGCGCGGGAGCTCGACGGCCGGCAGCACCTTGGGTCCCCACATTTTTTTATTTTTTTAATTGGTTACTAGGGGCGGGTGACGGGGTGACCCGTCCTTGGAAACGCTATTTGCAGGGGCGGGTGAAGCCATCACTCTCCCCTGGAAACGGCTTTACAAGGGCAGACCTTTTACCCGCTCCTGCAAACAACTATTTGTAGCTGCGAAAGTTAGGAGCAGGTAGTGCGCTGGCCCCTGCAAATGCCGTTTCAACGGTCCCTAAAAACCCTTTTTTATAGTGAAATCAACATACATTTGCAGTTTGCACTATTAAAAGGCATCCCAATAATCCCCTCTAGAAATTAAGCTTGAGCATATTCTCCCAAGTTAACAAATGTAGCTTAACTAGCATAAAATATCAAAGGGTTCATCTGTTTAATTCCATGGCAACTATGTCAGTTTCTTATATTCGGGAAGGAGGAATAATGGGAGGAGGAGGAGGAAACAAGAGATCCAGAATCTGCTTGGTTGCTGGCGGTAATTAACGAGCCATGCCAACATGTGGCGGGAAAATTCGACGCCCAACCTTCGGCAGCCTTTGGCGAGAAAAACAACGGGAAAACTGGTAGAACGTTGTGGCACGCCAAAAGTTGGTAATCAACCAAGCACCATCGTAAATCGTTGTGTCTGTCAAAGTCTATGCTGTGGCTCGTTGTAGCCGGGAGCCCGGGAACCATCCCTGGTACTGTGGTACGGAGGAGGCGGGGATAAAGAAATGGGTCTAACGCCACCACGTCATCACGTATAGAAGTATAGAAGGTAGCATCCATTCCTAGAACCATTATGTGGGTTTTAGTAAATTGTTTCATACTTAAATTATAGGTTGTTGTATCTAAGATAGAATCTATTGCATGAGTAGGGACGAGCTTTTCTGTTTTAGTTTTTTTATATTCACATATATTACCATATTATTTTGTAGAAAAGTCAAACCGATTTAAAATTTGTAACCTAAAAAGATCAAAACGATCTGTAATTTGGAATCGAATGGAGTATAAGGGTTAAATAGACTGATCTATACGGCGGTTGCATCAGACATAAATAGAGAAGGATTCGAAAAAATTTAGAGTCGAAGTGACGGTCGAGTTCGGTTTGACTACAAAACTTTTTGTATAGTCAGTAGAGAACCTATATTGGTTCGTGTGAAAATTTGGTATTTTTTTGAAACTGTTGAATATTTTTTAAATTTTTTTCAAAAAATTTTTGCCGAGTGTCCTACGTTGGACACTCGGCAAAGAAACTCTTTACCGAGTGTCCACGTAGGACACTCGGCAAACAGACGGCGCCCAACAAATTAATATCGGCCCCCCCCCGGCCCCCCCCCCCCCCGCGCACCCGGCCCCCTCCCCACTTTCCTCTCTTCCTCCGCATGCGCGCGCCTCTTCCCCCCGCTCTCCTCTCTTCCTCCGCATGCCTCCGCCGCCGCCGCCGCCGCCCGCCTCCGCCGCCGCCGCCGCCGCCGCCGCCGCCCGCCTCCGCCGCCGCCGGCTCCCCTCCCTCGCCTAGCGCGCCCCCTCCCCTCCCTCCCGAGCCCCTCCCCCACCATCACCATCGCCCGGCGCCCCCGGCCCCGGATCCGCCGCCGCCCGCCGCCCCCGGCCCCGCCGTCCCCGGATCCGCCGCCGCCGGCCCCGCCGCCCCCGGATCCGCCGCCGCCGGCCCCGCCGCCCCCGGATCCGCCGCCCCCGGCCCGGCCGCCCCCGGATCCGCCGCCGCCGGCCCCGGATCCGCCGGAGTCTCGCGTCGGGGGCCCCGGATCCGGCGGGCGTGGATGGCGGTGGCGGCGGCGGCGGGCGTGGATGGCGGCGGCGGCGGCGGGCGTGGATGTACTGGAGGAACTCCAGTACGTGCGCGCCGCTGCACCGCGACAGCGACAGCGGCGGCCGGTGGTTGCGCAGCGACGGCGACGAGCTCGACGGCGACGGCCCGCCTCCTCCCCCCACCGAGGATCCGAGCGCCGCCGCACCGGACGACGACGACCCGGCCCCTGACGCCCCGGCGCCTCCGGAGAAGATGACGGCCGCGGCGGGCGTGGATGGTGGCCGGCGGGCGTGGATGGCAGCTGGCGGCGGCGGCGGCGTGCTGGTGGTCCGGGTGTCGGCGTGCGGCGGGCGTGGATGGCAGCTGGCGGCGGCGGCGGCGGCGGCGGCGGCGGCCGGAGTTTTTGTTTTTTTTATTTTTTTTCAAAAATATGTTTGCCGAGTGTTTTTTGGGACTCGGCGAAGCTTCGCCGAGTGCCCGATGTATGACACTCGGCGAAACCCCTGTTTGCCGAGGGAGAGTTCGCCGAGTCTGTTTCGCCGAGTGTTACACTCGGCAAATGCGTTGCCGAGTGTTTTTGGGCCTTCGCCGAGTGCCTGGGGCACTCGGCGAACTTCCTGTTTCCGGTAGTGAATATTTCGTTAGCCATCGGGAACACTTCAGGTGGCAAGTCGGCCAACCATGTTTCCTATTCCTCCCTTCCAATGATTGATTTCATGGACAGTCTACTGCCCGACCACCACGCAGACCCAAATGAACAATGGCTTCTTTAAAGGTCAATTTGATTATCCAACGTTGTAGTAATGGCCATCTAGCTACGACGGCATGCAGCAGGTGCTATATATTCAGATCGCAAGCTGAAGCTGCCATTGTACTCGAACTGGCTAGACTCAGAGACAGTTGGGTGCGTGTGTTTGGAGCTGTGCAACAAGGAACAATATGATGGAAGCATGGCGGCCGCCATGGCTGGCACTGTCATCAGTGCTACTCCTGTCTCCAGCGGCGTCGCAGCAGCCGCCGGGATGCCGGCACCAGTGCGGCAACATAACGGTCCCCTACCCCTTCGGCATCGGCGCGGGCTGCCACCGCGCCGCCGCCGCCGGATCCGGTGGCCGGGGCTTCGAGCTCGAGTGAGACGACGCCCACACGCCGCCGCGCCTCAGCGTGGCCGGCTACGGCCACGAGGTGTCCGCCATCTCGATGCCCTCGGCCGAGGCGACGGTGCTCCTCAACGCCAGCCGCGCGTGCTACGACCGCCCCGGCGACGCCGACGGCCGCGCCGCCGCCAGCGTCCTGGAGCACCCCATGGTGCTCAACGGCAGCGCGTTCCTCTTCTCGTCGATGAAGAGAAAGTTCGTGTCCATCGGCTGCCCCGAGCTGACCTACTTCGTGGACGGCGGCGGGGACTACGTCGCAGGGTGCATGTCGGTGTGCCGGCCGTCGGGGAGCACGCCGCTGCCGGGATCGTGCCGGGGCCACGACGGCTGCTGCCAGAACAACATACCCTTTAGGCCTCGACACCTACCGCCTCTACCTCGGCAGCTTCACCCGCCGCGGCGGCCAGCAGGTCAAGTGGTCAACCTGGGGATGACGACGACGCTCTTGGCCAACTCCACCGGCTGCTCCTACGCGTTCATGGTGGACGCCATGTGGTTCTGGTTCTGGCTCGCCGGCACCAACTTCAACCGGACCGGTGATTTCGCCGTGCCCGTGGTCCTGGACTGGGCCATCAGTGACGCTCCGAGCTGCGCGGCGGCGCGGCGAGATCCCACCGCGTACGCGTGCCGGAGCGCGCAGAGCGTCTGCCTCGAGTCCAGCAACGGCCCCGGGTACACCTGCAACTGCACCGGCGGGTACGAGGGCAACCCCTACGTCACGAACGGCTGCACAGGTACGGTATTCAGATCATCCATGGATATTCCTTGAAATAATGTCATTTTATTTGTGTCTGGTGATCGATGTGCCGGTGATCGATCCCTGACATTGATTGAAATGGATGTAACGACGGATCATCAGATGTTGATGAGTGCCAGCGCAAGGATGAGTTCCCGTGCTATGGGGTGTGCGTGAACACGCCGGGCAGCTTCACCTGCACGTCCCAAGGGATCCAGCGGGAATGCTACTATTCCAGACGGCTGCCGCCCTGATGACAAGTTCACGCTAGCACTCAAGGCTGTCACAGGTATACAGACATAATTCGATAGAAAAATCTTCAAACTAATAGAGTTTCACTTTACTAACAGATTATCAATTGGCAAACGTGTTGAATCCGGGTTCGTTTCAGGTGTGAGCATTGGCGTGTTCCTGCCGCTGGTGTCTTGCTTCTCGGCACACCTGTGGCTCCAGAAGAAGCGGCTGCTCCGAGCAAAGCGGCGCTTCTTCGAGCAGCACGGCGGCCTCCTCCTGCAGCAGCAGCTGGGCTCCCTTGCCAGCTCCGGCGTCACCTTCAAGATCTTCTCCGAGGAGGAGGTGAGAAAGGCCACCGACGGGTTCGCCGAGGCGCGGGTCCTCGGCCGCGGAGGGCAGGGCGTCCTCGCCGACGGCTCCGCCGTGGCCGTTAAGAGGTCGAGGGTCATGGAGGAGAAGCAGGTCAGCGGGTTCGCCAGGGAGATGCTCATCCTCTCCCAGATCAACCATCGCAACGTGGTGAAGCTGCTCGGCTGCTGCCTCGAGGTCGAGGCGCCCATCCTCGTCTACGAGTACGTCCCCAACGGCAGCCTCCACGGCCACATCCACACCGGCGACGGCGGCAAGAAGCTAGTGCTGCCGGCGGACGCGCGCCTCCGCATCGCCGCGGAGGCCGCGGACGCGCTCGCGTACATACAGTCGTCGGCCTCGCCGCCGATCCTCCACCGCGACGTCAAGACCGCCAACATCCTGCTCGACGGCGAGGTCAACGCCAAGGTGTCCGACTTCGGCGCTTCGCGGGTGGCGCCGGCGGACGGCGCGGCGGTGGCCGCGCTGGTGCAGGGGACCCTGGGGTACCTGCTGACGTGCCAGCTCACCGGCAAGAGCGACGTGTACAGCTTCGCGGTGGTCGTGCTGGAGCTCCTCACCGGGAGGAAGGCGTTCTGCGCGGAGGACGACAGGGAGGACGGGTGCCTCGCCTTCAGCTTCCTCGCGGCAGCGCAAGCGGGGCAGCACCGGGAGGTTATGGATGGCCGGGTCATGGCGGTGGTCGGGTTGGAGGTGGTAGACGAAGCCGCGGAGCTGGTGGCGCAGTGCCTGAGCTTGAGCAGCGAGGAGAGGCCGACCATGAAGGAGGTTGCCAACAAGCTTCAGACGCTGACAACGCGCGCATGCAGCGGCGGCAAAAATGCAGGAACTAAAACTAATGGGGTTGCTCACTACTGATGTTTCTGCAGCTCTGCTTCATACTGGGAGATTCGTACACACAAACTACTGGATTTCCAATAAAATTGAAAAGCTCAAACTACACAGTTTATGTATATTCACTGTTTTTTTAATTGTGACCATCGAATATTTACTTTGTGTATATAAATTCATTCAAGTTTGCAACCATCGAAATTCAAGGCTTCAAGTGTCGACCCATTTGAATAATTTATAACCCTAGTGACAGCAACTGTTCCTTTTGATTTCCGTGTCTCCACGCTCGTCCTTTGTTGCCCTCTGTTTGTGTCAAGGATACCATCTCTACAATGGACAATGGTGACTAGCTACCATCTATTGTTGCCCATGGGAGCTCACTTAGCAGCAACAGGTAGTCAATCCAGAGATGACACGACTCATAATTATCCTCATCTCCATTGCTAGGAGCCTGCTCCCATCTCTGAAAAACGAGGAAATGAAACATCTCCAATCTCCATGTTCACATCATGGCATGCAAGTACCAAGGCTCAGGGCATGAAGTATTTCAGATCAACTTGTTATGAAGCACGTGATGATGCTTTGAGTAGTAAATCCTGATAAGCTGTGAGTTATCGATCCATTTCTGCTGATGCATATGGGAGTCTAATTCTTTCGCCCCTATCTCTGCAAATTGTTGATCTCCTGGCCTCCTGGAAATCTGCTTCTCACTGACGGATTAAACAAGGATAACCATGTTAGTGACTGAGCTGCTATCATGCAGGGAGCAAGCACCACACGGAGCACATGCACTTGGTTTTGGTCTGCTGATCTGCTCCTCCAGCCCATGACTCAATTCGTGAACATTTTTCAGGATTCTTGCCAGGAGAAACAGGTGCCACACCGACTAGAAACAATATTCATACATACATGACGCCCATCTCAGGGAAGATAACTTCTTTTTTCCTTTTTGAAAAGGGTCACCTTGGTTCGAGCCCCAGCCAGTGGCACTTAGCAACTGTACACTCAGGCTCCCAAGAAGATAACATTTCACTACAGGTGTTTAATGAAACCAAGTGCAAATGCTTCAAAGTTCAGATATAACATTTCAGACATCCACTACATGTGCTTAAGGTTACTAGAAGAAAGTGGCATGCCATTGTTAACAAACAGCATCTCCCCCATGCGCTTTACTGCCTTTCGGTGCTCTTCCTTCTGGAACTCATCAAACCTCTGAGTGTTGGCCATCAACAGTTCCGTATACTTCTCGTAGAGTGTCGTTTCCTTCCTGTCCTTTGCTTCTTGCTGCTTCAACCTGGCTACCTCAAGCTTCTCTTTCGATAGGCGGAGCTGCACCTCCGACATCTTCTCACGGTCCTTCTGGAGCATGGCCTGCAGATCCACTGCACGTTTAATGTCTTCCTGAACTTCTGAGGGAGGAGTTGATGCATTCCCTTTGCGTTTCCGCTTGAAATTTGACATCTTTGAACCTTGTGGGTATGTTTGTTTCTCAGGAATATCACCTCTCACTGTCCCTGCATGGTCTAACGTTTTGTGACATTGTGGATGTGTTTTCTTTTCATGCACATCTTCCCTCACTGCACTCCCGTGCTGAAACTCATTAGGCCTTGCAGTGTCAACCATCAGTCCATCTCTTCCATGCTGAAACTCATGGATCCTTGATGTGTCAGCCATCAACAGATCTGTTTGCATTTCAGATATTATCATTTCCTTGTCCTTCATTTCCACCTGATTCGATCTGGCCAGCTCAAGCTCTCGGTCAGAGCACTGAAGCTCTGCCTCTGTCATCTCCTTGAGATTCTTCTCAATCATGTTTTCAGGATACACTGAGCACTGAATGTCTTCTTGCAACTCTGATGGAGGAGATGACACCTTACCATTAACTTTGTGTTTCTTCTTCGCAGGCACGCTACCCTGTTCACCTGTTTCTGTTTCAGGTGCATCTTCGGAGGATGATGTGCAGTCCTCAGATTCAGACAACTCAGTTTTCTTGAAGTATAAAGAAGAGACGTGTCTTTTCCACTTGGGTTGATCCCAAACAGCTTTCCAACAATGGCTGAGGGCGAAATGATGTTTTGCTTCCTCAAGGTACATCTCCCGTGCTTCCTCATTATACATCACCCATGTTTTGTCCATCAGTTGCATTTTCTCAGACTGGATACAGGAATGTTTTGCCTCAACTCGGCACCAGCAATCATAGAAGTGGGCGATCTTCGTATTAATCCTCTGCCAGTGGGTCTTTAATTGCATTAGTGTCCGTTTCCGATCTTTCGGGGTGTTCCTATTATACACACCCACGACATTTGCCCAGAAATACTTCTTGGAATTACTCCGCCTGGAACTATTTAACCAAGCACTAACCTGCATATCCGGAAAAAAAAATATTAAGGAAAAAAATGTAAGGACTAGTCTAAACAAACATAAAATGAATAGAAAACTTCTTACCAATCTTAAGTTCTCCACTTCTGTCCAACTCAGTCGCCAAGAGGTTCTATCAGGTTCAGCATTCCTGTCATTGCCTACACTAACAATGTCTTGTTCATCCGGACCAGTTACTGAATGTGGGGTGCCTGACTCTGACACTGATAATGGTACCACTCCAGCAGGTGGAGGAGGAAGTGGCGATGATGGTAATGGTAATGGTATAACTCCAGCTGGTGGAGGTGGAGGTGGTGGCTGTGTCAACATAGCCCTGGAAGGTGGAGGTTGTGGTAGTGAAAAAGGACCGTATTGTGGTTGGACAACAACATATTGGACATGTGGTGGGTATAGGTGTTGCTGTGGATATTGATGATGGGGGAAGTTCATGGAATGCGATGGTTGTGAAAACGACACATGGTGTGGAAATTGTGTGTGGTGAAAGTTCATAGGATTGGGCCTTCCCAATGGCTCATTTGGACAACTCTTACAATTTGATGAGGAGCCACTGGGAGGACGAGGGTCCATTTAAAATGGAGGAAAACTGATATTGTGTGAATTTGATGTGATCAAATGATAGTGGAATTCAGGGTAAATAGGAATGGAGTAACAGTTGCACCTTATATTCTGTACAAAGTTTCATTGAGGTATAAGTTTAAAATACACATCACGGATAAAATTTGCAAAAGCTATTTTTCACCTCTGTATTTCCTTTGACGTTCATTGGACCCTATCTCAGACTGTCAAATATTCCATGGCTCGAAGCTACCAGTAGTATTGTAGTAACTGTGTGCTTGCAGATGTCACACCCCTGGGAAACAAAATGGGTGATCAATGAAGATGCAGAATCTCTGTAACTCGACTGGATAACAGGGGATAGCAAAGAAGTTGACTGACTAATGTAAAAATATCCATGTTCTGATGATAAACTAAAAATTAAGGAGTCATCTTTGGATTAGCGTTTGGAAAAACTGTTTGAAGGAAAACAACACACTGAAATTGAAACAGCACCAAGGTCATATTTCCCAGCAAAATGATCCAGCATAGAGTACTCAAAATACAGGGTTAAAATAAGGTCAGATCCAACTACCCAAGGAGTGTGGCATTTACCTTAACGGTAGTTAAATAATTTGGTCAAACCTAATTTACAGATACAAACAGACATTTACAAGATACAAAACAATTCTAGCTTTAAAACTAAAGATAGCATGAAGATTAGCAGCTAGCTGAATCATACTCGCATTTTATCTAAAGAAATGAAGGCAGAAATACCTCCAGATTCACGGTATTGGGTACCAAACCGATGCGGAAATGGTGTCACTTGCATAGTCTGAAAGCTTTAAAACTGGAAGGAGTGAGGCGGAAACTTAACACTGACCTAATCCAGTGGCTAGCATGCTCAGGTTCTTCCCTCCCAGATCGTTGTTCCCACCTTGACCCCTCCTGAGGCAAAACGATTCAACTTTAGAGACAGGACTCCGAAGTACAGAAAGGCGACGCAAGACACGATCCTGATACAGGTTCGTACAATGCGCGGATATCGCGCGCCTAGCCGAACCCAAATTCAAGACGGAGAAAGAAAGAGCAGTCGAATAAAAGCAAGAACCGTACAGCAGGCGCGGAAGGGGGAACGGTTTCAGCCTCTGGCAGCGGGGGTTTCGGGGCGAGCCACGACTGGGGGGGGGGGGGGGGGGGGGGGGGGGGGGGGGGTACGGGAGAAGCAAGGGGGACCGTGCTGCCCTCCCCGCCGCCCGGCGGGGTGCGTGGCACTGGCACCGGGTTAGGAAACGGCTGGTCTGGAATCGCCGGAGCTGGTGAGCTGCCGCGGCGGCGGGTCTGGGGCGGCGGGCGGAGTTTGCGTGGAGCCGGCGAGGTGGCGGTGGTGGGGTGGTGGGCGGAGTTGGTTGCTGTTTTCTGTTGGGCCGGGTTGGTCTTGGTCAACAATCTGCGCTGCGGGCTGATAATCATAGGCCGGACCAGGCGGACAAAAATAGCCCAGTTTATTGTGGACCCAAAATAGGCTTGGCCCAGAGCACGGTCGAGCCCAGATAGATATATGATCATCAGACATAGCGCCCACGGTCGAGCCCAGATAGATATCTGATCATCAGACTAGTTTGGCTAGTCTAAAAAAAATCAGACTAATTTGGCGTGTTCCTTGTTGAACTCTTCTCATCGTCCACATCAACTTGTCCACGACGGACAGACGTGGAGGAGAGGACGAGGACGGGGGCCTTTCACCCTCACCACCATTGCACGTACCACTGCAAGCACACCCGTCGCATGTCACACAGATCACACTCACACAGCCCCAGCTCGCACCTCCGATCACACGATTACAATGTTGAAAGCACCCGTAATTTTTGCTTTGCATTAAAAAAAGAAAAAAAATGTATTTTTCATCCCTCAAGTATTGCAAAAGTGTGATTCATCCCTTATGTTCCATTTGGTGTAAATCAACCCCTTAACTAACTAAATCAGTACATTTATCATCACCACCTTAGTTTAGCGATAGTTAGTGTCATATAACATTGGTTTAGACCATGTGATAATCTTACTAGTCACTGCTTAGTTACGTTTAATATTGAGTCAATCGCTATAATAATTCTGAAAGTTGTCAAACTACATTCCAACGTTCAGTTTAAAACCGAATTGAATATTATATGTCTGAATATACCATGTTGGTAATAACCCATAGAAAAATGTATGTTGCATGCTCTAAAGAAATGTTTTTCCCTTCGGATTGATTTTGTAACAAGCAAATTGTCATGATCTCGTACAGACCATAAATAGACTCAAATTCAGATAGTGCAACCTTTTTATCCACCAGATCACTGTGTCAAGGTTGTTCTCATGGTTCTTAGACTCAAATTCAGATCAATGTACATACTTCAGCTTTCTATCCATTAGACCGCTGTGTCGAGGTTGTTCTGATGATTCTTTGAATGAAGTGGTTTTATAGTTCTCATTGAGACTTATGATACTGCTTATTGGTGTTGAACTATGTATTTTTCTTTCAGCTTGGAACCAGAAAACAATAAGGAAGGAGTCATAATCCGTAGGTACTTCATGTATTGCAATATAAATATTTTATCCCCATAGTAATTCCTGGTGTCAAAAAAAAGTCAAAGTCTAGGAATGATAGTCAGCTGACACGTGCAAGCAGACGTACTCCAAAATTCATCGAAAATGGTAAACAACCACCACCGCCGACCGGCGGCCGCCCCTGCCGTCCTACCACCCAGTCCAACCACTACTCCACCCTTTCTAAAATACCAGATTTCTAAGGACCAAACGATAAAACACCTCAACGAAAGAAAAGCCAAAGCGGGCCAGCGGCAAAACCAAAGCCTGCAACTTTTGCGTAAAAGCCCCCTCATATTCTCCCTTCCTCCTTCTTTGAGTGCTTCTCCCCTTCTTCGAGGTCTCGCCTCGCGCACCGGCGAGCGGGCGCGCGGTGGAAGCATCTAGAAGGTTCCCGACGCCACCCCCGATGCTCTTCCGGAAGCGAATCAACTACGTGGCCCCGATGCTTGCCTCCGCCGCCATCCTGCTCCTCCTCCTCTCCGGCTACTTCGAGCTCCCCTCCATCTCCTCGCTCTCCACGCCCGCGCCCGTCCTCCCGGGCGGCGGCGCCACCCGCTTCCCCACCGCGCTCGACTCCGTCGGCTCCCGCGACCGGAACCCCTTCACCTCCCTCCTCGAGGCCTTCAACGCCTGGGACGCCGCCGTCGGGTGCCCCCGCATCCGCGCCAAGCTCGCCGCCGGGGAGCTGCCCGGCGCCAACGCCACCGCCGAGGCCTCGGCTTCCGCGGCAATCACCGGCGGCGCGGCGTGGGGCGGGGCCAAGTGCGAGGAGATGGCGACGCGGCACGTCGGGGTGCTCGTCAAGGGGTGGACGTGGATCCCCGACGCGCTCGACGGGGTCTACACGTGCCGCTGCGGGGTCAGCTGCGTATGGAGCAAGTCCGCTGCCGCCGTCGACCGCCCCGACGCGCTGCTATTCGAGGGCGCCACGCCGCCGCCGCAGGTACCCGACTTCTTCCCCTCTTTTCTTGTCCAGTCATGATGGGGGGATCACTTGTTTTCTTGAAAAATGAGGCGTCAGCTGCGAGCTGCCTGTTTATGATGAACTGATAGCTGCTAAATTTGGCACTTGGAACTTCAGAGATCAAATTGGCGATGAATTCTAATCCTTCGTGGAATCAGAGAATTGGTATACCAAAAAAAAGAAGAAGAAAAATTTGGGGCCATTTCTGTTGGGGAAAGAGGTAGGAGTACCTAACAGGTGCCGATGGTAGCATGTGTGCCCTTTTAAAATGTTGGTTAGGTTATAAAAAATGCTTTTGAAGTGTGTTCTAAGTTTGTTTGTGTACACTTGATGACATGGCAAAATATTTTTTTTGAAAATGTGGCAAAATATTTTGTCCGAATCTTAGTTTCTTGTTGAAATGTGGGATGCTCCCACCATTTTTAAATCATGACGTTATAAACTAATTAGCTCCCACCATGTCAGCATCCAGGTGCTGACATGGACCATATGGACCTGTGGTGCTGCATTTGACAAGTTTAGTGATATGGAAATGCATTTTCTAAGTTTATGGGCCTCATTGATACACAGTAACAAGTTCACGGACTGTTGATGTAATTTTACTCTATTTAAAATGGAGGGAGCAGGAGCACTCATGATACCAGTTCTTCTAATTGAATTGTTTAATGTAGTAAATTGGTGAAACAGCAGATATTGTTTCCCACTGATCTGCTGCTTTGATGAAAAATTCAGAAGCTGGGACCTGTAACCTGTCCGTATCAGTATTGTGGATTGCTTGCCGCCTCTTTCCTTTGCATCTTATTTCTGTCTGTTAATTTGGCAGTTCTGGTTGGTCATTTGGTAGCTAAAGGTTTGGTCAGTGGCATGGCTACAGCTTTGCAAGTTTGCCATCTTTCATTGGACTTGCGTGGAATCAAACACTTATTCTCTTTTTGAATAATTTAAGATTTATTTATTCATTGTTTTATAAACTGATTAAGTATATACATCTATCTGATTCTCATTTTTAAGTGTTCCCTAACATGTTTTGCAGAGAATGAAAGGACTGCCTCTTCGTGTTTATCTGGATCTGGAGGCTAGTAGAAAGCCAACAGGTTTTGAGGACATTTTTATAGGTTACCATGCGAATGATGATGTGCAAATAACCTACGCTGGAAAATCATTTCACACCAGCCGGAGCTATCATATATCAACTGAAAAGAAAAATGTAAGTCTAAAAGTATAAATTCCATTGCATAGTAATATCAAGGCAACAATTTACTTGGCTTACAAAAATAGTAATTTTAATACCCTGTGCACTTCCTAACTCCAGCTATGTTTTTCCTTAACATGAGTATCAGTGTATTACTCATAATTTTTTATGGGAACTGTCCTGTCCAGCATTGGTTGTTTGAACTTTGTCCATAGAAAATGTAGACAATGTCTACAACTCTACAAATTGGCTTACTCTAGATTATTAGCAGGTGCATAGAGACCCATCTTAACTGAAGGTTTTCCACTTCTTTTTACCTTTTTATGGCAAGCCTGAAACAGTTATGTGGGGGATGATGCAAAGAGTGATCGCAAGATGATATAGAGTGGGGGACGAGTGTTCACAGTACCAAATCTTCTGTATTTTTCTGTAATTTTGTGTTTTACTGTCACAAGATGAAGTCATGCATGTCTGCTGTTGCATCAGTGCTACATTTTATCAGATAGAATGAGTCCTGCTGTAGTAATTCTCCCTCGCATCATTTTAATCTTATGAACTTTTGATTTCCCTGTCTGGTATCAGGATGCACTTATTTACTGGTCATCTTCAAGGTGCCTTCCTCACAGAGACAAGCTTGCAAAAGATTTTCTCACATTGGTGCCACACCATTCCTTTGGCAGATGTTTGAACAATGTTGGTGGTCCTGACATGGCGCTATCTATGTATCCAGTTTGCTCCACCAATGATAATGGTTCACCACACTGGTGGGATCACCTACACTGCGCAATGTCACATTACAAGTTTGTTCTTGCAATTGAGAACACCAAGACAGAAAGTTATGTGACTGAGAAGTTGTTCTATGCTTTGGAGGCTGGATCGGTGCCCATATACTTTGGGGCAGCCAATGTCTGGGATTTTGTTCCTCCCAATTCTATTATAGATGCTTCCAAATTCAGCTCTCTGAAAGAACTGGCATCATATGTGAAAGCACTTGCAAATGACCCTGTAGCCTATGCAGAATACCATGCATGGAGACGCTGTGGTGTTCTGGGTAACTTTGGCAGGGCCCGTGAAATGAGCCTTGACACGCTGCCTTGCCGACTCTGTGAACTAGTTAGCAAGAGAGGTGGTAAGAGTGCGGATGCATTGTGATTGGCGGTAGGTGTCCTGACTTAGATACTCCCTCTCCATCTACTTTAACGCTAGCTCTGTCTGATATAACCTTTTTTTGGTTTACACTAGGTGATTTTTTGGCTTGTATACCTCGATACATTGAGAACTGAATGACTTACAACTCAGATATGTGAGATGCTAATGGTATGTCAAACTGCTCGTGCTATTCAGTTCAAGAAGTGCTCTTGATATTTGGGTGAAGATCACATTGTCGGAAGAAAATAGTGCAAATTTTTTATTATTATTTTTGACCCGTATCTTTTACCTTCGGAGTTACGAGGTGTGTACAGTTTCTGGGCTAGAGGCTCATGTTTTTTTGGCGGATAAGAATGCTGTGTTTGGTATGGTATGAGCCAGTAGTCATCTATTATATATCAATACAAATTGATTGAGGAAATTTGATGATAGCACAGAAATGACAGTATCAAAACTAATGTTACGGCTCTTCATGTGGCTACAAAAGATGAACTAACCTTTAAGTTTTGTGTTGATGTTATGGCTGGGTGTATTTGTTCTATGTAGGATTTATTGCATTCGGCATGGTCTCCTTTTTAAAATTCTCGAGTATGGGCATGCAAATTGTAACATTGTGAACCCCTCGCGGAACACTTTGTATGTTTTGGTATGAGGTTCCAACTGAACTTCACATATGGGTAAGTCTGTCAGGCAGGTTTTTGGTGTTAATGCATAAACTCAACACGGTAACGAGTTCGCTTGCCTTCAATTTGACTGGCGTGCAAGTTTCTATTGATCGATGGTATGTTGGAACACCATGGGCTTTTGCTTGTGTCACATGCTCTGTGTGGGCTGACTGTTCGTGTGTGCTTGTTGGCGTAAGGGACACAAGCATGTAAGCTAAATTTCAGAGGTCAAAGAATGAATGCATTTCAGATAGCGTTGGTTATTTTTGTGAGACTAGTACTGCATTATCATGACATGATCCTTATGCTAACAATGTAACAATGGATGAGTACCGGAATAAACGTAAATGTCCCTTTTTAATGACTCTCATGATGAAACTAAAATTTGATTCTTGCACCAGAACCAGAGTGATCTCATTCGAAACATCGATCGGTCTGAACAAGTAGGCCAGACTCACCCCGACTCTAGATCAAGTCTAACACACAGAAACAAGAACATGATGGATTAAAAAAAAAAGGAACATGATCACAGACGGAGGCGGAGGTGTGGAAGCGGAGGAGGACGTAGGTGAAATCGGCTTGAACATGCTGATGCGGTGGCCAGGGCGGCCAGGGCGTCGGAGATGCCGCCGACGAGGCTAAGCGCTGACGCGCTATGCGGTGCGGCAGGAATCTCCATTCTGCCATTTGCTATCGCGGAACGACTTGGGAGTTGTTCATCGAACAGCAGTGGCAACTGCGCATCTCCATCTCCGCTAGTTCATGCCTAGTCTGATGATCCCCATCCGTTTTTTTTTCTCTTGTGTTTTTGCTATCTGAATTAACCTTTGACAGTGTTCCTTCCAGCATGAGTACGTGGAACTGTCAGATCAACGTCCTTTGGCCTTCTCACCATCTTGTGGGAACTGTCAGATTGTGTTGTGTGATTACAGCTCCTTCTGGTCTCAATGAAACTCTGAAAGGGAGAGGATGTTCAAACCTTCTTTTGTCAAATTTCAACTATCGTCATCGAGAACACAAAGTATAACATTTATTTATTTATTTTTGACTATTTTCTTTCAATTGTTAGCAGTAAAAGGAACATCGTTTCAGAGTAGCAATTGTTTCGTCTATAGATCCTATGTGTGCCTGTAGCACAGGAAATGTGAGAGTTTCGAGTTAATTCGTATCGTCTATGATTTACTTGCTAATTGTTCACTGATGTATGATCATGATCATGTTATGCAGCTCAGAAGATGTACTTATGCGTGTTGTTGCACAAAATACTTCCACTGAGTTGACCCTTCCTTTATTCTTGTTATCTAAGTTTTGTTTAGTCTCTCAGGCGTTCATGCTGAGTTAGGTAAATCTGCATTGCGTAGCTCCGAGTGGTAAGACAACCTAGCAAGTAGCAGTACCCGAATCGCCAGACATCAGTTAGAGTTGAGGAGGCACAGGCACCTGAAGAGCCTGCTTCACTACAGCAAGTCAGCAACAGTCATGGTCTACAACTTTACATGAAACGATCTACACTGACTTTGGGAGGGTGGGTGAAGTCACATGTCAAAACTGGAGATAGTGGAAGAATACAAACAATATCAGAGACGTTCCTAGCTCATTTCAGAGGATGCAAAAGCTGAAACTCATTTCAGAGGACAACGCTGAATGTTCTCCTATCAGGGACTCACAGGTTCGGTTAAGGTCTGTTGCTAGGTGAAGGTGATCACTTTCAGAGATATTAATGATAGTAAATTTCAGAAAACTATCGCATATTGCACTGACAACAATCAGAATATAAATAGCGTCCCTTTATATTCAACCAAAGATCATAAAGAATACAATTGACAGATGAGATCTACCATTATTCTACAAGGAGGAGGAGGAGGAGGAGAAGCAGAAGAAGCAGAGGAGGGAAAGGGAAAGCACAGCAGGGGGTGGGTGCTCTCATCTGTTCTTCCGCGAGCAGCGAGAGACTTAGAATCCGGATACATAATCGTTGGCGGCCGGCCAACGGCGGCGCCACGGAGCTCCATTCCTCGGGCCCATGGCGTGGAGACGTGGAGGCGTGCGAGGAGACGAGCTGCGTATGTCCCGGCCTTGCCCCGGCTCCCGGGACGGAGGAGCAGAGCACCGTGTCCTCCCTAGTCTGTCTATCGCCTTCGTCGCCCAGCTGGCCCTCCCGGGACGCGATCCATGCAGTAGTGTTCGTTGAGGCTCTGCCCGGATGATGCGCCCTGATCCCTCGCACCCGCTTACCAAACTACTTGACCGAGCACTGCGGCTTGGCCGAGACTCCAACCAAAGCATAGGCCATACGTGGTGGCAAGCTCCGATAATGGACTGAGCTGTGAGCTTTGGGCGCCGCCGGCCGGATTCCATGCGTGCCGTTGAGCACCCTGCACGCATGCATGCACGCGTAGGCTGCATCCGCAAATAGCTAGTTGACCATTTTCCTTCACCGTATTATCTGACGTGCAAGGAGTTACCCCATGCTCGAAATTGCAGCTCGGTGTTAGTTTGTTCATCTATACCTATCTATATCTATACCTATTATTAAAGCAAGTAACGCCTCCGCCAGATTTTTCGTACGTCGTGGTATTTTTGCAGAAAAACCCCTGTTGTTTTGTGTAATCAACCCGCAGTCCATTATTATGAATAGTTTGGGTGTCGGATTGAAAAAGGAGGAAAGAGAGGGGGTTTAAAGGGAAAAAACTTCTCCTTTCTCCAATCCAAAACAAGGAGGCCAAGGAGGGGGACGGGGCGCGGGCAGCGGCCGGAGCGGGGCGCCCCACCACGGCCGCGCCGCCCGCCCGTTGCCGAGGCGGCGCCACGCGCCCGCTTGGAGCTCCCCATCCGCAGCTGCCTGGATCTCCCCCGCTGAAGCCGCCACCCAGAGCTCGCCAACTGGAGCTTCCCATCCGCGGCCGCCCAGATCTCCCCCGCCGCAGCCGCCGCCTGGAGCTCCCCATAATACTGATGCCCGTGCGTTGTCCACACGCGCGCACAAGCGAGAGGAACCGCAGCAGCTTGAAGTGTCGGGACCGGAGCATGCTGTGGACGTCGGAGCTCGCCGCATGGCTTGCGCTCGGAGTTACGCGGAGGGAAGCGAAGCCACCGCCACCGCAGCCACACGAGCGGGAGCGCAGCCACGGTAGATGCTACGCATGGTGCTCGCCACCGCAGGTGCCGCGCGTAGTGGTCGCCGCCGCCACTCGAATCGCACGCAGCTGAAGCCTCGGTCTTGTCGTGCTGTGGCAGAGTGTGCTGCTCGCCTCGGAGCTCGAGTAGCACCATGTGGTTGTGAACGAACAAGGCACCAAAAGATAAGGACCATCCTTTTTTAATTAGTTTGTGGGTCCCGTAGAAAATCTAGACCCAAATTAAAGAACCTAAACACGAATACGGGGTAAGGTCCAGCGTGGACGAAGAGAAGAGAGAACCAGAGATAAGGGTGCCTCGCAGTTTGGATTATGACGGTGCCGTTGCATCAAAAAGAGAAAACGGCCAAGTCCTCTTCCTTTCTTTTTCTATTGCACGTGGGTTCCGCTTTAAATCCAAACCATTTCCTAAGCACAGCCAAACCATGGATTCGGATTGGAGTTTTATTTCCCAATCCATAATCTACTTCTCCGTATCCCATCTTATATCCATTTTCATATCACATCCACCGTCCAAACGTCACCTTAGGATTTCACATGAGATGCTGGAACCGAGTTGTGTTTTGCATCGTGAGTGTCTCGACCGCCCAATCCAGATGGATGGCTACGAGCCAGGTGCGAAGTTAAGCTGCCATGTCGGGGGAGATATTGGGCCAAAAACGGTAAGGCAAACAATTAAGACTCAAGAGGAGTTGAAGCAGTACGACGGGTCCGACCCTGAGAAGAAGCCACGGCTGATGGCCATCAATGAATAATTATTTCAATATAAGGATATATGTTAATAGAAATGCAATAAATATATAGTGATAAGGATATATGTTAACAGAAATGCAATAAATATATAGTGATAGAAATAGGAAAAAAACCCACGAGTTTTAAAAATATGATTATCATTTCACCGTAGCAACGCACGGGCATTTTGCTAGTATATTATTAAAGCAAGTAGTGTCTCTGCCATATTTTTTTCGTCCGTCGTCCTATTTTGCAAAAAAGCCCCTGAAGTTTTTAGAAATCAACCCGCAGTCCACATTCTAAAGAGAAAGGGGTTCAGGTGATAAAAGAAGAGAAGAGAGGGGGTTAAACGGCAAAAAGCTTCTCCTTTCTTAGCAAAGAGCGAGGGGCGAGGGTGCGGGCGGCAGCCGGAGCGGGTGCCCCGCCGGCTACCGCTGCCCCGCGCTGCCCCTGCGCGCGGCGAGGGTGAGGGCAAGGGGCGACCTCCTACCACCTGCTCGCCCGTGCCACCTCCTCCCAACGCCTTGCGCTCCCGTGCTCCACGCCACCGCCCGTGCCTCGCACTCGCCTCCCAAGTCACCGCTACCCCGCGTCCTGGTCGCGCGCTTGGCCGCCACCGCCCAATACCGCTGCCGACCTCCGCTTGGAGCTTGGGCTCCCCGTCATCGCCCGGATCTCGTGCTCCTCTGCCCGCCGCCGCCAATCCCCGCGATGAATCGAGGAGGAGATTGATGAGGAGGCAGCGGCCGCAGGGCCAGGCTCAAGAGGAAGGCGGGCGACAAGGACTCTAGCGCAAAGACGGCGGCGGCGGCGGCGGCGGCGGCATTGCCTGGAGGAAAGAGGGTGGCGGTCGGCGAGAGCGCTGGTACGACCACGACCGAGGAACTCTGCGTTGATTGGAGGGCCTCTCTTGATGCTGCGGAGGAAGTCAAGGCCCCAACAAAAGCGGAGGAGCCCGACGATCCGAGCAAACCCAAGTGCCACGAGTTCCTTTGAGATCTCCAGGAAATGGTGCGCCGTCACAAGCCCCAAACTCAAACCCCTGCTTGTTTCGTGTTCTCACGATTCCATCCCCAATCCATCCCACGATAGGCTCTGTAAAATTTCACTGTCAGTACTAGGTGTCAATGTGGTTTGTGGTAGCATGCAGAGTGCAGCAACGATTTCTCTTGTAAGAACACAGTTCCGAGATTATAGCTGAACATTTAGGACAGCTTTCTTGACATTACTAAGCATCAGTTCTTGTGGCATAATGGAGGATTTTTTTTTGAACGAAAATAATGGATGATTTTAGAGTAGAGTAACAGGAAATACAGGAAAGCAAACGCACAAAGGAAACAGAGTGCTCCCTGGTTTGGCCTTTGAAGGGCACAAGAAGAGCAACCTACGATTGCACGATCTGAATTCTGAAGGATCGCATTACAGACATACAAATGCGCAACTTAGGAACATGTGAATCTAAACTACCATACAAGGAATTTTAGACAATTCACAGGAACTATTTTGACCTTCAATATCATCTCCCAGCTAACTCAGATGTCTTCCGTGTGCGCAGACGAAGGCCAAGCTTATTTGTTCTGACCCATCTGCTGTATGGTTATTGGAGCTGCAAGCAAATGAACATAGATCAGAACCATACACGGTAGCCCAAAGATGAGACCCCAAAATTAAAATTATGGCTTAATGGCACAATGCACCAGTGGTGTTAGTAGCATTCTTGCCGATGGGGGAAAGAAACAATTAGAAATTAAAAGCTTCATGTTCAAGTCAAGTGCCAAAACAGCAGGCTACTGTCTGTTACAATGAACATTTTGTGATACTTCCCTCAAAACTATTTCAGGTGTGTGCTACTGCTATACCTGGCCGGACCTTCAAAGTGCAAGAATGATTTAGCAGCAGACTAATATAATGTGCAGAAAATTCTTTCAGATCACATTGAAACCACGGTTGCACGATCTCTTTTTCTTGAACGAGGGTTGCACGATCTCAAGATCACATTTCAGGCAGGCATACAAATGCACTTTGTATCAGAAACACATGAAAATTATACTGACGAACATGGAAATCTGAGATGCTTACTTCAAATTTAAAACAGTGTTGTGTTTGCGAGTATTTTTTTTCTTTACAATTCTTGAGCAGGTAATGCATGAAGCAGTACGCTACCTTACCTGAAATTCAAGGGCACATATCAAAAGATGCAGCATGAGGAATGCACCTGATGTGCAGAAATACTAAATTGGGTTTGCGTAGGCAAATCATTTAAGACCATCATCCAATCTGTCTTCTTTTTCTTTCTTTCTTTCTTTTTTTTTGAAATGGTGATCATCCAATCTTTTAATCTGGCAGCTTTAATAAATGACCATCCTTATGCATACGGTGGGCTGTTATCTAGCATCTACCATGAAATCTACTTTACAGCCATACTAGCAATGTTATAGCCCTAAATATCTCCAGTTGACAGTTGCTGCATTGTGCTGGCTCTTCTGCATTAAGCTATTCTATTCTGTTACAGTCTATATATAACATCCCCCGCGGTGAAGTATGTTCAAGTAGAGCCGTGGAGTTCTTGCCGGCATTTCTACTTAAATTGTACAATCAGATAGCTGGGGCGACTCATTCTTTGGGTAATGGTGAAAATATCAAGCAAACAATATGACTGATAGGAGTACTGTTTAAATGTGAATGTGATATGTTTTTGCTCTTGGACGTTAGAATTAATGCGTGGTAACCAACTTCTTAAACTTAGAAAATATTGGATATAGTTGTTATGGGGAACCGAAAAGAAAAAAAAAGATATGGCAGTATTTATGTTGGTATAAAATGTCATTAGTTTGGAAAATACAATAGATTTTTTACCGTAGCAACGCACGGGCATTTTGCTATTATTTCTAAAACATGTTTCTTTACGGGTAATTAACTTTGAATATATTTCAAAATTTAGTAATAGTCGTCAAAAATTTCAGCTGATATCTTCGCTTCATCTATTAATCAAACTCTTTACACGCTTTTCCAATAAAACAGAGTTCTTGGCTTTTACAAAGCACAATAAAATCATTTTGGCAAAATAATGCTGGTGCAACGAGAAAAACTAGTTTGACCAACGACCAAATCAAGAGAGCATATCCCTTAGGCCAGATAATTAACTACACAGCATCATCAGACTGTCAGAGACACCACGCAAGTTTTTACCTTTTTACCATCGCGTGAATACGCGAACTATCCAGCTACTAGAAGTTGCCGTGTTCACGAGGGGGTGGCACAGCAACGGCGACGGCGCAACGTGCACGAACCGTCTAAACTCACTCATCCTCATCCATCTGAGGACAATTTTCTTTTCTTTTTTTTTTGTTTCAGTGGGTCTGTGGACAATTTTGCTTGCACCACGTACGCTCCATTTTGCCGTTTCCATCACCTTGTGCCTCACGACAACGCAATATACACGTACATCCTTTTCTTTGGAGGAATTCGGGGTTTTTTTTATGTTTTTTAAGCATGTGACAACATTCTGCGCCCCCCCCCCCCCCCCCCCCCCCCCCCCCCCCCGAGTAATTGATGGATGGTATTGGTTTGACTGAAAACAGGATAGGCAATTCCGAGGCCAGAAATGAGCGCACAGGCCTACAGACGAAATTCAGCACCGGCCATCAGCAATATATTCACCATAGGTAAAATCGTCCCGATGAGTTAGGTTAAAATTATTTGAAAAAACAAAACAAATCTATCATAGCTAGCCAGTTAGGTCCCGTTTAGGAGGGTTTCTCCTAAAACGGCTTCATCGGTAAAGCTAGTGGAGTAAAAAAATAGTGATTAAACTAAGTTCATTTTAGTTTCGATTTACGAAATAGCTTCACGTTACAGTATCTCATTTTGCGAAAAAAGACGAAGGTGAAGCTAGGATAAGCTCTAAAAAACGGGCCTCGGTCTTGCATGCGTACGATAACTGCTTGCAGTCACTGACTGCCAGCTAACCTGGCGGCATTACAATACTCGAACAGACCAACAATTACCACGCTTTCTCACTGTAAACAAGTGAAACCAACCAATCTTCTATGTGTAAACACCTGCAGCATGCAAAGCTGCATTTTTATATGGGAAGAAATCTGTCCATGCATGCATGTCTATCTCCCAAGTTTAGTAAGATCCCCATGGCCTTGTTGTATTTAAGCCACACGAGCCTTACCTGCAGATGCTCACAAAGCCAGCTTAGCACAGAGCTGCAGAGGCAACTAACTGTCACCTCAGCTACACGAGGAAGACAAGACAGAACAGAAGCTTCTGCTGCGTATGCCAACGATGGCTTCTCACGCTCTCCTCCCCCTCCCTTGGCTTTCCTGTGTCAGTGTCTGTGCCTGCATGGTTGCAGTGGCCGCCTTGTTGGCGTCGACGCCGGCGGCGGCGTCACGCGCCGCCCTTGGCGCCGCTGCCGGCAGTGGCGACCCGACGGTGGGGTTCACGGCGGTGAGCCTGAGCGAGAGCAACTTCGTGCTGCAGCACCCCTACGACGTGCCGAGCGGCGACCGGTACAGGTTCGCCGGCGGCGTGCGGCAGCTGTGGGTGCTGTCCTCCGACAAGCCCCATGATCCCCACAGCCACACCAGCCCCAGAACGGAGATCAGGATGACGGTGATAAATTATCCTTCTCGATCGATCACAGATTTAGCTAAAATTAACACAAGTAGAGAGTTAATCATATACAGAGATCAGGATTAGATTCAGATCAGCAATCTTCTTTCAATCTTTCCAGGGCCACGACTACTCTTCTGGGGTGTGGCAGTTCGAGGGCTACGGCTACGTCCCCTCCGGCACGACGGGGGTGTCGATCATGCAGGTGTTCGGCGCCGGCGAGTCCGCCACCACGCTGATGCTGCACGTCTACGACGGCGCGCTGCGCTACTACGACCGGCAGGTGGTGGAGGACAACATCTACGACCGGTGGTTCCGGCTCAACGTGGTGCACGACGTCGGCGCGTCGACGGTGGCCGTGTTCGTCGACGGCATCGAGCGTCTGCGCGCGCCGGGCCGCGGCGGGAGCTCGCACTACTTCAAGTTCGGCGTGTACGCGCAGAACCACGCCTCCAGCAGGATGGAGTCGCGCTGGAAGGACATCAGGATCTTCAGGAAAGATAACTGATGATCATTTGACATTTTGAGTCGAGCCAGGCACACGATAGCTTAGCTACTATAGTGCTTGGAGTAGTATGCATTTGTGTACAGTTGATAATAAGTGCATTGTATATATCGTTGTGTGGTTTGTGATTACTGCAGTACTCGTATCATTGTGTAAAAAATATTACTCATGTTTTGCCGGCTTGCCGCTAGAACCATTTTAAACAAAATAGGACTGCATAATCTTGCACAACTTTGTCTGTCTACAAATTAAAGTAGCTTTATTGTTCCTCTATTTAGTTATTTTTCTCATCCCTGCGATAGTTGATCTCTTAAAGCATCAGGTGTAGTTGACAAATTCAGACAAATGCATGTATCTTGAAATGCGGTAGACTCCAGGAAGCAGTAATTTATTTCACATTAAGCAATAACTCCTTTTTTTCAAACCCCTAAATTGCTCGCGACGCAAATCATCCTCTTCACCCTTCATAGAGATCGACCACCAATTTTGAATAATGCCCATCTAGGCTTACATCTCCTGCTGCCTGCCTGTTTTGTATTTTTTTTAAAAAGGCAATGACCAAATAAAAGAATAGGAAAGGAAGACTTCTACGATGAGATTAGTTTGGGCTTTGCTATCTCAAACATACAAAATATTATGGGAGGTGTCATCATCTCTTCGCGGTGGCCACTTATAATTTCAATATAGTCTGAGTGGGGAAATACCTACTCTAGCTTAAGCAATTGTCATGCTATACCTGAGAGGGGCATCATTGTGTGCAGAGACGGAAGGCCGTGATATGAGCCAATTTTTATCACCAGTTTTTTTTTTACTCATGTTTTACCGGCTTGCCGCTAGAACCATTATAAACAAAATAAGACGCCGTCTACAAATTAAAGTAGCCTGGCACTGCAATAATACCAGCGATTACGTAATAAGATCTCACATCTGCCGTCCTCTGAAAAAACTAAGGACTTAATGTGCACCTGTGTTTACAATGCAGCTATTCAAAGCAAGTCTGGCACCTGGTAAGCGGCTGAACCGGGGGCCAGGTATGCACTCCAACTGATGAAGATCAGGAACTGCAGGTTTGGTGGACTAAAGCCCTGCAGGCGCTGACCAAGCAACAAAGAAGATCCAAGGGGGCGATCATCACCATCACAGCGTGGAACGTATGGAACGAAAGGAACAGAAGAATCTTCCAGCAACAGACACTACGGCCTGCGCAAATTCTTCAAAAGATTCAGAAGGATATTGCTACGAGATGTCGAACATGTGGGAGCCCAGAATTGGACGGTGTATCTTATTAAGTTCGTTTAGATGTTCAAGAGTCGAGTTAATCTTATTATCTGTAATATCGAACTATATGTAACCTTAACTTTCTCTTCTCTTTAAATGAACTAGCAGGGTCCTGCTTCCTTTTTTTTAAAAAAACTAGGACTTCACGTGGTTCCCGCTATTGACGAAATTGCAACAAAAGTTTCGAAGAATATAGAGTCGAATTTAAATTTCCAGGTTCCGTATGAACAGGTCATAGCTTGCCCTCTGCGTGCAGTTTTCTTTTGTCATTCCCTCTCGGTACAGTGCATCAATATCACCAAGGACTCCCATCTATTTAAGAACATGATGAACCCTTGGTCGCCGTAGATGCTCTGAAGACATGCCAGCTAGTTGAGGCAACTGATCCTGGCCAGCTAAGAAAGGGGAAAGCAAAGGAAAGTGCTGCATATACGCCATGGCTTCGTACACCCTCCCTCTTCCCTGGCTTACCTGCCTCTGCGTCGTGGTTGTCGTCTTGTTGCTGTCGCCGGCAGCGCTCCTTGCCGCCGCTGCCGACGACCCGACGGCGGGATTCAAGGCTGTGAGCCTGAGCGAGAGCAACTTCGTGCTACAGCAGCCGTACGACGTGCCGAGAGACGCGCGGTACAGGTTCGTCGGCGGCGTGCGGCAGCTGTGGGTGCTGTCCTCCGACAAGCCCCACACCCCTCAGAGCAACACCAAACCAAGAACCGAGATCAGGATGAAGGTATGTAAGGTGTTCTCATGTCCAATCCTTCTTTCAGAAAAGGGTTGAAACTTAAAAGTACTCGATCATCTTTGCAAACATGTTGTTGGTAATTAAATTTTGTGTCTAGGGTTACAACTACTCTTCCGGAGTCTGGCAGTTCGAGGGCTACGGCTACGTTCCCTCCGGCACGACGGGGGTGTCCATCATGCAGGTGTTCGGCGGCGGCGAGTCCGCCACCACGCTGATGCTCCACGTCTACGACGGCGCGCTCCGGTACTACAGCCAGCAGGTGGTCGAGAACAACATCTACAACCGGTGGTTCCGCCTCAACGTGGTCCACGACGTGGACGCGTCGAGCCTCTCCGTCTTCATCGACGGCGTGAAGAAGCTGCAGGTACCCGGCCGCGGCGGCGACTCGCACTACTTCAAGTTCGGCGTCTACATGCAGCACGACGCGTCCAGCTTCATGGAATCGCGCTGGAAGAACATCCGGATCCTCAAGAAATGAAGACTGATCTCGATTGATGATACCTTCTCTCCGTGCCATCATTGATGGCATGCAGCTTATATTGATTGGGGTGATTGTTTGCATGTTCGGTTTATGCATTCCAGTATACTATCCATCTATATACCGTATCATTGTATGATTTTGTGTATCTTTATTGTTCGTATTATTATGTGTAACAATACGATGCATATGTTATGTTATTTGTGTAATGTAATAAATTGTTAAGGCAATAAAAGATATAGTCTTGCGGTCCACTATTTCCGCGTTTCCTGTGGTGATGATAAGGCCAGCACAGTTTTATCAAGATGTGAAAATAATTAACTGTGCTACTTGAGTTTATCGGGATGAAACTCCTTTCACGTATAATGAAACTCTTTCTTCTTCTCCTCATAAATATCTTGCCAAGTCAGCAAAATTGGTAATGTGGTATGAAAATTAATGCTCATGAAACCTTCCATGAAACTCCCACTAACACTGGCCTAACATGTATATATTGAGTTCCACAACAGATTCGGAGACACCGTAGTTGACGCTCGACAAATTCAGAGAAAGGGATGGACCATGAATGGAGATTGATAAAAGGTGGTTGAGAAGTCAACGCATTACAAAACATATGGACCATGAATGCGATACCAGCCATTTATTCTTAGACTATTTTTAATGGAAGTTTCATTTTCACTAAATGCATGCTATGTCGGTGTTTTTATGATGTGGTAAATAATTAATAAAGAAATAGATGAAATAAGTTTCATTAGATAGATAGAATCTTATGTGCACCGTTTCCAAGATAGCTTGTCTCCCTCATATAATCGAGGAACAAAAATAAACTCAAGCCGTAACATACGCCATGTCAAGGCGTTTGCTATTTTTTTTTCATACATTGTGGTAATCCACCCGTTTAATGTGATTTCTCCTTTTAAATTTCTTTATTAGGAGTTGTTATGCCTAAATTTCCACTGGATTTATATGTATGGGAACTCTCATCTATCGATAGAAAAGAAATTCCTCACCTCTCTTTTTTTTTACAAAAAGAAATTTCTTCACCTTAATCAGAACGGCTGATTTTCGATCGAACGGCTGATTGAAGGGCATGCCGTAGGTATTGTGCTTGGGAACCGGAACGGTAGTGGAGTGAAAAGGGGAAGCGAGACCGCCCGCCACATGCCTCCTCGCCTCCTCCTCCTCCTCCTTCCTCGCGGCGGCCTCCTGCCCCCTCTCCGCCGCCGTTCACCGGCGCTTTCTCCTCTTCTCCGGAGAATCCCCTTGACTAAGCACCCCGTCGCCTTCTTCCTCTCCCCCGTACGCGCCTTCTCCGGGCACTCCGGCATGGCGGCGTGTTCGCCGGAGCAGCTGCAGCGGAGCGTGGTGGTGAGGGAGACCGTGGAGCTCACGGAAAAGGAGGAGCAGATCTTCCGACGGCTTCTCGAGGTCGTCCGCCACTTCGGCCTCGGCACGCAGCTCCGCGTCGCCGGTGGCTGGGTCCGGGACAAGGTAAGCTTTTCGCTCTTGTTTTTCCCCCCTTCCATCTACAAAAAGCTTTCTCTTTAGCCATTGGATGTATAGTGTCAGAATGAACTAGAGAAATTTAAAATTCAGTTTTTTTTAGGATGTAAGCTTTGGTTGTATTTTAGGATGTGATTGCTCGCTGTTGACACAAAGGTGGGATTTTTAATTGATATGTCACAATTTTTTCTATTGACAACTTGGCATTTTATAAATTTTTGGGGAGCAAATTGTTTAATTCTTAATAAAATGAATCTCAATATCCTTTAAGTTGGTTACTCAGGATTTTCAGGAAATTGTTTTGTGATTTAGTAGGTGATCATATGATTTCTTTTTCTCACAAATCACCATATAGCAAATACAAGGATACCAGCAAAGACGGTTTTGGTTCAGGAACGGTTCCTCCTTTCAGTTGGGTATTACAAGCTTTGCTGTATTTTGATACTATGGTTATTATTTTGGATGGATGTCCTGTCCTATAGGTTTTAGGGTTTTATGTGGGTTTTGGATAAACTGTTTAGCAATGTCATGCACAAAATTGAATGCTTATAGTGGGTTTTTATTGAAATTGTTCCACATCTGTGTGGACAATTTTGTTCTTTGCCTATGTTTAGGGTTCATGGCAGCGATGTTGGTCACATTCTTGCCAATTGCATAAACAGCTGTGCTGGTTGGGTCAGGGGATGCCCTGATCAGCTTATTTCTTGACCTTGGATTTTTTGTAGTCTGTATGCAATGAAAATCTATGTTTTCTACTGTATTTCACTTGGAAATTTTGGATGTAATGATTCAGCACCATGTGGCGTAGGATAATTTGTGGATAATCCTCAAAATGACTAGAGAAGTGAAGGTTAATCAAGATATTCTTTTTTCATATTTTTCTGATGCTGTGGTTTGTTAATTCTGTATAATATATTGGTTTGTTAATTCTGTATAATATATAATATAATGAATCATTCATAATGTTTTGCCCTAAAATAGCCTCTTGTAGATTGTTTAAACATAAAGTGATTGTTGGCAGTTTATGACTTGACTTCTGCCTTGGCAGCTACTAGGGAAAGACTCCGCTGACATTGACATTGCCCTTGATAATATGACGGGCCAGAATTTCTGCGAGAAAGTAAATGAGTACTTAGAGTTGATAGGGGAGGAGCAGAAAGGAATTGGTGTTATCCAGTGGTATGTGATTTTTATTATGCTAATCCTAATGAGTAACTCATTACTGTTGTTGCTTACCATTTTACACTTGTTTAGTCATAAAGTAACTGCACTGATTGATACATTGTGGCTGTTTGTTTATCCATTAGCTTGAATCATGAATTCTATTTGTGTTCTGCAGCAACCCTGATCAATCCAAGCACTTGGAAACTGCTAGGATGCTTATACTTGACATATGGATTGATTTTGTTAACTTGAGATCTGAAAAGTATGCTGAAAACAGTCGTATTCCTACCATGGTGTGTACTTATATCCATCCTTTCGCATGGTTATTTCAGTGACCTCGTTTACAGAGTACATATTATCTCTTTTCATATCTGAGTTATTTGTTACTGAGAGATTTTGACCACCTGCCTATATGCTTAGCTGAACATTTCCCATTGTATGGACATGTCTCTTTTGGGTGTTTCTTGTATTGTTGTGATAGTTTAACAACTAAACCATATTTTGGCAGCTCAATTTGATTTACGTTTAGTACTCCTTCATTTTCAGGAGGTTGGTACTGCCGAAGAAGATGCATACCGCAGGGACTTAACGATTAATAGGTAATACCTTGATATTCCATTTTCAGATGGTTTGTTGTATCTCCAAAATTTTGCTTCCATCATTGCAAGTTTGATTTTAGTTTGAAATAAAAAATTTGAAGGCAAGCCTATTCTTCACAATCCTATATTTATTTTTGTTCCTTTTTTTTCTAACTTTGACAGCTTGTTCTTTAATATCAACAATAACTCAGTGGAAGATTTAACTGGAAGAGGTGAGTTTGCTAGTACTTCTATTGTACAAGTTCATAAATTGATGTGGCCATTTTTCAATGTTCATGCTGCTATGTCATTGTGAAGGTATTGAGGATCTCAAAGAGGGCCTTATTGTTACTCCTTTACCTGCCAAAGCTACCTTCCTTGATGACCCACTTAGAGTTCTTCGAGCGATAAGATTTGGTAATTTGAAACATCTCACAGTTATTCTCTAAGACTTTTCTATATTAAATTTGTTATACCAAGAAAGTATTCATGATAAATTTACTTCCTAATAAGTGGATAATGGTGTTACATGTATTCATGTTACCGGAGTAATTTTAGTTGAAACTCAAGAAATTCCTTCTAACTGCTTATGTCATTTTTCATCAAGAAATGAATACTGTGAATTATAATCGAAGAATATAACTGTGAATTGGAACATCATATTTTCTTTCCACAGGCTAATGCTTGCTTCTTTCAGCTGCTAGATTCAACTTTACATTAGCTGAAGATTTGAAGGAAGCCGCATCTGATGAAAAAGTGAAGTCAGAACTTGGCACAAAGATTAGCAGAGAACGTATTGGTCATGAGGTTGGATGCCTACACTACTTACCGCTAATTGCTGTTTGCTCTTTTTTTTACTGCTTTACTGTATAACCAAGCTTTTAGTCATTCTTGATGAACTTAGTAATGTAGCATGCAAAACCCTTGGTCATCAATTTCTTTCTTTGTATATTTGCAGATTGATCTCATGATGTCAGACAAACACCCTGTTAAAGCAATGTGTGACATCCGTGATTTGGGGCTATTTTACGTTGTCTTTTCTTTCCCGGTGAACTCCAACCCTCCAGTTTTTGACAAATGTGATGGGTATTGTCCTTGTTCTAACATCCCGTACCCTTTACATTTTGGATTCAGGCAACTGTATGTAGCGCAGTTGTATTTCAAACTACTGTAGCTGAGAATTGTGAAATGTAGAAAACACCATTGTGCATGGATTAGCATCTCTACATTAGTTCAATCTCATCTCTTTATCTCCTATGGGTATACAGGCAGTGTGTTTCGCATATTGAAGCAGCTTGGAATCTTGCATCTTCTATTGGCAGCTCTGTGTTCAGCAATGGTTCTGACACCAAGTTGCAGGTCAGAAATTTTTAGCATACTTCTTGATAAATGACTATATGAACACCCAGAAACTCCCTCCATCTCGATCATGTGACTCTGCTTAAAATGTTTTACAGAGTGATACTTTATAACTCCAATGCAAATAGAAAACACAAATCAATACTAGCATCTTGTCGAATTCGTTGCTACTAATCAGATACTTAAGCTATTTACAGAAAATGTGCACTGATTGAACTATTAAGAGAGGCATAAATAAAGCTTTCTGTTGTGATGAGGTTGTCTCTCCAGTTGAGTCTTACATATGATTAATGAATTTCCTATGTTAGGAAGATTTACTACAAGCTGCGCACTATGGCTAGCAGGAAATTATTTGATTATGATTTGTTCTCTCTTGGCTTCCCTTAACATTAAGATGTGTTATGGTGTTTAGGATGAGCAGCGAAGGCTTTGCCTGTATAGTGCATTATTCATTCCCCTACGAAATATGTTCTACTTGGACAAAAGATCTAAGAAGGTAACCTCTAAGTTCCTGCATCATCCATTTTTAATGCAAGGCTTTGAATCTTTGAACTGGCAAAAAAATTGTGTTTGTGTTCACTAAAATTATTCACTTAAAAGCAAGTGTGTTGATGGGTACATTTACATCATTACTTAATACTAATTTGCTATATTGACTGGTGAGGCAGGTTTAGTGTGACATGTATATTGCCTTTTTCAGTACACTGATTGAAGTCAGTCAAATTTATTTGCTTACATTCTAATTTGTTTGAGAGAGTTTAACTGCTCTGATAAACATAGAAGTGGGTGCATTTACTAGCTCAGTTTGCCGATAATGTCACTTTGACCAAACCAGTCACAGTTTTGATAATTCTTGCTAATTGGACTTCAGATAAAGAGCATCTGCTATCTTTTGGATATCCAGGTTCATTTTGATAATCTGTCCAATGCACCTCTTGAAGCATTATCACCCCTATGATCACTTACCTTCTTGGTGGAAATTACTGTACGTTGTTACTAGTACCACTGCATGCTTGCTACCTAGCATCACTCTCGGGGAAGCTCACATGCATAGCTTCTCTCCTGTGGAGGGACAATTTGTAGTTTTATTTGGTTTCTGGTGTTCAACAATCAGATCATGATCAGTATTTATGTGGGTAATTTGACTAGATAGCATGTTGCACCGTGAATATTTTGGTGCTTGTTATGGCTGCCAGGAAATGAGAAAATAAATCTGGAATCAACAAATGAAGCTGCTGTTAAATATCCCCACTTTCCTGTTCATTGTACTATTTCTTTCAACTGTGTACTGAAGAGTCTTTTGCATCATCACCAGGTTCCTGTTTGTAGCTATATTATTAAAGAGTCACTAAAGTTGAAAGCTAGCGATGCTGAAGCGGTATGTTCTGTTGAGATGCTCCCAACATCATTGTTTGTGATTCTGGTCAGTCTTGTACTGTGACAGCAAATTAACTTGTTATAATGTTGTGTGATCTTAAAGGTTGTCAACATACATGCTGCTAGTGAAAAGTTTGCTGAGTTAATTCTTCTCCTTGAGTCAAATGATGATGTGGGAACTCTCAAAGAGAAGTTGGAAGATGAATATCTTGAGATACCTACAGACAGTTTGAAGCGTGTTTTTGCAGGTCAGTATTCAGCATTGCAGTTTTCTAATTTGTTAGATCCTCTGTACTGGTTTATCCTTTTGTAATTTGTTAGTGTTTGGTGTTTGCTTAATTTGATTATTCAATATAGTACTCCGTTTGTTACTGTATCTGTAGTACCTGAGATACATGCAATCTGATATCCTTTGTATACATTTAAGTTGTTACAGTTGTGCAAATTCCCTAATGATTTAATCTGATCCTTTCAGTGTCATAAGGCTGATATTTGGTTTGTTTTAAGTGACAATTTTTCGACCAAAGCATGTGACACTATCAACATTTCAGGACTGATACTCCGAGAAATAAAGGACTTTTGGCGGGTGGCACTGCTTATATCCATTCTGTCCAACCCAGAAGCTGGAAATGCTGCTGACAACCTCAACAAGCAGGATGAGCTGCATCTGAGGAAAGAGAAATACATCAGAGTTGAGCGTGCCATAACTGACCTAGGTAAAGTAGTATATGATGGTCATGGAATTTGCACTTCTCCCATAACTGCAAGCGTGGAGATTTACTTGTTCATATTATTGCATAATAACCATCCTGGTTTATTGTTTCCCTTCTCCAGATCTCGATGGGGTGTGGAAGTTGAAGCCGGTACTTGACGGCAAATCCATTATGGGAGTTTTGCAGGTCAAGTCAGGCGGTCCACTGATAGGAAAATGGGTACACTATGACTCCACATCCTTGCAACTGATCACACTGATTCTAGATTCCAAAACATGTTGACACTAATACATGCTGGTTGTTGCAGCAACAACGTGCATTGAAGTGGCAGCTTGCGCATCCGAACGGAACCATGGATGAGTGCATCGAGTGGATGAAGCAGTCACAGCAATCGAAACGCCAGAAAGTAGAAACGGGCGCCTGATAGTCGATGGCATTTTGAGCATAGGCCGTAGGCAGTATTCAGATAGGTAACAAGCTGCAGCTGCGTCACTTTAGCCGCCGCCTGGATGGATTTGGCGTCTTCGTAGGATAACAAGGTGGATTTTATGACTAGTTCGCACAATGAGTTGTCGATTATTTTTGTGAAGTCCATCCTGTGGACCGGGCCGCCCCGGGTGGGCCATAATGGTTGGTCATGCCGGACCATTTGGCTATTAGAGGCAAGTTGAGACATTATTAGTTTCTGGAAGTATGCCGTACACAAGGTAAAAAAATTTGATAGCAGGTAGAGCTTCTCCAGCAGTATTTTTCTTACAGAGAAAAAGAATGCTTCAGTAGTCTTCCAATACATCTCCATTTTCCTAATAATTATGGATCATCTTAATAATCCACTCTTAACTCCCTCCAACTCCAAATAAAGGTGGAGTTCCTACTCGTAGTTCCAATTAACTGCCTGGGGATGGGATCCTCTAAATAAATGAGTTAGGCTAATCCCAGTGCAAGTTTCATACATAATAAATACGGTGACACATCAGCATATGTAATGGCATGATAAGGCAATTATAAAGTGAGAGGGGAAAGAGTTTCATCAGGATAAAATTGTGTATGCACGGTTTCCACTACGGGCTACGGCCATCTATTTCCCGCCACCCAGCTGTACTGGAGCACCCCGGCCGTAGGGCTGGATGCTCATCATGGAATACCCGCAACCCCACGCCTCGTCCGCGGCCTACCTCTGGAACCCTAGCACGGGCGACGAGCTTCCCTTGTCCAACATCCCGGAGAACCGTGATGGCCTGTGCCCGCTCTGGAGGTGCCTCCTCTCCCACAAGGACCCAGCTCATCATCCGGGGTGCGTCGTCGTGCTCCTGTGCTCCGGCGAGACCGCCATGTGGTACTGCGGCGGCCGGTGGAGGCGCTTCTCATACGAGATCACCGGTAACTTGGGTTTACCAATGAAGATCGGGATCTCTGCGGTCGCTTCGTGCCATGGGAAACTCTATTTCATGGCACTCCTGCAGACAACGATGGTGATCAGCATCGTCCTGTGTTCCAATACTTTGATGATGATGTCCCTGACATCAAATTCCCCCATGGTATGAACTCGGGGAACTGTTGGTTAGTGGAGTCACACGACCAGCTCTTCCTTGTCTACACGTACGTTCTCCACGCCTACAGGATGGATTTATTGGAGATGCTGTGGTTTTCTTGGAATGTTATTCGAACTTGGCAGCGGCGAGCCCTCTCGGACTCAAACCAAATCATTTATAGCACTTCATCAACAACTATATATTACAGGGATGGTAGTGCTTACTTGCTCACTTTCAACTTAGGATTAGACATCGTCCTAGAGAATACATGGGTTCCCTGTCACAACACGCTTCACTTCCTCATGCCTTTTTGGATTGTGCCTCTAAAGATTTGTTTTGAAGCAAATAAAGGTGATAGATTGTGATTGTTTTCTTGAATAGGCTATATAAGTTGTGGTGGAGATAGGTCCTTTATTGGCAAAACCTGCCATCAGTTAATGGAATTGAGGTTCCTAAAAAACACATCGCCACTGCTTTTATGTTATGGCAAGATATGCAGGTTTAATTAGGTGCATCATGTCGATCGCAAGCCCACTCTGTCCTCTAATCCATCTCTAGATTTGGCGGTTCATTTTCTTAGGAAGTAATAATTTTCTTAAGGCCAAGCAATACATCGATTCCTTATTTGTTTGATTCATTATGGTTTGAGACAGGCATAATTATAAGCGGCCAATTATCTTATTCTGTTTTGTGATTTCGTCGTAAAACAAAACATTATTAATGGTCCAAATCGAAATTCTATAATCGACACTTTCCCATCGGTTTAAATTTTATCAGATCCATCTAAATTCTAACAGTTTGACACTAAACGTTGTTAGTTTTTCTCAATTGTTTAACTGGCCTGATAAAATGTTAAGCCAAATCTTCTGAAATGCACATAAAGTCAGTAATCAATTAGCAATAAGAATGAGGGGAAAAGGAGAGAGACGGGAGGGGGGAAAAAAACCTTATCTGAGGCCCGTGGGCCATTTGCTTTGCTGCTGCCGGGCTGTGTGCAGAATTATACCAGCCCACAGGAAACAAGAAGGAAAACCAAAACCACAATCCCCACACCCCATTTCTGTTCGCACGGTTCCGCGACGCCGCATCCATGGAGATGGATGGGGAGGATGGCCCCGATCCCTCGTCAGCTCGGTTCCCGCTCCCTCCCCGTTCCTACCCTGAGGTAACTCCCGCCGCTGGTCTTTCCGTGCCGATCGAGTTTTTCTTTTCTCCGGTGACCGGTGACTGTGCGTGGCGCTTGGCCATCGCTGGTTTAATTGGGGCTCGCTGACCGTCTCATTCTCTCCGCCCTGCCGCGCGCAGATGATCCTGGAGGCGATCGACGCGCTGCGCGACGACAACGCCTCCAACGAGTGGGCGATCTCGGGCTACATCAGGGGCAGGTACGGCGCCGGCCTGCCGCGCGAGCACTTGTCCGTCGTCCGGTCGCACCTCGCCCGCATGGTTTGCGCCGGCGAGATCCTCCTGGACAAGAACAAGAACAACTGCTACCGCCGCCACCCAGATCCCGCTGACCCTGTGAAGCGGGGGCGCAGACGGCGGCGGCGCAAGCCCAAGGGCCCCGGTTCCGAGGTAATCATCGGTGCGATGGTCACCCCCAGTGAAGCTTTCGTCGTCGGCCCCGTCAAGGTTGGGCGACGCGGAAAGGCGCCTGTCGCCGTGGGCACAAGAAGGACGGTCCCTCTCCCAACTTACCCTGAGGTAACCCTGCGAGTTTTTTCTCTGTCAATTCCTTCTGTGCCACTACCCGGCCGCATGCAGTCTTTTATTAAATACTCCATGGCCGTGATCGAGCAGATGATCGTGGACGTGATCCAGGCGCTGGGCAACGAGAATGGCTCAGACAGTGCGGCGATCGCCGGCTACATCGAGGCCAAGTACGGCGCCAAACTCACGCGCAGGCACAGGCACGCCACGTTCGTCAGCGGGGAACTCTCCCTCATGAAGGCAACTGGCGAGGTCCTCTCCGTTTCCCCCACCCACTAGTCCCCAAGGCGAGGCATCCGAAAGCCACGTCTGACGGACTGAAGACTGCACTGAATTTCTGGAACTGGGACAAAGGGATTTGTCTCCCCAGTCCCCATCAGTATGCAAGAATATTTGGTTCAAAAAAATATGCAAGAATGAGATGTTCTTCCTGTTTAAGCTTGCGTGCTTGTTGTAAACGAGTGGGGTGTTTGGATTTTTAGTCCGAACTAAAATTTATATCACATCGAATATTCGGAGGTTAATTAGAAGGACTAAACATGAGCTAATTATAAAACTAATTACACAGACGGAGGCTAATTCGCGAGACGAATCTATTAAGCCTAATTAATCCATCATTAGCACATGGTTACTGTAGCATCACATTGTCAAATCATGGAGTAATTAAGCTTAATAGATTCGTCTCGCAAATTAGCCTCCATTTGTGCAATTAGTTTTGTAATTAATCTATATTTAATACTCCTAATTAGTATCTAAACATTCGATGTGATAGGAATTTTAGGAGGTTCTGAAGAACCAAACACCTGTAATAAGCTCATTATATTCGACTGGCAAACAGCGAATGCATCTTAATGGGCACTCAGGTCGAGTAATTGAGTTAGCGCAAATTAGGACAGCCTACGCTAAGCCAGTTCATCACTCAACGCTGTCACCACGCACACCAACCAGTACAATGCACATCAGTTCAGCAGGCACATTAACATTATAGATACATGTCAACAGTACATACATACTCCACCCCATGCGCGCAGATCACATCACATCATTACACCAAAGTGAATTGCCATAAGTAAGTTATGTAAGCAAGCAGTGGCAAGGAAGCAGTGACCAGGCGACCAACACATGCAGCCTAGTAGACCCAATCACAAAATAACTTTCACTTCTCAAGGCACTTCTAGCAGGAAAACTCCTCTCCTGAGAAACAGTAGTGCTACTCTGCGCATTTTCACCTAGCTGCGCAGCCTCAAAGCGAAGGATCAGTTCACCTCGCTCCTCAAAGACCACAACACTGCGCTGCAGGTCAACCTTCGTATCATCACCGACGGGCACCTCCCGTCCTCGGGTGTCAAGCAGTACCACCTTCTCGCCAATGCTCACGGTGTGGGCAGTGAGGCGCGCAGAGAAGTTGCCTGATCCTGTAGTAGTCATCCGGATGGAGATGGTCGCCTCCAAGGAGCATGTCACGTGTGCATATTTAACCTCAATTGCACTATGCTCGCTTGAAACCAACTTTGTTATGGCATAGCTGACATCCCCGTGGTAAGCAATGTTGTTATATCCAAAAACATCACAGCATAAAACCTTGTCTTCAGATTCCTCTTTGCCCTTCACTTTCAGGTCAATCTCAAAAGCAGGGTGGTCCAACAGTAGAACTGCACGGCTAGGGCCTGTAAGTTCCAAGAGAGAATCCTGCACACATGCACACACATTCAATTTAGTCCAGCTCTACAGACGATGGAATTGTTGTAGTAAAAGTTCAGAATTAGCAAGATGGGGTACATGTTCTGATATTTCACAAAACCACATTTCACAGATTTCAATCACATTCCTTTTTCGAACCTATGATGTCCTGAAGCACACACTACTCCGATCCTAGCGGAAAGATATCAATCCCAACACCATGTACAAGGGTTTCTTCAACCTGCTTTCAAATCCAAATTAAACCTTAACTAAACTAGTGAAAATAGATGCATTGAGTTATTACTAGAAAAAATGGTGGTTTTATAGCTACACAAGTCGAATAAAGGTTCTAGCCTGCTTTCAGATTGATAAAGGTTATGGACTCAGAAAGCACAGTGGTAGGGTTGGTGGTGGGTGTATCCATCAAAGGATCATAGGGCTGCATAAAGACTGCATAAGGAACAGCCCGATTAGACGGGCTTCGTGGAATGGCCCAAATGGACTGGGAGGATGTGTAGGCCGCCATCACCAACCCAGCGAGACAAGAGGAGGCCAGATGTGCAGCGACTACATGTCACACATGCGACGGATAGCAATCCATCGCATATGTGTGGGTATGTGTGACGGATAGCAATCCATCGCATATGCGTGGGTCTCACCTGTTAGCGACAGGTCGGTGGGACCCACCTATTGGATCCGTCCCTTTCCTTCGGTGCCGCCCGCCGCCGCCGCCGCCGCCGCCGCGTTCGGGCTTTAGGGTTTGGGGCTGCCGGCAGAGCTCTCATGGTTGACGGCCTTAGAAAAGGGGTGGGGGTGGCAGGTAGGCCCGGCGGCGGAGGCGGATTGTGGGGTGGCACGGCGCGGCGGCGGGGACGCCGCCGGCCGGGGGCAGTGGCTTGACATCCGGTGGGCTAGGGACGGGTGGGGGTGAGGTTTGGAGATGGGATCCCGACGGAGCCGGGTTAGGGCGGCGGAGGAGGGTGGCGACGGATTCGGCGCTGCGAGCCGCCAGAGATGGTGGAGGACAGCGGCGCGTGGGCAAGCGGAGGAGAGGGGGGGCCGAGCAGAGAGAGCAGCGGGTCCGGCGGCTCTCGCCGCCGGAGTCGGGAAGGAAGGCGACGCGAGGGAGGAGGGGAGAAGGAAGACGACCCCGACGGGGTGGGCCATAGGCTGGAGGTGGTGGTGGTGGTGGTCTCTCTACGATACGATGCACAACCGCGCCCAGCCAGATGGGCCGATCGAGCAGACGCGAGCAAGAGGAAGCTGACGGGGAAGAGATTCCTTTGCTGCTGGGCCAACGACGACGACAAATTGGGCCATGAAAATTCAAGAAGTGTATAAGGGGGGCTTTGGGCCACGCCTAGGGCCGTCGCCCTAGGCCCAAATCCGCCCCGTCACATCTGCTAAACCATCATGAATGAAAAATACTGAATAGTGATGTGAGGTTTAAAACTTGCAAGCAAGAAAGATGCTTGTACGGTTTTGTCTGGTCGGCACTTGCAAGCAGCTAGTAGAGACGGTGGATCGTAGGAGTATTTTCTTTGGTCCTTGTCCACTTAGCTTGTACAGTTTTGTCTGGTCGGCACGAGATGATGCAAGATAGCCTAGTAGCTCTCCACTGTGCTATTGACAGTTTTGTGGGATATTTGCCTCTAGTGCCAGGCGGCAATAAAATAATAAGAAAAGAATAATGGAGCAGTATGCTGGGTGTTATGGCAAAACCGGAATCAATTGTGTCCCAAAAATCCAAAGCAAGCTAAATGCAGCAAAAAAAAAGTGATCTGGTCTATTAAATTCTATCTCCTGTAGTCCTGTTCATAAATGATGCATCCAGCTCCAGGGTGGGGGAATCCGGGAATGGGCTCTCCTGATCTAGAACATGGCCAAGCGGGCGTGTTCTGTTTCCGTATTGTAAACGAGCAATATTCAGGTTGTTGCTTCTGAATGCTGTTACTTGTTTTCTGGTACCTTGATGGTAATTTCAGAAGCTAGGATGCAAGAAAATGATGTTGCTTCCAAATTAACAAATCCTCCTATGATCTAAAAAGAAAAGCAATGCAAAGTATGATCTTGTTTTACAGATCTTATCAGAAGAAACATGATAATGCAATTGAAATTTGATTTAAACATTTGGTTTACAAATTTTGGCCTTTTCAGTTTCGAATTCAAAACGGTCGGTCCATATTAGCAATCATTGCATGCACGCACCGTCTGCTAGGTGGTGGATCCTACGGCGTTTGCGCGTGGCCTCTGGTTGCCTTCCAATGGAGGAGGGAGGAATAGGTGTTGATCGAGGTCGCACACTCACATCGCATCGCATGCATGCTGAGCTGCGACGCAAACCCATCCGCCATTGCCGTCCTCCTCCTGTCTCTCCGATCATATGCCCGGCAATAGGTAGGTCAGCTTCCTAAGCCGGCCAGGCAGGCGATCTTCGATCCATCAATCGATAGATAGATAACAAATAAGCCAGGCATGGGGGGCGGCGGCGGCGGCGGTAACTCGCGTGAGCTCGACCAGACGCCGACATGGGCGGTGGCGTCGGTGTGCGGCGTGATCGTGCTCATCTCCATCCTGCTGGAGAAGGGTCTCCACCACGTGGGCGAGTTCTTCTCGCACCGGAAGAAGAAGGCCATGGTGGAGGCCCTGGAGAAGGTGAAGGCGGAGCTCATGGTGCTGGGCTTCATCTCCCTCCTCCTCGTCTTCGGCCAGAACTACATCATCAAGATCTGCATCAGCAACCACGCCGCCGACACCATGCTCCCCTGCAAGCTCAAGTCCGAGTTGGCCGAGGCCGCCGGGGGCCACGGCGCCGCCAAGGAGCCCGCCGAGGCCGCCGGTGGCCACGGCGGCCAGGAGCCCGACGAGAAGAAGGGCGGCGGCGCCGCCGAGCACCTCGGGGACATCATCGCCTGGCCGCCGCCGCCGCCCCACTACTTCGCCAACCCGCACCACAGCAGGCTCCTGGGCGAGGCCAGCATGAAGACGAAATGCCCCGACGGGAAGGTGTCGCTCATCTCCATCAACGCCCTGCACCAGCTGCACATCTTCATCTTCTTCCTGGCCGTCTTCCACGTCTCGTACAGTGCCATCACCATGGCACTCGGCAGGGCCAAGGTTCCATACATTTAATTAATGGATTTCCTTCCGTAATCAATTGCCTGCTCCATCATCATACCACTATGATTCTTCATATCTTTCTTTCAGATACGTGCATGGAAAGAATGGGAGAAAGAAGCGGCAGGGCAAGATTACGAGTTCTCCAATGGTAAGAAAACTATTAATTGGGTTAAATCGTCGTCGTGTTCAATCATCCTTTAATTTGGTAAGGGTAGCTTGCATTGTTGTTGCCTAAAATTAATAAGGACAAACTCTGCATGCATGGTGGAAAGTTCATCATCATTATTAAGAAACATTGCCTATATGCAGACCCGACGCGGTTCAGGTTCACTCACGAGACGTCCTTCGTGAGGCAGCACATGAATGTCCTCAACAAGACCCCAGCATCCTTCTACATCGTAAGCCATTCCATCTACTGGCTAACAGACTGACTGTTTATTAGAACAAATGAAGCTGATGATGCCTCCTGCATGCAGAGCAACTTCTTCCGGCAGTTCTTCAGATCCGTGAGGAAGGCGGATTACTGCGCGCTGCGCCACAGCTTTGTCAACGTGAGCAGCTTCGTTCATTCTGTTGCCTAGCATCATCATATCATAAGTAAAAACTAGCAACAAACTAAACCGCATGCAAATGCAATGCAGGTCCATCTTGCCCCTGGCAGCAAGTTCGATTTCCAGAAGTACATCAAGCGCTCCCTTGAGGACGACTTCAAGGTGATCGTGGGGATCAGCCCTCCGCTGTGGGCGTCGGCCCTCATCTTCCTGTTCCTCAACGTCAACGGGTGGCACACCATGCTGTGGATCTCCATCATGCCCGTGGTGATCATCCTGTCCGTGGGCACCAAGCTGCAGGGCATCATCTGCCGGATGGCCATCGACATCACGGAGCGCCACGCCGTCATCCAGGGCATCCCGCTCGTGCAGGTCAGCGACTCCTACTTCTGGTTCGCGCGCCCAACCTTCGTGCTCTTCCTCATCCACTTCACGCTCTTCCAGGTCAGTCGCTCGCTTGCTTGGTCATTACTAGTTACTAAATACTACTAGCTGCTGCTGCTAATCTGAATAGCAATTGTGTCTGCAGAATGGCTTCCAGATCATCTACTTCCTCTGGATTCTGGTATCTAAGACTGGCATCCCTGCCCTTTCCTGATCTTGCATATGACCTTGCATTGGCACAGACAGACTGATTCAGGTGCTGTTATCTGTATGCAGTATGAGTACGGGATGGACTCGTGCTTCAACGACTCCAAACGATTTGTCTTTGCACGCCTCTGCCTCGGGTATTTGTTTGTTTGTTAATTTGGCTCATCTGATGATTCAATTCGGCCTGCATATATATACTATTGCATTGCATTGCATTCACTACTGATCCATCGAGATTAATTATGCCATGACAAATGCACATGCAGAGTTGTGGTTCAGGTCCTGTGCAGCTACGTCACGCTCCCGCTCTACGCGCTCGTCTCCCAGATGGGCTCCACCATGAAGCAGTCCATCTTCGACGAGCAGACGTCCAAGGCGCTCAAGAACTGGCGCGCCGGCGTCAAGAAGAAGGCCCCCACCAGCTCCAAGCACGGCGGCCAGGGCTCCCCCACCGCCGGCGGCAGCCCCCGCTCCGGGAGCCCCACCAAGGCCGACGCCGACAAGAAGCAGGACGACGCCGCCGGCACGGGGCTGCAGGCCGGCGCCGCGCAAACCTCCGCCAAGAAAGAAGGCGACTACGAATTCATCAACATCGACGAGTAGTGACCATCGATCGCCAACACTGCAGCTAGCGGTCATTTTTCCTTTGTAATTTGTTTGTTTGTACCAGCTGTAGCTAGCGATCGACACGCGTACGACACGTATATAGGACGCCCCGGTAGGATATTACTCGTATATTATATTCAGTTCATCATGTATGTGGCTTTGTTTCATTTGTAACCATAACTTACCACAGTTTATCGATCATACCTAATGTTAGTTTGACCAGCTATTGCGACCATTCGGTTTTTGCAAATTGCAACTCATTCATCCGGATCTGGAAGGAAGAGGTAATCTTTGATTTCTTTCCGAAGTTAGAATTGCCAATGTCATCCTTTCTGTTCGGGGAGCATACATGTTGGCGAATTAGCAAATCTGGAGGAAGAACATGGTCGTGAGGCCTCCTCATCGAGCTCCGTTGATCGGCAGTCCTTACTCGGTAGGGACCGGCGTCTGCGATCAGCGCAGGGCAGCCTTTGCGTCTTCGGTGCCTCTTGGTGGTGTCAGCTCCACTACGTGGAGCGGAAGAATGCTGCAGATTTCTTATTAGGTGATGATGTGGTCGTGCAGGAGTTACGAGCGAAAGCTTTACCCGATTGGTGTCGGTATCAGCAATGACGGCGTCGATTGGGCGTCGTTTCCCTCCGTTGAGGCATTTGCTGTGATGCTCTCTGCAATGTCAATGGTTTTCTAGGTGAAAACCTTAATCCGGCTTGCCGGATGTGCGGCAACGGCATCTTCAATGTCGTGTCCTTCTTGGAGGCGTCGCCTTAGAAGCCCTTTGGCCTGACCTTCATTACCTATGACGAAGTCTGTTGTGCGAGCGATAGAAGACAAGTTTCTAAGCAGACGAAAGATGTGATAGCTTGACAAGCATGAAGACAACGCAAGGACGAAGCATGGACGAAAAGGAAGAATGAAGTTTAGTCTTCTAATTATTTTCTTTATCTTAGAAGTTTTCTTTCTTGTGTTTTGAGCTCCTCATTGTTGAGGATTAGAGTCTCATTGTTGATGACTAGAGTCTAAGAACTCCTTGTAACCTTAGCTGTATATGTCCCTGTGTGGATATAGTTAATCTAAAAAATCGAGCTCCGTTGATGCCATGCCAATTTTTTAGTACCACATCTAACAACCACTGGAGTCTAAAAACCAGATATCATTGACTATTGAACTATGGGAAGTGGACAAAGTTGGCTCTGTAACTAGCTTCATAGGTGGTTTTGCTTATGTATTTTTCTAATAATAATAATAAAACTGGTTTTAAACTCTAAACATTCATAAATAATTTGTTTTAAATTAGAAAAATATATTAAACATTTCTTAAACTATGTGATTAGTAGTTGAGTAACAGATGAACAAAGCATATGCCGTTTCAAGGTTGAGGAAGAAAATTGGGTATACCAAAATGCAATTCTATGATCAAGCATTGAATATATATACAATCATGTATATCTTATTTATCAGTTGGAAACAACTCATATACTTAAGCAGTTAGACTGCATTGGTGTGAATTTCAGATTTTTCCTTTCATGCATGTTGATCTGATTATGTGTTCCATTATCTAAAAACGTTGATCTGATTCTAGGTTTATGCAGTGTTTAAATCCTTAGAATAAGAAATGATCCCTAACTTCGCCTCAAAAAAAAAAGAAATGATCCCTAACTCATGCAGGCAAGTATAGTTTCATGAACAAGTCAAGATCAATGTAACTAGATAGGTTTATTAGCTAATTATTAGCAAATCAGCTGTCCAAATTATGATCTAAATACTCTATGGTTATGACTTTTTATTCGCTAGTTCTATTAAAGTTGTGACTTTTTATTTGCTAGTTCTAATAAACCACCTATACACATTAGTAGAATAACTAGTAATGAATTAGCCACTGTCCTGATCACATTGTGTGGATGACTTGCATGGCCTTTATTTACAGCATTTTTTACCATGTTCCAATTGTCCTTAATCTGTTGTCGGCTGGTGTATTTTTTTTTTCATCTTTTGGATTTCAATAGTTGCAAGAAACAGATTTTCTTCTTGAGTTATCTTACACCATGACCTTTCATCTGTTGAGCACATAGCATACGTGTGACTTTTATTGACAGTCCAATCATTTTTTAAGCATGAAATTATAAAATTTTACCCTTCCAGCTATTGGAAGAAACGGTGTCCTCCATGGGTGTTGCTTATATGCCGAAACGATTACACATATTATTGAAGTGATTGCTGGATGTCTCCTACGTACTCTCCTCTTTCACTTTCACTAAACATGCATGCGCCATTTTAACCTTTTCATTTTGCTGTTAGATTATGTCATTTTACCATTGCAATTTATACAGTCCTCCTGGCACCCTCCCTCGATAACTGAAATATGTCTTTCTAAGAGATATTAGTACCTCTTTAGCATGGAAAGTACAGAATATGGTCATCAAGCAAGCATCATTACCATTTCCCTCGTGCTCGTGCAAAAACCCAGCATAATATCTACTAAAAGCAGAGTTCAATTGTACAAAAATATTATTCCATGCGGAATGCTCTGTTGACGTTGTTCAATTAATCTACTTGATTCAGGTTAACACTCTGATGGCACATGGAGGCACGTCAGCACTCCGGAAAATTCTGACAGAGAGTTTTCAACCTTTCATCAATCCATGCTAAATAATGTTGGGCCCGTTAGTAAGTAGGCCTCAGTTGGGCCCGTTAGTGAGTGGTTAACTGGTTATGGTTAGATTGGGCCATGTATGGTCGAGGTTATAGAGTTAAAAAGCCTGGAGTGGTAGTAAATTGACGTGCATCAGTGCAATTTGAAAACAAATTGTGTACTAAAAAAAAGAAAGTTCAGTTTATCAGAAAATTTGCTGCAAACTGCTCGTCGAAGGGTCGGTCAAGGCCCAGGGTCGGCCTGGCGTTTGCAGCAGCCATCGCATCATGATGATTCATGGGCATGGGCCATGTCCGCCGGTCAATCGAGCAGAGAGAGAATCTTGCCATCTGAATGAAGGAAAGAGAAGCCTTGGCGTGCCGTGTTGATATGGACGCCAGTTGCTGGGTTGGCTTTGGCTCCCGTGAAGTGAAATCAATCGAATCCACTCCAATCCAACAAGAGCCGAGGGCGAGGGCGGCAAGTGGAGTGGCGATGGGCCACGGCTGAAACCCACCACCATATCCCCCCGCCGGCCGGAATCAAATACGTACATCCCTTTCCCACGTTGCCGCCGCCTCGCCCACGCACCGCTGCTCCGGCGCGCCCGGCCTCCCCGTCGCATTGCCACGCGCGGCCGCCGCCGCTACCCGCCGTGGACGCCGGCCTCGCCGCGCTCGCTCGCCAGGTTGATGGAGATGCAACGCTGCTCTGGTAGCGAGGTGTGTGCTCTAAAGCGGCAAGAGCAGAGGTGGCTTGCGGGTGTTGATTTGGATTTCTTTACTACTAGTTCAGTTGATTGGATTTGAATGAGACAAGAAATTGTTGTGCAGACGGTGGATTTTGGTGGTTGGATTGGACAGTAAGTTGTGGATTTAGCTGCTTGCCGGCGTCCACTTAATTACCAAACCACATATAGAAAATCCTGAGTGCGATTTCTAGGATGTATGTTTGGTTCGATGTGGCAGCATGAACACTAGCTACGGACACTGTGGGTCGGGACTATCCTCATACTATGTTCTTAGGTGGATCATTTGTTTCCTCTCTCTTTTTTGGAGAATTTTATTAATTCAGGGTCCATTGTTTCTAGTTATACAACCTTTATAATAAGACTATTATTGCGCTCCAAACAGAGCCCACCCATCCGCTGGCCACTCAACGTCCCACAGTGGTCGCAGCAGTGCAGGTATAGCGACCTTATTGTTTCCGCGAAATTGTCGATGGGCGCTGCCGTCACTTTCTTGCTGTCTTTTGCTGACACCACCGGCGATGTCTACTGCTGCATGCTCCAATAGTAGACTGGATAATGCACAGCACAGCTTTGGCCTTTGTAGCATCCTACACACCCCTTCACATCCATCTAAAAGACGCGAAGATCATCTGCTCCGGTGATGTATACGGCCATGACGGAGACATCTTCCATTCTACAGTATTTTTTATTTCTTTTTCCATGATTCTCTTGCACTGGTATATTATAAGTATATACTTATATATAAACAGTCGGTTCCTGTGGACAGTGTGGACGCTAACACTGAGCAGCTTAATCCAAACACCAGTGGACCGGAGCGCTGTGCACTGCAGTGACGCCCAAACAGAACAAATATCTGGGCCAGCATGCCCGTGGAAGCCGTCGGATGCGCGTCGGGATCCGTGCGGCCGCCACGGGGGAGCGTGGAGTTAGAGCTCACTGGGAGCGCTGACGCGACGGGCAATTATTAAAGGGATAATCCCAACTTGTTTCGCCACCCGTTGGGGGATAACGACGCCTGCGTTATGCTAATCGATCGATTTTTTTTTATTCTTTTTCCTCTGTCTCCCTTCATTCATCAGCACCTATCGGAATTATCCTCACTCCCTGTTTATGCTGCGCTATTTTGGCCTCGCCTCCAACGCTTTCCAATCTACCACAAATGGCTAGCTTGCAAGCCCTAGAAAACTTCATGTGGAGATAGATGCACACTAGAACTAGCCAGTAACAATATCACTGTATGATGAGTTCATGTGGCGATATGAATCTGCTGTTACTGTGTCTTGTGCCAGGCACAAATAGCAACCATGGAAATTCAGGCGCAAATAGAAAACTTCATGTGTGAAGATAGATGCACACTAGAACTAGCCAGTAACAATCACAGTATGGTGACTTGTGAGTTCATGTGGCGATATGAATCTATCACTGTGTGTTGTGCTAAGCACAAATAGCAAGGATGGATTTCAAGGCAATTTTCTCCTAGGATTGGGCGATGGTGCTATCTTAAAATGTACTGCTTTGTAAACTTATTTGTGATCTACTACATATTACATGTAAAAAAAAAGGGTTTTGGCATTAGGTAGTGCTAAAGAAGGACAAAATTGCAGCTTGGATATCCAGCGACTTCACAACATGTAGATTTGGCCTTTATGCAATGCCTATGAAGTAGCTGCTCTTGCCGCCACAAGTATCATCCCCAGCAACTACACATGTAGAGCAAAGCGCAGAGCATAAGTAGATCCCAATGATACGAGCACAGCAACATCACTACTATTACAAACCCAGCAATCGAACAGCACAAGACACGAGCACAGAAAATACTAGAGTAGCTACCGTGATAATAAAACAACTCAACTAGTCACAATTCATGGTGACGATGCATGAACAAACCAACGACTACAATTAACATTCTTGCGATTCACGACGAAGAACTAGAATTAACAACGCAGCAAAAAAAAAAAAGGGAAAAAATCAAGATGATCAGCTGTATATACAGATCGATCCCTCTCAAACTCAAACTCCTGTCCTCGGCCCTCCTAATTCGGACCCACTAATCATCATCATCACACCCGTCTCAACAACGCAATCATTCATAGAACAATCCAAAAAAATCAACAGAAACAGATTCCAAAAAAACTAATGGAACTAGCAACAAGTTTTGCTCTTGCATTGCCTTCGCTTGGCTTGGCTTCACTTGCTTCTTGCACAAACGCAGCGCTCCATCTCCATGATCCACGCCACCGATTCCTCCAGCCAATCATCCTAGCCCCGATCCGGTGACAGCTCAGGGCGCGAGCAAGGCAGCAAAATTCTAAGCTCTAACACCTATTGGATGCGGATGCTACCAGAAAGATGCGGTCATGGTGGCGGATTCGGAGCTCATCATCATGTTGTTGCGCGAGCTTACTGTGAGCTGTTGTTACCATGGTTCTCCTCCCCGCTGTCGTCGTCGTCCTCCTCGTCGTTGCCGCCGCCGTCGCCTCCGTGCTGCTGTTCCCCCTCAGGCTGCTGGTGCTGCTGCTGTTCCTCGCTTCCGCCGCGGTTGTACGCATTGAGCGCGGCGAGCATGCCTATGTTGGTGTCGGCCATGCCGCCGCCTCCTCCACCGGCTGCAGCGGTGCTGGGGTAGCTGGCCCGCGACATGAACTGCAGAGGCGCCTGCACGGTGCCGGTCCCGCCGCCGCCGCCACTGAAGGACCACATGGGCTGCTCGGTCGGTCGCGCCGCGGCGGCCGAGCTCGCGGACACGGGCAGCATCCAGAACCCTCCGGATGGCGCCGCGGCGTTGGGCCCCACGGCCCACATTGCGGCGGACGGCGGCGGCGGCGTCGCCGCAGCCTGCTGCTCGCGCGCCTTGGGCGCGCTCGGATCTTGGCGGTCGTCGTCCTCCTTGAACAGGTCCTCCCGGTAGCGCTTCCGCATGTAGGCGTCGCCGGCGCTGGGGTCCTGCTGCTGCGGCGGGAGGAGGTGGTGGTGGTAGCCCATCATGGCGGACATGTCGTGCGGCGCGGCGGCCGCCTGGTGGTGGTGCGGGTGGAGCGCGAGCGCCGGGAAAGGCGATGCGCGGCTGGGGTTGGCGGCGGCGGCGGCTCCCGAGCGGATGGAGATGTTGAGCGAGGAGTAGTTGGCCGGGATGGTGCCGGTGCCGGTGGCGGCGAGGATGGCGGGCTCCGCCTGCTGAAGCAGCCACTCGATGGTCTCGCCGTCGGACTTGTGGCCGAGCTCGCGGGTGAGCTGGAACACCCGCGCCGCGCACAGCGCGGGCATCCGAATCCGCCGGCCCCGACCGTCCACCTTGGTGTGGCGGTCCTTGGACGGCCGCTTCGCCACCACGGGCCCCGCCGCGGGGGCCGCCACCGGCACGAGCGCCTTCTTGTCGGCGCCCGCGGCCGACGACGGCTGCGCCTGCTCGGGGACGGGAGTGATAGCGAGCGCGCCGGCGAACGGCGACGGCTGCTGCTGCGGCGGCGGCTGCGGCACTCCGGAGTTGGACGCCGCCGGGCCGGTGTAGTAGAACGGGTGGTGGTCACCCCCGCGGCCTCCGCTCGCGCAACCAGCAGAGGCGGTCGCCCCGCCGCTGTTGCTGCTCGAAGGCGCCCCGCCCCCTCCTCCCCCGCCGCCGCCGCCGCCGCCGTGGTCCATGCTCCCGCACCTCCCGGCAAAGGAACGAAGGCACCAAAGAACCTTCCTTTGAATGGAAAGGCGGCGCCTTTGGGTTCCAGAGGCCGCGTGACGCGGTGTGGCGGCGGCCGGAGGCAGGGCGGAGGAGGATGGTGGGCAGGGAGCACGTGCAAGGCACGCACGGCACGGTGGGGGAGGGGGAGGCGGCGCGGGGTGGGGCGGGGGTGGGGTTGGGAGGGAAGGGGGAGGAGCCAAGCCAGGCCAGGGGGGAGGAGCGGGGGCAGGGAGAGAGAGGGACAGACAGGGGAAGGGTGGGGTTGCTGCCTTTGCTTATTCTTGTTTAATGCGGCCTTTTCGGCATTTCTATAAAACCCTAGAGCAGATATTCGGTGGCGTCGCCTCTCGTTTTCACATTCCCACTTTCGCTTCGTTTTGATTGGTCCACAGCCCAGTCCGAATTTCCATCCTCCAAGGTGGGGTGAAGTTTTTGTTTTCAAAGAAAATTATGTGATGCCTTCCGAATTATGCGGTCCTTTTTATAAAATATGTACACTACTTATAATATTAGTCAACAATATTTCAAGACAAGGCATGTACATAAGGATAACCGTAATTAACATAATGTGTTAACGCGACGGTGGAGCTACGAAAAACATTCGGTGCTAAAGCTTATTTCTTTTTATTATGATGAATACCTGACGAATATCTGAAACGGAAACATATCGCTTAGCAACGAAGTATTCTTGTGCGGAAACTTAGCAACGAAGTTAAGAAGTTGTACATTTCTTCTATTCTGACGAGTAACTGAAACGGAGAGGTGGCGTAGCAACGTCGATCAAAGTTAGGAAGTAGTTCATTTCCTCTGTAATGACCAGTAACTGAACCGAAACATGTCACTTATGAATGTCGACCATAGTTAGGTAGTGGTCCATTTCTCCAAGTTCAAGTATGACCAAACAATTGAAACGGAAACGCGCCGCTTAACCATGATGATCGAAGTTGGGAAGTCATACATTTCTTCTAGTATGACCAATAAGTAAAACGGAAACGTGTCGCTTAACCATGCCGATGGATGTTAGGAATAGAAACGTGTCGCTTGGCAACAATGATCAAGGTTAGGAAGTGGTACATGCAACACCGTGTTCTTATCTGGACCCGAGCCTTTACTTTGGATTTTTCTTTTGACCATATTTAAATTTGCTCTCGCCGACATTTTAGGTACAGGGCTTTTTGCACGTATAGAGGACATGGCGACAAATTATTAACTGCAAAACACGTCATCCTAGCTTCTATGTTTACCGTTTTTAATATACAGATTAGTCGTGTTGGGCACATTATTTGTACTTCCACAGTAAATATTACGTTATTTTTTTCCAAAGTTTCTAGAATTTTAAGCCAACATTGTAACTTGCAAATAGCGAAAAAAGTTTTCGTAACTTAAAATTTCTAGCTTGTTTTTTCCCATCACATCTAAATTCACTCTCATCACCTTTCAGAAAAGAATCCCTCTCATCATTACTCTTGAAAAAAGTTCCAAGAATTTAACAAAATCTTGACAATCAAAATTCCAAAATTTCAACAAAAAACATGATCAGAACATCTGAAATGTAAAAGTATTTATGACCGAACAAAGTACATTTCGAGTGGGTGAGGAAGGCAGCCTGGTAAATTATTAGAATTCTCCGCATGAAGGGAAAAAAAACAGAGAAGGAAAAGAAGACAAAAGTTTGAGGAGCCAAAAAAATTCCCGGCACGGTTTTGGCGGCACTCTTTTCCCTCCTTTTTCCTGCTTTTGGCTTTCCGCAGGGTCCTTTTTAATTTGTTTTGGAGGGAAGACCCGAGGCGCGAGAAAGAGTGAGATGGAGTAGGCCACCCGTGGGTCCTCGGAATGATGGACACGGACGGACGGACGGAGCCAAGAAGAAATGTGATGCGAGATCGCTCGGCCGAGAGAGTGTCCAGGCTCCCCACCCGGCCACTCGCCTCCTTTTCCGCCCTTTGCGCCATGCACGGCCAAAAGCCTCTGCACGAGCCCCACATGCGATGCGCCAGCACCAGTCCACTGCACACCACACCACACCACCTTGAGGCATGGTGAGGCTTCAAAAATATTCACCACATAGCAGTGGAATGAGCAAGAGCAACAGCCTAATTGCTGCTAATCGCGAGGAAGATTCAAACGGCAGTGGGCATCAGGCGGTATGGTAGAGTAGGCTAAGTACTCTACTAGCAGACCAGCAGATTTTGACAGTTTTGCATGTTTTTCACATGTGGCTTTTGTTGCATTTGCATCATGGCTGCTTGGGCATTTGCGTGGGTAAAAAGTAACTATGCTCGTGCGTGCATGTGTTTTTCACGAGGGCATGTGTTGGTCACCTTTTTGTGGGGGTTGTTGGTGGTGTTAATTTGATGTTTTCCCTCTCTCTCCTCTTTTCACCTTTTGTGGTAGGTGCTGGTGTTTTTTTTTCCTCTTTGAACAAGGAAAATTTGGCATGCATGGGAAAACTACCTGAGGGTTGAAATGAATCGCAGTCTGTTCTAATAAAATATGAAAAAAGATATAATAATAAATGAAATGAAAAGTGGTTGCTTTGTTTGTGCACAAGGTTATTCCCAGTGGGGAGTTTCATGTCGCGGTTTCCAAGAGCGACATGTCACAAAAAGAGGTTTGAGTTGGTGAATGAAACCGATCCCCCATGTAAAGTTTCATTTCACGATTTCATAGACTGCATGTAACATTTAATCGCAAGGCATGTGATTGGATATGATCAGATAAAATGAAACTCTTTAGCCCCTAATGCCATTTTCATTAGGTTTCATAGTTTTCTAAACAGTGCATGCACAGTTTCATAATGATGAAAACTGCTTTCATCTCTCTCTTCTCTTCGTAATTATGTTACTATGTCATCGCATATGCTAATGAACAGTGCATGTACAGTCTCATCATGATAAAACTTCTTTCATGTCTCTTCATAATTACATTGGCATGTCATCCCATATATTAAATGTGTATAAAATCTCTGTGAAACTTCCGCCGGAAATTGGAGCATGTACCGGAGTATACGGTAACGCTGGGCGAGGAGACGACTAGAGAGGAGTACGAGCCAATGAGTGGCAAGCTCAGCCTCAGCTCGTCGTCGTAATGTTTGCGCATGATTGAGTGGAGTGGTTTTGTGGTGTGGAGGGAATTGAAAGAGATCGGACGGGTAGGGGGACACTGCAGGTGGGGGTGTCAGACCGGGGAGCATCTAATGCTGCTGACAGCTCATCCCCCAACAGCACCAGCCCCAACCCTCCTCCTAGCTCTCTCTCTCTCTCTTCTCTCCTCTCCTCTCCTCTTGTGTAGTATCCCTGTACAAGCACAACCATTTTCTAGTCAGAGTAGTAGTCGTTTTTCTCTTTCTTTTCTCGATGAGATCATACGAATTCACGAGGGGCCTTTTACCAAGCCTGTTTGCCAAAACAAGGTAAAGCTTGGGTCCAGAAACAGCTGAGTGACTGGTTAAATGCTAACTAACTGAAGCCTGACAGCAAACACATGCTGCATAAACGAAGAAAAGGTAGGGCGAGAGAGAGCAAGGAGCCAAGGAATATCTGCTGCCTCTGTGCTGGGAGTATATACTATATTATTAAGCGCGATGGGGGTAATCTTTACCACGACGGCAATGATTAAACAAGCTGATCGCACAGAATGTCTTTTACCTGCGCATAACATGGCGGGAATACTTTATTTTACCGGTAGTAGTTGTGGCGAAAGAGGGGAAAAAGGAGGAAAGAAATGATAACAATAATAATCTAGTGGCGTCGATGATGAGGGGCGAGGTAGTAAACAAAACAAGGGCCAGGAATACAGTCGTGGCCTCATGGGTGGTGCGGGTGGGGAAAGGGGAGTCTCCTGCCAGTCAACTCCAGGCTGGCCCACCCGCCCGCGCTAATAAAGAAAGAAGGGAGCCGATAGCAAAAGGGTTCCGCCGTGGGCCCACCCGCTGCTACTACTCCAGCCGTGCGATGCGAGGATTCACACCAGCCGCTGGTCGCGGTGTCTCGCTCGCCATGAGCCAGCCTGCCTGCCTGCCTGCCTGCCTGCTCGTCCATGATCAGGAGGAAAGAGGGAGGAGGGTAAAAGTTGAAGTGAAGCGCCGGGAGGGTAAAAGAATGGGATGGTGATTATCTTTCGGGCAGGCAGGGCAGCCACGTTCCACACTTGTGGGATACATCATTTCGCTCCGTCGGACTCGAAAAAAAGGGGGCGAGAGTTTTTTTTTTCTTTTTGATAAAGAGGGGGCGTCATACTAGAGTACTGGAGTAGTACGTCGCAGTACAGAACTACTCCGGCCGGGCGATTGGTCGGGCGGTTCCCATCATCCTCATGCCGTATCGCCATGCTGATGCAGAGCACAAAGCCGGCATCAAGTCAAAGCACAGGTCAAACGCCAATACTAGGCCCGTGGCAGCTGGGAACCCTTTCGCGGCGACCGCGATCAAGCGAGGAGATTGACTGACTGATGACTCGGTTGGGGGTGTGGCGCGCATGTGTGTGGGTCTGAGAGTCTGACCGCCTCTTGACTCTTTCGTCGGTCACATGGACCTACTCCAACGGAACGGGACGCGGTCGCTCGCTCGTCGTCAAGCGTCAACGAAGGAACCCGGGGTGGGTGATGGGTCGATCCGGATTGCCTGCAAGTTGGCCAGAGGGCAGACGTGCTCTGTCATTCATTCTAGCCAAGCCACCAGCCCACCACCCTCGCTAGTCACTCCCCACGGTGAAAATTTCGAACGCCATCCCCCTAGCCGCCCCTCCGTTACAGCGGGTAAACAAACGATGGTGTAGACGTACGTGTAGTGCAGGCAGCCACCAGGATCCGTCCGGCCGGTCTGGGCCTGCGCCGGATCGGCAAAGCTGCGCACGTGATCGACCGGCCTGCCTGCGGCGGTCTGCATGCATGCTCTACCGCTCCATAGCGTGCTTGCACGTACGTACAGGCGCAGTACCTCCTGCTACAGTATTAGCGAACGGGACCGGTAAAAAGAATGTGAGAGTAAAGTTTACTGTCTGCGGCAAAAGGGTGCGTGCGCGCGCGGGCGACATCTTTTTTACTGCCACTTTGGTACCGCTTTTAAAACTTTACCGTGCAGGAGAGCAGTGGTGGTACTCGTACTGCATTGAGCGCGCTGATGTGCAGGTAAAGAGTGTGCCTGTCGCTTGATTTTTGTTTAGTTACCACCGCAAGTTGCAACTAGGCGAGCAGCCCTGGCAAGTAGACCTGGCTCTAGCTATCTCCTGCGGCCAGCAACAGGATCCTACAGTCCTACTGGCTGGCACGAGAGGACCATCGAGCATGGCCGTGATCCAGCCAGCCAGCCAAGGCAAAGCCAGGAGGGAGGGGAGAAGATGATGCGGCCTATCATTGGTTGCACTACAGCGGGGCCCATGCATGGGTGCTCCTCTGCTCTCAAATTGGCAGGCTATCTCGTGCTCCCCTCCTCCCCTGCGGCCCTGCCTGACTGACGATGACGTGGACACACGGACGGACGGACCGTGTCCGTGTGGGTGGTGGACCGTGCGTGCGTGCACTCTCATGTTCCGAGTACCGGGTGGGACTGGGCCTCGGGAGATGGGGGCCCACAAGAATGTCCTGGAGTTTCATGGGCCGGCTGCCGCCGAGTGCATTTTCATTCTGTTCTTAGAGAGGAACCAACCCTCCTTCAGTCCATGCATGCACACACCGATTACAGAGTATTCGTGCAAGTAAAATTCCATCACCAGGTGCCTACAGAAATGTTGGGCTCTGGTTATTCCGAGTTGAAAAGCAACGACGGAGGCCCTGACGCGTCACGGGACAGACAGGGAATGGCCCACAGGTCCAGTGCTGTCGTTTCAGCAACTGATGCCTGCGGGCGTACGTGCACCGCTCGAGACCCCTGCATGCAGAAACTAGAAGTGCAGATGCAGATGCAGATGAAGGCTGTCAACCGCGCGCCGTCCATGAAATGGCTTTGTTTAGTTGGCAAAATTGGGAGGTGCAAAATTACTGTTACAGCACTGTAGCACACTATAGCGTTTCGTTTGTATTTATGAATTATTATCCAAATATTGACTAATTAGGCTTAAAAGATTCGTCTCGCAAAGTACAACAAAACTGTGCAATTAGTTTTTAATTTCGTCTACATTTAGTACTCCATGCATGTACCGCAAGTTTGATGTGATGGGGAATCTTCTTTTTGCATAGTATCAAAGTTGGGAGTTGGGAGTAACTAAGGGCCAGTTTGGCAGGGCTCCGGCTCCGGCTCCATGCGCTTACCGAAGCACGGAGAAGCCGGAGCCGCACCAAACGGCATTGACCGCGGAGCCATTTTTTGACACATTTGGGAGGAGCCGGAGCCGTTTTAGGCCTGCATGGAGGAGCCCAAAAAAGTGGCTCCGCGGCTCCGGCTCCGGCTCCGCACGAGGAGCCCCTCGCGAGGAGCCCTGCCAAAGGAGCCCTAAACATGGGGCTCCCGGCGAAATAAACAAATCGAATCAGGTAGGAATGTACACGAGTTACGGTACGACAGAGGAGTAGTGCATTTGAGGTTTGGAACCAGTTGGCAGGAGATCAACACAGAAAAAATTCTCTTGCCATCCGGCTTGCTGTTCTAACGATCGTAACATAGCGGTCCTGCAACGTTTCCTCTGGTTCGCCTCTACGCTGGTGAACGAATCGCATTTTTGCTTGGCATGTAACAAAGCGCATTTTAGTCAATGAGCTTCGGAGGAAGAAACAATCGAATGGTGGAAAATCTCAACAATCGGGCATTTTAGGAGTATCCTGCTACCCAACGTGAACGTGAGCACGTGACCGAGTGATGAGGCGCCCTCTGCTGAACAAATCCCGCACGCGCATCTGTTCTGTTGGTACGAGTAGCGCGGTTGGTGGTGTGGCTCCGTGGAAGCGAGCGAGCGAGCGAGCGCCAAGACGGGAAAAGGATCTGCCGCGCCGAACACGCTCGTCCAAAGCACTCGCACGCATCTTTATTGGCAAAGCGACGGCGACGGCTCGTGGTCCTCTGGGCTCCGGGGGGAAAATTTGCGTCGGCCCAGTTGCCCCGGTCCCTCCTCCTCCTCCCTCCCGTGGCCCGTGGGCGTAGGCGCGTAGCACGAGAGGAAAAGGAAACGGTGGCCACGGCACGGCGGCGGACGCGCCGTTGGTGGCTGGACTGACGGCAGTGATGGCACTGCGCCAGCCGAGACAAGTTGACAAGGGGCCCAGCGATTGGATCTCGCGCCCCGCGGTCAGCCTCCGGGGTGCGGCGATCCCTTGGATTCAGTGCAAGTGGCGCGAGCCGTTGGGACTTGGAAGACGGAAATCTGACGGCTGGTCGTGGTGTTGTGTGCGCTGCGGATCCTTGGACTCTCGGCTCCGGCTGGTGCTGGTCACGCTTGACAGCGGCGGATGAAGGGTGCCAGGGTTTGGTAGGAGGATCTTCGTTCTTCGAATCTGGTAACGACAGCGAGTGATCCTGGTTGGGATGGGACGGAGCACATGCATCCGAGACGGTAGAGTATAATATTTGCTATAAGCTCACAAGTGGCGCTAGATTATGGCCTTGTTTAGTTACCAATTTTGGTAGTGGTAAAATTGGCATTTTGCCATAAATGCGCAACTGTAGCATTTCGTTTGTATTTGTGAATTATTGTCCAAACATTGACTAATTAGGCTCAAAAGATTCGTCTCGCAAAGTACAACAAAACTGTGCAATTAGTTTTTGATTTCGTCTACATTTAGTACTCCATGTATGTACCGCAAGTTTGATGTGATGGGGAATCTTCTTTTTGCATAGTGCCAAAGTTGGGAATTTGAGGGTATCTAAACAAGACCTATGATCTCTGCTGGAATCTTCGCTTCGAGTTGTCTTCTCAAAAAAAAAAAAAAGTTGTCTTGTCGGGTTCTACCAAAATCCGCCAAGCTTCACCTGCATTGCGGCTTCATGGAGTGTAAGCCGCACCTGCTGCGACGCAATGGGCCAATGACAGCGCCTGATGGCTTGTAAAGTTGGTCGTACAATCACCCAACACAGTACACGCTTCGTCAGTTGAGGACTAGTAGTACATGCACGACCAAGACGAACTACCGGACCAAAACGATGAAGTGTATTGGCCCCGTTGCCTCGCCACCTCAGGGATGAGGTCACTCCGAACCAACTTGCGGTTAGCCTTCATCTTAATTTCAGATCAGCTAGTTTGTCATCTTCGGTTCGACGCTCGCCGAACGGAAGAAAACCGAATTTAAATAGGCACAGCTGCACCTCTACTTCCAAGTTCCAACGCGACACAAAGGGGATCACGCTGCAGTTTCATCATCCAGCGCTTCGTAGCAGGAGGACGATCGATAGCGTCCAAAAATTACTACGTCGTGTTTGGGCCTCGAAGTCTAGAAAACTTTTATTTTATTTTATTTTGCACCACCGCAAGACGTTTTTGTTTGGCAGCGAAGTCTAGACGTTTTTTTTTTTTTTGAGATTTGCTAGACATCAAACGTTTGATTTTTTACTTTCTCTCAATCATTTTTCGCAGAGCCGTCGGATTGGCAACAGATGGAGCAGATCAACTCGTGTCGCGAGTTTGTGTGCCCGTTTACTTGCTTTCGGGTCTCGCCCCGCGCCCCGCATCTTCCACAGGTATGTGGTCTACCCACTGACTAACTAGGATTCTCTAGGGTTTTACGGTAGGCTCGTGATCGTGTTTGGGGTTCCCTGATCTGTTTGTGCTCAGGGTTTGTTCAGTGTCTGTGTATGGCTATGGTGTCTGTGTATGGCGATTAGGTAGCGTTTACTTCTTGGTCATGGTTCGGTTTGTGTTCTGCTAGGTTTCGATTTGTCAATTTTTCACTGGCTTGTGCCTCGAGTTGCTGTTTGTATGTTTGATTTTTGGAATACATCTGCTGATTTAGTGGTCTAATAGGTTAAATCTTGGGGTCTGCAGTCTGCTTGTGTTCAATTTTGGGGATTCGTGGTCCTATTATATGTGATTTGTGTTCTGCTAGATTCCATTTGTATACTGTTAGCAAAAGGATTTGGTAAGTTGTGTTCTGTTGGGAGGTAGCACCTAGTGAAACAGGGAATTAGAAAGTTGGCTAGCTGTAAGGAAAGCTTCGTTTGTTGGTAGAAACAATGGAAGGTAATGGAAGGTTACCGATGTTGCAGTGTGTCTGTCGTGTGGGTGAGTAGTTAGGTCAGGTGCTACCTTGACAAGAAGTTTCTTTCTGCATATCTGGGATGCCCTTGGCTACTGCTAACTGGGCCCATCAATTAACAATAGGAAATATTAAGCGAAATATCTAAAGTTCCTTTTTACTTTTCATGACTGTTTTTGTGATCCGGATATCAAAATTCAATGTGATTTCTTATGTTCAACTATCATTTTTTTTGACTTGGACTGACCAGACAAAGTAATTTTTTATCTTCATGACTGTATTTCAGTTGCATTGAGATCAGTTAAACTAATTTTAACTTTTGCTCTACTAGTCCTAGTTGACATCAATGGAGTACCTTTTTTCTATACGTGTACTTCCTAAACTAAAGAATTTTCAGCATTGTGTATGTTCTCTAAACTAAAGCAGATTCAAGAAAATATCTAATTCAGGTTTTATTTCAGTTCCACTCTAAGGATTCCAAGTTGCTGGTTACCAAATTGGATTGCTTAATTTCTAGAAACCTAAATGCTCCTTCCACAATATGTTTATCAGCATTTTTCAATTGACATCAATTGCACTTTTTTTAAACAGTTATAACAGAGCTAAACAAAGGTACTTACAGAGGAAGGATGACTAGGTTTGTCCGGTCCAGCATCTCATCTCAGCTGCAGAAGCAGGGTCTTTGGTTAGTACATTGACTTTATCTTTTCTAAAAAGATCGATACTATTGCACTTATGTTTTTATGTTGTTAAATATAAGATTTAAAAATCAGTATTTAATTGTCAAAATGTAACTGGGCCTTTTATAATCTGCATTACCTTTATGATTTTTCTGACTACTAATTCTACTCACCTATCTTGTGTTTCATCATTCAAGTGTGCATCATTATAACTCTATTATTATACATTGTACAGGTGTCCTTGTTGTTATGTATCTATGTTGTGACATCTAGAGCACACTGCAAGATCTTGTGTTCAATGTACTTGTCTGTTTGAAATTCTCCCCGGTGAGATAGCCCCTTTTCCCGTTCCTCATCTCGGTGATATTGTCGACCTATCTTTTCTCCTTTCTCATTTTGGATTCGATTGGTTCGGTGGTTACTCTCAATTTAGTCAAGCCTTTTATTTAATGTTTTATGTGCAGTTTAAAATATGTAAAGAAATCCAAAAGATGCTTTTACAAGATTCTCTATTACCACATTCTAATACGTCCTTGCCATATTGTCTTTAGAGAAATGGATATATATGCGCTTTATCTGTAATATAAATAAATACCAATATACTGTCAATTGTTTTTACCTGCATATCATCCTCCTTGTTTTATTCATTGAGTTTCTATCTTTTCCACCTGTCCTCCCATTTTGTTGTACTTATCAATTTTTGATATTTAACTATAAATAGTAGTTCATTTCTGTTGTGGCAATCATGTTTTTTCCCATGTTACTGCAGGTGGGTCTAACTAATTACTTTAATTTGGTAGTTGTCTCAGATACTCTTTGAACATATGTGACTTTGGGGGATAGAAAGACTATCTGGTCTTATTTGGAGCTACAAATTACTTTGAGCAGACTGATGGGTTAGTTTGGATGGTTGATAATCCACACGTACGAAGGCTTGCTGATTGCTGTGTAGAACTCCACAAACTCCTAAAAGAAGAGGTATACTAGTACCAGACCTCTAAGCGATAGTGATGAACTGAATATTTTAGTTGAAGTTCTATAAATTTGCTACATAAAAACATTGTTGTCCTTCAATGCCGTGGGAATATTACTTGTAATGTTTGCTCTTTAAGTATGTTTTGTTTGAAATGGCCCACCAGAAACTGGATTTTTTTTCTCCCATTCAGCATCATATTTTAATATACTATTGAGCTTCTATCTTTGAATCCCTTTTATTCTTAGCTTGAAATGGTAGTGAAACAGCATTTTCAAACATTGAGGATCGTACCACTGAAGAACTATGCCATGTGTTTGGCAGTACATAGTACTTTCTCTTTGCCACCCTAGGCTAAAAATTTACATGTAACATTTTTATATGTTGTGTTCCAAAAAATTTACATGTAACTTTTTTTATTTGTTGTGTTCCAAAAATTCTGTGTTCCAAAAAAATTACATGTAACTTTTTTATTTTTGTGTTTTTAAAAAAGCTACATGTGGTTTTTTCTAGTTGTGGGAAAAACACAAACATTTTTTTCTAAGTTAGATGTATTTTCCTGCATTTTGTTCTTTTTTCCATAAGCTCCCATACCAAAAAACACGTCTAAGTAAAGCTATTTGTTTAAATTTATCAAATATCCTCACTATATGCTCTTATTTTTCTATTAATTCACTCGTGCACATTGTATTGACTTCCATTCGTCCATAGTCCATACATCCCTTGCACACTCCACAGTTACTTGTAGCAGCCAATTCTGGCAACCTTTTGTTTACTGGCACCTAAAATTTTTAGAGTTTCAATTATCATTATTTATGTTTTGTACAATGCAATTCTAAAGAAAATGCATTTGCTTCTCTCCAAAAACCTGAGAAAATTATTGATTTATGCATGCAGGATACTGATTATAAACATTGATGCATATGTAAATGATTCCACCCCCTCCTCAGCATTTTTCGCTGTACTTTGCTGCGCAGAAATGAAAAAGGTATGTACAATGTGGCAATGCTCCAAGCTAAACTACTTGAGAAAGCAATTATAAAGAAACGCCTCCACCCACTGGACCTCCAAGCTCTCTTGCACTTGTGTTGCCAAACATTTTGTCACTACCACTATTGGCCCGTAGGGAACAAATAAACATATACAAACTTTTTTTCCTCACATTCATCACACATGTATCTTTTTTTGTCAAATGCACTGCAATACTCTCATGAAACAAACCCATTTTGAAAATAATCATACTAGGGCAATTGATGTGCCACCAGAAATATAATCTCTATATGTTTGAAACACACCAAGCAACATTGATCGATGCCTCATCCCCTCAAAATCTGCCATCCCCCTCCCTGAAATATATTATTCTTTGTTTTTGTTATCAGAAAACATGGCATTACCGAGGATTAACAAGTTGTATATGAAAGGTGTTAGATCTCACAAAGTTCGCTAACAGGAACAGGTGTTCTAGTTTAGAAACATACTATAAGATCTCTTCATTTTTCAAACTGCATATCTTTGTGTTTTTTTCAAGCACTACATGTTTTGTAAACTTAAATATGATATGTTTCAGAATTAATATGTTGTGTAGTATACAAAACAATGCCAAATTAGTTTAGCATCATATAGCATTAATATGTATTGAAAATGCAATACATCTTGCAGGTTATATGGTGACTATTTTTTGTGACTTTTTTCAGGTGCACAATGTTCTCAGGCAGGTGTGTTGTTTTTTTCCCATTTTCTAGTTAATTCTTTCTTGTTACTGTATAGAGTTCTAACATTACTCCAGAACACATACAGATGTGTTTCTTTTGTTTTCTTTATTTTTTTCTGATTTATGTTTTCTTCTGAGTTGCAGCCAAGGATTCATTGAGGGACGGTGGGAGAAACCTTTGTGGAAAGAGGACAGTCCCCTCCTGAATCATCAGGTGAAGAACATATCTTTCATTGTGGTTTTTTGTTCTTTTTTCAATTTTTATATGCCAACTTTATTAGATCTATCCATAGTGTTTATTTTTTAATCAAATGGGGATTAAGCCCCCCACTGTCCCTTTTCTTTTCCCCGATCTATGTTTCCTTCTGAGTTGCAGCCAAGGGTTCATTGAGGGGAGAAAAATTTGTAGGAAAGATCACCGCCCCTTCCTGAATCATCAGGTGAAGAACAGTTCTCTTCATTGTGTGTTTTCTTGGACTGCATGTTCTGTGATAGACTGGTAGTATGGACCAACATTGCGTTTTTTGTTGCTTATAAGTGTAGCTGGTGGATAGGCATGGATGGAGAGTTCAACGATTTTTGTTATCAAGTGGGTTTTTTATTTTCTGACTTCATTTTCTACAGATTGCAAAAATCTGATACATATGCAAAGTATTGCTCAACATTGTTGTCAGCTCCAATGGATTGTAAATGAAGACAATAGCTGTTGGAGTAATGCATCATACTAGTGTAAAAGCCACATATATGCAAGACTAGAAATTGTATTTTAGACAGATTAAATAAAATACTAGCTTTATATAAAAAATGACTAAAGATTTACTAGATTTTCCACCTTGTGTAGCAGACTAGCAGTGTATTTTTTTTTTGCGTTGTTGCTATAGTTTCTTGTATAAATCTGTGTTGGTGTTATATTGCTACAAGTTCCTATACCTTTTTGGAGTAAACTTTTTTATTATCTATTATTGTGGTAGATTTATTCTGATGGCTAACTTTTCAATTTGCTGATGGAACAGGTGACCCTATTTTGGTCGTGCCTCCTGTTGCTCTATGCCATTGAGTTCCAAGTGGACACAACTCCTGCTGTTTTGTGCAGAATTCAAAATCTGTGTCCTTGTTAAAAATGCTCAAAATAGGTTACAAGCTTCTGTAGTCTTTTACTGCGAAATATTGGGCATATGTATATGCCCAAAATAGATTGTCTATGTGTATATGTTGTATGTTTGTGTGAAATGGATGTTCCTTTCGTTCCTCAAAATTTGAAAATATATACATTGACAGTTGGCGTCATTGGGCCATTTCAGCGCTTAAAAGGTTGGGGTAGGGAGCTGCTGTGCTAACAGTCCAGAGCAGCCCAAATACGCTAAACGGGTCCGAAACTTACATTATGCTTACCGGGCACGCACAAAAGAAAATGCGGACCCGTTATTGCTTACAGATAGTGGAAGGTTGGAAAAAAAAATGCAGGGATTAATATGGGCTGTTGATACACCATCCAAAGGCTGGCGGAGGTGATTGTTTTTTTTTTATTTTTTGCACCACCGCAAGTAAGCCTTAGCCCGGAACACATAAATTAGCGAGCAGCTTCAGCAGCCCGAGAAAGTTGTGTTGGGCCAAAACCAGGATTAATCCTCAGCCCGAACAAACCATAAACACCCACGAAAAAGAAGACAGTCTGAACAAAGGAGCCAACAGCATATTTCAGAAGCCATATAAATTTTCACATTTTTATTTCCAGGGCAATACCATCACAATGACGATCGTCCTTATTAACCCGAAATCCAATCTCCAATCACTAGCCCACTACCACTAAGCCAATACCGACGACCGGCCCTGACCAAGAGACCAACCACATGGCAATCGCAAGATGGCCACGCGCACGCACGCACGCCTAGCTCCGCTCCGCTCCATCCCGCTCACTCCCAGATGCCGACCTCCATGAAGCCGTCCTCCGTGGCGCAGCCCCTGAACATGCCGGTGCAGTTGAAGCCGTACGCGACCTCGCCGGTCTTGGACACGGCGATGAGGCCCGCGAAGCCCTCGTCGAGGCGCTCCTTGACGCAGAAGTCGACGGCCTCCTGCAGCGGCAGGCCCTTGTACTCCATGACGGCGGCGACGTCGCGCGCCAGCGTGGAGCGGATGATGGCCTCGCCCTCCCCCGTGCACGACACCGCGCAGGCGTCGCAGGCGTAGGTGCCCGAGCCGATGAGCGGCGAGTCCCCGATGCGCCCCGTCATCTTGTTCATGAGCCCGCCCGTGGAGGTGGCCGCCGCGCAGAAGCCGTTCGAGTCCACCACCGCGCACCCCACCGTCTCCGGGGCGTAGATGCTGATGGGAAGCCCGTTCATCACCATGCCGTTGCGGTTGTGGTTGCTGTCCGCACCGGCCTGCAAGCTGCAGGTGTCCGTCCCGGTCAGCGGGATCCGATAGTCAAACTGCATGCACGGGAAATGATGAACAATGGTCAGTTCACTGCTGATTTGAATGCACGATCGATGCCGATTGATCAGATGACTGTAGAACGAAACAGGATGGTGCCGGCCTCCTTGGCGAGCTTGAGCATGCCGACGTTGTCCTCGGTGATGAAGTAGCTATTGTCCACAGTCTCAAGGCCCTACAAGATGATCAAATCAACATCAGAAATCAGGTTAAAGATTTCAAAAAGGCTGTTAGACTAATCCTTGAAACATTTCAGTAGCTAGTATTATAAAACGCCGCTCTAGGTACAGTCTATGACCACAAGATCTGGAGGATTCGACGCGAATCGGATCTCGTTGCTGGGCACGGTCCGGTCCGGTGGACCACGGCGAGGCGACAGACTCGGGCGCGAGACCGGACAGGGGCAAGTGGAGCTAGCTGGTCCCGGAGCCCGCCTGGATTTCGTGGTGCGCGGCCTCGGCGGCTGCCCCCACACCAACAACGGCCGCCAGGCACATGATTTCCGAGCAGAAAAAACAGAGGGCCACGGCTCGTGAGGCTGTGGAGCACGGGAGCCATCCTAGATTCCTAGGTTCATGAACTGTGTGACGAGTCGCCCACAGCTGTGGAACAGCAGGTCAGCCGCGCGCACTTGCTTGTTGTTTAGGTGAAAAAAGAATGTGCGGCCCGCGAGGAAATCACATGCATGCAGAAAAAAAAATTGTCTCCGCAAGAGACAAGCAGAGTATGGTTGTGCGGTGCCTTGGTGTCGCCCCCCCCCCCCCCCCCCCCCCCCCCTCTCCTGAGCAAATGCTTCTGGTGTTGGTGGGTGCTGCACATTTCTGACTCTTAAAATTTTAAAAAGCTTTGGAGGGTTGTGGTTCTTAGTTATGTACCGGAGGACAAGTTTAAGTTGGAATGGTAATGGAAATATCGTAGCCAAGCTTCCTGCAAATCTTGTAGAGTAGGGGAAAAGCGGAAGAAAATGGTAGGGGTTGGTGGGTGTGTGTGAGGCGGCTAAGTACATGACGCGACGAGACGAATGTTTTCTTCTAAACTCTTTTCCTACTGTCCAGGACTAAGTGCGCAATTGATTAGCAAAAAAAAAACTCACTTCTATCTAAAATGAAAAAAAATGAATATCCTACGTATGCAATACAATACTCCAAAAACAGAACAAAATCGTGCTTAAAACCAAACATAATAAAGAAATGACCAACTACTTATTTTGACGGATTTCTTTGGCCATGGTGAACAAATTACGCCGCAGTTGCTTTCAAGTGATGTGAAAAGAAGTGGTATATGGTCCACAGCTGTCTCCGAAGACCAGGGGACGAAAGGGGGACACGCACGTGCTGGTGTATCGCACAAACAAAAAGCCAGGACTCGAATCAAAAGGACTAAAGATATTGGTTGGTACAAGTGCTAACTAAAACAATTTGGAAAACCAAGTGGTAAATGGTGTTTTAAAACCTAGTAACATCAATTGTACCGGGGGAAAAAAACTAGAAGACTCCATGACAATTTCCAGACGCAAAATAGCATATGCTACGAGGCATGCAGCCTACACATGCAAAGCAGGCTGCGTGCCTTGTTGACCCAAACAGACCTCTGTCCTATATAAGCATTTCCATTAGACCACGTAAAGCTAGATAAGCGTCGACCATGTCATGGTAATCAAAACATGCTTGCAAGAACAAATAAGGTGGCAAAGAAAAAGACCATCCAAATCAAGTGATTTCGCCTAACCAATAAACCGCCAAAAAGCTATGATGCAACTTTCCTAGACATGACCAGACGTTTGCCTTGTAGAAATAGAATCTTTGCACGGCCAGCGAAGATTCACCTTGCAAGACACGGCCCCAGCCGCCGTTCAGTAGAAACGTTTGCAGCTGGACACATGCATGTTTGCAGCCGGTCGTACTGCACCCACGTCATCCACACGTGTCGATCTAAAAGTCTATTTTTTATTGACTTTTTAACAAAATCTCATTCTCTCCTGTCCAGCCATTACGCCGGATCGTAAAAAAATTCTTAATTTTCTCATTAAACATGATTATATTTCTTTAATCGGTAGCGGTGGTTTCGCATGGTAGAGAAGCCATGCACGATTCATGCAGGAAAAAGTAACGAGCACGGGAGATTAATCCGGAGATTAGTTGGGCGGCGGGCGGCCACCGTACCTGCTCACGGGCGAACTCCTCGGCGCCGTCGAAGGCGAGGTACGAGTGGGGCGACTTGTCCATGACGCGGCGGGCCAGGGAGACGGGGTTCTTGACGGTGGAGACGCCGGAGACGGCGCCGCAGCGGCGGCCGCGGCCGTCCATGATGCTTGCCTCCATCTCGACGGTGCCGCGGCGGGTGAGCGCGGACCCGCGGCCAGAGTTGAAGAAGGGGTCGGTCTCGAGCTCGCGCACCACGGCCTCGACGACGTCGAGCGCGGTGGCGCCCGCCCGCAGCAGGTCCACGCCGGTCTGCAGGCACCGCGCCAGCACGCGCTTCGCCTCCTCCTGGCGGTGCTCCGGCAGGTTCGGGTCCACACCGGCGCCGCCGTGGATGGCAATGGCCCAGGGCGCCATGTCTCTCCGAAGCTAGCGAGGTGGATTGGTCTAGGCGCTAGCTTCCGGAGATGGTTCTCGGCTCCCCCGTGCAGTGCGTGAAGCTCTGTGGAGGATGTGAGGATGGAGATTGCCGAGTGGTCGGGCGGGGTATTTATAGGGGTTCGGGGCGGGGAGGGTGGCGACTGGTGATGGCGAGGGCGAGGCGTGTTCTCTTCTCCGGACGCGAGAGATGATTTCGCTTTGCGAGTTTTGGGAATCTCAAGTCCGGGAGCGGCCGCCGGCCTGATTGTGTGGCCTGGTCCGGTCCGGCCCGGGCGTATCGGCCGCTGCCCGGGTTGGCTTGGAGTCGGCGCGCGGATTATCTGCGTGCCTTGTATCCAGCCAGGGTTGGAAATAGTTCCACTTGGAAGCAAATTGCCATTTCATAAGGAACGTGATCTCTAAAAAAAATTGATTATACTACTATACTCTTTCAAGCCTATCCTTAACATCTATTGGTAAATGGAAGCCTAAACTAGCAAACCATGTGCGGTGTGACTCAATCCTGAATGAGAATTGGCTGAATTGACTATGTTTGAAGCCAAACAATTCAAGACAACGATGGATCCTAAGGGCTGCTCTCTCAAACTCTCTCGTTGCTACATGAGAAAAGCGGCGACCGACAGAGTTTCAGGTTTCACGACGAGGCCGCCGGTCCCTCTTGCCACCAATGGCCTTTAGGCGTCGGTTGGGAGGAGGAGTCGTGGCTCTCCGCCTGGCATGTAGGATAGGTTATAGTGTCTCCAGTTTAGATGTCCTTGGCGTCGATAGCGAGGCGGAGGCGGTGTCGGCGTCACCGTGGAATAAGCCCCTTTCTTGTCCCCGCCTTGGTGGTGCTTATTCCGGCATTGGCAAGGGGTCAGTGAGGGTCGAGGCGGAGGCAGAGGCAGGTTGATAAAAATAGTCTCGCTGTCTTCTAGCAGTTTCCTCAAATCCATGGCCAAGGTGGCAAGGGGCATGACCTTGGCCGATGGTCCACAATGATGTTTTCTTTCTCGTATGACTGAGTGAGATTCTTTTGCAGCTCTTCACAAAGCTTTCAAGCGATGGTGTTTGCCTTGGCCTTGGGATGCTGGCGTCTTCCTTTGTTAAGCTTCGGTGTCGTCTTCAACGTCGATGGCCCGTGGCAACTATGGCGGACAATAATGTAGTAGATTTTTCCTCAACTCTTATTGCAATTTGGAGTACTATGAAAAAATCGAGGTAGCGACTCAGTGTCTACTCATACTATTTCACGTGAATTTACCCAACACTACTCCACTAGGGATCCAATTAAGTTTGCTGACAACATACTTCTATCGTCAAATTATCAAACAAATAATTAGTCAGCACAGATTACTCTGTATTCAAAATTGACCAATGCTGCGAGTAAGCCGCTTCAATTGACTGCCGGTAGCTGAAGCAGACCGGAAGCCGGACTGCCGGAGCTACCGGCGCAGAAGATCAGGGGTGGGTGCGATTCTGAGGTGACCGAGCTTGTGGAATCCATGCAGGCCAGCACGCAAGTTGCCCCTGGTTACTTCACTCCCAACTCCCAACTTTGGTACTATGCAAAAAGAAGATTCCCCATCACATCAAACTTGCGGTACATGTATGGAGTACTAAATGTAGATGAAATTAAAAACTAATTGCACAGTTTTGTTGTACTTTGCGAGACGAATCTTTTGAGCCTAATTAGTCAATGTTTGGACAATAATTCACAAATACAAACGAAACGCTACAGTGTTGCTACAGTAATTTGGCACCTCCTAAATTCACCAAGTAAACAAGGGCTTGGAATCTGACGAATGCGCACTGTGGTCACGCACTGCACGGGCAATGGAATCTCTGGCCCCGGGGCCGTCGTTATGCGCTAATTCCTCGGATTGCGTGCAGATTCCACTGCTGGATTGTTGTCGAATCCATTTTTAATCAGGATTAGCTTTCTTTAAACACGATCCCGTAACTAGGGCGGCGTTAAATTGGTAATTTAATCGGTCAAGAATCACTGTCGATTGTAAGTTTTTTTTAGTTCGCTGGAATTATTACCATATGGGGCGAGTCTTACCTACCTTAGGAGGTGGAATTGGTACTAGTTAGGAAAAAAAATGGAAAATAGTATATGTGATAAATTGGCAAGGGGAGTAGTTTCGCTAGCTGGTAAATTTTCAGTTAAGCACCCTAAGAAATATATTAATTAGAAGTTTTATGTATGTATAGCAACTTGTGTGACCTTTTGAAAGGAACTGTTGGATTCTACTGAAGTTTGCAAACGACCCCTATTCACTCGCAGTGATATTTTCTCAAGGGATTTTTGTACTAATGAAAATATAATGCCCGTGATCTGCGTGTGATTTCAGATTTAATGCCATCGGTAGTAGGATCGACAAGAAGTTTGAAGAATCTGAATGAAACGCTCAGAATCCCGTGTGCATTTCAGCAACAGCTACGTGTCCTTTCATTGCCACACACTTGGAGATTCCTTTTACCCCTCATTTTCAGGTGCCAAGATAATTTCAGACCAAAAGAATCTATGACACGCAGTCGCATCCCTTTCGAGTTTCGACCCAACAAAGAACGTCACGGAGCACACAGGGGCACTTGAAGACGTCATTTCGTCAGGCAGCAGCCAATCAGAGTTTGCCCAACATTTGAGGCTTTTTTTTTCCTTGTGCAAACTATGTTGTCAGTATCAACCGGTAGCACACACAAGCTAGCTAGCATGCTTTGTGAGTCCTTCGGTATTTTTATTTCTTCCCTGCAAATGAACATTCGTTCTAGTGCAAGTCAGTCAGCAAAAGGAAATTGCATGCGTGCATGATGCATGCAACATGTAAAAGAAACAAATGGAACACCGGAAAAGAAAAGAAAAGAAAAAGAAAAGAACCAAAGGAAACTTCACGACGATGCCGGGTGTTGTTTCCTGGAATGGGAATGACGCCACGCATGAGGCATTGGCAGGTGAATCTTTCAAAATCAACCCAATATCATCGAGCATATGCTGGAGGATTAGGTTGGCAAGTTGTATTGTGCGCCGGGGATCAAGTACGTGCGCGCTAACATAGCCAGACACTCACAGCATCAAGATCAAGCAAGGTTAGGCACAGGACATGTTCATTGCTTGGTAACAGTTGCTGTCGATCTTCCAGCAGTATCCTATCATATTGACGTGCCCCCTTCGTGAGCGCTCCACCAAGTGAAATTTCAAGAAAGTTTATACAGTACTTGCAAGCTGCGATGGACATTAATTTCAGGCTACAAGCATCACGCCCAGTATAAACTGATCGCACTATACAAAAAGATCCTGCGAGCTCGGCAGGCCGACACGTCGTGCAGCTATTGCAAGCCCTTTCGCCGCGACAACACGAGCTGTAGTGCTATCTGGTACTGGTAGTGTACCATCCTATGCAACTCCAAGGCTGCAACGGCTTTTGAATTGGGCAGTGCACTAATGCGACGTTCACGGCCGCGCCTGCGCCGCGCTGCCGGAGTATGTACCTGGTGGGCAGCTGGACAGAGGCCAGGCAGCGGCCGCCGGCCCGGTTCCTCTTGCCAAGGAGAACGCATAGCACTGGCCCATCTGTAACGCTACGATTTAAAGAATCCGCGGATTCCAGATCCCCTGGGTCCACCGTGGGGCCGTCGACGGCAGATCATGCTTGGAAAAGGCTCGGGAAAGTGAAAAGGACACGGGGCCGCTTTCTATCGCCTAGTAGTGGTGGTGCAACGGCGGTGCCTTTGAGGTATATCTGGCCATGCAGCCCGCAGCCCGAGAGCCCGGCACGGAGCACGTTTTTTTAGTCCGATCCTAACCCGGCCCGGCCCGTAATTTTTCGGACTCGGGCTGACCCGGCCCGCAGCATAGTGCCGGGCGTGGGCCTTATTCTCGGCCCGACGGGCGGCACGGCCCGGCACGAAAAAGAAAGTCGGCCCGTAGCCGGCCCGTCAAAACGGAGCGGCCCAGCAGGCCGGCGGCCCAGCAACGCGGAAGGGGGGGCGTATATAAGCCGTCGCGGCCGGCGACGCCCCCCCTCCCAAACCCTACTCCCATTCCCCTCCGCCCGCAGCCGCAGCCTCCCCGCCTCTTCGTCTCCTCCGCTCCGCCTCCGCGCCTGCGCTCGCGCTCCCGCCTCCAGGCTCCTCGCGACCTCGCCTCCTCACTTCCTCAGCTCCTCCTGACCCGGCGAGTCGGCGACGGCCGACGGCGACCGGCGCGCCGCCTCCTCGCCTCGACTCCTCCCGTCCTCCGCTCCCGCCTCCCGGCTCACCTCCTGACCGCCTGGCGCCTGCCTGCCTGGCTGCCTCCCTGGTGCCTTCTGCCTTGCCGGCTTGCCACCGGCACCGGCGCACCGCCTCCTCGCCTCGACTCCTCCGTCCCGCCTCCCTGGATCTGGATCTACATCTTGATCTGGATCTACATCTTGATCTGGATCTGGATCCTTAGATCTAGATCCTCCGGATCCTTAGATCTAGATCCTCCTGATCCTCTTCTTGTTCTCCTGATCTTGTTCCTGTCGTCCTCTCTAGCCCGGGCTGAGCCGCTGAGGCGTCGCAGGTAGATCCCCCTCCCCCTGATCCATTTCTTGTTCTCCTGATGTAGATCACTAGATCCTCCTGATCGTGTTCTTGTTGTCCTGATCCTCTTCTTGCAGGTAACTGTATTCTTCTCCTGCTCCGGGCTCCGGCGTCGCAGGTATCCGTCGCCCCGTCGGGTGCCGCGCGCCGTTGAGTGACGGACCGGTTGAGGCCTGAGACAGTGAGACCTGAGGGACGCCCCGGCCCCCGGCTGCCGCTTGCCCCAGGAGGTCGTCGTGATGGACGAGAACTACACCATCAACGACGACCTAAGGGCCTGTGGCCTGCCAGGTAACTTCTTGCTCCTCCTCTTCTTGTTCTTGTTTGGTTGTTCATCTTCTTGTAGCTGTCTTCCTGATCCTCTTCTTGTTCCTGTCTTCCTGTTCCTCTTCTTGTTCTGTTCTACCAGGCGACGATGAGGACGACGTGGCTGCCGGAGCCGTGCCACTCGTCGGTAGCTCTGCTGCTCCCGTCAATGTGGATGCTGCCGGTGCCGGAGGTACCATTCCACCTTCTACCCCATCTTCTACCCCATCTTCTACCCCAACTACATCAACGGGCACCAGTGTCCGCAAGGGGAAGCGGCGGTCTGCTGCCTGGAATGACTTTGAGGAGTTGTTCCAGGAAGGCGCCAACGGGAAGAAGGTAAGGTACGCTGCCAAGTGCCGTCATTGTTCTCACATTCTTACTGGCCGGTCTTGTGCTGGTACTGGCCATTTGCTCCGGCACCAGAAGATGTGCTTGGCTAAACAAAACCATTCTTCTCTTGTTCAGTCTCATCTGCAATTCCATTCTGATGGCTCAATTATTAATTGGGAATACAAGCCCGATCTTGCTCGCAAAGAATTGTGCCGGTTGATTGCTAGACTTGATCTTCCCCTAGGCTTTGGTGAGACAGAGGCATTTGTGGAGTACATCCAGCGTGCTCATAACCCTCGTTTTGCTAAAGTTTCTAAACAGACCACTTCTAGAGATCTTGCCAAGTTCTTTGACGAGCGTCGTCTTTCTCTTGTTGATACTTTGAAGTCTCATGTTTCTTCTGTTTGTCTTACTTCTGATATTTGGTCAGGGAATGCCAAGGAGGACTACCTTAGTGTTGTTGCACATTTTGTTTCTGCTGATTGGGAATTAGAGAAGAGAGTCATTGCTCTTAGGTTGATTGATTGCTCCCATTCTGGTGTTAACATTGCTGAGCGTATTGAACAAGTTGTTTCTGAGTTTGGTTTACAGGATAAAATTTTCTCTATCACACTTGACAATGCTTCTGCTAATACTTCTGCCATGTCCACACTTATTCCCAAATTTGTTGGTTATCTAGGTCCAGATCCTGAACCTCTTGATTCTGATTCTGATTCTGATAAAGCACTTGTTGGTCTTTTGCATCAACGTTGTGCATGTCATATTATCAATCTCATAGTCAAGTCTGGTTTGAAGAGGATCAAGGCTTATCTTGAGGCTTTTAGGACTGCAATCTCTTTTTTGAACTCTTCTAATCAACGCATTGCAGCTTTCCATAACTTCTGCATTCTCAAGGGGGTACGCCCTCGTAAGTTTGGTTTAGATATGGATGTGAAATGGAATTCTACATATCTCATGCTCAAACATCTACTACCATATAAGAATGTCTTTTCTGTCTTTATTTCTGCTCATTATGTGCACAATGGCCAGCCACTTCTGACTGAAAACCATTGGGTAATTGCTGAGAAAATTTTGCTGTTCCTTGAAATGTTTTATGATTCCACTGTTGCTTTATCTGGTGTTTACTATCCTACGAGTCCTTTGATGTTGCATCATATTATTGAGATTGCTGGCCATTTGCATGGCCAAGATTCTGATCCATTGCTCAGAAATATTGTTGTTCCCATGAAGCTTAAGTTTCTCAAGTATTGGCAGCACATACCTCTGTTGTATTCCTTTGCATTCATTTTGGATCCTAGAGCCAAGGTGAGAGGTTTTCATAATGTTCTCCAACTTCTTTCTCAAACAGTTGGTGTTGATTACTCTTCTTATTTCACTGAGGTAAGAACTCAATTACATAAGTTGTTTAACAAGTATGAAAACAAGTTTGGTGCAGTTCGATCGCAAAGGCCCGCTCAACCTTCAGCTGCTACTGGTAAGAAAAGAACAGCATGGGGTAAGATCTTTGGTGGTCCTGGTACATGTGGTTCTCCTGTTCTTTCATCTACACCTCCTATATCTCCTGCTTCAGAGCTGTCATCCTACCTGGACAGTGATACTATTTCTTGCTATGATGATGACTTCAACATACTTAGTTGGTGGCATGAGCACAAGCTATCCTATCCTATTTTGTCCATACTTGCTAAAGATGTTATGTCTGTTCCAGTTTCCACTGTTTCTTCGGAATCTTGTTTTAGTCTAACTGGTAGGGTGATTGAGGAGCGGCGCCGACGGTTGCTACCTGAGACGGTGGAGATGCTGACCTGCCTCAAGGATTGGGAGTTGGGAGATGCAAGGGCCCAACATGATATTGAGAAGGAGGTCAATGAACTAGAGGAAACTTACAAAAGCCCCTACCCAGACATGGATGAAGGCCAAGCTACTCCTAGTCAGTAAGTGATACTCATCTTGTTAAATTCTTTGAATTGCAAACACTAATAGCTAATGTTGCCCTGTTGTGCACTTGTGCTTGTGCACCTCCAGGCCTACCCCAGGACCAGGAGCAACCTGAAGTCCTGAAGAGTGAAGCCTGTTGTATGTTGGCTGTTGCCTGTTGCTGTTGGACTTGGAGACTTGACTTTGAATGCCTGATTGCCTGTTGCCTGTTGGAGCATGGAGCTTGGCCAGTTGTTCATTAGATGTTGTAATGTTTTGTGTCTGTGTGTGTCTCAAACTCTTTGTAATGTTGAATTGAAACAATGAGCATGAGCTGGCTGTACTATTTTTCCCTTCCTAGGGTTTTCTCACAAGGGTGAGTTTTTACCTAGAAAGGTTTTTAATGAGGCAGCCAACACTTGATCACACAGATCAAGTGTTAAACAGCTCAAATGAATTGTGAATTGTGAATTGTGAATTTGTGATTGTGTCTGTCTGTTATTCTGTGATTGTGTCTGTCTGTCTGTTATTCCATGTTTTTGGCGGAAATGAATTGTGAATTGTGAATTGTGAATTTGTGATTGTGATTCTGTGATTGTGACATTGTGTGTTGTGAATATGGGCTGCGGGCTGGCCCGACCCGTAAAAAAAGACGGGCCCTTCGGGCCGACCCGGCACGAAAAAGCCCTCACGGGCCCGTGTATGGGCAGCCCCCAAGGCCCGTGGGCTGGCCCGGCCCGGCACGAGGGTGTTATCGTGACGGGCCAGGCCCGGCACGAAAACGAACGGGCCATGCCGAGCCCATGCCGGACCGGGCCGGGCGGCCCGAATGGACATCTATACACCAAGGCTTATAGAGTAGCAACAAAGAGTGTGCTGCCACCTCATGAGTCTGTCAGGATAATATAGTACAGCGCACCCCATTGCGTGCGCCGAGCAATAACCCTCGAGGAACAGTACACCATGGTCGACAGGGACAGCGAAAGCGACGAAAGGGAGGGACCGAAACGCAAAACAGCCAGAGGTGGACGACGTATTTTGGTTTTTTTGCCCCTTTGCCCCCTCGTCTCGCTTTGCCTGGTTGCTTAGCTTCGCCTACTTCCCAACTCCCCCCATCCCCCCCGAAAAACCGAGGAGGATTGGACTCGCTCCACCACCCCCCGAAGCTTGTGTACGCACGCGCGCCCTCCCCCGCAATGCCGCCGCCGTTTCCTCCCCATCCTCATCCACAAACCCTAGGTAGCACGGGAGCCTCCCGCCGCCAGATCCCAGAGTCCCGCCGCACCCGCGCCGATCTGAGCTCGCTAGCTAGATTTCCGCTGCGGAAAGGGCGCGTTTTTTCGGCAGTTTCGGGAGTAATGGAGCCCATGGTCGGGAACATGTTCCGGCTCGGCCGCAAGATCGGGAGCGGCTCCTTCGGAGAGATCTACCTCGGTGCGTAGTCGCGGCTCGTGCTCGGAAGAGATTTTTTTTTTGGTTTCGTGCTCTCTTTTCGCTAAGGAGTGATAAGGAGTGATGATGAGTATTTGTATATAAAATCCTAGCTCCTTATAAGTTTTACTTGTTTAGCTATTTTTTTAACCGTGCGTCTTGACTATGCTTTTCCTAACCCTAAAATAACACCTGCTCTTGTCATATACTCTTTGTTTTTGAGTTTTTGGTGCTGTTCTCTGTCGACCGATTATAATTCTACTCTAATGGTTTGGTGACCGATTATAATTCTACTCTAATGATTTGATCGGAAAATGATAAATCTTGGTCTTTTTATGCAATATGCAGTGGATTCCTTTAGTGGATATCGACGCAATGGATCCGTCCCTCTAGGAGTACGAGCACGTGATGCATTGGCTGGTGCAGCAGGATTTGGATCGTGCCGGCTCGGGGCAGGACAATCTCTTCCGCGACGTTCCCCTCACTTCTGCGACGGAAGGGTGGCGTCGTGTCAACTTTATGTTCCATGATAGGCCGACGGTCTCGATACTCACGACGAGAAAGATTTCTACCTTCCCTTCATATGAAGGGGGATGGGAAGTGGCTCAAGTTCTCCGACCGCCGTATTCCACTTTCAGCAGACCATCCTGCAGTTGAGAGTATGGACGTAGAGTCATCTTACATTGATCTGATCCGTAGCTTCCACAGGTACTACATTCGATCTAATAATTCTACAATTAGTATCAAATTTTTTTTTCAATTAGAGTAAATTATACTAACTATACAATAATTATTGGTATAGTTCTATAACTTTGATCTAATAAGTTTGCAAAACGTATAAACGGACGTGTAAACTCGTCAAATGTGTGCATGAGGTGCTACATATGAGCCTGAGCGTATCTTACAACGATGGCTTAGAAGTGTAGTTTAGATCATTAAATATACATACAAGATGTGTGCATTGTCGACAGTGGTCACAAATTAAATAAATACAAGATGTATGTTGTTTGAAATTTGGTATACAACTTTACACGAATCCAAACTGAAATTTGGTATATTATTTTTTTCTCTGAATATCCTCTTAATCCTTACTCATCCTCTGGTATTGCTCAAAATACTTATGACTCAAACTACAATCCATATGTCATGCTAGATATCCCTTTGGAACAAAGGATTAACGGAAAAAATTTGTAGGATTTATTTTCTATAAGAATTTTTTCTATGTACCCTTTAAAATAAAAGATTGAATATCGAAAAAAATCTTACAAATTTCTATAAAATGCTTTAATTCATAGGAATTTCGAGAAATTCTAACACGAGGTTCAATCTCTTCAAAACTTTCCTTCGTGTCTATTTTTCTACTAAAATATTTATATTTACTATGTTGAGTGTGATTTACTCTTTTTAATTATCAGTTGCTGCATAACTTTAGAATCCTAACTATTAGGACCATAGTTAGGTTGAAGTACTAAATAAAAAAAATTTGCAAGTCTTTTCACCGTAATGCTTTTGTAACAATCAACCTTATTTGTCACAAATTATAATGTCAACCTCAGTTATATCTCTGTAATCAATTAATATGGGTGGTCATAGTTAAATTTTTTAGAAACGACTTGTAATCTGAGTGTGTGAGAAGCACCATGATATTTTTTACTTGCATTGGAGGTGGGTAAAAATGATTAATTTTTTCTTTGTAAAAGGTTTTTTACTTCTTTTCTTTTTTTAGGAAAATAATATTATTACTCAATACTCACTACTGGAAAACTGAAAGCGCATTCCCTATCAGTGACTAGTGTTTTTCATGTTGAGTTAGCAAGAAGCACTAGGTGTTCGGAATTCCAGTGTTGATTAATTTCTACCATGTGTATTTTCATTTCAATCCAAAACTTGGATTAATGAATCCAGAAATGACAAGGCAAAGGAAGACGCTGGTTCAGTTGATAGTTCTATTCTGTGAAGCTATCCGCTTCAAGCGTCTGCGAGCAAAGCTTCTGGAGATTATGGAGGATGGTCGGAGTTTCACTTTACCTCAGAAAATGTGGTCATGGCTTCAGGAATGGTCCACAATGTCAATGTTTGCCCTGAGCTGCAAGCAAAGAGAGGGAGGTGGTAATATGCAGGACGACCCTCGTGTGTTGCGAAGCGTTGAGGGTCTTGAAATCAACAGCAGAGAAGACGTACCTGGTTTCCTTAGTCTCATTTTGCACAAGGTTGTTGTTCCTTTTGCTTAAGTTGTAGTATGACAGGGAGGATGTGGTTGGTTTCTTTAGCCTCAATATTTGTTCCTGAAATATAAACAGGGAGGATGTTGCTGGCTTCCTTAGCCTCATTTTGCACACGGTATTTTTGTTTCTAACGACGCTTAAGTTTTAATAGTACGCTTAACTTTGCGTCGTTAGAAACAACTGTCATGTGCAAAATGAGGTCAAGGAAGTCAGTAACATTCTCCCTGTTTAACTTTCAGGAATAAATATTGAGGCTAAAGAATTCAGCCACATCCTCCCTGTTGTACTACAACTTAAGCAAAAGGAACAACGACTTTGTGCAAAATGAGGCTAATGAAACCAGGTACGTCATCTCTGCTGTTGATTTCAAGACCCTCAACGTTTCGCAACAGACGAGAGTCGTTCTGCATATTACGACGTCCCTCTCTTTGCTTGCAGCTCAGGGTAAACATTGACGTTGTGGACCATTCCTGAAGCTATGGCCACATCTTCTGAGGTAAAGCGATGCTCCGACCATCCTCCATGATCTCTAGAAGCTTTGCTCGCAAACGCCTGAAGCGGACAGTTTCACAGAATAGAACTATCAACTGAACCAGCGCCTTCCTTTGCCTTGTCATTCCTGGATTCATTAATCCAAGTTTTGGATTGAAATGAAAATGCACATGGTAGAAATTAGTCAACACTGGAGTTCCGAACATCTAGTGCTTCTTGCTAACTCAATATGAAAAACACTAGTCACTGAATTGCAAACACTAATAGCTAATGTTGCCCTGTTGTGCACTTGTGCTTGTGCACCTCCAGGCCTACCCCAGGACCAGGAGCAACCTGAAGTCCTGAAGAGTGAAGCCTGTTGTATGTTGGCTGTTGCCTGTTGCTGTTGGACTTGGAGACTTGACTTTGAATGCCTGATTGCCTGTTGCCTGTTGGAGCATGGAGCTTGGCCAGTTGTTCATTAGATGTTGTAATGTTTTGTGTCTGTGTGTGTCTCAAACTCTTTGTAATGTTGAATTGAAACAATGAGCATGAGCTGGCTGTACTCTTTTTCCCTTCCTAGGGTTTTCTCACAAGGGTGAGTTTTTACCTAGGAAGGTTTTTAATGAGGCAGCCAACACTTGATCACACAGATCAAGTGTTAAACAGCTCAAATGAATTGTGAATTGTGAATTGTGAATTTGTGATTGTGTCTGTCTGTTATTCTGTGATTGTGTCTGTCTGTCTGTTATTCCATGTTTTTGGCGGAAATGAATTGTGAATTGTGAATAGTGAATTTGTGATTGTGATTCTGTGATTGTGACATTGTGTGTTGTGAATATGGGCTGCGGGCTGGCCCGACTCGTAAAAAAAGACGGGCCCTTCGGGCCGGCCCGGCACGAAAAAGCCCTCACGGGCCCGTGTATGGGCAGCCCCCAAGGCCCGTGGGCTGGCCCGGCCCGGCACGAGGGTGTTATCGTGACGGGCCAGGCCCGGCACGAAAACGAACGGGCCATGCCGGGCTCGTGCCGGACCGGGCCGGGCGGCCCGAATGGACATCTATACACCAAGGCTTATAGAGTAGCAACAAAGAGTGTGCTGCCACCTCATGAGTCTGTCAGGATAATATAGTACAGCGCACCCCATTGCGTGCGCCGAGCAATAACCCTTGAGGAACAGTACACCATGGTCGACAGGGACAGCGAAAGCGACGAAAGGGAGGGACCGAAACGCAAAACAGCCAGAGGTGGACGACGTATTTTGGTTTTTTTGCCCCTTTGCCCCCTCGTCTCGCTTTGCCTGGTTGCTTAGCTTCGCCTACTTCCCAACTCCCCCCATCCCCCCCGAAAAACCGAGGAGGATTGGACTCGCTCCACCACCCCCCGAAGCTTGTGTACGCACGCGCGCCCTCCCCCGCAATGCCGCCGCCGTTTCCTCCCCATCCTCATCCACAAACCCTAGGTAGCACGGGAGCCTCCCGCCGCCAGATCCCAGAGTCCCGCCGCACCCGCGCCGATCTGAGCTCGCTAGCTAGATTTCCGCTGCAGAAAGGGCGCGTTTTTTTGGCAGTTTCGGGAGTAATGGAGCCCAGGGTCGGGAACATGTTCCGGCTCGGCCGCAAGATCGGGAGCGGCTCCTTCGGAGAGATCTACCTCGGTGCGTAGTCGCGGCTCGTGCTCGGAAGAGATTTTTTTTTTTGGTTCCGTGCTCTCTTTTCGCTAAGGAGTGATAAGGAGTGATGATGAGTACTTGTATATAAAATCCTAGCTCCTTATAAGTTTTACTTGTTTAGCTATTTTTTTAACCGTGCGTCTTGACTATGCTTTTCCTAACCCTAAAATAACACCTGCTCTTGTCATATACTCTTTGTTTTTGAGTTTTTGGTGCTGTTCTCTGTCGACCGATTATAATTCTACTCTAAGCTGTTTCAGCCGTTTCAGCTTTTCAGCCGTGTTTTCCTCTCACAACAAATCAGCCGTTTCAGCTTTTCAGCCGGCTTATAAGCTGAAGCGAACAGCCCTATCATCGACGCGGCAAAGCAATTAGCAATATTATTCTTGCCGAGATTTTATTTCGATCGGTGTTAGCTAAGCACGCTTAATTGCCCGTGCGATTTGACCAATGACGAAGCAGGAGGGATAAGGCTAATAGACGGACCGCGTATGCAATCTTCAGAGCGTTGACATGCTGTACTGTCACGATGAGGCTGGCACTTGTGGCTACGACGACATGTCCTGGTGGATATCCATCCAGGGTTAGGGTTGGCTTCAGACTTGCCGCGCCGAGGATGCCACGCTAGCGAGAGATCGATGATCCGTGTCGTAATCCACGTACCCTCTGCCCGTAGTGCTCGTGTTTTGCAGCTGCAGCGAGCTAGATGAAAAACTCGTGTCTGCTAGGCGTCTGACTTTTTAGACCGCGCGCGACTGTTTCTTCCAGTGCGGACGCGCCTCCCTTTTTTTTTTGGGTGGTGCGATCTGAATATCTGATCGTGTCTGTGACGTCAGAGATGATCGTCCTAGGCTCTGGATTTGCATTGGAGATTTGGGGTCCAGCTCAAACACCTGCGGCGGCCTGCCTACCGCACCCGTGATCTCTAGAACGCTGCTGAGTCATCGCCTCCGCTTGAGAGCTGTGAAGCGTCGTCACGGGAAAGAAAGCCAGCTGGAAAACGTCAACTCAACTCGTACAGGATCACCCGCGATAAAGATTACATTAACACCCTTCACAAAAAAATAAGAAAGAGAGATTAGGATAGATACCCTAATTTGACTGGGCCGGTATAAGTCACCTGAAATGTGTACTGATCCAGCCCAAAGATCATTGGCCTCTCGAGTGTTCTCGAGTAGATGCGGCATCCCATGTTTAGAAGCTTGGATGGCCCTCTATGGATTAAGCCCACATATCTACTTGGGCCATACTGGGCCTTCAAGTTACTAGGCCCAGCCTGGTTAAGATATGCGCTACGCTGCCGCGAAGAAGGGTTTTTTCGCGGCCGTTTTCCCCGTGCCGCCGCCAAACCCCGACCGCGCCGCCGCCGCCGCCTCCGCGAACACGCGACCGCCGCCCGTAGCAACCACCCGCTGAGTGCCGATACTCCCTCGTCCTTCCTCTCCCCCCGAACCAGCCACTGCTTTTGGTTCCTGTGCGGTCGTCCGATGGCCAAGCGGCTCGCCGCCGCCGAGAAAGAGGTACGACCATCTCTAGCAACACCATCCCAAACCGGACAAATTTCCTTACTCTGCTTACCGCTCGATTGACTTGCCTCCATGCTAGGTGCTCGTTGAGGTCGTGAGGTTCACTCAGAAGAACGGGTTGAAAGGCTCCGATGGGGCGTGGAAGGATTTCTTGGCTCGGAACGACAGGAAGTTTGGCGCTTCAGTAAGCGACCCCAGGAAGCGCTCGAGGGATGTGCTGCTCGCCTTCCTGCAAACCTTCTCCAAGGATTTCCAAAAGGTCATCCCTCTTTTCTATTCAGTTCAGTATGTTTGATTTCACTAGCATCTAGTAGCCTTTAAGAACCCTGGTCCTGCCGTTGAGAATTTGAAGCTCGCATCCTTTTGGTTCCAGTACTTCGGCAAATTGGTTAAGCGTCAAAAGGAAAGAAGTGATGTGCAGCAGCATATGAACGATTTTCCTGACCAGGTTTCTCCCGAGCAGGTAATGTGCACACTAGGCCATGATTTTGGATTTTCTGGGTTAGATAAAAATAGAACCTGCACTGTGGGTATCTAACATCAACTGATCAGCTCTTGTATTGATGTACATGCACAATGCAGAAACTTGTTCAACTGACGGCAGAGCACCCAGAGTACAGGAAAAATTATTGCTTCCCATCATACCAAGAGGTACCAGTTTTACTGTGCTTATGCTATTCTGCAAATAAGAATCAAACCCTTTGTTGATTTTGCACTTTTCCTTGGTGATCTTCCTTGTTATAGCTTAATTATGATTTTGTGCCGAACTCTTAAATAGTGTCCAATATCTTCATGATTGTTAAAACGATGACTGCGGTTGCAAGTTGTCTGGCATGCTTTTGCTAGTCAATATTCTAAAACAGAAGACCAATTTATAGTCCCATCTCCATATTGTATGAATCATTATGCTTTCACATTGCTTGTCCGGTAGTTGAAGAAATTTCAAACTTCTCCATAACCAGCTATTACTGGTATTTGCAGGGATGGAAAGTGTTGCGGATAGGAGATGTCTCAAGTTTGGTGAGCTCAAGTGCTATGTTGGCAATTGACTGTGAGATGGTCCTTTGCCATGATGGCACTGAGGCTGTGGTCCGAGTATGTGTTGTAGACAACAATCTGGAGGTAGTAGCTATTTTCTATAAGAAGCTTGTTAATATACACAGACTTATCTGGGGCATTAATTATTTGAATTTTGCTGTTTCACAACATAGTACTTTAACAAAGCTTGTCACTATGCTGTAAAAGTTAGCTGAATTTGTAAAGTTTCTAACTTGCATAATTCATATTCCCTTGGGATGTTCTTGGTTTTGAATCATGCCAGAGCGTTCCTTCTTTGTTTTGAAGTCACTAATCTCTCCATTTTCTTTTCCAGGTGAAGCTGGACACACTTGTAAATCCTTCTAAAGCTATTACTGACTATAGAACACACATCACCGGTGTATCTAAGAAGGATCTAGAAGGAGTCACATCATCATTAGTTGATGTTCAGGTATACTGTCTTTAACCTTCTTAAGCGTTTTCTTTGATTTTTGTCTCATTGAGCCTATATTCCTTCTCTAGAAATCGCTGAAGAGGATCTTGTCCAAAGGAAAGATTTTGATTGGCCACAGCTTATATAGAGATTTATGTGGTAAGGTGTGATTTATTTCGTTTCTGATCTATTTGATGGAACTATTTGATGTGTCCTTTGTGTTTATTTGAACATGCTTCATTTTTTGTTGCTCAGTAGCAGTTAATTCAATTTCTACCATGTTTTTCTCTTTTGCAGCCTTAAAGATTGATTGCTCTCAAGTTATTGATACAGCCTACATCTTTAAGTATGCCAATTTACCTACTACTGCATCAGCTTCCTTAAACAGTTTGTGCAAGGTATTGTCAGTGACAGCATAACATCGACTTCTTATCTACCTTTCTGCTTCAGAAGAATGTTTTTTGTCAAGTAGTGCCACTTAAACCATTATTCATAATAGGGGGCTTGCGGCTTGTCTATGCAGTGTATTTTTCTTTCTATGGTCAACCTTTTGTTTTTAACGGGCTTATTTTTCAAAGATACTTCATGGTATGTAACCTTTTTATTATTTATCCTTCTAGTCTGTTTTGGGGTATTCTGTTCGAGAAGAAGGCGAACCACATAATTGCTTAAAGGACGCAGAAGCTGCAATGAATCTAGTTCTCGCAAAGCTTAAGCATGGATTTAATGATCCCATTGAAGTGGCCGTAAGCGGTGTAAGTGCCAAAAATAGGAAGAAAAATTCTTAAATCTCACCATCACTATTGATGATGCCACCTGACTTCTTGTGATGCTTTCTTAGGTAATAACTGAGTCTGATTCGTTGAAGTTGCTTGCTCATAGAATACCGGTGCACCTGCCTTGTCAAGAACTGTGCAAAGTTTTCTCTGGGAACCCCAGTATTGATGACAAGGTTTTTTCTCAAAGTGTTGCTACTTGTTCACCTAACATGTACCCATATGCATTATTACTAACACTTTTCCTTTCCAGATTGATTCAAGGATTCGAGGTGAATTTTATTCTACATGTATTTTGTTCAATGAGATAGATGAGGTAGAGAAAGCTTTTGAAGCACTGGATGGCCAAATGACTAAGGTACATATGAAGACATGACCACCTAATCATTTCAATTCAAAATTTGAATGGATGAGGTGCACGTCAGTGATTGTACGGGTTTACTGCCATCTTATGGGTTTCATCATCAGTGGGCCATTAACCATCTGCATTTTTTTACATGACTGGAAACATGCAGGACTCTGGTGGGCGACTTCAAAAGCATGTGCTGATGAAGCGTGACAATGGAGATGTGGTGAACTTCTACGTCCGGAAGATGGTATACAGTTCCCAGCCCAACCAGTTCGAAGTTCCAAAGAAGAGACCACAGCCTACTGAGGATGCGGAACCAAAGAAAGAACATGCCGATGGGGATCAGCAAAAGAAGAAAAGAAAGAGTAAGAAGCATGTGAACTAGGCACAGGTGTCAGTGGTTGAATGAGGAATTTCGTGCCAGATGCTGAGGTCTTCTGGTTACAGATTGATGCTGAAAGGTCGTTGATAGTGAACTGTAGGCGAAGAACGCTGTGATCATGAGCTGTTTGGAGAGGAACAGTTTGGTCAGAGCTCGGCGAAACCAATTTTGGAGAGGGTGGACTCGTAGTACTGGTACCCATGTACGAGGAAATAGTGTCCGTTTCTCCGATCTCACGATCCGTTGCTGTTCTCGTGCGGTGTGTGCTAATCGCCTGGTTGCTTAGAGGGGGCATTTGATTCTTCGATTAGACTGACGCAGTCGGGCATGTGGTTTGCCAAATATGGTTGTCATTAGAAAATTTTGTTCGGTAATGCTACAGAACTGGTATTCAGAATCTTTAAAAAATCGGATGGCTTGAAGTACGTTGCAATAGTTAAGTATCGATGTTGCAACTATTGTTTATACATGTTTCATAGTGAATGTTGCATGCATGTTTCATAATGAATGTTGCATGAAATATAATGTTCATGTTGCGGTGGGAATTTTCTATTCCAGAGTCGAATGATGTGGTTATTTTTTTCGCATATTTTTTAATATTGCAACTATAAATTTTCGATGTTGCAAATGTTTTGTTTTGATGTTGCAACGGACTGTCCGATAGAAAATTTTCCATCAGACGTTCGGGCGCTAGCAGTGCCGAATTTTGTTTTCACGGATCCGTATGCTATCAGTTGCCTCGCGTTTCAGTTTGAGTTCTCCCAGGTGAAAATGGGAAGGATTTGGCTCAATTAATCACAAATTACGTCGAGACAGTGCTCATGTTATTGAAGTGCATCGTGTTTCCTTTGGCACAGGGTTCGGGTGCTCTACAGACTACGAACCACCGCCGCCTCACTCTACGGATCACAAATCCGCCGCTTCACTACCGTGTTCTCTTTTAGCCATTATTTGCTGCTGTGATTATACTAAGAAAAGGAATGAATGAAAATTGCAAACACACGCAAAAAAAACAACACATTATGTCATTAGCCGTCTTGCTTTGCGTGTACTCAAAAGGAATGAATATATGCAAACACACGTAAAGCCATTAGTTATGTGGCTATGTTTTGTCAGACATTGAGACCTGAACTAACCATCAATTCTTCAGAAAGCAGTCCCAGTGTTGTGACCAAACAATGATAAACCTGATGGCCAGACCCAACTGTAACAGGTTAGTTTCACCAATTCCCCACTACCTGCACATGCACTATTTGGAGCTTTGACTATAGGGGCTCTGGTTCAGGCTATCAGCGTCCAGCCGTCCACATGTATGCTTGATGAATTATCACGTCAGACAAGGACGATGTCCTCACTTGCAGGAGACAGGCGATGGTGAACCAAACATCCAATAATCTGCCCAGTACTTAAGGGTTATAAGACTTCGACAGTGTGGCATCCAACTTGTCTGCCATCATTGCAATCCATGCCTGCAGGGAAGGACAAGTAGATGATGGGTCACCCTCCAATGGTAAGCTGAACTTTTACAAGAAAATGCACTCTACAGCTAGTACAGCTTCCAATTCTCGCACAAAAGCAGAACATTTGTTTCTCCATTTAATCAAACAGTACTCTAGTAATCTATTTAAAGAATGCAACTGCCAACATTTCAGAATACACTGCTACAAACAATACTGCAGGGGGTTTGTTTCAGGGTCAAAAACAGGAACTACAGCACTTCACACAGAAATCCTAAAAGCTGCTATCACAAATTCACAATTGAAAAGAATGACATACCTGATCAATACTAGTGAACCCTCTTATAGTATCGCCACCAACAACTGCAATTCCCTTATCACCAATTGGTTGTAATATTAGTGCCTATAGAACAGAAAACGTGTTAATAAAAGTTTTGGTCCAGAAATTTCAGATAATCCCTTCATCTGAATTTTGGTTTCAGCTTCTGGACATGAAAAGAAGGCCCTTTATACACTCCAATTCATAAAACAAAGTGTATCATTGCTCGAATATATGCTTCTATGTAACATCATCTCTAGAATAAAGTGAATCAGCACCTGTGTGTTAGCAGGCAAGAAGGGCAACTCAGACCTTCCAGGATACAAAGCAAGGTTTGCCAGATAAGATTCTGCCGGAAGACTCTGGTGAAATTTCTGAAAACAAATGGAAAAACCTTCGAAGTAAAATAAGAGATACTCACGCTTCTTGGATTCCATGGCACTTTTGTAAAGAGAGCCTTGGATGAACTTTTGTGTATCCACAGTAAGTGCATTACCATCTTCAGGAGATCCCGCAGCAACCCCAATTTGAAGAATGCAATTACCGCCATACACAACAACCAGTGATTTGCAACAAGTTGCAGTAGTGAGGGAATCCCATGTCCTATTTGTAAGAAAAATAAGGAATAGCTAACTTCACCAACTGAAACCCTTTGTATAACTGCATATAGGAGGTCGTGGATTTATACAAGTGGGATAATGCTAATTAATGGTAACAAGCACAGATTTCGTTATCTCCAATATCTTTCAGTTAGTATACAAAATTATAGCTGACGAATGTGTGGTCTTAGGCAGAGTGCCACACGATCATCAATCACCCAAAAGCATTGCTTTCACTATAAAATATGTATGCAAAGGGCAGTTGATTATCAGGGGAGATTTTCAGAATTACTACTGAAAAGATGCATGCAGTTGTTCTAAGTCCAAAATCAACTGGCAGACAACGGGCTATTGTTAGCACATGGGTGACACCTAGCAGTGGCACCTCAGGACTCAGGTGAATTTTTGGGTCATGATTCAAGATCTCTCTGAACCATTGTTGCTTTTTAATTGTAAATAAGAAGAAATTCCGTGTATCAGTAGAGCAGTTACCAAAGTAGTTCATGAAGAGCAGAACTTGACACACCAGGACCAACTCGTTTGCATTCGACACCTCGAGGAACCACCTATCGTCAAATTCAGAATTGAGAAATCAATCAACAAATTAAAGCATGGGTTCAGAGTATAGGGAATGTGTGGTCCAAAATCTTAATTCTGACCGGAGAAATGGATTTCGGCCGGATGGACAACCAAACGAGGCCGGCAAGAATGTCAGTCACGGAGAGAGCAAGGGTCAATATGTCGGCCCTCGACTGCGAACTAGGGGTATGGAACAAACGATTAGTGTGCCCAAATCGCATCAATTCGGGGCGTTCGCAGGTGCGAGGTACCGAGCGATTTCATGGCACTGCAAGTGCGGGCAGACCTGGAGGCGTCGGCGACGGCCGCAATTCCGGAGACGGCACGGTTGAGGAGGACAGCGATGAGGGAGGCGCCGCCGACGAGGATGGGCAGGCTGCGGACGAGCGTGTCGTTGCTCCGGACCCAGCCCTCCACCCACTCCTGCCGCGGCCGCAGCGCCCTGCTGACGCAGCATCCATGCTCTCGCTGCAGAAGACGAAGGAGAACCGAGTTGCTGAACCCATCACCGTAGTATTTGTACGAAGGCCACGAGGACCGAGCAAACGGAACGGAAACACGCACCACATCGGAAAGCGGTTGCGGCGGTGAGAAGGCTCCGAAGGGAAGCCGGCGGCCGAGGCGCGGGCCGGGCGCCGTCCGCAGCGTTGGCTGCGGGAGTGGAGCTGAGATAATGCCTCTGCTCAGCTCCATGCCGTTCGCTCAGCGCGGTCGAGGGGCGACTGGGCGAGCGCGAAGCAGCCGCAGGCGAAGACGGCGACGGCGACGGCGAGCGGAGGACGCCGGTAGTTGGATGGAGATGAGCTGGATGGTGGGCCCGATGAGTCACGGATCATATTTTCGGCCCATCTTCCAATCGGGCCGGACAACGCGATCCAACTGCCCACTCCCTATTCAATCGACCAAACCGCGAATTGATAGAATAGGACCCGCTCGCATTACAAGGCTCACCAGCGGCCAACCGGCGACACCGCACCCAGCCATGGAGACGGCAGCCGCAACACCTATCCAAGCGCCGCACGTGCTCGTCGTCCCCTTCACGGCGCAGGGCCACACGCTGCCGCTCCTCGACTTCGCCGCCCTGCTCGCCGCGCGCGGCCTCCGCCTCACCGTCGTCACCACGCCGGCCAACCTCCCGCTCCTCTCACCTCTCCTCGCCGCGCACCCCGAGGCCGTGCACTGCCACATGGACGGCGGGGTGACACCATGATCGATCCTTTTGCGTGCCCTGGCCCCGCCCGTCAATCCTGTCGGCGCGCCAGGGCTGCATGCGTATATCTGATGGAAAGAACGGGACGGGATAATAGAAAAGGCAACAACCTTTCTTTCATTGCCAGCCATCTTCTGGGTGACGAGTCAGCATGCAGTTTTATACGTACATGCACGTCAATGATATGATATTGCGTAACACAACTTTTAGCTTAGATATATATCTTGTACGGTTATAGTATATACGTACAGTACTCGATAGCTTTTGCTACGGGAGGACGATGCTAGCAGTAGCAGCTGGTAAAGGACCCTACCCAGGCAAGAATCAACATCAAGATCGGGATCGAGGGACTCCCTGCAGCGATGACAGTTTCTATCTGCGTATGACACGAGTCAGTCCGTTTCTCCCTTGCGGTTAAAAAAAAAACCAAAACCAAATCTTTTGACCAGCAGCTTCTTCCTCTTCCGCTAGCCCATCTCCATCACATCCGGAGGTCCAGAACCAACGATGCAGGTCGGCAGTAAGGCCCGCGGCTCCGCGCCCTCGTGCCGGGCTATCAGTTTATAAAATAGCACACGGCAACCACGCGTAGCTCACGTCGGCGTCGATCTTGTCGCCCCAGCTCAACTTGACAAAAGGCGACCGACGAGACAACCGGAGATGGCGAAGGTGCTGAGGGAGAGCTAGAAGAGGCGGGCGAAGATCTTCGGTTGCCCGCGGGATCCGATTCAGCTCACCGTTCACCGATCTGAACTCTCCCAGAAGGTAAATAATTATATTGAAGCTCCCTGAATTGCCCCAGTCAACCCATCTCTTCTTGTTGTTTGCTTGAAATGCTGCAGCGAAATGCCTGTGCGCCTCCTGTGTTCTTTATTATCCAACCTTGCTACGATAGTTGAAATCCATCCTATCCCAAGGCTTCCAGGTTCACCCCAGAAGCAATCCTAACTCGATTTCATGTATTTTATTTAAGCTGTAACTTGATGAGGTTAAAATGCATCTGTACAGCAAATGCACAGACCCCCACCGGACATCCCGCGCGTCAGCTAATTCACACGTAAGGAAAGCCCACGCTCCTGCATGCAAAACTAAATAGAGACAACTAACCACATGACGCCATCTTAGAGCTCAACCCACCCAAAAGAAAGCATGTATGCAGGGAATCTTTTCTTGATTCAATATGGTAAAATGCGATGTCTACTAAATCACAGTTACGATTTTCGATCCATTTGAAGCATGTTGTTGGAAAAAACATGCTTAACACAACGAGATCCATGAAGGCTATATTTGATGAAGTTTTTTTAAGTATATATTTGCAATTAAGTTGTACTTTGAGTTGCAAGAACCCAATTACAACTTGATTGTAGCTTATTTAGCGCTTGTTATTTATGGTTGCAATTATTTAATACTCAGTTTCAGCCTATTTGCTACTCTAATTGCACCCAGATACGCTTCCTACTAAATAGAATTGTATACAGCTAGTTACTACTCGGTTGCAACGCGGTTGGTACTCTAGTTGCAACAAGGTATGATTGCAATTCAGAATTGCAACTTCACGTGATTATAGTGACCATATGCATATATTACACAAAGTTATGACTACTTGTAACTCGGTGATAGATCGGTATTACATTGATATGCAACTCGCTTAAACGATAAAAAATATATCCATATTGAATCTAGTTTGTCAATCGGGATTATGGTTTAGGAAAAAAATTATTTTAAAGACTCAAACCAACAAAAGATTCCACGTATGTATGCAGTCTGGTAGGATTTGCATGCTAGGTGATTTTACGTGGTAGGTGGAAGATACAAATTAACTTAGGAAATATGCACCGCATGTTTGGTTGGGTGCGTTGGTTTCTTAGGTGTATTATAGCAAATATACACACACATTATTATATCCGTTAATATGCGCTCAGTTATCTGAATTTCAGGCCCTTGCACGCGATCGCAGTAGATCCAGGCCAAGCTGATGGATGACAACAGCATTCAGCAAGCCTTGATAGAAGATCCTCCTAATGTGCTGAAAAGGAAACCATCTGGAGGAGCTAAATGGTTTCGAAGAAGCAGGTCAACTCCCTAAGATCCCACCGATCAAAAACCCGCAGAACGTGGCTCTCTGCTTCATGCTAAGGAGTTATTCAAGGAGATACGGCCAAGCTTCAGACTTGTAGGCCTCCTCCTCTGTCTACCTGGTAGTGGGTGTCATCATCTTTTACCTTTTCACGGGTCAGATATCTGGGAAGACAACTAATAGAGTGCTTGATGCTCTGTACTTCGTCATTGTCACGATGACCTCGGTTGGCTATGGGGATCTTGTCCCAAACAGTGCCACGACAAAGCTGCTTGCTTGCGCTTTCGTCTTCACAGGCATGGCGATGATTGCTCTCCTCATCAGCAAAGCGGCGGACTATCTTGTTGAGAAACAGAAGGTGCTGTTCTTCAAAGCACTGCACATGAACATGAAGGGTGGTGATGCAAAGATGATGAGAGCAATGGAGACAAATCGGATGAAGTACAAATTCTACTGCGTGGCTCTACTTGTTGCGATGGTTATGGTTGTTGGAACTGTATTTCTGTGGAAGGTTGAGAAGCTGAGCCTTGTGGATTCCTTCTACTGCGTCTGCGCCACGATCACCACCTTGGGCTATGGGGATAAAAGCTTCTCGTCCAAATTGGGGCGTGTTTTCGCGGTATTTTAGATAATCGCCAGTACTATCATATTGGCTCAGTTCTTCCTGTACCTTGCTGAGCTCTACACTGAGCGACGGCAGAAAATGCTGGCCAAATGGGTGCTCAAGAGGAGGATAACAACCATGGACCTTGAGGCAGCTGATCTGGATGGCGACGGGCAAGTTGGGTAAGTGCATGACTTGTTACCTCATTTTTTCACCCGTCTTCCAGCAATCAATATTTTCTGAACCTTGATCTGTTTTTACAGTGCTGCTGAATTCGTGCTTTACAAGTTAAAAGAGCTGGGCAAGATCAACCAAGAGGATGTATCTTGTTTCCTGGAGGAGTTTGACATGCTCGACGTTGACCAGTCCGGCACACTCTCAGCTTACGATCTTACTCTGGCACAATCCAGTCAATGACTGTTGTATGCTGCGTGTGCATTTGATTGATTTTGCTGCTTCGAATGGTTTCGGCTGATGTTAGCATTTCTTGTCCATACGGAACACTGCAATCTTGTAAAGACACAAAGCAACTTACTTGAACCAAGCCTGTAAGAAACAAATATTGCTGGAAGCTTATCTGATATTGCACACAGCATACAGGCAAGAAATGTGATACATGCTGACCGTATACAGGTAGTATCTGTACTCAAAGGAGCATTGCGTGGTTGATCAATCTCTCCTGGCAGGAAGAATGCATCCTCCTGCAATCGTTCGGCCATGGCAGGGCGCAACCCTGGATGGCTAGACCTGACCTACTCAAGCCAATGTCCGCCGCTTGCCCTCCCATGCCTCTCCTACTGGCTGGCACCGAAGTAATACTCCAGTTTTTACCTGAAAAAAAAAGTAACGCTCCTGTTTACTAGTGCTCGTCACCCGTGTGAGAGAGATATGGCCAAATCGGCCGGGTTAATTGGCTGGCACAAGGATGTAAGGACCCGTTTGGCACGGCTTTGGCTCGTGAGAAAACAACTTTGGCTCTAGCTTATCTGGAAAAGCAGCTTTTTCAGGCTCTAGCTTATTTTGAAGGAAAACGTTTGGCAAAATGACTTCTCCTAGCTTTTTAGATTGGGAAGAATGTGTCAAATGTCCAAAATACCCTTATATTTTTCTCTTCTCCTTTTCTTTTTTCTCTCCTCATTTTTCTTTTCTTTTTCTTTCTCTTTCCTTCTCCCCTTCTTTTCTTTTCCCCTCCTCTCTCCTTATCCATCCGCTCCTCCCTCCCGACCTTATCCGCACCCGACCGCGTGGCCCTCCTCCGCCGCCCCGGTCCTCCTCCACCCCTCCGCCGCCACAACGTCGCCCTGCCGGCCCGGCTCCGTCTGCCGCCCCGGTCCTCCTCCGCCCCTCCGCCGCCACGGCGCCACCCTGCCGGCCCGGCTCCGTCCGCCGCCCCTGTCCTCCTCCGCCCCTCCGCTGCCACCGGGGACAAGGATGGAAAGTGACAAGGAGGAGCCGGAATAAGCCACTTTTTTTTGGCTTCCGGTGGGTGGAGAAACGTAGAGACCGCATTTTGCGGGGCTTCTACTGGTTTTGGCAAGTGAGCCGTTTTGCCTTCTCTCGTTTGGCACGACTTCATCAAAAGCCACCCTAGAAGCCGCTCGATGAGCCGTGCCAAAGGGGCCTTAAATTTGGCCCGGCCCGACAAGTATCATGGGCCTGCCAAAATATTCTTTTGTTTTATAGGCGGGAAAAAACAAGGAATTTACCATTAGGCGTATCCTAACCAAATTCGGATTCAAATTCAGACGATCCGATCTGTATCTGGATTCGTTAAGTACGAGAATGTTTAAAATGCTATATTTGATCCATTTCCATCCCTAACTAATAGAGGTGGCAAGGACTCCACCAAGAGACAATGCCCAACTGCTTCATCGACGGGGACTCTGGTCTGTGGGATGGAGTCTTCGGATGAAAATGATAGAAATACGTTTTTTTAATTTCCTTTTAATAAAGTTTCTGTGCTTGGTCTTCGTGACGCAGCCTTACGTGAACACGCGTACTGGCAGCCGGGAAGGTCAGAGCTCAGACGTGACGTCGTCGGCTCCCAGCCTACCTCACGAACTCGTTGCCTAGTTCCCACTGACCTCCCTCCTTGCCTAGTTCCCACTGACCTCCCTCTGCCGCGGTCGCTTCGTTCCCCTTTGCACTCGCTGGCGCAGTGGCGCCTCGTCGCCCGAATCCAGGCGGATCTGTGTCCAGATCGATCAAGCGCCTCGGCTTCTTGATCCCCCGGCATCCAGCCGGGCCGACGCCCGGAGAGCCATCGTGGTAGGTACGGCGGCGCTTCTTCCTCCTCCGACGCTTGCCGGCTGCTGCACTGTACGCCTGGTACGTATGATTTACCTATCAGGGAGCACCCTAAATCTCTAATGCTTTCCTTAGCTTCATGAAAAAACAAGAGCCCTGGAGACGGTGCTGTTCGTGTGCGTGTGAGGATGCTGGCGAGTGCTTCGACGGGACTAATGAACTCAGTCCTCGAAAAGTTATCCAGTCTTATGGCTGATGAGTCCACCAAGCTCGTAGGTGTGCATAAACAGGTATGATTGGCGGGCACCATGCTCTTACGACTACGACAATTTGATTGTTTATATTATAATATATATGGTCTGACAGGTCTGTCTGTCTACCCAATCCAACATCCGCGTTCTATGCTTCTAGTTCTAGTCAGCCATACCTGAAATCTGTAACCAAATGTGTTGCCAAATTCAGGTATGGCCCCGAATTTTTAGTTACACTGATTCTACCCATTAATTTTAAAAGTCATAGTAACCACAAACAAATTTGGTTTCATTTCCTTCACACATGCTATACTCAGGAAGAAGAAAGGGAAAGAAAAAGGAAGGGGAAAAAAACCCGGGTACAGTTAGTTGTCATACCCAGACGAAACTGTAGCAAAAACGTTACAATATTAGTACTTTGACTCAGCCTGTGGTTTCAATTTCGTTAATTATTTCTGGATCAAGATCAACCCTGACTTTTTATATCCAAACTGCAGTTGCAGTTCCTCCATCATGAGCTCAGCAGCATGCGGGGTGCTCTAGAAGATGTTGCAGACATGGAGGACCTGAACAACGAAACCAAGGCGTGGAGAAATGAAGTGACGGAATTGGCCTACGACACGGAAGATTGCATCGATGATTTTAGACACCGTGTTGAAAGTCCACATGACGGACAAGGGTGGATGTGTAGGGCTGCTCGTCTTCTCAAGACACTGATGGCGCGCTATCAAATATCTAGAAAAATCGAAGAGCTCAGGACTCGCGTGCAAGAGGCCAGTGATCACCGCACAAGGTACAGACTTGGCGAATGTTTGTCTAGATCTGCTCATGTTTCTGTTGATCCTCGGATCACTGCACTTTATGCAGAAACATCAAGCCTTGTCGGGATCGATGCCCCTAAAGAAGAGGTTATCAAGTTGTTGACTAAGGTTGGTATATATCACTACATTGTTGTTATTTTTGTTCTAATAAAGATAGGGAATTTACCCTGTTATCTTTTTATTGTTTGTTGAGGAAGGTCGATGATGCGTCACCACAAGAGCTAAGAGTGGTATCTATTGTTGGGTTTGGAGGCCTAGGAAAGACTACACTTGCAAATGAAGTCTACCGCAACCTTAGATTGAGTTTTAGTTGCAAGGCTATCATATCGGTGTCTCAGAGACCTGACATGATGAGTCTTCTCAACAGCCTGTTCTCAAAGGTTTCGGGGCAAGGGGCTAATCACGCTAACGATCTGCAAGGTCTAATAGACAATCTTCGAGAGTATCTCCAAGGCAAAAGGTATCTGAGTTTATTCCTCTATACGCTCCCTCCTCCCTCCTCATTGTTTACACATTGTCATCTTTAAGACATCAAGTGGCAATATGATCCCTAGCAAACACACCGGAGCATTACTGTTTTTTAGAACCCTTGTAGTACATGTTTCCAATACAATGTCATGCAACCGATTTGTACCGATTCAACCATTTAGTGAAATATTAGTCGTCAATTCCACCTACAATTTGCGGCAAGGGTAGAAAAAGGCTCACTACAAATCTACTTGGATAGAAACTCTACGTAATTAACTAGCTCGGTAGGTATATCATTAGGAAGCTGTCACCGCAACGTTAATATTCCAAGGCACATGCTATGAACACACAGGTAACTAGTTCATTGGTATTTTATTACATTAGCTCGAATTGATGGTTTTTTGTTATGGTACTCCCAAATCATTACTCACGACCTGCATTTTTCGGACAATCAAATATTTAAAAAATGTAGAGATTATCTCCTAGCAGGTTATAGTTCACCCATATCACCAAATAAACCATAGTAACTCCTTTTTAAAGATGAAGCGTAAAAGGCAGTAATATGTTTGGAATGCGCTTTTGTAAACAAGGAGGAATTTTATCATAGAGATATTTCACAATCCAACAATTGATTGCTTACTAGTGGACAAGACATTGGGCATATACTACGTGGATGGTCAAGTGTGACATGTACTTGTGTACCGCTGGACATGTTCATGCGTGAGAACTGAAAGTTTGATGTACGAGATTTCTCTCTCTCCATTTTGAAAAGAAGAAGAATGTGGAAAATCCTTGAGCATGTGCGCATGTTAAAAAATGAAATATCTTCATCTTTTGTGTTGGGTTAATGCAATGTTTTGTATACACAAATTTTTTCCAGGTATTTTCTCGTGGTTGATGATTTATGGGATGCATCAGCATGGGAAATTATAAAATGTGCTTTTCCAGAGAGTCACTGTGGCAGTAGAGTGTTGACAACTACACGAATTGAACGTGTGGCTGTGGCAAGTTGCAATTATCAGTTGAAGTTCGTTTACAGGATGAAACCTCTGGGTGATCATCATTCAAGACAGTTGTTCCTTCAGAGAGTTTTTGGCTCAGCAGATACATGTCCTGAGCCATTTGAAGGACTACAAGAGAAAATTCTTCAAAAGTGTGGCGGCCTACCACTAGCAATCATCACTATAGCCAGCCTTTTGGCTAGTCAGCCAACCAGGTCAATAGAGCAGTGGAAGTTTGTCCTTAATTCTTTATGCCACAACCTGGGATTAGATCCAACATTAGAAGGGATGAGGCAGACATTGAACCTTAGCTACACTCACCTTCCACATCCTCTTAAGGCATGCATATTGTACATTGGTATGTATCCAGAGGATTACGAAATTCAGAGGGATGACTTGGTCGTTCAATGCGTAGCTGAAGGTTTCATTAGTGGAGTAGATGGGAGAGAAGCAGTGGAAGTGGCGGGGAGTTACTTGAATGAGCTTGTGAACAGGAGCATGATCATCCAACACGTAAAATATGGCGCTAGAGGGGATCGCATCATCTATAGAGTGCATGATATGGTTCTGGATCTAATTTTGTCCAAGTCCACAGAAGAGAACTTCTTGTGTGCAGTGGAGAACCTACAGGCAATCAGCACAAGACAACGGCAGTACAAGGCTCGCCGGCTCTCCCTACAGTTTCAGGACAGAAGCCTAGTTGAAAGTGCAGGCCGCGTTAGCCTGCCGCATGTTCGATCACTGATCATTTTTGGATGGCCTCATGGTAGCCTTGAACTGCTTGAGCTCAAGTTTATCCGAGCTCTGTATATTGAGCGTGCCACCAATGAACTTGACCTCACTCTGATCAGCAAATTGTTCCAGCTCAGATGTTTATGCGTTCGTGGCAACTACAAACGGCTGCAGCTACCTGAAGAAATTATCGGTCTACAGCATCTAGAGGCAGTAATCATATTGTCAGACTTGTCCAATGTTCCACGGGATATTGTTTCTTTGCCTGCTTTGTTATACTTGCAATTTCCCCCAGCCGCGTCTTATCCCATTGGAATTGGCAACATGAAATGTCTCCACACTTTGCGCAGCTTTGATCCCAGCAAGCAGTCGGTGGCTAACACATGGGCCCTTGGTGAATTGTTGAACCTAAGGGTTCTTGATCTGTTGATCGCTGGTGGAAGCTTTGCCAATAAAGGTGCACACATGGATGCTCTTATGTCCTCCCTGGAGAAGCTAATCAGTTGCAATCTCAAGACACTATCCATCATCGCACGGGACAATGTGGGTCGTCACGGCAGGTGGAGTTCTTTGTGCTTCTCTTGCTCTCATCTCGAGCAACTCCACCTATTATACTTCAAGATCCAAAGGATGCCGGCGTGGGTTTGCCAACTACGCGCCCTCAGCAGCCTGAAAATCAAAGTCGGGGAGCTGTGCGAGGACGATGTTGCTGTTCTTGCAGGGTTGCCTGTCCTTGCTCGTCTTGTTCTGGACGCCGAGGTTGTTCCTGCCGAAGGGGTCGTCTTCAGTGGTGGCACGGCATTCAGGGTCCTTGGTTACTTGAGAGCTCCCTACGTGGCAGAAGCGGGCGTCACCTTCCAGGCAGGATCGACGCCCCAGGTCGAGGTCCTCAGGTTGCTGGTGAGGGCGAGCGATGTGCAGCGGCGTGGTGTCAAGCTTGCCGGCATCGAGCACCTAACAAATCTTAAGCAGGTGCTCGTCAACTTACGAAATGGCGACTGTGACGAATCAGAGGTGCCGGCAATAAAGGAGGAAATTCGGAGCGCTTTTGATGCCCATCCAGCTTCCTCCAGCATTCAGATCGAGTTTTATTGAGTCCCGATACGATTAAATTGCACTTCTGTTGGATAACTTATTGTTTAGGTTTGCTTGTGGTCAGGTGACTGCTCTGCGGCTTATCCATCCGTCAACTTTTGGATCGAACAGTCAAGCAGTTCTTCTGTGTTCTCACTGTTTTTGTTTCTTTCTATTGGGCGTTGGGCCCTCCTATGCGCTGTTGGGCTTCTTTGCATGCCTTATTTATTACTGGGCTTGGCTGAATTAGGTAACAAGTTCCACACCATCCAGGTAGGTAGGTCATCATCAGGTGTCAATGTGTCATGTAGGTTCGCCACCATTCGAATCTGAAGAGCGTCAAATTTCGTATTTTTCTACTCTCCGTTCCAAATAATAAAGAGTCAAACCGTTTAAAATTTGATCAAAATTATAGAGAGGATCACAAAAATGTATGGCACCGAATAGATATACTATGAAAATATATTTAATGAAGAAACTAATAATACTTATTTGGTATCATGAATATTAGTACTTTATTGTATATCACACTTAGGATGCTTTGACTTTTCAAGAAGTTGGAATGTTGAAACGGAGGGAGTAAATGTATATTAATATAAGCGGAAACTAGATAGAGTTACAGTGGCAGTGCCGGTCAAAGCAGTTCAGTCAAATATTCGATTGAGCAAAAATTTAGTTAAAAACGTATGAGTTACCTTGTAATTTGCAGGCCGCCGGCCGGAGAAGGGTCCGCGGCCTCTCATGAGGCGGTAGTGGCGCGAGCCAGGATGAGTAGTGACGTCACGGGACTCCTTCGCGCCGCAGGCGGTTAGCAGCTGACGGGCGGGGTCCTTCCGTTTTTCCGCTATCATTTTAGCTGAAGAATAATAAACGCGGCTGTTTTTTTTTTTTCGTTGTTCTTCCGCCTCCAAATTGCACCGAGCCATTTCTTCGTCTCGGCTTCTCATCCCCAAATCGAGCCAGCCACCGCTCCTCGTCTCCTCCTCCTCCTCCCTCGCCGCCGCCTGGATCCATCTGTGCCTCTGGGAAACCGTACCCGCGCTCCCCTACTCCCCCACGGACCAGCGCCGAGCCGGCGGAGTCTGTTCGTTACCGGCGGTAGGGTTACGGCCCGGGAGTTGATCGCGGGGGACGAGTAGGCGCCGGCAGCGGTGGCGCCTGGCATGGCGGGGGCGCCCGGGGTGGGGCCGGGTGCGGGGGCGGGGGGTGGCGGCGGCGGAGGCGGCGCCGCGGCGGGGCTCAAGACCTACTTCAAGACGCCCGAGGGGAGGTACAAGCTGCAGTACGAGAAGACGCACTCCGCCGTCCTGCACTACAGCCACGGCGGCAAGACTGTCTCGCAGGTACGGATGCACGCAGCACGCTGCTTCTGCTAGGGGATCTAGATCGGTCTCGGCGGGTGGCCGGTGGGGGTGGGGAAATCGGGTTGTTGCAGTGGATGATTTTGGAAGTCCTTTTTAACTGCTATAATGGGATTTGGTTGGGTTCAGGAGCGGTTTAGAGCAAATTTGAAGTATCGGTCGTGTCCTTCGATTCTGTGCTGGCTGCTCCATAGTAGAATTTGCGCTGCTGCCGTTAGCTTGCTTATTAGGCAATTTAGTTTTATATATGTTACAAGCTTCATTCATGGGCAAAGTTGTGGTTCTCCTTTTGTTTTTGTATGAGTTGAGCCTTTACTTTAGTGAAGAAGCACAATTGAACTATTGATAACTTTTGTTGGTTTATTTCTCGATTCTGCCATACATACAGGACTTCTCAGGTTTTGATGATAAGCTTGTCTTCTGATCGGGAGCATGATTTACAGTGGTCATTACTCATTGGTTGCCATTATCAGAGTTGACATTGGTGTTAGCTTGCTTGTTAGATGGTTTAGGCTGTCAGTTTTGTATGATGTTTCATCCATAACATTGTAGTTTGTTTGCTTTTAGTTTAGGCTAGACATATCAGTAAACAAGCAGTATTGATAACTTTGTTGGTTTATTTCTCAATTCTGTCGTAAATTTAGCGCTTCCTTGATTTCAATGGTAAGCTTGTGCTTTGATAATTAGTTTGTGGTTTTGATTGTCACAGTTGACAGTGGCATACCTCAAGGAGAAGTCTTCTAGCCAGGGGTCCCAGCCATCAACACCAAGCTCCAGCAGTGGGATGCGATCTGCGGCAGCAAGGCTGCTGGGCACTGGGAATGGTAGCAAGGCACTTAACTTTGGTGGGGGCAACGGTGCAAGCCGGGCTGTTGCTGGAAGCAGCCGTATAGGAGGAGGCCTTGGTACATCTACGAGCCTTGGTGGATCACAAGGGGTTGCGAATTATGATGGCAAGGGTACATACATTGTCTTCAATGCTGCTGATACGCTATTCATCAGTGATCTCAATTCACTGGAGAAGGTATTCAGTCTTTTTACTGGATGCATACTACGCACAGTTTTTGGTGTCTTGCTATTTTCTGATCTGCTGGTTACTTCCGCTAGGATCCAATAAAGTCCATTCATTTCAGCAACTCAAACCCACTGTGCCATGCATTCGATCCAGAGGCCAAAGAGGGGCATGACCTGATCATTGGGATGGGATCAGGGGATGGTTCGTGGAATTGATTACTTGAACCCCATTACGCTTCAAACTGAACTGTGCATAAATATGATGCCTCCATTTTCATTTTCTTTCTTTTGTGGGCTATTGTGCAGTGTATTCAATGTCACTGAGGCAACAGCTACAAGATCCTGGAAGAAAGCACGTGGCAGCTCAACATTATAATAAGGGTGATAAAGATGGCTCCTCCAATGGCAGGTATGTTTGAATATTGATTATTAATTTGAATGACATACATGATACATATGATCCTTTGAAATTATTTGTATTGACAATGTTCATAAATATTTTAGATTGCATATTGTTTACATTACTATCACGTGATTTAGCATATCTGGTATTCAATCAAGGCAGCACAGTTACATGTCTAGTAACAGGGAAGCAAGAACTTTTGATTTTCCTGGATATATCCATGTGGTTTAAGTTAAGCTACAAAGCAAAGTTTAGCAGGTAGCAAAGTTACCTGCACTTTCCAGGATTCTCAGCTTTTTTTTAAGCTTTGTACTCTTGAGTTCTGACTTCTGACATAAGCGCTATTAATCTAATCCTAGTGGAGTCAGGGTTTCTTGTCCTTCATGGCTTTGTGGTAAAGCAGTGGACTCTATGTATCTGTATTACTTGACTGCTTTCAAGTAGCACCTGTTAGCCCAAATTTGCTTTTGTCATCCGAAGCCATCTTATTTTGGAGCTTGGATGATTTAATTCTTTGTGTGCTCGTCATCTGGTGTCAAACAGTGTCTGCTTGTATTTGAATTCTTAAACTTGTTTGCTAGTGAATCTAAAGAGAACATTTTCTTAATTGGATTATCTGGAAGTGTTTTTCTTTTGGTGCCCTTTATCTTTTAGTGCTGCTGGGTGAATCAGCTATCTAAAGTTTGATGTTATAGCAACAGAAGCAGAACATTCTTTGTTATAGTCCTTGCGGATGCCTATCTTTCTCAATTTGTTTAAATTAGTTCCCTAATTAACATCTAGATATTAATATTTTGCAGTCGGTGTACGTCTGTTGCATGGGTGCCAGAGCGTGAAGGCATTTTCGTCGTTAGCCATACTGATGGAAATTTGTATGTGTATGATAAAGTGAGCAGCTTCTAGTTATAGAATCTGATAATATTTTTAGACTTTGTTTTGGTTGATTTTGAATTGACATTCTATCTTCGTTGTATTCAGAACAAGGATGGGAACACAGACTGTACATTTCCAGCTGTGAAGGATCAATCCCAGTTTATGGTTGCACATGCAAAGTCCAGTAAGGTATTTAGGTTCTTCGGTGACTGCTTGCCTAAAATGCATTACTTTGGTGAAGCAAGATGCTTTAGCATCAGTTAGCATTGTAAAAGCCTAAAAGGTGCTCCTTTTGCTATGTTGGCTTGAATTTGTCGACTGTCCAACTCTTCAACTATTCTAACTTCTACAGAATAAAAGCGTTCTAACTTTAAATTTTCTTAACAATGAACACTCTTATTCCTCATTACTGAAGCATGGAAATAGCAATGTCCATATAATTTTCCTGTCATTTGAAGTTGCACATATTGACAAAATCTCAAGTATTTAAGAGAGCACTCCATCTAAAATACTCCCTGGTGCAGATTACCTATGCTTAAGTTTCTGAATTAAAACATAAAAATTGTCCTTTAAGCGCTAGTTTTTTACTTAATTTATTTATGCTTGCATTTCAAAATTTGCTTCTAGCATTCAGCATCATTTTTAGTAGAACGCTATCTGTCACCAGCACTATGCATTTGTACTGCCTCCACCTGTTCACTGTTATTGGTTTTGATCACTAGATGTAGAATCGATGTTGCTACAAGAACTTAAGTTTAGGGTTCTATGAGCTTGTTGTTAGAGTATCTTATAAACACTCCTGCTTGACGTTTGACTGGAAGAATTTTGATCAAGGTATAGAGCATGATTGGCCTTGAAAATGTGACAGAATAATTAACTGGGATTTATACCATGAATAAAATTGCAGAGCAACCCAGTTGCTAGATGGCATATCTGTCAAGGTTCGATCAATGCGATTTCCTTTTCACCAGATGGTGCATACTTGGCGACTGTTGGGAGAGATGGTACTTGCCTTTTCCTTGGCAACTTTTTTTAATCTCATTATAGGATCCACCTTTTTATTATTCTGCTTGATCTAACATCGATAAACAATGTGCAGGTTATTTGAGAGTTTTTGATTTTTCAAAGGAACAGCTAATATTTGGTGGAAGAAGTTATTATGGTGCACTGCTGTGTTGCACTTGGAGGTAAGTGTGAATGACTTGTGCAGTTTAATTGTTTGACATCTATACCCACATGCATTTGCCTTATTATTTCACTTCTACTATCACCATGTATCTACATCATTTGCTTCTTGTTGGCTATTTTAAACATGTTAATGAATTTAGTTGCCGTGGCTCTTTCTGATAAAGACTTCCTGAACTATATTACTTTTAGTCTCAAACAAGCACATCAATTGACTAGCATAAAGCAGTGCTGTTAGTGTGACTTACTGTATCATATGTATAAAATTATATTTTTATCTTCTATCTGCTTATTTGATGTTTTGTGGTACTTGCCAATCGTGCCTGTTCTTATTGGTGACTAAATTTGCTGGCTGCTCCTGCTCAGCCTCAATTCTCGCAGCTTGAAATATGTTGCTTCTGGAACATCAAATAATCATTAATTGACTTCCACCAGCCATAGATTGTCCATGCTTGTTGTAACTGGTGTCTTTTTATATGATCTGAAATATGTAGTTTTGGATGTCCACTTTACTTCGTATATGGTCTAATTACAATAATGCACTGTGAATCATAACAATAATTTTCTAGAATAGTTTCTTTCTGCAATTTATTTTTTTCTTGATGCCATGGTTAAATATCCTAGTTTCAGTGAAATTGCATCTTGCTTCATTCTGTTGATTATTTCTGATCACTGATTTTTTATCTGCAAATTGTTTTTATCACTGTTATATGGGTTCATCACACAAAATAACATTTCAGCCTCTGACCTAATTTCATGTTCTGTGTGTCTACAGCTCAGATGGAAAATATCTATTAACAGGTGGTGAAGATGACCTTGTGCAGGTATGGAGCATGGATGATAGAAAGATCGTTGCATGGGGTGAAGGACATAATTCCTGGGTAATGGTTTCACCTGCATTAAATTTTCTCAATGTTCCTTGTCAAACTTGTTTGTTGAGGATTGTGCTATTTTTTATCCTTGTGGCAGGTTAGTGGAGTTGCTTTTGATTCATATTGGTCTCCACCAAGTTCTGATGGAAATGGAGAAAATGTCTATCGCTTTGGTTCTGTTGGTCAGGTATGCCAAGTTTATATAGCTAGTTTAGTTTGGATTTTGAAATGCTACATCACAAACTTTGTGCATCGAAACCACGTTGTAATTGTAACAAACTCTACTTCTAACTAGGTTTACAGAAGGCTAAGATATTGTTTTTAAAATAAAAATAATAATGGACACCTGATATTGGAAAACTTGTCTTTCCATTTTCTTCCATTGCTGGATTACTATGAAACCTTATATTGATGAGCCTGGTCAGATTTGTGTAGTACACTGTTGAAATGTTTTCTCTCAGCTTTTTAAAACCTATGTATTTGGAGCCATTGTTATATTCTTGTTTTGAATATAAAGTTGATTTGGCTATAACTTTTTTGATTTAATATCATTTCTTGAGCATACTAGGCTACTAGCATATGCTTAAATATAGTCAGTTGGCATTTTTCTTACGGCATGATTTATTCCTGGAGTAAAATTTCCATTGTGACATACTTGTAGGACACCCAGCTTCTTCTATGGGACCTGGCACTTGATGAGATAGTTGTCCCACTGCGTCATCCTTCATGTGCCTCGCCAACATTTAGCGTCGGAAGTCCTTCTGCACATTGGGACAACGCATGCCCTCCAACAGGTGTTCTTCAACCTTCTCCAAGAATGCGAGATGTTCCGAAGCTCTCACCCCTTGTTGCTCACCGAGTACATGCCGATCCCCTCTCTGGTCTGGTGTTCACTAATGAATCAATCCTCACCATCTGCCGTGAGGGCCTCATCAAAATCTGGGCCAGACCGGACCAGAGTGAAAACAACCAGCAATCAAATTCTTCAGAATTTGTTTTAGGCAGCCCTGTTCCAAAGGATAGGGCAATCACATCGTCCAATAAAGCAAGTGGCTCCAGCTTCAAGAAACCATCGTCAGTTCTTGTGACGTGACGAACCGACAGGATGTTTCTTGTGGGTGTTTTCCTCTGATTACCCTGGTCATAGGTGCTCACGCATCTTACTAGCATCGTGGTTAATGGGGGTGAAAGTGAAATTCTCAAAAGGAGGCTGCAGGTGGAGGTTCCCGGGCTTACAGCAATGCTAGTGTTGCCAGTTGTGTGGCGCGGACGAATAATGGAATATGCTCTTGTACAGATACATATACTTCATGATGAAATTGTATAAATTCACTGCGTGTGTTCCATAACGACCATGTATCCATTTTAGCTGGTGGATTGGCGGTATCCTTCCTAAGATTTGTCACTTTCTAGGAGACTTGTAAATTATGAACCATATTACTTAAAGAATGCTTTCGATCTCTCTTGGTGTATTACTATTCATTTTCTGTCTTCTCCAATTATAGAGGAAAACCATCATCGTACTTGCAGGATGTTTCTGTGTGATATCGACGATTTATCTAATCTTGCAAGTATAGTGGATTATAGTTATATTCATTCATTGAATATATACGTGGGCTTTCTATACGAAAGGAATTTAGATTACTGCCTTGGTGCCTTTGAATGAACTGGGCAATTGGTCCACATTTGAACTTTGAACCCTGGAACATCGTGTACATCATGAAAAATGCACATAAAAACTCGTTACGCATAAATAAAAGTGTATCTGATTGGTAAACCGAATGTTGTTTTTCTATTGTAGTTCATATACATCAAATATATACTTTTCAAATGTATATTTGCTCCACAAATTGATCATCTTACATTTGTTTTTTTAACTTTTGTGAAAACTTTCACCAAACACACATACCTACATGAAACACATACAAAATTCCCTCAAATTTATATGGCTCAAAATTATTTGATTGTAGCTCTCGCTCGACCAAAGCATTTTGTTGGGACCGAGGTGAGTGCAAGAAAAATGTGTACCTAAAGTATATATTCCTTTCTACCATTGCATGCCACACGTGACGGATAAGAGTACCCACCGATCCCCACCGACCAGGATATGGTCGGCCTTGCCAGGTGGGCCCGCCCAACCATGTCGTGCGGGTCAAGACTTGAAGATACGTGGAGCACAAGTTCGGAGGTCGGGCGAACAGATTCTGCCCAGATATCACGGGATACTTGTTGTAAACTGACTCAGATTGATTTCCATGTTACAACCGACTAGGATTAGATCTCATCCGATTGTAACACTAGGTTGTCAGCCTATATAAGGTGGCTAGGGGCGCCCCTCGAGGTAACGCAATTCACCCTACCGCACGTTAACTCTTCGCACATGCGATTAGCAATACAATCCACCAGAACACAGGACGTAGGGTATTACTCTCCGGAGATCCGAACCTGTCTAAACGTTGTGTCCCCGTGTTACCATTCGAGTTCTTGATCTTACGATCTCCTCCGCCTATAAATCTACCACATGGGTAATCCCCTGATGGATTGTTGGTCACTAAATCCGACAGTTGACGCACTAGGTAGGGGTGATCAATCCTCCCAACGAGCTCGATGGCATCTTGCCCTGACATCACCTTCCTCGAGAGCATGAAGGATTTCCTTGCAAATGCCCAGCCACCCCTCCAATCTAATCGCGGGGTCAGCTTCTGCGTTTCTGGGCGGATTGGACGGTGGAGGATGTGGCCAGGCGTCGTGGCATGCATCCGCAGGGGCTAGCACAAAAAGGTGGTGCGGGCAGGCCAGCGTCGTGCACGGTGCGCACGTCGCTGTCGTGCTCGTGCCACATGGGTGCGCACTGTGTGGAAGAAGGCGGAACAGTGACACAGGTAGCTGACAGGTGGGCCCTAGCGGTTAGCGACTGCAGTGTGGAGGTTGTTTGGCAGAAAATTGGAGGTTCCGATTTTGAAAATTCGGAAGTTCCGGTGACTCCAGCCTTAGATTGGGTTGTTAGATAGGTGGCCTTAGGTTGGGTTGTTAGATAGTTGGGCTGGTGAGGTTAGCTGGGTTGGTTTGGGCTTAGGTTGGTTTGGTTAGTTCTTGTTCTTTGATTTGTATTTGAATTCAAATACAAATCCCACACAACAAATCCAAATAAATCCCAAATAAACTCCAAATGTCGACACTAGCACAAATTCATCTTAGCTTTTCATTTTAGGCTATAAGTTATTTCTAAGAGTTTTGGAAGAGATTCATTGAAGTCACTCTTATGATTTGGTAAATTTTCACTCCACAACATAAAAATTTTGAAATTCACATTTTTGCAAATTCAAACATCTCGTAAAAATACGACATGTTACAATTTGATTTTATCCAATTGTAACCCTAGGTCGTCAGCCTATATAAGTCGGGCAAGGTGCCCCCGAGGGTAATGCAATTCACCCTACCGCACGTTAACTTTTCGCACCTATGATCAGCAATACAATCCACCAGAACACATGATGTAGGGTGTTACTCTCCGAAGGCCCGAACCTATCTAAATCTTGCATCCCTGTGTTACTATTCGAGTTCTTGATCTTACGATCTCCCCCGCCTACAAATCTACTACCTGGGTAACCCGGTATGAATAAAAAAGAAAAGGCATATCCAAGGGACTAGACTTCCTCTGTTTTTTTTATGAAGTTTCTTTTTGAAGGTAACTTTTCCTTGCATTCGATTAAGGGGGTGTTTGGATCCCCGAGCTAAACTTTAGCCTCTATCACATCGAATGTTTGACACTAATTAGGAGTATTAAACATAGGCTAATTACAAAACCAATTTCACAACGTCTAGGCTAAATCGCGAGACGAATCTATTAAGCCTAATTAGTTCGTGATTTGATAATATGGTACTACAGTAAATATTCGCTAATGGTGGATTAATTAGGCTTAATAGATTCTTCTCGCGATTTAGCCTAGGGGTTCTACAATTAGTTTTGTAATTGACTCTCCTCCTAATTAGCATCCGAATATCCGAAGCTGAGGATCCAAACACCCCTAACTTTTGTATGGTCTTTTGGACTTGGGCTCCACAGGCCCAACTAAAACAGCGCAGGCCCACCACCATGTCAGCAGAATAATATAATGCCACACCCAACCGCACCCGAGACCACCGCGATCCCCCCGCTTCCCCAGCCGCCGTCGCTGCCCAAAACTCCCAAACCCAGCCATCGCCGCCGCCCGCCACCCTTGGCCTCCGAATCTATCACCACAACACGACGGCGACGATCACCGACAGCCGCTACTGCCCCGTGGCATCTGAGATCCCGAGCACGGGGTGCTGGATCTGAATCCCGTCTCGATCCCCCCATCCCGTCACCCATTACCACGGTAGCGACCCCCCGTCTCCGGCGGTAGCCAAAACCTAGCCGGCACCATGCGACGCGGAGGCGGAGGTGGAGGCAGAGGAGGAGGAAGAGCGGCCCGAGGAGGCGGCGGCTATGGCCGCAGGGACACGCGCCCCGGCGGCGGCGCCTCCCGCGACGACCGGGATAGGCGCCCCGACTACCGCCCCCGCCGCACTCCGTCCCCGGACCGCCGCCCGCGCCGCCCTAGGGGCGAGGACGACTACCGCGACCCGCCCCGCAACGGCCGCATCGGCTATGGAGGCGGCGACCGCAGCCCGCTCCGGCGCGAGCGCACGGGCTACGACCACCGGCGCGCGTCGCCTCGCCGCGGGCGCGTGGAATACGAGGACCCCCGCGACCCGCCCGTCCGAGGGCCCAACAGGGAATACGGTGGAGATCGCCACGTCTCGCCCCGCGGGGCCAGGGACTACATAAGGGCACCCTACAACGAGGATCGCGACCGCTACGACCGCGATGGCCGGGGTGGGGATCAACGCTACGAGACGCCACCGGCCTACATGCTCCCCGACCATCCGTCCGACCTGGGCCGGCCATCCCTACGAGCCGGGAAGAATGAAAGGAACTACCTTGGCGGCTCTGGTGACCGTAGCCTTCTCAAGGGCGACCACCTTGAGGGCGGCCTGGGTCCCCGGAGCATCGGCAATGAGAGCGAGTTGTTTGGGGACGGTGGTGTGACGCTCAGAATTAGTGCGACTGAAATGGGAAGGACTACCGCCATGTACTCCCAAGACCGCAGGTCTCCCCTGCTCCGGAGGTCGCCGCCACCAAGGGCTGCGTTGTCTCCACCTATTTATCCCACTGTGCTGCCTGAAACTGGATTCTTGATGGGGGGATCTGCCATGAAGGCCAGTGAAGATTATGGTGCTGGAAACACCCAGCTGCTGCATGATGATGGCAGTTTTAAGCACCACAAGCATTCGCGTGACCCGTACATTGAGAGGAGTAAAGATATTGAGAGACATTATTCTGGCAGTAGGGATTTAGTTATTGAGAATGGTGGAGGAACTGAAAGGTTTTATTCTGCTGGGGATGTGACTACAGGGAGGGTTAGAGATACAGATAGGCTTTACTCTAGGGGTACACTTGAGCCTGACTTGGTGCCATGTACACAGTCGAAGTTTCTTGGCGATTCTTCCCCAGCCTTGCTTGCTAAGGACCATCCATACAGGATGCACACTGAACCTGTCTATGAGCCAAGCAACAGATACATTATGGATGGCCTTGGCAGGTCATCTCATGACTCACTAGGGCATGGAAGTGGTCATCGTCATAAGTTATCAGGAAGTCCATTAGAGCATGGCAGTGCTCATGGTGATGAAACATTACTGGATATTGCAAGGCAGTCACACCCTAAGCGTGCAATAAGAGCTGCATCCATGGAGTATGATGCACATGATGAACATGCCAGAAGGGATCCAATAAATGATGCATATGCTGCACCAGAGAACTTACGCGTGAATGCCTCACTGAATTCAAGGCACATATCAGCTGCACCATCTTTGAGAGGCATCAGGGATGAAAGGATTAACCACCATTTGAGGCTACCCCATAGGACTGAAGAGTTTGAGAGTAGTTTTGATGCCATGAATCGAGACATGGAGCACTTAAATAAGCATTCTTATGACAGTGATGCTTCCATACAGTACCCAACAGCAAGGGGCGGTAATGATCGCTACTCCCACTCCCCTGAATCCAAGCCCATTGGAATTGCGAGGCGACCAGCTCGTCATCATGAGTCTGCTTCATTTGAGAACTTAAGTGACCAAGAAGCTTCCCCTCTGGTTTCTAGGAAAAGATACAGAAGTCCCGCATATTTGTATCATGATGTGTATCATGCTGATGATGGGTTTGCAGGATGTGAGCACTATGATGACGATATGGATGCATATGTCCTACCCCCACCAAGAGTGTCAGGATATGACATGGTTGATGATGATGATGAATATGATATACCAGCTAACTGCAATGTTTTCTCAAGGCTTGCTTTGCCACATGAAAACAATGGGGAATGGACTGATGTGGATCAAGGAAACCATCCTCACTCTGACATTTTGACGTATGGGCGTCCAAAACACATTCCTATGTCTCAGAGGCTGTCCAGACCAAGTTCCCACTCACAATTCCAGGGAACTTTCATGCATGGAAGAGGAAGAGGAAGAGGAGGATTGACTAAGAGTGCAAAAAAGAGACTGAAAACTGGTCCTCATCAATTCCATGGTGGATATGTATCAGAGAAAAATGAATTTATTAAGCCAAATAAATTCTCTAAGTTGTCAGAAGATGATCCTAATGGTTCTGGAGTCAAGCATGAAGATGCTCCAGAGAATGATGTTCTTCCTGTGCAGAAAGATCCACCAGAAAGTTCAGACGAATTCAGTAAGCAGGTTCACCAAGCCTTCCTTAACTATGTGAAGATATTAAATGAGAGCCCAGCCATGCAGAAGAAATACCGTGAGGCTGCAAAAGGATCTTTGTCTTGCTGTGTCTGTGGCAGGTTTGTCTTTCTTTGCCTACACTAACGCTCTACGCGTTAAACAGTTCCTCCTATAAATTTGTTAGAAGTTGCCTATTGCTGATTTGGTGACTGAAAGTCTGAAATAGAGAAATCCATGGAAGAAAACGATATCTCGTGTAGTCACGTGAAACCTTGCCTCCATATGGTACAAAACTTTATTGACCCTATAGTCTAAAAGATTAACTTACTTTTTCATATTAATTTACTCTAGGAAACCAGGAGAAGGCTCTTCTTTATCTATAGAGCCCCCTCCTAGCTAAAGCAACTTATATGGTTTACTTAGGGCACTTTATTGCGTATATATATGCTATCATTAGGATGAAGTGGTTGGCAGAATTGAGTGTGCACAATGAGGATTGCGAGGGACCAAGACCCATCATGCGGATGTAATGGACTGTGGCAACTTATTGGTTCAGTTCACTCACATCTCTAATGCATGGTGCTGCTGTTTAAGGATTCCGACATTGAAACATTGGTGCCCAATGGTTTGAGCACTCCAACATTGGTCTGTGATGTGAATTGACGTTCTGTAAGGCGAGATCCAATGGTGATGCAGCTTATATGGAGTAATGCATTGCAGTCTTGCTGATGTATTTGGACAATATGGCTGGAAAAAAGTAAAAGTATAGCATTGTTCTGTTGATGAGAGAACAACTCAGAATGTTGTTGCCAGTTTATAGCTAGTAGTGTTGTCAGAACTTCTTGTTGCTAATGTTTTGGTATCAAGAAGATGGCATTATGTGAGGTCAGGTGCACACATTGCCAAACTACTGTTTCTTAATGGACAACATGGACCAAACACATGGCAGACAACATGTGCAAATTTGGAGAACATTGGCTTGTTCAAGTTTCGAGAATACATGTGCGAATTTGGCAATATGTTTGCCTGTTTGGAGTAATAACCTTCATGGGCTCTTGGCTTCTTTATGAAGGCCTTGTTTATGAAGTCCTTAAGTATGCTTACTTAGATCGTATCTAGCTTACGGTTAAATTAGAAATTGAAAACCATCGTGTGCAAGTTTGTCAAATGAAGATGGCATCGGCTGGCACATATATTAGGTCTGAACTTCGAGGCATAGACCAGCAGCTGGGCTATGCAGGCTGTAAATAAATGGTTATCTTTAACCTTTAAGTAGGGGTGGTGTTCTTTATATAATTATCTGACCTTTTGATCTTTCTGGCCTGGTAAGTTGATCATGAATTCTTCTACTTTTGCATTTGAAATGCATGGAATGTCATTTAGTTTTACTTCGATAACAATACTGGTATAGTACCTATCAGCTCCATGTAGAATTGTAGATTACTGTACTTATTTCAAGTCTAAGGTTTTATATAATGTTTGTAGGGGTGCCAGAATACTCTGTACCACCTATAGAGATATATTCACAGAGCTATAGCTATCTATTGAAAACCATCTTTGTATTAGTCATTACCATGATCTTTCTAGGATTAAACAATTAACTACAACTGATTACTAAGTATGCTATAAATTTGATTATTCTTGCCCAAACCAGAGGTAGCTTATCTTTTCTTTCTTGAAAATTGCATCAAATTTAATCTTCAGGGTGATGGCCAAATATTTTTTTCTTGAAGCAGCAGTATTGTTCTTTAAGTTAGTGCGGTAGAGATTTGGTTTGGTTATGGTCCTGAAGCATTTTAGTATGTTTCTGGATTACCTAAGCATTTTTTGGGACCAACTTGCTTACAAACTCTATCTTCAGATGATTTAGATTGCTGCTAACCCTTTTTCTTCCACTTGATTTTGTGTGTAATTTTGTGGGCTATACCCTTGTGAATAATTTCAATTCTGCCAATGATTATAATGTGTCCAGAAGGATTGTCAAAACATATTTTCTCTTATCTGCGTAGTTTGATTAACTGAACATTTATGTGGAATCTCTAACCTGAAGAAATGCTCTGTTTATTTTGCTTTTTGTTTATTTCCTACACAGTGTTGCGAGGAAGTTCCCAGATCTTGATGCCTTGCTATCACATGCTTATGATACATCCAAAGCGGGGTTGAAGACAAAACACTTAGGGTTTCACAAAGCACTCTGTGTTTTGATGGGGTGGAATTGGCTTGTTGCTCCAGACACATCTAAAGCCCATCACTCCATTTCATCTGAGGAAGTAAATGCCATGAGGGGAGATCTCATGTTGTGGCCTCCAGTAGTTGTGATACATAACAGCTCAATCGTGAACAAGGCAAAGGATACTGAAGCAAAGGTTGTGTCCATGGAAGAAATTGAAGGCGTACTGGCAGGTTAGTTTCTGCTGAGCCTCAGAAGAACATACCTGTGCACTTGTTAACTTTTTGTTTATCAATATGGATACCTTAGGAATTATGATTGTGGCTAAATATGTTCTTATGTTGTCTTCTGTAGTATTTCCTTAAGATGTTATGAATTGACTGATACATTGGCTTATTTAGGCATACTTGTTTGTTCCTTTGTGATTATGGTAGTATTTTTGTAGCAAAATGAATGCATTTGTAATAATGCAGCTTTCTGAGAGGTTAATCTTTAGTTGTTAATAGCAGCCTTGTGCTATTGACTCCAATAGTTGTTCATGTTGTTTTGTTTATCCAGATATAGGGGTACCACGTGAGAAGGTGAAGGTTAGCCATGGAAGACCTGCTAATCAGAGTGTCTTCCTGGTGAAGTTCCAGCCAACAATATCTGGGTTTCAGGAAGCCATGAGAATCAACGACTATTTCTCCAGCAGAAACCACGGTAAGGAAGAGTTCCAGCAGATGAGAGATGGCAAAGGTAAGAAGGCTGCTCCTGTTGACAACCTGGAAGAGCTGCTGTATGCGCACATTGCGGTCGTCGAAGACCTGGTCTACCTAGATGAGGAAGCAAAGAGGAGATGCAAGATCAGGAGCAAGAAGGAAGTCGAGGCCAGTGCAGACGCCACACTGAACTTAGAACCATGAAGTATCACGGATAAACTAGATTAGGTTATTACCAGGTTTACTAGGATCTGAACTGATCACGTGATCCACCTTTTGCTTAATCCTACGGCTGCTTGTACAACCAAGTGGCTGCAGTGTAAGAGCGCGCAAATTCTGCTTTTGCCATCAAGTGATGAAATCCCAGATGCATTTTGGTTTTTGACTTTTTGCCACTGGGACCCTTCACGTGGTAAAAACAAACCTTGGGAGTGTCCATTGGCAAAATGGTAGGATTACAGACCTTAATGGCAAAGGCAGAATTGCCTCGGTGAAGAATCTGTGGTTCTAAGATACATTGTACCGACTGGATGTTTGCGTTATTAAGTCCTTTTCATTTGTCGTTGATCTTTGCTTTTAGTCTCCTAAATTAAAGTTACTTTGTCGATTTATTGTTGTGATAATTTTACCATAAAAGGCTGTCAGATTCCGTCCCAGCCCTCCAGTTGGCTGTGTTTTGAGAAATACCAACTTTGTCCCCACCCGAAAGAGTGTTTGGCTCATTGATCGATAAATTACGCCAAGTAGAATATTTTCTCGATCTTTTAGGTTGCAAAACAAAATTACGCCAATCCAAACAAGAGAAGTTGCAGGGCCTGGCACTGGCAGCCGGAGCTAAACCCCGGTGTTCATGGAAGACGAGCTTGTGCGGCTGCGGTGGTTCGGTCCTCCTTTGTTCCTCTGCTTGTCGACACGACGTCGTTAGACGCTGAAGCCCCGAGATTGGTGTATGTGTATATGGCGCCAGCCGCAATGGATGGGAACGCCGACGTGCTCGACGCCTCTCCGTACCGCAACACCAGGTAGACCGAACCTTCCGGCGAGCTGACGTAGCAGTGGCACCACCGTCCAGCGCGCGTCACCGGGCTTGGCGAAGACGATGCTGGCCATCCCGTCCCTGAGGCAGAGCACGCGCGTGGAGTCGTCGAAGCCCGCGCCGTTGACCTCCGCGTGCGGATAATCGACGACGCCCGAGGGGCCGCTCCGGAGCGCCGGGGAGAGGCTAGGGCCGTTACTTATTTTATTTTTAGCACCCGTCACATCGAATGTTTAGATACTAATTAGGAGAATTAGGAGTATTAAGGACCCGTTTGGTTACTTTTGCTTATTTTTAACACGTGTCACATCGAATGTTTAGATACTAATTAGAAGTATTAAACGTAGACTATTTACAAAACTTATTACATAAGTGGAGGCTAAACGGCGAGACGAATCTATTAAGCCTAATTAATTCATCATTAGCAAATGTTTACTGTAGCAACACATTGTCAAATCATGGACTAATTAGGCTTAATAGATTCGTCTCGCCGTTTAGCCTCCACTTATGTAATCGAATTTGTAAATAGTCTACGTTTAATACTCCTAATTAGTATCTAAACATTCGATGTGACGGGTGCTTAAATTTAAGTCAATGAACCAAACCAGGCCTAAATGTAGACTATTTATAAAACCCATTACATAAGTGAAGGCTAAACGGCGAGACGAATCTATTAACCCTAACTAGTCCATGATTTGACAATGTGTTGCTACAATAAACATTTGCTAATGATGGATTAATTAGGCTTAATAGATTCGTTTCGCCGTTTAGCCTCCACTTATGTAATGGATTTTGTAAATAGTCTACGTTTAATACTCCTAATTAGTATCTAAACATTCTATGTGACATGTGCTAAAAATAAGCAAAGAAAACCAAACGTCACTAGGTGATCCGGCCTGCAGGGGGGCCTTTGCTATTGTCTTGTGCAGCGAGCAGGCAGGCCTTAGAAAGCACAATGGAATCTAGGTCAATTGCAAGTCCCAACTGCACTTGTTGAGAATCTTTTCTGTTGGTCTTCAAGATTGGTTTGTTTGTCCTGGAAAGCCGCTGTGATACGCATTTTTCATCTGCCTTGGTTAATTACTTAATTTTCGCCTTAGCTTTTTTCTGTCACCTGTCGGTGAAAATTATACGGGAGCCGTCGAAATATCTGTAGGTTGGCTGGGAAGTTTTTGGTGCAATCATGTTGGGCACATCACATACGCGTGCATAACACACTGAAACAGAAACTACCACCGGAAGGAATGTCACGTGCGTGCATCCAGAGACGGTGCTTGTGCTGCAGCTGATGATCAAGTCCCTTTTGCACTCCAAAGCAACTGGCAGCTCAAGGATGGTGTAGCGGAAACGAGACGATGAGCCGCGAACAGGTTTTCGTTTCGTTTCGTTTTGAGCACGAAGTCCATGGCACGAGGGAGCCACATGCTGACGACCTCGTCTCTGTTCAGCTCTGGCCTTCCCGGCTTTTGGGCAGAAGCGCAGCAGCGGCCAGGGACAGAACAGTGGCTTTGGCTTGGCTTGCCGAGCCAACGGTCGGCACCTCACCCAAGAGGACAATGCACGGTGATTTAGGCCGCATAAATGCTTGCACAGCGTGCAAGAAACCCTCTTCTCCTTTGGGAACTCGAGACATATCCATGACGCAGTTATCTCCCCAAGACTCCAAACCAAATTATCAAAAAAGAAAACCCTCCAAACCAGAAAACATATTTTACTACTACTCCGTATGCAAAAAAACCAGTAGAGTTTAGCATCTGTCACATCGGATGTTTGATGCTAATTAGGAGTATTAAATATAGTCTAATTATAAAATTAATTGCACAGATAGAGTCTAATTCACGAGACGAATCTATTAAACCTAATTAGTTCATGATTTGATAATGTGGTGCTACAGTAACCATTTGCTAATGACGGATTAATTAGGCTTAATAGATTCGTCTCGCGAATTAGCACAGAGTTCTACAATTAGTTTTATAATTAGCTCATGTTTAGTCCTAATTAGCATCCGAATATCCGATGTGACATTATTTTAGCACCTACTATCAAATACCCTCGTAATTCTCAAGAAAATCCATGCGCCGTCTCCATCCACCACTAGAGCCAAGAGAATTTCTTGGACGAAATATTGTTTCAGTAATCAGCAAATATGCCTAGTCCTAAAGGCTAAACCACTGGAGCCACCCCATCCAGGTGTGCGCTGCGAACTACCATCAGGTGTTGGTACTGCGTATTTTTTTACGCACCTCGAAATCCTAACTTTAATACTGTATAAAAAGAAGATTTTCCATCACATCAAACTTGCGGTACATGTATGGAGTACTGAATGTAGACGAAATTAAAAACTAATTGCACAATTTGGTTGTACTTTGCGAGACGAATCTTTTGAGCCTAATTAGTCAATATTTAAACAATAATTTATAAATACAAACGAAATGCTACAACGAAATGCTACAGTATACTGTATAGTAATTTTATAAAGAAATCGGTCAACTAAACAGGACCTCAGTGTCAGATCAATAACACCACTAGTTTGATGAGGAGACAGCAACAGGCAGAGCCAGAAGATCTTGGCAGTGGCTTCCACGGAGAGAGAGAGTACTAGCAGCTGGTTTTGATTTGACGGTTTGCGCGCTAAACACCAACCAAAGCCTGCCCTCACAGTCCCAGGTCCACGCCCCCATCCGAGGACCGTTGAAAGTTTGCATCACCCACAAGGGAGCTCCGTCGAATCCTTGGATTCTCTGTGCCTGCGATCTTCAGGTGCACGCTTGTTTTCAAGGTTCTTGTCGGATGTCATATTTTCGTGAGAGCGTTCAACCGCAACCGGAAAAGGCTATTTTATTCATGTATCGCTAAAAAAGGCTATTTCGTTTAAGTTGCCACCAAAATAAAAGACAGGAGCCACGAATTTCAAAATAGTTGGATAGTTAGCTATGAACTTTCCACGAAACCATCTGATCTGTATTTAGGGTTATGGTTTATGAGTAGTACGGAAGTCTAAACTTTGTTACCTAGCAGCATATAGAAAGAAAGAAATGTTGAACTGGAGTTGTATTAGGTTACATGTCTATTATTCCAACGACTCGATCGGAACACTACAAGTACTCTAATAGACAATAGCAAAACATGTGACGTCAACATAGTTAACGGTCGCTTGCTCCACGTCGCTAAGCGTGAGAGAGCTAGATTTGCAATACAATGGTAGGATATGTTTCACCCAACGTTTCTATTCAGATAATTTTCTTTTCAAATCCACGATATGTTATTCATTTCAAATCCACGATATGTTATTCCTAGTTACGTCGGTAGCAGAACATAATATAATATGAAACTGAAGTGTAGATTCTATAGTCAAGATGAAGCACCAAAGTAGGCTACACGCAGCGAGGGCGCAAGCAATCAGGCTAGTGCCGCACAAGGCAATCCGAGGTCGTCGCACGACGCCACGTACGCGCACCGCCATTTGGCCACGCTGATTCCGGCGGTTACACACTACTAATTCCTGCGCACACGTTTTCCTTCCGCGTTTCTTCCCTTTTCGGTTTCCATCCTTCCAATCTGCTTCTCCCTCCCTCCTCTCGCCTCACCATCCCCTGCAGCTCCATTAATCCCTGCGCCCGTTTCCGCCCAACCTCCCCCCACCCCAGCTGAGCGAGCGGAGCTCACATGATCCCCACGCGCCGCCGCTGAGGGTCCCCCGCCCCCATGTCTCTCGCGGCGTCAATGCGCAAGCCCGCCGCCGCGTGGCGCCGCCCGGGCGCCCGCGGCGGCGGCGGACCGCGGAGGCGCGGCGTGGTCGTCCTGCTCCTCGCCCTCGCCTACGCCGCGGGGACGCTCATGTTCCTGCTCGCCGGGAGGCTCTCCGGCGGGGGTCCGGGCGTCGAGGTGGCCTCATCCTCCCCGCTCCAGCGGCCGCGGCGCCACGCGGCCCCGCCGCCCTCGCCGCCACAGCCCGGGTCGGTGTACCGCAGCCACCTCGTCTTCGAGCGGCTCTGGCCGTCCATGCGCGACGACGCCACGCTCGTCGCGTCCGCCTCCTCCCTCTCCTCCTCGGCCTCGTGGCGCCGCAGCATGGTGAGGGCGCTGCTCCCCTTCCTATCTAGCGAGTAGCGACCACCCCTGTTTCTTCTTTGCTACGGGTATCATCGGTGCTCGCTGGCTTTTCTTGTGGGGGGGGCGAAGCTTCAGTTCTCGCGTGCTTCTTTGCTCCGTCTCTTCCTGGGTTTTGCTGCAAGGATTAGTCCAACTATTCCGCGAATTTCGGCGTCCTTTACATGTTCCTGCTCGGAAAATAATAACGGGAGGGATGCGCATTGTTTTTCTTGTTTCGTCAGGTGGTGTTCTTGTTGTGAGTTCAGGGCCGAAATAAATACAGGATGGTTCTTGGTTTCTTGGGCTTCGCCTTGTTTACTTCACCTTCGGTTCTGAGTGATCGATTCTACTGAGCATTTATTTACTAGTATATCATGTCTTTTTTTCTTCTTTGCTTATGAACTAGATGTACTCTGAGTAACAACCTGTTGCATAGCTGTATGCTTTGCTAAACAAGGAACAGAATGTTTGTAGTTTAAGCCTCCTAAGATTCCAAAGGAAGAAATAATCTTTAGATCACAATACTGTGCCTCTTGAGAGCTTCAATTTTGGATGCAATTGGTTATCTTCATTCAAATTTAACTGTTAAATCAATCTGGGAATGTGCCAAAAATGAACCCCTATTGGTAGGGAATGGACAATGTGGACTTCCCTGTAACGTCTGTACATGTAGAATAACTTGCTATTTTGCCTATTTTTTCCTCTTGTCGGAACCAATCTGTGCCCATCTTTAGACACGTTTGCTCTTATCAAATTCATGTTATATAACACTTTTATGTTGGTATTGTGCAGTTAATGACATCACAATATCAAAATTCTGGGGAGCCATGGATGCCTTGTGTCAACAGCAGGCTGATTCGATCAGGTTCCATTTTGAAAATCTTTGCTATGATTTCGTACATCATATGTACCCAATTGAAATGATATACCTTATGGAATTCTTGGGCCACATAATCATGAGGAAACTGGATGACCTTTAAGTCAACACTGATAGTCTACATCACATTTTGGTTCTTTGCAGAGTTGCCGCCCTCAAATGGCTATCTCATGATTGAAGCAAATGGTGGTCTGAATCAACAACGACTTTCTGTAAGTACCAGGATTATTACTTTTTGAATAGATGTGTGCTCATTGTTCTGAGTAAGATATACCATTGCCATTGCCTTAAATGAAAGTCCAGTGCCTTGTAAATCTTTGATGCACCAATAAGTGGTTTTGGACGCACTTTATTCAACTGTGCTGGCATTCTTTAATAGTTGTATTATGAAAAATGAGTGAATTGGCAACAGCCTAGAATTTTTTCCATAAAAAGAAAGTTACTACCACCTTGCTTCTATATATGAGTGATTATGGACATCAGGGTGCACCAATGAGTGATTTTTGACAGTCATGTTAGTGTCACATTTTACTTAACTGCGTTGGCTTTCTTCAATAGTTTTATTATGAAAATGAGGGAATTGGCAACAGCGTAGAGTTTCTTCCAGAAAAAGAAGTCACTCCTTCCTTTTATATATGGAGTTGGATAGTTCAATTAAGTTTTTGACATAAATGTGGCAAATCAGTGGTTTTAGATATTCTTATGTAGAAAAGGTCCTGCTATCTAGGAAAAAAAAACAGTCTGAAGTACCATCTTGGTTATCACATTAATGCTTATATGTCCTGTTGTCAATATATTTCTTCTCTCCATTTCTTAAAATCCTGCTGTGATCCGTACCCATTAGCTGTGATGCTAATCTATTATATTTCTGAAGTTCTTGGAGTCTTCACCCTAAGTTGCATAATAATTAACTCAGATTTTGCAATGCAGATCTGTGATGCTGTTGCTGTGGCCAGCTTGCTTAATGCAATTCTTGTGATCCCAACATTTCATCTGAATAGCGTTTGGCGTGATGCGAGGTAACTATTTGTCTGATTATCACATTGTTTCCTTACATATAAAATGCCCTTTTTATTTGTGACTTCCTATAATTTTGTTGGGAAATACTAGTTTAAGAGTGTGAAAGGTTGTTAACATACAACATAAACTGCAAACTTTAACATTTTGATTTGAGAATGATCATTGGTATTACTTCTGTACCTCTTGGTAAGCAGTTTCATGAGGATATAGAATCTGACCTGGTGTATTTCTTCCAGCAAATTTGGTGATATATTTGACGAAGATCATTTCATTGAGACACTCAGAGAACATGTAAGAGTTGTGAAGAAACTTCCTGAAGATGTTTTGCTGCGCTTCAATCATAATATCAGCAGCATACCAAATATGAGAACTAAAGCCTACTCATCACCGAACCACTATGTGCAAAAGGTGCTTCCAAAACTGCTGGAGTTAGGGTAAGGAATACATCCCCCCCACTCCACCTGGAATGAAGGAGAGCTTGATTTAACTGGGACAAAGCCAAGGCGCATGTTTCATTTTATTGTCTGTTCTGTGCAGGGTTGTGCGCATAGCCCCATTCTCAAATAGATTAGCCCAGTCAGTTCCATCGAACATCCAGGCCTTGAGGTGTTTGGTAAACTACCACGCACTGAGGTTTGCTGAACCAATAAGAAATCTTGCAGAGGATTTGGTTGGCCGAATGATGAAAAAGAGTTCTTTGACTGGTGGGAACTATGTTTCGGTGCATCTTCGCTTTGAAGAGGTTATTAATTCTCTCGTACATGTTCGCAATACGGTATTTTCTTCCATCCTACTGATACTGTGTACTTTTAGGATATGGTAGCCTTTTCGTGCTGTACATATGACGGTGGCTTGAAGGAGAAAACTGAAATGGACAATGCTCGTGAAAGGAGCTGGAGAGGCAAGTTTCGTCGACATGGTCAAGTGATAAATCCAGAGGCAAATAGAAGGGATGGAAAATGTCCTCTTACTCCTCTAGAGGTTAGACCTCCTTTTTTGTTTTTGTCTCCTTGTATTGTCCACTGTAAACACTTTCTATATCTACGCTGCTGTATGTGGATCATCTGATGGGAGTGCAGCATTTTATGTTGGACAGACAGTTGCATTTGTGTGCTGAATCATGTAGTCAGTATTTCAAAGTGTCCTAAAAATTGCTATAGGCTTGGTTTATCACTTTTTTTTCCTGCTTTTCTGTATTCCGTTACCAAGTCAGTTTAGTCGGTTAAGCTTCAGTTTATTACTAAGTTGCCTTCTAAAATCATTTAAAAGGGTTTACTGGAGATGATGTCCTCACTGAATGGATTCTTGCAGGTTGGTATGATGCTACGAGGCATGGGATTTGACAATACCACCTCCCTGTACGTTGCTTCTGGTAAAATATACAATTCTGAAAAATACATGGCTCCGCTTGGCCAGATGTTCCCTCTTTTAGCGACAAAGGATTCTCTTGCTTTACCTGAAGAGCTTGCTCAGTTCAAGGTATTACTTGCGCCAGCACTCTGTTTGTTTACTTGAATACACTGGAGAGCTGCATATCATTTCATTAAAGAAGAGATGGAGTTATTTTTAACACTGAACGAGTATGCATGCATGCTTCTGTTCACCTTTACCACATACAAATTTGGAACAATATGTTAGTCTGAAGTATCTGTCTTGGTTGAGAACAGAAGTTAGATTGGGACCCCGCTCACCAACCTATTCTCTGCAGGGACACTCATCTCGTCTAGCAGCGTTAGATTACACTGTTTGCGTTCAGAGTGAAGTGTTTGTGACAACTCAAGGAGGAAACTTCCCTCACTTTCTGATGGGGCACAGGCGTTACCTGTTTAGAGGGAATTCAAAGACAATAAAACCTGACAAACGGAAGCTAGTTTTATCATTTGACGATCCCAATATCAGGTCAGTTGTTTGGAGCACTCACCATACATTTCGATCAGTAACTATCAATCATTCACTAAATCCATAATTATAAGTGGTTAGCTCATCACTGGCTGCCAGTAGCTGTCAGATCACAGCAATTCGGTTTTCAACTTTGGCCATCTAGATGATAATTCTTTGATAAAACAATTGTTGAAGACTATGTTTTGACCAAAAAGTGGTCCGTTCTTGCTGTTGTTCTGGTTTTTACCTAATCAACTTCTTTAATTAGTATGCCTTCCCAACAGCCCATTGAACTAATCCCTGAATTTTTTTTACACCAGAAGCCTTTCCTAGGTTTTACATTTCTGAATATATTGGTCCAGTCCACAATTTTGTAGCACACCTAAATTTTAATTCTGGCATAATTTTGTTTAGTACTATATTATTAAGATGAGTTGTTTTAATTTCCCTCGTGCAATTTCAGATGGGATCGCTTTAAGCAGAACATGCAGGAAATACTGCAGCACAGCGGCGTAAGGAGCATTGCATTCAGGAAACCTAACGATTCCATATACACCTTCCCGATGCCCGATTGCATGTGTCAGCAAGATGGGTTGATATAGGTTTAGCATACATACGGATAGTATACCACACAAATTGGTGCAGGCAGGCATTTTGTACACTTTGTAACCTCTAGGGTAGTCACCATATAGCAAGATTGACTGGAAATTCGTTGAGTTTTGTTAGTACCAGGGAGGTAGATGAGCTGGGGAGTTAGTTTGGCTGTGGATGTTGAAATATTCCGTTGAATGTATATGTAAAGAGGACTACTAACTACAAAGAAAAGAGAGCTTCCTTCCTTAGCACAGTATTACTACTAGAGCCATTTTCCCGGTCTAGTTTGTAATGTAATTTTTTCCTGCCGGGATTGTATTTTTATCATCATGTTTCCTCAATTAGGTGCACACAATTGGGAAATTCGGTGCACACAATTTGTTATAAAGAAACTTGCGATAGGTAATCACTAATCAGATGCAAGGTCAGCCATGAAACGGCGAACTGCTAGAACATTGTATACTGCATGATCATTTGTACATACACACCAGGCAGCGTACATTTTGAAAAAAAAACGCAACAGGAGTCGGTTTACATCAAACTGCATTCTGCAATACCAATATTATACATGTGAGAAAGCAGAAAGCACACCACACCACACCACAAAGCCGCCCAATCTCAATAGCATCCTGATGCACTGTCAAACTGCCATGACTATCACATATAAAAACAATAATTCAGGCTGACTTCAGCAAGTTACACCTCCGGCGTCTACATGCTATTTGAATCTTCAGAAGACCGCTCAACCTTCTATCGGGCTATGCTGGTTCTGTTAGTTCTCCATTATTTTTCATTGGGCCTGTGTTGGGATGTTGGCTGTAGGCCTTAAAATAACCTGAAGCAACATCATATCATAAATGGTTGTAAACGATCCCAACCTGCATGAAGGGCAGAAGGAGTAGATTGTTGTGGGGCCAACACACTGGAACCCTCAGCGCATCAGGTCCTTGCTTATAGCTTCAACTTTCGGAGTCTTTGTAGATATTTGGCGAGCATAGAAGAAACAGTTTGTGATGGGCTTGTGGTTCACAAAGCTCCAATAGTAGTTGTTGAATGATCCGAATTCCCGAACTACCTACAGGTAAGCATTTCGAAAGTTAAACACAATAAATACAGAATAGACTCTTTATGTACTGATGCTCCAACAGCAGGGCTCTAGTTGACAAAATCCACTGCTATGGAATAAACCCTCAAGAATGATATTCTTGAGGGTTTATTGAATCTGCTAACCTGTACTGGGGCTAACAGGGTGAAGGCACATTCTAACTGTTAAGCCCCATCACCCACTCTATAATCTCTTATCCTAGTAAACTGAACTTCCAAACCCATTGTTTTGTAAACGCGAATTGTCCAACAAATGTTTGTTCTTGGATAGATGACACATAAATTGCCGAACACGAACAACGCATAATAAAAAAAAATAGGCACACTGACATCCCTCCATCATAAGTACCTGATGCACTGATTGCATACTTGTAGGCATAGATAGAAGTATTTGGTAAATTTTCTCAGTAGTAGAAAAGGCGAGCAATTTACCATGTGCTACAAATTGCTATCCTCTAAAAACATAAAGCAAAAAAAAAAAGACAGCAGCTTAAATCCGAAGGTGAAAAGTGCCAAAAGATGAGAGGATAAGCCAGCGAGTACCTGGAGTTCCTTGTGATAGACTCCATTCTGACTGCAATATCTAATAGCATCCATTAACTGATGAATATGAATATTGTTTGCTAATGCCGAAGATTCAGATTAAGTGGTCACTGACATCATAAGAAAAAAAAAATCAGGATCCTTCTTCTATAAGGATAATTAGAGTGTGCAGTCATTCATGGTTTAGGTATTTGGGAAACATGGGGATCAAGAATTACCTCAATAAAAATCGTCAACATGCAAGATCAACTGGGTAAAATTGAATACAAACGGCTAAGATATGAATCAGGTGTAACAGCCCATGGGCCGGGCCACTTGGGCCAAAAGTGGTGTGCGTGCGTGCTAGCAGTGCTAGCAGCAGCACAGGCTTTAGTGCCATACTGCTAGATATGAGTGGGTTAGACTAGGTTAAATAGCCGGTGGTAGAAAACTGTGTAACTCAGCGAGGACTAGCACAAGAAAAGAGATAATGTTCCAGAAACCCGTATACAAAAGAAATTAGACTTGACAGAAAACATCTGACAACTGATGCATATCTACCTAGTTGGTGCATCAGAAATGTTTTTGTCCATGAGGAGTTGGTGTTTATAGTTTCTGCTTTCCTATTAGTCAAATGAGGCAAAGCTCAAAACAATCCATCTAATAAGTGCTGTACAACAATATGAAGACAAAATTTACCAATTTTAATAAAAATGAAGCCTGGTTCAGATCAAGTTTGCCTGATCTTCAGCGTTCAAAAACTACCTAAACCACATACAACACCACTAACTGATATGATAGATATGTTGACGAGGAAAGGTACCATAAGAGCAAATGCACTTTCAATTTCAGAGAAACTACATGCCTCATGCAAGAAACTGAACTGTTGGGAGCAAATTTCATATTAAGGCTTTTGCGTTTTCATACTTGAAATTAGCATTAGATATCTTCTCAACAAATCGGACCGACTCAACTCTAGTGTGGCACAATAGCAGCAGGGTTGGAGGAATTTGGCACATATGGGATGTCATATCAATAATAGCTGAAAGAAGGGTTTAGAGGTTAATTTAATCCCATGAATGGACCTGCATTTTTCTTGATACCACTAATGCTGAGTACAGAAAAAGATTATGCCTACAATTTATATGAAAGATAAATGGAAAAATAGTTTTGTGTTCAAAATCAAATGGATGGGAACAAAAATATAATCAAGAAGCTTACGGCATCACCATAACACCAAGTAATGAGATAGCAAGACCTGTAGCTCCATTTCCTTTTAAGTTCAGGAACAAAAAGGTCCCTTATGACTCCTGAAGCATCTGGTTCAGAATACCAGAGTTCAACTAAGAATAAAAATAGGATAATGCATTTGGTTCATGACTAATGTAGGTTCATGATATGAATAAGATAACCTTAAAAACATGTGCCTGTGGTTTGGATTTTGGAATAAAAAAGCAGCTACTGTTCTCCAGTAGCGGACAGTTAAGCAAATCAATCAAGAGAGATACAGCATTTCAGACATGCATAGTTAAGTTCTTTCTCTCCTACTTTAACTATAAACATAGTAAAAGCGTATCAAAGAAATTAGTCTGGCAATTAGAGAGAGCAATACTCAGATTCCATGATAAGGAATCAATTGGGACAAATACTCATTCATTGTTCCAAAGTATATTAGATGATCCTCCATTTCTTTAAGGAGCCATCACACAGAGTATGAGCTAGCTAACACGTAGTGATAAGATGGTAACTGATTAAAAACAAATACATACATCTGTTAGGATTGATCTCATCCGAATCAATCCAACGATTGAGTCGGACCCCTTGACCGCGTCCTGATCGGGGACGCTCAACCCACCACTGGTCGGCGGACCCCTGTCACACAACGCTATAAAAGGAGAAAGGTCGGGGCCGAGGCACAACACACGAATTTGACCACCGCCACTAACCCACCAAACAACCCTAGAAGGCCCCTCCGATCATGGGCACGCTGCAGTGACGGGAAGCACCGCCGGCCGTGTCGCCGTCCTCTGGACTCTACCGGCCCGTACTGCATCGCTGCTCCCACGGTTACTTTTTCCTACTCTACCTCTCCTGCCAAGCCCGAAGGTATGGGTGTTTACTCCTCTCTCTCTCTCTCTCTCTCCCTCCCTAGATTCTCAAGTTTATACAATGCTAAACCGAAATCACCCGAAGATCCACACCTAGATGATCCCTAATGAGTCTATCAACATCAGATCAGCTGTACCACACATCAATTTCAAGTATGCAGCGCTAAAATTTCAGTGAACCATCGTAAACCAAACAAGAACAGAACAGCGTTAAAATGTTGGGGGAAGAAAAGGGGTTTGTGGGGTTAGTGATTAGAGAACTTATTTGTGAATCCAAGTACAGCAATTGGTGCTAGACCATGAATGAACTCAATTTGGGGAAAATCAGAGATAGCAAAAGAGAAACGAGAGGCAGTAGGAAAGATGACAGGAGATATTTGACCTGAAGAACTGAGACCCATACAGTATAGCAGAGCAGCAGGGACGGATCACCGTGGAGTCACGCGCTGCAGCTGCGTCGTCGCGAACCCCCGGCGCCGCGGCATTCGCACCGCCGCCCAGCGTCAGGTACCCCAAGGTGGACGGCTTCGTCGGGAAGCAGTAGGAGAAGGCCCCGCCGTACGCGCCCGCCGCCTGCCCCACCAGCGACACCGGCAGGCGGCCGAGGCCGAGGAGCCCATCGATGCCGGTGAACAGACCGCTCTGCGCGTGGCCGCACCCGAAGAGGAATCCGAGCACCGCGCCACCGCGTCCGTCGCCATCAGCGTCAGCGTGTCGAAGCTGTACTGTACACGCCCGTTGTGTTGGGCCCGTCGCCGTAGCTGACAACGTACCCGCACTGCGCGCGCGTCTGCGCCGCCAAGCACCCGGACGCGTAGATGCCCAGCCCCGAGCACGCGGACCCGCCGCACAGCACGGCGGCGTACGACGAGGACTGGGAAGGGGTCGAAGAGCGGGTCCTTCTTTCTGAAGCACGACGACGCCGCGCGCGCCCGGCTTGCACTGCACACACGACAGGTCGCTGCCGGTGTCCACCTCCAGCATCTGCGCCACGCCCGGCGTGCCGAGGCTCGCCGTCACCACGTAGTTGAGATCGTGCCGATCTCCTAGCCCCAGTTCACCGGCACCTCCTCAGGATGTACTCCGCCCACCGCTGGTCCCCACGCAGCGTCTCGGCGACTGACGGCGTCGCTAGCGAGGACGTCCGCGAGGGGGCGCACGGCCCGTGCCTCACGCCGCCGGGGACGGCGGGCTGATTGGTCCCATCCGAGCCGAACCGAGGCGCGCGCCATGAGCTCCTCCCCGTGGCGCGCGCGTCCTCTTGCCATTTGCCACTGCTCCTGCGCGCCGGCTGGGGGGGGGGGGGGGGGGGGGGGGGGGGGGGTTGTTTCCTAGCAGGGGCGACGCCGCGCAAGGAGGTACCGACGAGAGGGAAGCCAGGAGAGACGAAAGTAGCGGACAGATGCACATCAAATGGATGGAGTCCACGGGTACTGCTGTTTTCTAGCTTTCAGACAAGTTGATGACTGAGGTTTCCTCTCCATGCATATAGGGCAGATTTGGTCAAATGGCACTATGGCAGGTTGGTTAGGTATTGAAAGATCCGACCAAAAGTGGTTAAGCCTACCCCTTCCCTTCCAAATTTAAAGTCGTTTTAGTTTTGTCATAAGCCAAATTTCTTTAATTTTAACAAAGTTTGTAAAAATACATAAATATCTACGCTATCGAACTAGTTTCATTAGAAAAACCATGGAATATATTTTTTATAATGCATTTATTTGATATTGTATGTTGGTATATTTTTCAATAAATTTGGTCAAAGCTATACGAGTTTGATAAGGTAGAATAATCTTAGAACCTGGGAGTATATTGCAAGTGCAGGCTGGCCAAATGTTGAAGCACGAGCTCAGGCAATGCACTAGTGGGTTCGTGCATGTCTCGTATCTAAAACACGGTGCACTTGTTTTCCGAAAATAAAAATATAAATAAAAGAACAGCAGAAACATGCATAGCAGTGAGAAAAAAAAAATCCATGCTTCATCCAGTGGTTGGCCAGTAGTCCGTAGTCCGTACCAGTGTTCCGTGGTCTCACGTGTTTTTTCAAAAGGTTTTTGCAGGAGCTCCAGCAACTCGTGTTCCGATGGCGACGAGCTCCATGTGGTCGCCGCAGTACTTTGGTCTTGGTCTGTTTGGTGTGGGGGCTCCTGTACAGCTAGATAAGCAACATGGTTTTAAAAGTTCATTAGGTCTAATTAGAGATCAGAGCTACCGGTGTCAGCTCTATTACACGTTGTGTGTCAGCTCCATGAACAAACAGCGTGGAAGAGTGATTTCCTACTGATTTTGTAGCAAAAAATCGATGTCAGAAAAATCGATGTCAGCTGACATCGACAAAGAGATCTGGCTCCGCCCCAGTATGGATTCAACCTTTCAAAGATTTCAATATTTTCCGAATAATAGATCAACATATCGGAAATTGCAGATTCAACAATTTTGAAAAGCTAGATGAACATTTAAAAAATACTACCTTCAACATTTTTCCAAAAATTATTTCAACATTTTTAGCGAATTGATTCAACATTAGTCAAATGCGAGATCAACATTTTGAAAAAAAATGGATTGCATCGTGTCGGTGTTTCGTACCACCGACTAGTGAATGTACGTCGCGCTCTCCTCACTTCCGATGGCTAGCACACGAGGGACACTGGTTCGGGAATGTCCTTACGTCTAGTTTCGGCAGGAGTCTTGTTCCTTGGATCGTGTGCACAGGGCTTACAACGGGGTGCTTGCAAGCAGGTGTTCGTGCGGTGCGGGAATGTGTGTTGTGCGAGTGAGTGCGAGAGAGTGAGAAGAAGGCCCGGTTCCCTTTATATAGACCAGGGACCGAGCAACAATGTTTTTTAGAAATGGAGGGGGTCCCCGACTTAGAGGTCAGGGGCGGTGCCGTGGGCGGGGTCTTCCATATCCTGTCCTCCTAGCCTGGCAGCGAGCTTCGCATGCCTTGTACGACGACTCCTATGCGGCGTGGGCCCCCTACGCGAGGCCTGGCATGTGGCGTGCTCCCGTCCCATCTGCCAACCCCGTGGCAGTGAACAGGACGAGAGTCATGGCTATCAGTCGTACTGGTGATGAGCGGATAGGCGTGAGCTCGAGGCGGGGGTGGGACGTGCAGCCTGTTCCGGCTTTCCCCGACCTCCTCGGTGACTCATGGCCATCTCACACCGTCACCCACCGCTAGGTCCCACCCCCCGTAGGGTCGTACGGGATCTAGCGCTGGGTCAGATCCTTGACCTTGACAAGTCGCCCTGACAGGGGTGGTGATGATGTCGGGGCGCGTGGGCTCGTACGTTCGCGCGTGCCTTCCCCTGACAAGCGTTCTGGGAGGTCTGAGGGGTGTAGCCTCACCCTTGGACCCCTTGACCAAAGATTGGTTCCTTCAGCCGGGTCTTGTCACCAGCGTGGGACAGCCAGTGTGGCCGTGCCCTGCATTGAATGCTCGTCTACACGGAGCCGATCCTCCCGTGTCAACGGTGACGAGCGGGCGAGGTGCTGTGGGACCTACGCGGGCCCTTCTCCAACCTGTGTGGCTCCGATGGCCACGGTCTTCACTCCAGACCTGGGGTGGTCGAGAGGTGGGCCACGTCGTGATCTGGGCTGATCTAGCACGCACTTGGCCTTGTGTGTTGGTATTTATTAACGTTCATGAATAAATACGCAGGCACACGGATATACCGTTGTAGCATTTCACCCATGAGTATTACGAAGGGTATCGTATTTCCCAAAGGAAGGCGGGTAGGTCAAAAGAGTTTACTATTGCATATGAGTATATCATGTATGGGTAGTGTCAATACTCAAGGTAGGGCCAAGATAGATAAATAGATAGTGTGACACACACATGATTCATCTCAAGATAACTAACCTAAGGAGAAGGACTAAGAGTTAGCTCTATGTTCATATGTACTTTCTATATAATGCACAGATTATACAAGCAAACCATACATGCACATTGCATAGACTATCAGTCTATCACCTAGGCGCACGCAGGGAGATAGTTCCCGCACAAGTTACGCCCTGTGAAGTTACTATTGATTTACGAACTCCTACAGCGTACCCGAATGTGGAGGAGTACAAAGGACCAGCAGGGCTGCCATCACCTGCAGCCTACCTCTAACTATCTGTGGGGCAAACTCATAAGCAATAAAGTTATGCAACCTAAGCACCATGCTTGCATTGTTAACAACACTACAGACACCTCGAGCTATTGTATAGAAGGCTAAAGCCACCATAGAAATGGCCATTGAACTGATGCCTGCATAGCACATCGACGCTATACAAGGTATCTAAGCACACAAGATATAAACTATGGTACGGTCTATAAACACATATAAGAGCATGTGATCATATGCTATGAGAGCAAGGGTATACGACTAACATACGAGCGTATAAGCCTAGCACATGAACATGGCACGAACACATAAGCAACTCATGCATATGAGAACCAAGCACAGCACTATATAAAGAAGATATATCTTTGAAGTAGAATAAAGTCAACCTAGGAATAAAAGATACAAGAGCCATACCCTAGACTCCAAGGAGACCTAGAACCTGAAGCAGAGCTACTCTAGCCTAACTCCACTAACTTGGAAACTAAGAGGAAGAGAGTGAATCACTAGTTGTGTGTGTCTCTAAATGGAGCCCCTCCCCTCATATATATAAGCACCAAGAGGCAGCATCTCCGAAGGAATCTTCAGGGAATCTCCTACCACCACCTTTAGGACATCACCACAGGCTCCCACATGGAAGGTGGAGATGAAAGGGCACAAGGGCGGTTCGGCCGAACCAAGGGTTCAGCCGACCCCCATGTGGCACCTTTCTCCATCGCCTTCATGTGGGAGACTGACATGTGGACCCCTATGACGGTTGTGTGCGTTATCCAGTGGATTGAGGCACTTTTGTTAGTTTGTGGACCCTTCAATCCATGCGATGCACACGTGGCAGACTCTCATTTTTCGGAAGCGTGCTTCTTGGATCCATAGAGGGTGGTTTTCCTTTATTTTGTGATTATTCACCTGCAACCAAATATTCTCCAAGGGCAAGTGGAAGTACATTATTTGAAACCAAATATACGTGTAAAAAATGCCAATCCTACTTTATTGTTAAATATATTGACGGTCATTTTTGTACTTAACGACCGTCAACACCTTGATGGGCTGTTTGACCTTTTTAGCTCCTGATGGCGTCTGTCTCCCTCCCTAAAGGTACCCCTGGTACGGGAACCTGTCACATCAGCGTCTGGCTCCAGCGACGGCATCCGGTAGCAGCGGCGGCGTCCTGGCCAAGACCAGCGGCCGTGGACGGTAGCGGGGCGCGCTGTGCCGGTGCCAGGGCGGGCGGTGCGATGATGGCGGCGCTCGCGGGGCAGCGGCGTCGGGTGAGAGAGAGAGAGGGGTAGGGTTGGCGAGAGTTGGCATATCCAACGGATGAAACTATTTGCATGATAATATCGGAAGCCACGTAATATATGGGCTTGCGGAAGCTATACAGGAATACCGGTTTGGTGTAGCAGCAGTAGCCCGCAACCCGCTAGGAGGCCCATCTGATCGCGGCGGTACTTTGGTACTTTACCTAAGTCTCCCTGGGCCTTACTAATGTGTGTGACAAGAAACCGAAACGGGCTAGCTCTTTGAAAATCTAGGACCTATTTCTTTGAGTGCAGATTTTGAGCTTTTCTGAAAAGCTGTTGCTGGCCTTTTGCTTCTAAAAAAGCTAACATTAGCTTGTAGAAGATGTAGTTAGCTTTCTGAGTAAAAAAGCTAGGAAAAGTGCACAAAATTGAGCTTTCCATCATTTCATATAAATTCAACTTTTTTAGGCTTCCCGTTTTTCTGAAACTACATGAGAATATCGCTGTTTATTTGAGCTTCCAGTTTTTCACGCTGAAAAACTGCCAAGTAACTCAAACAGGGCCCTAATCATCAAGCTCCAGCTTTGGGCCATCCCCGTGTCATCCAAGACGGGTCGGGAGAAATGTACAAGTCCTTTACTGATCCAAGCAGCCCTTTACTGATCCAAGCAGCCCGCGGGCCTCTCTCACCTCATCAGTCAACATTGGTTGGTTGCATGTAGCTAGCCTGGTCGCTATCCATGAGCCTGGCTCATCCCAGCTAGGTTGATCGCATGCAGGCTTTTATGTTTGGTTCCTTGTATGCATGTAGCCTGATTCGGAAGAGAAGTTTTTTGGTTGCCCGCATGAGTACAAATCATGTAACACGAATATGTCACTAAAATGTTAATTACTTAAGGTATTATGCCATAATAAATTTTAATTTACCTAATCCCATCTTAATTTGATTTGAAATCACTTAATATTCATTAATTATGTGCTAATAACGTCATTAGCTATGCTAATCTTGCACAGCGCGAGCCTGGCTCACCGGATCCGTCCAGCCCACCAAACGCGAGCGCATGCATCCGAGCGGCCTGGCCCAGCCCTCATACAAGCTACCAAACGCGCCCAAGGTGATCACCCACCCTCCCACCCGGCCGTCCCAACACAACACAACACCAATCCGAGATCTAGAGGCATCTCGCTAGCCTTCTCTTCGGCGGCGGGGCAAAAACCCTAACCTTCTCGGCGGCGGAATACGGAGGCGATGGATCTGGAGGCGAAGCTGGGTGAGAACGGCCACGGCCACAAGAGGTCTGATCTGGATCTGGAGGCGAAGCTGGGTGAGAACGGCCACGGCCACAAGAGGTCTGATCTGGATCTGGAGGCGAAGCTGGGTGAGAACGGCCACGGCCATAAGAGGTCTGGTCTGGATCTGGAGAAGGCCGAGGGTCAAGTGCTTCAGGGCGGCGATGCTAAAAGGCCGCGCGAGGCCAACAACGGCGACCACCGCAGCGCCATGGAGACGGATGAGGAGGAGGAGGAGGAGGAGGAGCTGGGGCCGGAACGTTGCTTTGAGTTGCACCGCAATAGTTGGCTCTGGATGTTCGGCAATAACGGCGCCATCCCCTTCGAGGCCGAGAGTACATATTCGTCTGCACATCTCTCTTGTTTTTCCTCGTCTTGATCAGCTTTTCCTCGTCTTGTTCATCTTGTTGGAGCTTTCTTCAGTCGTGGCCAACGGATTAGGATCCACTCAAAAACCGTAATTTCAAATCCGTAGCATTTGTTTCTTTTCTTATATCAAGGAGGCATGATTAGACGCGTGAACTTGCCGGGGACTGGTGCTTGAGATCAATGGTAGGAGGTTTGTCTAGCCAGACGGGGTGTAGGTTAGAAAAAACGTCATGATGTGGGTCATCCGTTTTAGATCCTGTTGTTTACACAACCTACTGATTCTATGTTAGAAAGAATAAAAGATAATACTAAATGTTAATATGAACCCCGTTTCAATCCGATATTGGCTTGAGATCTATGTGATTTCCCCATATATTTGCTCCTAATTACATTGCTTGTCAAATGTTTATAGTAAAAAAAAAATCCCCTTTCCAAGCCATTTTATCATATCCAGCTAGGAGTAACAGTTTTTCCTTATACATAGCATTTGTTTGCTTCATCATTAATCAATTGTGATGTCAAGGGATAGATGACTGGACTAACAAATAACCCCCTTCCTTTTTCAGCTCAGTACCCTCCCATGCGCTACACGGACATACCGGTGCTGCCAGTAACTGGTGGATCTGGTTCTGGTGATACCATGGAGGTCTTCTTCGTCAAGGTGACTCAGATCACCAGCGACCTCCAATGGCCACTAGATGTCTATGGCATCGTCGCTGTGCGCGATTCCCTGGACCGGAAGCGCATCTACCTCTTCAGGCGTGGCAGAGATAATTGCCAGACCCTCACCTCTCAGGCATGTTCAAACATCTGTGTTTCAACTTCTGTCCTATTCCATCGCCCATTTAATCTACTATAAGCATCTCAATGCATATATATGGTGTAATCTGCTTGGTAGTACTGGTAATATCAGCTGATTTTTATGGCGTTTAGCTCCAAGCTAGCATTCGGAAGAAATATTTATACAGGTTGATACTGTGAATTAGGATCAGAACCTTTCCATCAGAGATACTTTATGCATGTTGCTGCTGGCTCTTAATACGTAAATAGTATAACTTGGTTATATTTTTAAAAATATATCAAATGTAGTTTTTATAGTTGGTATCCACTTCACTTCTTGGTTGGCTGGCCCTGACTGATCCTTGAATCTTCATTTTAGAATACGCTATTAAGTGGTTTTGTATGTGCATCACTGGTGAAATAAATTGCTGGCTGCTGATTCACCTTTAGTGATGGTGTTCCCAAAGGCAATTGAAATTTGCTGGCCTTTAATTTGTCTGGCTGCTGATGCACCTTTTTGTTGGTGTTCCTAAAGGCAATTGAAATTTGCTGGCCTTTAATTTGTGTGCCACTGTATGCAGGATTCTCTTTTGCAACTTACAGGTCCTAGCCGAGCTATCGTGCTGTGGGATGAGCCTGTTTTTGAGATTGACCTGAAAGTGAAGGACAAAGGGAGTTCATTGTCTGAAGATGACAAGATTTTATGCTTGGATTTCTTTGGATACAACAACATCTCTTACAGAGGCAATCTCAGTTACACCAGAACAAGGGTGCTTTCAAGCAAGCATAGCACAGTGGAGGTCAGGTACGCTCATGTCAAGCGCTCCGTGGAGGCGACCATCACTGCCCGCATCAGCAAGGGATCAGGCAACTTTAGTGCGCGCCTCACTGCCTGCAACACGAGCATTGGTGAGGATGTAGTGCTGCTGGACACCAGAGGCAAGGAGGTGGTCGTCAACAAGGATGGGCAGGTCACACTGCAGCGCCGAGTAGTCGTCGTGGAGGAGGGGGCTGAACTGATCCTTGGCATCAAGGCTGAACAGCTAGGTGATGCTGGCGAGAGCAGCACTAAGCTTGAGAAGTTTGGTTTTGTAGCTAAGTCAGCCCGGAGAGATGATGGCTATTTTCACATTGGATCCTCGAGCCTGCACATGGTGGTTGCATGGTCTGTTCTTCTTTAGATTACTTCAGAACTGTGTGTCATCGAACCACGACATGGCTCGCCACTGACTTGGTGATGCTATTACCTGGCAAACTAGTGTTGCTTCCTGCAGGTGGTTTAAGTTATGTACTTCTTTTGTAGTCAGTGTGCATAGTGTTATAACATATGTATGTAAGATGCTTGTGAACTGATGTCTGGTACTTGTTGTGGTTATGCTGCCATGCAGATTTAATTTATGTAAGCCTCTAGCCCTGATTATATCTATTTCTTTGTCGAGTCAGTATGCATTTTGATTTATATGTTACATAAACAACTACCTCCATCCATAAATATATGAAGTTTAGGACAAACAAATTAGTTTAAAAATGGACTAATTTGCTTGTCCTAAACATCATATATTTGAGGACGGAGGGTATAATTCATCCAACTGATGAGTGTGTGCGATGAACATTTCTGCCACCTGGTTACTCTATTACATTTCGTGAGAAAATAATAAGATATTTACCACTGCTCTGTTGGGCTTCGTCAAGCTGCCATGGTCAACATGAGCCCCTCGGTACACTGGTTTCGTGGCCATCTTGATTATTTACCCTCTTCTCCACTTTCGTTTCATTCATTTACATTTTCTGTTCCTAACTTGGGCTTCGTCCATTTATTTCGTGGCCATCTTGATTATTTACCCATTTCACCACTTTCATTTCATTCATTTACATTTTCTGTTCTATTCACTGGCACAGGAATTGATCGGACTGCCCTCGTCGCCAGGAAATAAAAAGTTCCTTCGGTTCATCCAAAGCAACCGCTGGAACCTGGCACCATGAATCTTTCTCTTAGAAAAAAATTTCTTGTATGCCACTAAACATTATACCATTCCCTTATGTGATATATAAAATTTTGAGTTTACTTACGTCAAAGTCCAATGACCAAGTAATAACAGCAAAAGGTGGTGGAACCGTGGAACGTGAAGGCAACCATTTCTACATTCATAAGGCCTTTTCTATAAATTGTCGAAAAAAGTTTTCGATCCTCTTTCTTGTTTTTTGGATCTGGAAAGCTTAGAGCGCGGGTCGGGCGTGTCAGTAAGCACTGATGGGCGAAGGCACCGTAGCCGCTGATGCTCGCTAGGAGAGGGTGTGATACCATGGAGGTCTTCTTCGTCAAGGTGAATCAGATCACCAGCGACCTCCAATGGCCACTAGATGTCTATGGCATCGTCGCTGTGCGCGATTCCCTAGACTGGAAGCGCAACTACCTCTTCAGTCGAGGCAGAGATAATTGCCAGACCCTCACCTCTCAGGCATGTTCAAACATCTGTGTTTCAACTTCTGTCCTATTCCATCGCCCATTTAATCTACTATAAGCATCTCAATGCATGTATATGGTGTAACCTGCTGGGTAGCACTGGTAATATCAGCTGATTTTTATGGCGTTTAGCTCCACGCTAGCATTCGGAATAAATATTTATACAGGTTGATACTGTGAATTAGGATCAGAACCTTTCCATCAGAGATACTTTATGCATGTTGCTGCTGGCTCTTAAAACGTAAATGGTATAACTTGGTTATATTTTTAAAAGTATATCAAATGTAGTTTTTATAGTTGGTATCCACTTCACTTCTTGGTTGGCTGGCCCTGACATGCAAGATTTCAGTAGGTGGGCACATTCCTGATCCTTAAATCTTCATTTTAGAGAATGCTATTAAGTGGTTTTGTATGTGCATCACTGGTGAAATAAATTGCTGGCTGCTGATTCACCTTTAGTGATGGTGTTCCCAAAGGCAATTGAAATTTGCGGGCCTTTAATTTGTCTGGCTTCTGATGCACCTTTAGTGATGGTGTTCCTAAAGGCCATTGAAATTTGCTGGCCTTTAATTTGTGTGCCACTGTATGCAGGATTGTCTTTTGGAACTTACAGGTCCTAGCCGATCTATCCTGCTGTGGGATGAGCCTATTTTTGAGATTGACCTGAAAGTGAAGGACAAAGGGAGTTCATTGTCTGAAGATGACAAGATTTTATGCTTGGATTTCTTTGGATACAACAGCATCTCTTACAGAGGCAGTCTCAGTTACACCAGAACAGAGGTGCTTTCAAGCAAGCATAGCACAGTGGAGGTCAGGTACGCTCATGTCAAGCGCTCCGTGGAGGCGACCATCACTGCCCGCATCAGCAAGGGATCAGGCAACTTTAGTGCACGCCTCACTGCCTGCAACACGAGCATTGGTGAGGATGTAGTGCTGCTGGACACCAGAGGCAACGAGGTGGTCGTCAACGAGGATGGGCAGGTCACACTGCAGCGCCGAGTAGTCGTCGTGGAGGAGAGGGCTGAACTGATCCTTGGCATCAAGGCTGAACAGCTAGGTGACGCTGGCGAGAGCAGCACTAAGCTTGAGAAGAAGTTTGGTTTTGTAGCTAAGTCAGCCCGGAGAGATGAAGGCTATTTTCACATTGGATCCTCGAGCCTGCACATGGTGGTTGCATGGTCTGTTCTTCTTTAGATTACTTCAGAACTGTGTGTCATCGTACCATGACTTGGTGATGCTATTACCTGGCAGACTGGTGGTGCTTCCTTCAGGTGGTTTAAGTTATCATGTATTTGTTTTGTAGTCAGGACTTGTTGTGGTTATGCTGCCATGCAGCTTTAATTTATGTAAACCTCTAGCCTTGTTTATATCTATTTCTTTGTCGAGTCAGTGTCCATTTTGATTTATATGTTACATAAACAACTACTACCTCCATCCATAAATATATGAAGTTTAGTACAAACAAATTAGTTCAAAAATGGACTAATTGGCTTGTCCTGAACATCATATATTTGAGGACGGAGGGTATAATTCATCCAACTGATGAGTGTGTGCGATGAACATTTCTGCCACCTGCTGGTTACTCTCTATTACATTTCGTGAGAAAATAAGATATTTACCACCTGCTCTGTTGGGCTTCGTCAAGCTGCCATGTTCAACATGAGCCCCTCGGTACACTGGTTTCGTGGCCATCTTGATTATTTACCCTCTTCACCACTTTTGTTTCATTCATTTACATTTTCTGTTCCTAACTTGGGCTTCGTCCATTTATTTCGTGGCCATCTTGATTATCCACTTTCATTTCATTCATTTACATTTTCTGTTCATATTCACTGGCACAGGAATTGATCGGACTGCCCTCTTGGCCAAGAAATAAAAAGTTCCTTCGGTTCATCCAAAGCAACCGCTATAACCTGGCACCATGAATCTTTCTCTTTGAAAAAAGTTTCTTGTATGCCACTAAATATTATACCATTCCCTTATGTGATATATAAAGTTTTGAGTTTACTTAGGGGGTGTTTGGGAGATAGGACCTAAACTTTAGTCCTGTCACATCGGACGTTCGGATGCTAATTAGGACGACTAAATATGAGCTAATTACAAAACTAATAGCAGAATTTCTAAGCTAAATCGCGATACGAATCTATTAAACCTAATTAATTCATCATTAGCGAATGGTTACTGTAGCACCACATTATCAAATCATGGACTAATTGGGCTTAATAGATTCGTCTCGCGATTTAGCTTGGGGTTGTGCAATTAGTTTTGCAATTAACCAATATTTAATACTCCTAATTAGTGTCCAAACATCCGATGTGATAGGGGCTAAATTTTAACCCCTGTGTGCCAAACACCCTCTTACGTCATTACGTGCCAGTATTCTCTTCCGTGCTATCTCGGTTACTTACTCAAAATCCAATGAAGAAAGACGTTTCTGTCCAATTTTCTTACGTACCGCTGAAATGCAAAGGGTGAAAACTCCATTCACCTAATAAAAACCACAATTCTAACACTTCAAAAAAAATCCTAAAATAAGTGCAATCCTTCGCTTTGGACCACAAGGAGGGCCTACTTAATTAGCTTAAAGATAACGGGTCAAAATACATTTGCTAGTCTCAATTACTTTGCATGCCGTAAATTTACGCTAAGGAAAAAGAAAAGACAACATGCCTAAATAGTTGGATTTGGATAGTTCATAAGGAATTTGACAATGATATTAATTCGTCTCGTGATATGATATGATCAAATTAGACAAACATGCATACTCCCTCTGTCTAAAAAACAAATCACCCAAGAAATTGTAGGATGGATTAAAAAAACAAGGAGTTAAAATGACCTTATGACCTTATTTATTTTGGTGCCAGTTGGCTGATGCATACATGTATGCATACAAGCACGTACCAAATTAGGTGTAATAACTTATTTTTTTGACAGATTTTGAATGATAATATCCGTATCAAAATAGTTGCCACTGACACTTAGTCATGACATTTGACCATTTATCTTATTCAAAAATTATTTAAGCATCATTAAATTTTTTTTGTTTGCGGCTTACTTTACCATCATAGGTATTTTAAGTACAACTTATCTTTTCGTACATTTACAATAAATTTTTAAATAAAATGAATGGTCAAATGTATCCGAAAAAATTAACAGCGATAAATATTTTGCTATGAAAGAAGTATATAATGATTTATTTTTGGACGAAGGGACATGGAAAATCCTATAGCAAATTCCCTGTATGCCATTAAAAATTTAATTCATGCCATCAAAATTTAATCCATCCCCGCAGTGCCACTGAAAATTTAAATCCATCCCGTACGTGCCATTCCGTTGGATTCTACCGTCACTTGCCGTGAAGGCGGAGGTGTTCGACGCCGGGATACGGCATGAATAGGAGAAGGGTCTCGAAACCTATACCGTCCCCAGTCCCCACCACTGCCTCCCGCTTAGCGACAAAACCCCAACTCCCCACCCACTGCCCTCCCGCTTACAGACAAAAACCCCCACCGCCCCACCAGCGTCGTCCACACGCTGTTGTTCTCCGCCCCACTCTTGCTCTCCGCCAGCGCCGCCGCACGGATTCGACACCTGGTGCCCGCTCCGCCGTCCTCGCTGATCGCGATGGCTGAGCCACAGGATCCGCTCGCGGTACGCACCCAGTTTCTCTCCCATCCCCCAGTTCGCTCGTTATTTTCAACCATATTTGGACTGCGGGCGTGCTCGCATCAATGCGGTTTTTCCCCTTTTAAAATCAAGTGGTTTTTTCCCCTTTTAAAATCAAAGTTCGATGGATTATTACTTGGGGAAGTAGTCCAGCGGCCTGCGCCGCTGCGCGCGTGCGGGATATTTCTATTTTTTAGGATAAATGATTTCCTTATGTCCCTAACCCTAAAATAACACCTGCTCTTGTCATATACTCTTTGTTTTTGAGTTTTTGGTGCTGTTCTCTCCGTGGAGGCGGAATTAGGAATACTAGTTGCAATGTCGAGTAATGTCTATGTGTGTAACATGTGCTGGTAACACCAGGTCGACCGATTATAATTCTGCTCTAACGATTTGGTCGGAAAATGATAAATCTTTGGTCTTTTTATGCAATATACAGTGGGTTCCTTCAGTGGATATCGACGTAATGGATCCGTCCCTCCAGGGGTACGAGCACGTGATGAATTGGATGGCGCAGCGGGATTTGGATCGTGCCGGCCCGGGGCAGGACAATCTCTTCCGCGACGTCCCCCTCACTTCTGCGACGGAAGGGTGGCGTCGTGTCAACTTTCTGTACCCTGACAGGCCGACGGTCTCCATACTAATCGACGAGATCGATTCCTACCTTGCGGCCATACAGAGGGGGGATGGGAAGTGGCTCAAGTTCTCCGACCGCCCTATTCCACTTCCAGCAGACCACCCTGCAGTTGAGAGTATGGACGTAGAGTCATCTTACATTGACCTGACCCGTGGCTTCATCAGGTACTACATTCGATCCCATCTTTGTATTAGTCATTACCATGATCTTTCTAGGATTAAACAATTAACTACAACTGATTACTAAGTATGCTATAAATTTGATTATTCTTGCCCAAACCAGAGGTAGCTTATCTTTTCTTTCTTGAAAATTACATCAAATTTAATCTTCAGGGTGATGGCCAAATATTTTTTTCTTGAAGCAGCAGTATTGTTCTTTAAATTAGTGCGGTAGACATTTGGTTTGGTTATGGTCCTGAAGCATTTTAGTATGTTTCTGGATTACCTAAGCATTTTTTGGGACCAACTTGCTTACAAACTCTATCTTCAGATGATTTAGATTGCTACTAACCCTTTTTCTTCCACTTGATTTTGTGTGTAATTTTGTGGGCTATACCCTTGTGAATAATTTCAATTCTGCCAATGATTATAATGTGCCCAGAAGGATTGTCAAAACATAATTCTACAATTGGCACCAAATTTCCTTTTTTTTTCTTTTTGTAGGGAAATAATATTATTACTCAACACTCACTCCTGGAAAACTGAAGGTGCATTCCCTAGTAGTGACCAGTGCTTTTCATGTTGCGTTTGCAGGGAGCAGTTGGTGTTCGGAACTCCAGTGTTGACTAATCTCTACCATGTGCTTTTTCATTTCAATCCAAAACTTGGATTAATGAATCCAGAAATGATAAGGCAAAGGAAGGCGCTGGTTCAGTTGATACTCCTATTCTGTGAAGCTGTTCGCTTCAGGCAAATGCGAGCAAGGCTTCTGGAGATCATGGAGGATGGCCAGAGTGTCACTTTACCTCGGAAGATGTGGCCATGGCTTCAGAAATGGTCCACAGCGTCAACGTTTGCCCTGAACTGCAAGGAAAGAGAGGGACGTGGCAATATGCAGGACGACCCTCGTCTGTTGCGAAGCGTTGAGGGTCTTGAAATCAAGAGCAGAGAGGACGTACCTGGTTTCCTTGGCCTCATTTTGCACAGGACCGTTGTTCCTACTGCTCAAGCTGTAGTACGATAGGGAGGGTGTGGCTGGTGTTTTTGGCCTCAATAGGAGGGAGGAGAGTGTTGGTACAGCGATGACTTAGATTCATTTGCGCCACGGTATTAAAGCTGCTTGTGCATGTGTGTCGAGCTACTATATACAGTCCTGGAACACCGTGCCAGAAAATATGCCACGCTATGAAGTTTTGACGATTGGTGCTCGAGTGTTTTGTTTGCCTTTTGTTATGTTAGATTCTAATGCAACTTTCTTTGTTTGCTCTGCTTCTTATATCATTAAGCTGTTCTTTCTTTCAATGTAGTTGGCACTGCATCTTGGATTTGAGTTGTAGTGTGACCTGCGACTTTTTGAGGTTGGCTGCCTCATGTTTAGGGCCATGGTAGCCGATGTTTTGATGTGGGAATCAACTGGCAGAACCAGCATGATCACAACCACAAGACATAATGAGATATAAAATTATCCACAAGAGATACAAAATTGTGGCTTAGGATTGATATGTACACTTGTAATTCCGTCCAAATTCTGTTGTTGTTATTAATGTGACTCAAATTTGCCTGAATGTTCTCTCATGGTCAAGTTATGCTTTTGCAGGCATCCAGGCACGATCCTTGTTTTTTATGTATTTTTTTACAGTGATATATAGTTGAATTGGTGGTTAAAGCAATGAATGCATATGAAAAGGCCAGGTAAATTTTAAACGATGGCATACTGCATTTGAGTGCCTACAGTCACAGTTGGTGCCATTGCAGGTATCTATAGTGGCTGACCGTACATTCTTTATCTCCTTCTATAGAGAGGCTTTGTAAAGGAAAAAATCCTCGGCGCACCTTAATTTATTTGGTGTTACAAAATTCTTTGTGTCTAGCATGGCTATTTTCTTACTGGTGAGCATGTTATTGTACAGTCACATAAAAGATCAATGGCTTACAACATCTCAACATTGCAAGTAGCTAATATTAATTGGGGGAAAAATACAGCCCTTCACGGAAAAATATCAATGTTAACTAACAACGACAACAAGAAAATACCTCATCAACACAGGCCATATCTAAGCAATCTAACTGTTGAAAAGGGCATCCACTTAGATGATTGTGAAGGATGCTGACGAAATGTTACCTCAAGATATATGGCACCCTATCTGATCTGTTTGTAATTCCAATCGTACCTGAAAGGCAATCAAAGTCCAATGACCAAGTAATAACAGCAAAAGGTGGTGGAACCGTGGAACGTGAAGGCAACCATTTCTACATTCATAAGGTTTTTCTAACTCTTTTTTATACAAAAACCTGTTTGGCACACAGGAATTTTTTTTGACCAAATTGGTTTTTGTGCTGTCTACCCAACACTATATGATTTTCCTCTCATAGCACCTTTCTCTGACCAAGAAATTCTTGCAGCAGTCAAAGATGTTCCAAAAGACAAAAGACCAGATGGTTTTGGTTTGGGCTGCTACCATTTTTTTTTTTTTTTTGCAACTTACTAAGCACCACATACATCAAACTTTCCGGGATTTTCATAACTGCATTCTAGATCGTGTGAGAATCAGCAGATCTTTCATGGTTCTTCTTAAGAAAAATAAAGATTATTGCACTCCAGATTCATATCAACCAATCTCTCTGTTAAATTGCCCAGTAAAATTGGTAACAACAGTTCTCTCTGCAAGATTCCAAATGGAAATTTAGCGAATCAAGAGCAAACTGGTTTTGTTAAGAGAAGATGTATAGCAGGCAACTTCATGGTTGCTGCAGACTTAGTTCAATACTTCAATGTTGCGAAAAAAGGAAAAAGAGAGCTGACATCCTTAAACTTGATGAAAGCTTTTGACACAGTTTTCTTGGGAATGCCTGTTCAGGCTTTTGCAAGTGAGAGGCATCCCAAAAAAATTGTATCAACTGGACGTCAGCTTTAAAAGCAGCATCAAAGACGGCGGTTTTATCAAATGGCACACCGGGACCCTGGATTCAAATGAGAAAAGGGCTTCGTCAAGGGGATCATCTTTCACCTGTGCGTTGCATAATAGTTGCAGACATCCTTCAACAAACAATCAACCGTTTTACACCGGAAGGGGTTCTAAGACACCCATTCTACCCAACAGCCCTTGCCTAGTTCTACAATATGCAGACGAAACTTTGATCATTATCGAAGGAGATACTGTACAAGTGAAATGGTTACATGAGATCCTCACTGATTTTGCAAAGAAACACTGGTGTTAATGTCAATTCTTTTAAAGTCCACCTTTATCTCTATATGTTGGAATGATTAGGAAATTCAAAGCATCTCAAACATCTTAAGCTGTCCAATTTCATCCTTCCCTCAAATCTATCTTGGCCTGCCACTATCCCACGTGAAATCCAGTCCAAGATCCTGTGATCCTGTCTAAAATCGATACTAGTATTGACACTTTCTCCAGGAGAGGTATAACCAGTGGTGGGAGGCGGCTCATTTTAACTAACTCAGCCGTGACGACTAGATTAGCCTACTTGATGTCGTGTTTAAGGGTCCCTGAATGGCTGATTGTTGGGGGGAAATATTAACGACCTCCTAATGCCGCTTAAAGCAACCGTCATGAAGGCCCAGGCCCACCTGCGGTAATTACGATTACCGCCGACCCAGTAGAGGCAGAGAACATCCCACTCCGTCTCGCCCGACCCAGGGCCCCGGGGTCGGACAATCCCGACCCCTCGATGGCGGGACTCCGCCTCGCCCGACCGCGGTCCCAGGGTCGGGAGCGCCCGACCCCTCGCCGCAAGGCTCCGCTTCGCCCGACCCTGGGCGTAGGGGGTCGGACTCATCCGCCCACGAGACAAGTGTCCACCTCGGGCGCAGACCGACGGACGAGGGAGCGGATCTTGTGGGCCCCCCCAGCGGTCTCGCCATAAATGCACCGCGGCTCTGGCACACAGAAAGGCGCCCGCGCCCCTCGACGTGACCCGCCACAAGTACCCGAGCGGAACACTGTAGCCTAAGACTACACGAGGAGCGGTGGATTTTGTTTTTTTTTAATTTTTCAATATCCTTTAGTACCGGGTATTTGAACTGGTACTAAAGGGTCCCTTTTATTACCAAAATAGCAGTACCAAAATAGCCTTTAATTTGTCTGGCTGCTGATGCACCTTTAGTGATGGTGTTCCTAAAGGCCATTGAAATTTGCTAGCCTTTAATTTGTGTGCAACTGTATGTAGGATTCTCTTTTGCAACTTACAGGTCCTAGCCGATCTATCCTGCTGTGGGATGATCTGGATCTGAGGCGAAGCTGGGTGAGAACGGCCACGGCCACAAGAGGTCTGATCTGGATCTGGAGACGGCGATGCTAAAAGGCCGCGCGAGGCCAACAACGGCGACCACCACAGCGCTATGGAGACAGAGGAGGAGGAGGAGGAGGAGGAGCTGGGGCCGGAGGGTTGCTTTGAGTTGCACCGCAAGAGTTGGCTCTCGATGTTCGGCAGAAACGGCGCCATCCCCTTCGAGGCCGAGAGTACGTATTCATCTACACATCTCTCTTGCTTTTCCTCGTCTTGATCTGCTTTTCCTCGTCTTGATCATCTTGTTGGAGCTTTCTTCAGTCATGGCCAACGGATTAGGATTCCACTCAAAAACCGTAATTTCAAATCCGTAGCATTTGTTTCGTTTCTTATATCAAGGAGGCATGATTAGACGCGTGAACTTGCTGTGGCTGCTGCGGGCGAGCGGCGGCGGGGGCAGCTGCGGATGGCGAGCGGCAACATTTGAAGAGGATGCGTTGACCCTTATAACTGAAAAAGCTCATTCCATCTGTCCAGCCAGCTCAGCTTCCTCGTCACCATCAAACTCTTGCTCTACTCCTTTCACCTGCCAAAGCAGTATGACAAATTAGCACAATAGAAATCTTAAGGCCTGCCACTGAGAATCAATGGATAATCTCCCCCTTTATGAAAAACAAATTATATGGAACAATTGCAATAGGAACTCATTTCCTGAATATCAGCACATGACAAGCAATCTAGTTATCAAATAGAAAACATCTTTCACATGAGCCACAAGCATTAACGACCGTCAGCAAGAATGTATAAATCACATCACGTTACCTCAGGTACATAGTGCATAAGCATGTTTTCTATCCCAGACTTCAATGTGACGGATGAACTTGGACACCCTGCAGGCACCTTGCATTTTAAGCTTAACTATCCCTGTTTCTCTGAAAGGATAGTATCCTAGTGAGACGAAGGAATCCAAATATTCAATATCAGCAGACAGCATGCTGGGGAGGGAGAGAAAGACTAACGGATCAAACCCTCGGTATTCAATGTCACCACCATCATCTTGAACAGCTGGCCGAATGCGAGTCTCCAACAATTCTTTTATCATGGCAACTATTTCTGAATCATCCTAGGAGGAAAGAGTATAGGATCTTCAGTATCACAACCAAATGCTAGCCAGTATACCATAGGCAGTTGTCGAAGTGTTCCCAAGTCAAGATAACAAAATGGTACAATCAGAGGGTTGTGGGTTTCAAACATTTTTTTACCTAGGTGGCAGTAAAGCACTATTATAGATTACTAGGATTAGGTTCTGAGGCATGTTGCGTAAAGAGCACACAGTCAGATGTTTTAGTATCTCTATTTATCTCGTCATTACAGGTCACAGCTTCAAATGAGTTGATGTTGATGATCAGAATAATTTTATTTCTAAGCTATTCTGTACCCTGGTATTCTGTGAATAAGCTTCAAATGAGTCAGAACCTAACAGTATTGATGAGAGGCATTAGCATAAATAAGATTGTGTGTTTGTCAGCATTTCCTATCTGCACTTCATTGCTAGTTAGAGAATCTGGAGTCCAAAACTCCAAAGAAAAAACAAAGCATATCTCCTAGTAGTTCATAAACATGATTTTTAGTCTTTTTTCGACAATGAAGACAAACCAAACCTAACAACAAATTAAAAAATGGCAATATTTCAGTATTTGCCTCCTGCCAACATTTCAGATGACAATATGAGCTCTAATCTTAATTAGCCTAAATTAGAAAATCTAACCATATCACAAAAGCATATCTACATATCCAGATGGGTAAATTTAATAGAAGGAATCATTGATGACTTCATGGGCTATTTGACCTTTTTAGCTCCTGATGGCGTCTGTCTCCCTCCCTAAAGGTACCCCTGGTACGGGAACCTGTCACATCAGCGTCTGGCTCCAGCGACGGCATCCGGTAGCAGCGGCGGCGTCCTGGCCAAGACCAGCGGCCGTGGACGGTGGCGGGGCGCGCTGTGCCGGCGCCAGGGCGGGCGGTGCGATGATGGCGGCGCTCGCGGGGCAGCGGCGTCGGGTGAGAGAGAGAGAGAGAGGGGTAGGGTTGGCAAGAGTTGGCATATCCAACGGATGAAACTATTTGCATGATAATATCGGAAGCCACGTAATATATGGGCTTGCGGAAGCTATACAGGAATACCGGTTTGGTGTAGCAGCAGTAGCCCGCAACCCGCTAGGAGGCCCATCTGATCGCGGCGGTACTTTGGTACTTTACCTAAGTCTCCCTGGGCCTTACTAATGTGTGTGACAAGAAACCGAAACGGGCTAGCTCTTTGAAAATCTAGGACCTATTTCTTTGAGTGCAGATTTTGAGCTTTTCTGAAAAGCTGTTGCTGGCCTTTTGCTTCTAAAAAAGCTAACATTAGCTTGTAGAAGATGTAGTTAGCTTTCTGAGTAAAAAAGCTAGGAAAAGTGCACAAAATTGAGCTTTCCATCATTTCATATAAATTCAACTTTTTTAGGCTTCCCGTTTTTCTGAAACTACATGAGAATATCGCTGTTTATTTGAGCTTCCAGTTTTTCACGCTGAAAAACTGCCAAGTAACTCAAACAGGGCCCTAATCATCAAGCTCCAGCTTTGGGCCATCCCCGTGTCATCCAAGACGGGTCGGGAGAAATGTACAAGTCCTTTACTGATCCAAGCAGCCCTTTACTGATCCAAGCAGCCCGCGGGCCTCTCTCACCTCATCAGTCAACATTGGTTGGTTGCATGTAGCTAGCCTGGTCGCTATCCATGAGCCTGGCTCATCCCAGCTAGGTTGATCGCATGCAGGCTTTTATGTTTGGTTCCTTGTATGCATGTAGCCTGATTCGGAAGAGAAGTTTTTTGGTTGCCCGCATGAGTACAAATCATGTAACACGAATATGTCACTAAAATGTTAATTACTTAAGGTATTATGCCATAATAAATTTTAATTTACCTAATCCCATCTTAATTTGATTTGAAATCACTTAATATTCATTAATTATGTGCTAATAACGTCATTAGCTATGCTAATCTTGCACAGCGCGAGCCTGGCTCACCGGATCCGTCCAGCCCACCAAACGCGAGCGCATGCATCCGAGCGGCCTGGCCCAGCCCTCATACAAGCTACCAAACGCGCCCAAGGTGATCACCCACCCTCCCACCCGGCCGTCCCAACACAACACAACACCAATCCGAGATCTAGAGGCATCTCGCTAGCCTTCTCTTCGGCGGCGGGGCAAAAACCCTAACCTTCTCGGCGGCGGAATACGGAGGCGATGGATCTGGAGGCGAAGCTGGGTGAGAACGGCCACGGCCACAAGAGGTCTGATCTGGATCTGGAGGCGAAGCTGGGTGAGAACGGCCACGGCCACAAGAGGTCTGATCTGGATCTGGAGGCGAAGCTGGGTGAGAACGGCCACGGCCATAAGAGGTCTGGTCTGGATCTGGAGAAGGCCGAGGGTCAAGTGCTTCAGGGCGGCGATGCTAAAAGGCCGCGCGAGGCCAACAACGGCGACCACCGCAGCGCCATGGAGACGGATGAGGAGGAGGAGGAGGAGGAGGAGCTGGGGCCGGAACGTTGCTTTGAGTTGCACCGCAATAGTTGGCTCTGGATGTTCGGCAATAACGGCGCCATCCCCTTCGAGGCCGAGAGTACATATTCGTCTGCACATCTCTCTTGTTTTTCCTCGTCTTGATCAGCTTTTCCTCGTCTTGTTCATCTTGTTGGAGCTTTCTTCAGTCGTGGCCAACGGATTAGGATCCACTCAAAAACCGTAATTTCAAATCCGTAGCATTTGTTTCTTTTCTTATATCAAGGAGGCATGATTAGACGCGTGAACTTGCCGGGGACTGGTGCTTGAGATCAATGGTAGGAGGTTTGTCTAGCCAGACGGGGTGTAGGTTAGAAAAAACGTCATGATGTGGGTCATCCGTTTTAGATCCTGTTGTTTACACAACCTACTGATTCTATGTTAGAAAGAATAAAAGATAATACTAAATGTTAATATGAACCCCGTTTCAATCCGATATTGGCTTGAGATCTATGTGATTTCCCCATATATTTGCTCCTAATTACATTGCTTGGAAATGTTTATAGTAAAAAAAAAATCCCCTTTCCAAGCCATTTTATCATATCCAGCTAGGAGTAACAGTTTTTCCTTATACATAGCATTTGTTTGCTTCATCATTAATCAATTGTGATGTCAAGGGATAGATGACTGGACTAACAAATAACCCCCTTCCTTTTTCAGCTCAGTACCCTCCCATGCGCTACACGGACATACCGGTGCTGCCAGTAACTGGTGGATCTGGTTCTGGTGATACCATGGAGGTCTTCTTCGTCAAGGTGACTCAGATCACCAGCGACCTCCAATGGCCACTAGATGTCTATGGCATCGTCGCTGTGCGCGATTCCCTAGACCGGAAGCGCATCTACCTCTTCAGGCGTGGCAGAGATAATTGCCAGACCCTCACCTCTCAGGCATGTTCAAACATCTGTGTTTCAACTTCTGTCCTATTCCATCGCCCATTTAATCTACTATAAGCATCTCAATGCATATATATGGTGTAATCTGCTTGGTAGTACTGGTAATATCAGCTGATTTTTATGGCGTTTAGCTCCAAGCTAGCATTCGGAAGAAATATTTATACAGGTTGATACTGTGAATTAGGATCAGAACCTTTCCATCAGAGATACTTTATGCATGTTGCTGCTGGCTCTTAATACGTAAATAGTATAACTTGGTTATATTTTTAAAAATATATCAAATGTAGTTTTTATAGTTGGTATCCACTTCACTTCTTGGTTGGCTGGCCCTGACTGATCCTTGAATCTTCATTTTAGAATACGCTATTAAGTGGTTTTGTATGTGCATCACTGGTGAAATAAATTGCTGGCTGCTGATTCACCTTTAGTGATGGTGTTCCCAAAGGCAATTGAAATTTGCTGGCCTTTAATTTGTCTGGCTGCTGATGCACCTTTTTGTTGGTGTTCCTAAAGGCAATTGAAATTTGCTGGCCTTTAATTTGTGTGCCACTGTATGCAGGATTCTCTTTTGCAACTTACAGGTCCTAGCCGAGCTATCGTGCTGTGGGATGAGCCTGTTTTTGAGATTGACCTGAAAGTGAAGGACAAAGGGAGTTCATTGTCTGAAGATGACAAGATTTTATGCTTGGATTTCTTTGGATACAACAACATCTCTTACAGAGGCAATCTTAGTTACACCAGAACAAGGGTGCTTTCAAGCAAGCATAGCACAGTGGAGGTCAGGTACGCTCATGTCAAGCGCTCCGTGGAGGCGACCATCACTGCCCGCATCAGCAAGGGATCAGGCAACTTTAGTGCACGCCTCACTGCCTGCAACACGAGCATTGGTGAGGATGTAGTGCTGCTGGACACCAGAGGCAAGGAGGTGGAAGTCAACAAGGATGGGCAGGTCACACTGCAGCGCCGAGTAGTCGTCGTGGAGGAGGGGGCTGAACTGATCCTTGGCATCAAGGCTGAACAGCTAGGTGATGCTGGCGAGAGCAGCACTAAGCTTGAGAAGTTTGGTTTTGTAGCTAAGTCAGCCCGGAGTGATGAAGGCTATTTTCACATTGGATCCTCGAGCCTGCACATGGTGGTTGCATGGTCTGTTCTTCTTTAGATTACTTCAGAACTGTGTGTCATCGAACCACGACATGGCTCGCCACTGACTTGGTGATGCTATTACCTGGCAAACTAGTGTTGCTTCCTGCAGGTGGTTTAAGTTATGATGTACTTCTTTTGTAGTCAGTGTGCATAGTGTTATAACATATGTATGTAAGATGCTTGTGAACTGATGTCTGGTACTTGTTGTGGTTATGCTGCCATGCAGATTTAATTTATGTAAGCCTCTAGCCCTGATTATATCTATTTCTTTGTCGAGTCAGTATGCATTTTGATTTATATGTTACATAAACAACTACCTCCATCCATAAACATATGAAGTTTAGGACAAACAAATTAGTTTAAAAATGGACTAATTTGCTTGTCCTAAACATCATATATTTGAGGACGGAGGGTATAATTCATCCAACTGATGAGTGTGTGCGATGAACATTTCTGCCACCTGGTTACTCTATTACATTTCGTGAGAAAATAATAAGATATTTACCACCTGCTCTGTTAGGCTTCGTCAAGCTGCCATGTTCAACATGAGCCCCTCGGTACACTGGTTTCGTGGCCATCTTGATTATTTACCCTCTTCTCCACTTTCGTTTCATTCATTTACATTTTTTGTTCCTAATTTGGGCTTCGTCCATTTATTTCGTGGCCATCTTGATTATTTACCCATTTCACCACTTTCATTTCATTCATTTACATTTTCTGTTCTATTCACTGGCACAGGAATTGATCGGACTGCCCTCGTGGCCAGGAAATAAAAAGTTCCTTCGGTTCATCCAAAGCAACCGCTGGAACCTGGCACCATGAATCTTTCTCTTTGAAAAAAGTTTCTTGTATGCCACTAAACATTATACCATTCCCTTATGTGATATATAAAGTTTTGAGTTTACTTACGTCATTACGTGCCGTGCCAGTACTTAAATTTCCATTCTCTTCCGTGCTATCTCGGTTACTTACTCAAAATCCAATGAAGAAAGACCTTTCTGTCCAATTTTCTTACGTACCGCTGAAATGCAAAGGGTGAAAACTTTCACATACTCCATTCACCTAATAAAAACCGCAATTCTAACACTTCAAAAAAATCCTAAAATAAGTGCAATCCTTCGCTTCGGACCACTAGGAGGGCCTACTTAATTAGCTTAAAGATAACTGGTCAAAATACATTTGCTAGTCTCAATTACTTTGCATGCATTAAATTTACGCTAAGGAAAAAGAAAAGACAACATGCCTAAATAGTTGGATTTGGATAGTTCATAAGGAATTTGACAAAGTTATTAATTTATCTCGTGATATGATGTGATCAAATTAGACAAACATGCATACTCCCTCCGTCTAAAAAACAAATCACCCAAGAAATTGTAGGATGGATTAAAAAAAACAAGGAGTTAAAATGACCTTATGACCTTATGACCTTATGACAAATCTTTGGTCTTTTTATGCAATATGCAGTGGATTCCTTCAGTGGATATCGACGCAATGGATCCGTCCCTGCAGGGGTACGAACACGTGATGAATTGGCTGGCGCAGCGGGATTTGGATCGTGCCGGCCCGGGGCAGGACAATCTCTTGTGCGACGGAAGGTTGGCGTCGTGTCAACTTTCTGTTCCCTGACAGGCCGACGGTCTTGGGGGGAAATATTAACGACCCCTCGAAGCCCATGGAAGCAACCAAACATAAAGGCCCAGGCCCACCTAAGGTAACAAAGATCGACCGACGTCGGCCCAACATGGGAGGAGAGAGCCGCGCTCCGCCTCGCCCGACCTTGTGTCCCGGGGTCGGGCGCCCCCGACCCCCGGAGGACCGAGTTCCGCCTCGCCCGACCGCGGGTCTGGGGTCGGGCCGCCGCAGGTCTCCGCCTCGCCCGACTCCAGGCGTAAGGGGTCGGGCTAACCCGGGCCCTCCAGACAAGTAACTGTCTCGGGCGCGGATCTCGTGGGTCCTTGTCGATCTCGCCATAAATGCGCCGCAGATCTGTCAGGGGAAGGATATCCGCGCCTCCCCCACGCAACCTGCCGCAAGTACACCCATGGGCGGCCGCACAGTACGTGCTACAGTAGCTGCGGCCTCCTCCGATTCGCCCACAGGGCACTCATGGCCTGCACCGCCCGGAGCAGGGGGAAGCCTCGCCCGTTCTCGTGCCCCGCGCGCCCGGCGGCAGGGATGCGACGTCCGCTCTCCGCGGGCCGTCAGCAGGATGGCGGGATCCGCCGCCTCCCCCAACGGACACCAGAGTCGCGACGAAACGCCCTCATCATAGACAGGGCGCGACGGCGGCCACCCTCCTCCGGCATACGCGCCGGCAGACGTCGAAGGCCGGCGAGGACGCCGGGAACCTGGGAACTCGGTTCCTCCCTTCGTGTTGTATTTTTACCCAGCTATGTTTAACTCTTTACTGCTCCCCACACCCGGCCTCACCTGTAACCCCGGTGGTCTCCTTACGCTATAAAAGGAGGATCGGGGGCCTGAGACGGGGGGCTCGACGCACAACTCAAGGCACCATAACGCCTCCAAGCCAACAGAACATACGGAGACACCCTGCTAAAGCATCAGTGCACACCCAAGAGACTTGGGACCGGATCCCTCTCTCACACCCTTGTAACCCCTACTACAGAACCCCGCCTGGGCAACACGAGCAGCTCCTGACATTGGACGTAGGGTATTCCTTTGCCCGAACCAGTATAAACCCTGTGTCTCCTGCGCCACCATCTCAAGCCTTACGCGCATATAAGAAATTTATTAGTCTAAGTCTTGATCCGCTAATCTTGACAACGACACTGATAGTCTTGTAAGTCTTTATTTATCTTTTTACGTGATACTGTTACTGTTATTCACTAATGATGTTATGAAATTAGATCTTGGCATACATATACATATAGGTAGCACTTGGTTTTGTTATAAAACCAGGTGCGACAAGGGGGAACCTATATTCCAAAACAACTATGCCCATTTCATCGAGTTTCAATGAAGCTGTCAGGGGAACAATGGATTCTCACAAACGTTTATGCACCCTGCACCCCAGAAGGGAAACTAGCTTTTATTGATTGGTTCAAACAACTATGCCCATTTCGGGGAACCTATATTCCAAAACAACTATGCCCATTTCATCGAGTTTCAATGAAGCTGTCAGGGAACAATGGATTCTCACAAACGTTTATGCACCCTGCACGCCGGAAGGGAAACTAGCTTTTATTGATTGGTTCAAACATGTTGACATGCCTGAGGAGGAAAAATGGTTAATAGTTAGGCCATGTTTAGTTACCCCCAACTCCCAACTTTGACACTATGCAAAAAGAAGATTCCCCATCACATCAAACAAACTTGCGGTATATGCATGGAGTACTAAATGTAGATAAAATTAAAAACTAATTGCACGTTTTGTTGTACTTTGCGAGACGAATCTTTTAAGCCTAGTCAATATTTGGACAATAATTCACAAATACAAACGAAACGCTACAGTGTGCTCCAGTGTTGGCACAGTAATTTTGCATCTTCCAAATTGGCCAACTAAACAAGGCCTTAGAGACTTTAACTTGATTAGGAAACCGGAAGATAAAAATAAACCGGGAGGAAATATCCAGGAAATGCTTCTCTTTAATGAAGCTATCAGTAGGCTAAGGCTAACAGAGATCCAGCTCAAAGGATGCAAATACACCTGGTCAAACAAGCAACAAAATCCCCTCTTGGAAAGACTAGATTGGTTCTTCATATCTAGCCATTGGACAACCTCCTACCCAAACACCTTTGCTTCATCGCTATCCAGAGATTTCTCGTACCATACACCATGTGTCATATCGATCTCTACAAGTATTCCAAGGCCACAGGTTTTCAGATTTGAGAATTATTGGCTAGAACATTATCAGTTCCCAAGCATTCTTCAACAAGGATGGACAAATCAGACTACAGGTACAGATAGGGCTAAGGCCATTGGGGCCAAGTTCAAGAACCTAAGGAAAATCTTCAGGATCTGGAAGGCCCAACTCCCGAACCTGGCTAAAGTGATACAAAACACCAAAGACACCATTCAATTAATAGACCTCATTGAAGAGTTCAGAGACCTTACCCTCCAAGAATGGAACTTCAGAGAACTCATCAAAGCACACCTGCAAAACCTGCTCCAGCAACAGAAGATATATCGGCAACAAAGAAGCTCCATAAATTGGGCCAAAAGGGGGGATAAGTGCACAAGGTTTTTTCATGCAAAAGCCTCAGTCAGAAATAGAATTAACTATATATCTTCACTGACCGATACCAATGGCCAAGTTGCCACAGGGCCTGATGACAAAGCCAAGATCATATGGGAAGCATTTAAAGAACGAATGGGAGATCAGAGTTCAGTCACATGTATTTTGATCTATCCTCTTTGATAACTCCAGATCCGGACCTAGATTGGCTCGAATCACCCTTTATAAAGGAGGAGATTGATAAAATTATTGGAGAACTGCCCAATAACAAGTCACCAGGCCTAGATGGTTTCAACTGGGAATTCCTCAAGAGATGCTGGCACTTAATTGCAGAAGACTTCTACAAACTGTGTGAAGGGTTTTATGATAGAAATGTCTGTGTTCAGAGCATAAATGCCTCCTATATTATTGATGACACATTACTGGTTATGGAAGTTGACCCATCCCAGCTCCTACATCTCAAGCATCTCCTTAACCAGTTCGCGAACTCAACTGGCCTCAAGATAAATTATAACAAGACAGTTATGGTTCCTCTTAACATTTCGGAAGAAAGATCACAAGAACTATCGTTGCTGTTCAACTGCCAAGTTGGCAGTCTCCCTTTTACATACTTAGGCTTGCCACTAGGCACGACAAAGTCCAACATTGCAGGGTTCATGCCCTTAATAAAGAGGGTGCAGGGAAGTTTGGGAGGTATATCAAACTTGCTTACTAAGGGAGGTAAACTTGAACTGGTGAACTCAGTCTTCTGCTCCTCCCCAATCTTTCACATGGCAACCTTGAAGCTTCATAAGGGTGTCATCAGGCAGCTTTACAAATATAGAAAGCACTGTCTTTGGAGAGGCCAGGACTTGAACTCCAAAAAACCATCTAAGGCAGCTTGGCCTATGGTGTGCCTGTCAAAACCGCAAGGAGGGCTGGGAGTTATCAACCTAAACACCCAAAATGACGCCCTGCTCCTAAGTTTCTATACAAGTTCTTTAACAAAGCTGACATTCCCTGGGTTCATCTAGTTTGGGATAATTACTACAATAACGGCAAACTGCCTGGTCAGCATAAAAAGGGCTCATTCTGGTGGAGAGACATAGTTAAACTACTGGACAAATTCAAAGGGATGGCATCGGTGTGGGTTTCAAATGGATCTATGGTTTTATTTTAGATAGATACATGGGATGGACAGGTGCCATCCCTGGATTTCCCACAGTTGTTCTCACACGCCAGAAATAAACCGATCTCATTCAAGGAGGCCACCGACACAGAACCGCTAACGCAAAATTTTCATCTCCTCCTTTCGGAAGAGGCTCAACAGCAATTAATGATTCTCCGGACCGACTGGCAAACGAGAGGGCATCCCATGATAAAGATCAATGGACCTACATCTGGGGCAGCCCTATCTTCTCGGTAGCAAAAGCTTACAAAGTTCTTACAGGCACGAGAAACACTCACCCGATTTATAGATGGATATGGAAGTCCAAATGTCAAATGAAACATAAGGTTTATTTCTTCTGACTACTACTTAAAGACAGGTTGAGCACAAAAGACATTATTGGCAGGAAAACCAATTTGGGAGTGTCAAAGTTAGGATTTTGTCATAAATGCGCAACTGTAGCATTTCGTTTGTATTTGTGAATTATTGTCCAAACATTGACTAATTAGGCTCAAAAGATTCGTCTCGCAAAGTACAACAAAACTGTGCAATTAGTTTTTGATTTCATCTACATTTAGTACTCCATGCATGTACTGCAAGTTTGATGTGATGGGGAATCTTCTTTTTGCATAGTGTCAAAGTTAGGAATTTGGGGGTAACTAAACAGGGGCGAAATGCCATCATCACGCCCGGCGCCTACAGTCGCCGAGGAAGCCATCGACAGGACGCGACGGCGGCCACCCTCCTCCGGCAAACGCGCCGGCGGAAGTCGAAGGCCGGCGAGGACGCCGGTGACCTGGGAACTTGTTTCCCCCCTTTTCGTTTTTACCTAGCTATGTTTATCTCTTTACTTCTCCCCACACTCGGTCTCGCCTGTAACCCCGGTGGTCTCCTTACGCTATAAAAGGGGAATCGGGGCCCTGAGACAGGGGAGGCTCGAAGGACAAGTGCTTCCAAGCCAACAGAACACACGCACACACCCTTCTAGAGCATCATTGGTTCCGCCAGGGGCCTATTTGTGAGAATCTTTCGAAAAAAGGGTTAAAAAACAAAAAAGTCGCGCAGCGTTCTTCGGCGGCGGTGCAGTTAGGGAAAGGGAGTGCAGTGGCAGGAGGCAAGGTAGGGTTATATATGTGGATGGAGTAAACATGAGTCGTACAATCTTGATCCAACGAATCGGATGAATCGGTAGCAAGCATACTAGGGTTGTGTTTTGAGTAAACATGAGTTGTCCAATCTTGATCTAATGGATTGGGTGAAGCAGAAGATAGGCTATGGATATATTTCAATGGATAAACATGAGACGTCCATCCATCCCAATCTAAAAAGTCCAAGTATATCCACGTTGATAATGTACGGAGGCTTCTTTTATAAATTATACCCTCCGTCCTCAAATATATGATGTTCAGGACAAGCCAATTAGTCCATTTTTGAACTAATTTGTTTGTACTAAACTTCATATATTTATGGATGGAGGTAGTAGTTGTTTATGTAACATATAAATCAAAATGGACACTGACTCGACAAAGAAATAGATATAAACAGGGCTAGAGGTTTACATAAATTAAATCTGCATGGCAGCATAACCACAACAAGTCCTGACTACAAAACAAGTACATGATAACTTAAACCACCTGAAGGAAGCACCACCAGTCTGCCAGGTAATAGCATCACCAAGTCAGTGGCGAGCCATGTCGTGGTACGATGACACACAGTTCTGAAGTAATCTAAAGAAGAACAGACCATGCAACCACCATGTGCAGGCTCGAGGATCCAATGTGAAAATAGCATTCATCGCTCCGGGCTGACTTAGCTACAAAACCAAACTTCTTCTCAAGCTTAGTGCTGCTCTCGCCAGCGTCACCTAGCTGTTCAGCCTTGATGCCAAGGATCAGTTCAGCCCTCTCCTCCACGACGACTACTCGGCGCTGCAGTGTGACCTGCCTATCCTTGTTGACGACCACCTCCTTGCCTCTGGTGTCCAGCAGCACTACATCCTCACCAATGCTCGTGTTGCAGGCAGTGAGGCGTGCACTAAAGTTGCCTGATCCCTTGCTGATGCGGGCAGTGATGGTCGCCTCCACGGAGCGCTTGACATGAGCGTACCTGACCTCCACTGTGCTATGCTTGCTTGAAAGCACCTCTGTTCTGGTGTAACTGAGACTGCCTCTGTAAGAGATGTTGTTGTATCCAAAGAAATCCAAGCATAAAATCTTGTCATCTTCAGACAATGAACTCCCTTTGTCCTTCACTTTCAGGTCAATCTCAAAAATAGGCTCATCCCACAGCAGGATAGATCGGCTAGGACCTGTAAGTTCCAAAAGACAATCCTGCATACAGTGGCACACAAATTAAAGGCCAGCAAATTTCAATGGCCTTTAGGAACACCATCACTAAAGGTGCATCAGAAGCCAGACAAATTAAAGGCCCGCAAATTTCAATTGCCTTTGGGAACACCATCACTAAAGGTGAATCAGCAGCCATCAATTTATTTCACCAGTGATGCACATACAAAACCACTTAATAGCATTCTCTAAAATGAAGATTTAAGGATCAGGAATGTGCCCACCTACTGAAATCTTGCATGTCAGGGCCAGCCAACCAAGAAGTGAAGTGGATACCAACTATAAAAACTACATTTGATATACTTTTAAAAATATAACCAAGTTTTACTATTTACGTTTTAAGAGCCAGCAGCAACATGCATAAAGTATCTCTGATGGAAAGGTTCTGATCCTAATTCACAGTATCAACCTGTATAAATATTTCTTCCGAATGCTAGCGTGGAGCTAAACGCCATAAAAATCAGCTGATATTACCAGTGCTACCAAGCAGATTACACCATATACATGCATTGAGATGCTTATAGTAGATTAAATGGGCGATGGAATAGGACAGAAGTTGAAACACAGATGTTTGAACATGCCTGAGAGGTGAGGGTCTGGCAATTATCTCTGCCTCGACTGAAGAGGTAGTTGCGCTTCCAGTCTAGGGAATCGCGCACAGCGACGATGCCATAGACATCTAGTGGCCATTGGAGGTCGCTGGTGATCTGATTCACCTTGACGAAGAAGACCTCCATGGTATCACCAGAACCACATCCAGGTTCTGGCGGCACCGGTATGTCCGTGCGACGCATGGGAGGGTACTCAGCTGAAAAAGGAAGGGGGTTATTTGTTAGTGCAGTCATCTATCCCTTGACATCACAATTGATTAATGATGATGCAAACAAATGCTATGTATAAGGAAAAACTGTTACTCGTAGCTGGATATGATAAAATGGCTTGGAAAGGGACTTTTTTTTACTATAAACATTTGACAAACAATGTAATTAGGAGCAAATATATAGGGAAATCACATAGGTCTCAAGCCAATATCGGATTGAAACGGGGTTCATATTAACATTTAATATTATCTTTTATTCTTTCTAACATAGAATCAGTAGGTTTTGTAAACAACAGGATCTAAAACGGATGACCCACATCATGACGTTTTTTCTAACACCCCGTCTGGCTAGACAGACCTCCTACCATTGATCTCAAGCACCAGTCCCCAGCAAGTTCACGCGTCTAATCATGCCTCCTTGATATAAGAAAAGAAACAAATGCTACGGATTTGAAATTACGGTTTTTGAGTGGAATCCTAATCCGTTGGCCACGACTGAAGAAAGCTCCAACAAGATGATCAAGACGAGGAAAAGCTGATCAAGACGAGGAAAAGCAAGAGAGATGTGCAGATGAATACGTACTCTCGGCCTCGAAGGGGATGGCGCCGTTTCTGCCGAATATCGAGAGCCAACTCTTGCGGTGCAACTCAAAGCAACCCTCCGGCCCCAGCTCCTCCTCCTCCTCCTCCTCATCCATCTCCATAGCGCTGTGGTGGTCGCCGTTGTTGGCCTCGCGCGGCCTTTTAGCATCGCCGCCCTGAAGCACTTGACCCGCGGCCTTCTCCAGATCCAGATCAGACCTCTTGTGGCCGTGGCCGTGGCCGTCGCCGTTCTCACCCAGCTTCGCCTCCGTATTCCGCCGCCGAGAAGGTTAGGGTTTTTGCCCCGCCGCCGAAGAGAAGGCTAGCGAGATGCCTCTAGATCTCGGATTGGTGTTGTGTTGTGTTGTGTTGGGACGGCCGGGGTGGGTGAGTGATCACCTTGTTGACTGATGAGGTGAGAGAGGCCCGCGGGCTGCTTGGATCAGTAAAGGCCTGTACATTTCTCCCGGCCCGTCTTGGATGACACGGGGATGGCCCAAAGCTGGAGCTTGATGATTAGGGCCCTGTTTGAGTTACATGGCAGCTTTTCGGCGTGAAAAGCCTCAAACAAACAGTAATATTCTCATGAATCTTAAAAAAAAGCTGGAAGCTTAGAAAAGTTGAGTTTATATGGAAAATTTAAATGGAAACATGGAAAGCTCAGTTTTCTGCGCCTTTCGTAGCTTTTTTACTTAGAAAGCTAACTACATCTTCTAAAAGCTAATGTTAGCTTTTTTTAAAGCAAAAGGTCAGCAACAGCTTTTCAGAAAAGTTCAAAATCTGCAACTCAAACAAATAGGCCCTAGATTTTCAAAGAGCCAGCCCGTTTCGGTTTCTTGTCGCACACATTAGTAAGGCCCAGGTGATGGGAGACCCTGGTAAAGTACCAAAGTACCGCCGCGACCAGATGGACCTCCTGGCGGGCTGCGGGCTACTGATGGTACACCAAACCGGTATTCCTGTATAGCTTCCGGAAGCCCATATATTACATGGCTTCTGGTATTATCATGCAAATAGTTTCATCCGTTGGATATGCCAACTCTTACCAACCCTACCCCCCTCTCTCTCTCTCACCCGACGCCGTGCCCCGCAAGCGCCATCATCGCACCGTCCGCCTTGCCGCCAGCACAGCGCGCCCTGCCACCGTCCGCGGCCGCCGGTCTCGGTCGGGACGCCGCCGCTGCTACTGGATGCCGTCGCTGGAGCCAGACGCTGATGTGACGGGTGCTCGTACCAGGGGTACCTTCTGACCATTAAAACGACAATCATGAAGGCCCAGGCCCACCTGCGGCAATGGCGGCCGCCGTCAGCCCAACATGGGAGGGGAACGCCCCGCTCCACCTTGCCCGACCCAGTGTCCTGGGGTCGGACGCTCCCGACCCCTCGACGGCCAGACTCCGCCTCGCCCGACCCACGGTCCCAGGGTCGGGAGCGCCCGACCCCTCGCCACAAGGCTCCGCCTCGCCCGACCCAGGGCGTAGGGGGTCGGACTCACCCGGGCCCACAAGACGAGTATCCGCCTCAGGCGCAGACTGGAAGACAAGAGTGCGAATCTCGTGGGCCCCCTGCCGATCTCGCCATAAATGCGCCGTGGCTCTGGCGCGCAGAAAGGCGCCCGCACCCCCGACGTGACCCGTCACAAGTACCCAAGCACGACCGCACAGCACAGGCTGCAGTGGCTGCGGCTCTCTCCGATTCGCTACAGGGCACTCATGGCCTGCGCCGCCCGGCACAGGAGGAAGCCTCGCCCGTTCTCGCGCCCCGCGCATCCGGTGACAGGGACCTGACGCCCGCATCCCACGGGCCATTAGCAAGATAACAGGATCTGCCGCCTTCCCCGACGGGCACAGATGCCACGACTGAACACCATCATCACGCCTGGCGGCAACGGCCACCAGGGAGATCGTCGACAGGATCCGAAGGCAGCCGCCCTCTTCCGCCCTTCCTCTTATATTATATTTTACTTGAATTGGTGCTGCGCCTAGCAGCCGTGGGCGAGCCGCTGTGCCTGCAGCGCCATGGCCTCGCTGCCGCCCAGCACCGTCACGCCGCTTCGTAAGCCGCTCCTTACGAAGACCACTGCCAGTCGGCAACTCCGGCGAGGAGAACGCCCAACGCCTCCAGGACAAGGGAGATGGAGGAGCATCATTTAATGCTCGCAACTACTCGCAGTAAATAGATGCTCGCACAGCGTCTTGACGGACGTTACCACACGCATCTCCAACCAGATAAGCAAACGATGGAGATAGGATAGACGCGCGTATATATGGACGCCAAATCCTCGTTGCTGCACCACGCTCTAAGTTTATATGAGGTGCTAGCCTGCTGGGAGAGTGCGAGGCAGGCATTTGTTGGGTCTCCCATCTCAACTGACGGAGAGAAGCATGATAACCTGGCCGGGCCATGATAACCAGAATGTGATGTCTCAGTGAACGATCGAGCCGTCAAATCCATCTCCAGGCTATTGATCTGTCTTAGCAGTGATGCGTTCTTTCCCGTTAGTTGGCTTGTACTATCTCTACACTAGTCATCTGAGTCTGGCCTATCGAAAAATCATTATGTGGATACAGACCATGTCGTTTGGTTTTAGTGCACATGTTTGTCCTGTCAATTATGCTTAAAATTATTTTGGCATTTGGCTCCCCATTAATTTTGATCAACAATATCCATAGACACTCAACACTCCGAGTCTCAACCATGACGACAAGGGAGCCAAATAATGGCGCACACCTTACTTTCTTATCCTACATATGATAGTACCTTTTCATAACTATTAGTAAAAAAAACTTAGACATTTTCAGCATGATACGATCTCCAATCACTCCTATAATACTGAGCTATAACACAAAGGCCCATCACATCGGCCGGGCGAAGGCATATTGTTAACCAAAACAATAGATTTGTAAAGCCGTTGATTTCAGAGCGAACGGGAGACGGGAGTGAAACAGAAGATAATGATGCATGCTATGTTGCACTGGGCTTGAACTGCCTCCCTGCTAACCACCGGTTGTGTGCATTGTGCAACATGCTATAACAAAATAAAGCCAAATGTTTCATACGACAACAAAAGAATTCAGGTTTTCTCGCATCTAACAGACGCAAGCTGTCGATCTACATCCACTTTAATTTGCAGAGGACGACCAGTAAACTTCTGGTTTCTGTCGTCTACAACATACAGAGATCGAGCTGTCTGGAGAATGGTCAGTCATCGATCCAACCGCAAGAGCCTGGATATGGTTGCCTGTACAAAAAGCTTGGAGCGAATGTGAGGGGACTGGAACAGGAGCACTGATTCTGGTTGCTTGCAGCTGGTGGAGGCGGCTGAGTTTGCTCCGAGGAGGGGGGCGGCTCAATTTCCTCAGGCACATCTTGTTCCATGGGTGCACCTTCAAGCGTTTCCGGCACGGGAACTCCATTGGCTTCAGGAAAGATGATATGGTTCCTCTCGGGTGTTCGTAGGTTCCTTACAATCTTATGCTTCCTGCAAAAGATTTTCACGGAAATCAGAGGAAAAACAGGGGTGGACATCTGAGCAACAAAGGAACGAGAATTAACGTACATGCAGAATATTAAAATTCGGTCAGGTAGAATGTCGTTCCACGCCCTTTGGAGCGAGCCATTGGGGCCTCTCCGCGATTTGAAAATGATATCACTGCAAAAAGCAAGTACAAAGATGTCAGGAGAAAACAGGTCCCAGTTTCGCGGTAGAATATAAAGGAACAGAGTACAGGGGCATCTCCATTATCAAGGAAAACAAACCTTGGCAAGCACTGCCGGTGGTATGCAGTTGGGCAGCGTCTGCACACTGCAAACTGCATGTTCCTGTCATTCTTGTTCTCTACACCCTTGCAAACGATACATTCATGCATAGGACAAGTGAATTTCTCCCTGGCAGCAGCAACTTCGACCTCAAAAAGTGCAGCCTCTTCGCTATCCGGGTATAGCAGTTGAGCAATACATTTAGGGTGGTAAAAGTGCGCACAATTGTCACGCTCACATTGGAACACCTGATGACAAGCAATGCAGGAAATTAGCAAAGGATTAGATCAAGGAAAGGGTTTTTTTTTCCTTCTTATTTAACCTTCTGTTTCATCTCTTCAGATGTATATCAAGTTCAAAGGTTTCAACAAAACATGATCAAACTTACATGGAGCCTGATTCAAAATAAAATGACCAAACTTATACATTGTGCTCTCTTACCTCAGGGTGTGATGATGCGTCATCAGAAGACCCCAGCAATCCACAAGCAAAACACTGATGCTGCTTGAACTGGCAGTTCTTGCATATAAAACCTTCTTCCGTACTGATAATCATCTGAATTATCAATGAGAAACATGAAGTGTGTCAATTGATGACATACAAAGTAGAGTTAACTTAAAGAACCTGGCAACTCAAACAGGAGGTACCTTTGCCTGTTCTAAAGTTAGCCCAAGTTTTTCTCTGCAATCATCATGTTCCTCACTGTCGTCGTCGTCACTGTCGACTGGGTGGGAAGCCCCTAGGTGGAAAGCCCTTTGACATACACCATCGCAGCTAAAAAGTTATAAAGGAGAAAACAGATTAGTACTAAGCATGGAACTGCGATTTCATTCACACATAGCAGCAGAATATTCTTTTGATCCTAGTAAAGGAGAGGAAACGGATTAGTGAAACCTTAAATGAATACACTTACCAAGTTACAGAACCACCATCATCACAAATCGCACAAACATCATATTCCTACAAGAAGAGCACATTAATATTAATTAGATTTTTCATATTGGATAGCCACACAGAGCAGAAAATGCACAGGAGAATGGTAAAGTATTGTGTTAAAGAAGACAATATAAAAGAAAAAACTGAAAACCGATTTTGAAAGGCACATACTGGTGGTCTAGCCTAGGCGTGCTTCAAGATATGTATACACAGTCAGTAAACAGACTAAGTTTTAGTCGAGATAAAGAAAACATTGAGTAAATCGTACTCCGAAACTCCTCTTTGGGCCACCTATTCTGCAATAAATCAAAAACTGGGTGCAATGCAAGTCTTTAGGGACAATGAGGTGACACAAAGAGGAGTTTTAACAAGAAAGTTTTATCTGCAGGTTTGGACCGAAATTCTGGCGCATATATAGCACAACGCATACCAAAAGAATTTGTTAAAGCTTTAATCTATCTCAAACAACATTGCGGTCCGTTACCTCGGCTGAGTCGTCATCCATTCCTTCCTTGAGCTTGTTTTTCTTTTCCCTGATTTCACGATTCTTCTTCATCCTCCGGAGCTCCCCCGAACTTACCTTTCTCCGAGCCATGGCCTCCTCCAAGAATGGAGCACTCGGGGTTTGGTTGCCAAGAGCAGAGCCTCTGACTTCCTGGTGGGAACTATGCAGCTGCTCTGCCCTAGCTTGATCGGGATTACCTGCAAACAAAGGCAAGAATGTTCAGCTCATCAGTTCGAACAGAGGCATGCACACAGCACCGAAACCAATGGCGGCTCGCCGCATTACGTTGATGCTACTGCTACTGCTAGGTCACCGCGCACCGGCGAGAGAGAAAAAAAAGGCTAATTGAGCCGAGACAGAACGAGGGATCAACAACAGGTTTGGCAAAGAATGCACTACGAATCATCCGCGACTGATTGATGAAAGGGTTCCGACGTTCCTTACCGGCGAACGAAAGGAGCCAACAAAATCCAGGTAGGCCCGATCTGAACGCCGATTTGGAGCGGCGTGCGGCGGCGAAGACGGCAATCCAAGGCGTGCGGCTGGTGCGGTTTGGAGGCGGCGCGATGGTATATATGAACGGCCTCGCCTCGACAGGTCGAGGCGGCGGCGGCGGGATCGGAGAAACGTTGGTATGGGACCGAAACGGACACGAGCCGGCTACTGATTCGGAGCCGGTGGTGTTAGTATTCGAATAGCTTTCGTTCAGGTGCGTGCGGATAGGATATCAAACTCAGGTGCGCCGTAAGACAATGTATGAACGGGATCCCAAAATTCACTAACACACCTTCTATCCATCTTTTTTTTTCCCAATTTAAATTTAGCCCGTGACTAAAAGTTCACCAACCGGGACTAAAACTTAGCCACTGGCGGAAGGCTCACCTGGCGGAGGGCTCACCAACCGGAACTAAAGAGCCCCTTTAGTCCCGGTTGTAAATGCCAGTGGCCTAGAGGGGCCTTTTGTCCCGGTTGGGAAGGTCTCCCTTTTGTCCCGGTTGGAATTCCCAACCGGGAAAAAAAAAACCCACCCCACCCGCCACGGCTCCCTCCCTCTTCCTTATCTTTCTCTCCGCCTCCTCTCTCCCATACTTTCAAGCACTTATCTCCTTATCCTCTTCTTTTTATCTCCTTCTCATCTCCTTATCCCCTTCCTCTCTTTCTCTCCTCTCCCAGGCGCTTCCAGGCGAGCGGGCGCCGCCGCCCCTCCCCTTCCCTATGCTGCCCCTCCCCTTCCCCCTCTGCTAGCCTCTCACTGGCAATGAGGAGCGGCAGCGGGGTGACAGCGGCCGGTGGCACGGAGCATAGAGGCATCAGCGGTTCGGGCGGAGTGGTGCCAGCGGGCGCAGGCGGTGCGGGGGCGGAGCGGGCGGCATGGGGGAGCGGCGTGGGAGCGGGCGAAGGAGGAGGAGGCGTGGAGTGGCCGAGGCTGAGGTGGAGGAAGAGGAGCGAAGGGGGCGCGGGGGCGGAGCGGGCGGCACGGGGAAGCAGGCGGCGGAGGAGATGCGCGGGGCGAAGCGGCCGAGGCGGATGAAGAGGAGCGGAGCGGCAGGCGCAGGGGAGTGGTGCAGGAGCGACCGGCGAAGGAGGAGGCGCGGACCAACGGAGAGGCGTGAGGCGGAGGAGGTCGGGGAAGAAGAGGCGTGGGGAGGAGGCGCGGGGAGGAGCGGTGCGGGGCAGCTGGCGGGCGCGGGCAGAGCGGTTTTTATTTTATTTTTTTCGAAAACATACCAACCGGGACAAAAGGGGGGCCTTTAGTCCTGGGTGGATGACCCGGGACTAAAGGACCTCTTTTCATCTCGAAAACTATATCCCGGATGGTTTTTGGAGAGATTTGGCCCCTACCAACCGGGACTAAACCCAAGTTTTCTACCAGTGATAACAAAATGTTTCTATCGAGGAATTTAACATTTTTTATGGAAAATCTATGACATACCTAAATGTTCAAGACAAGACCTGTTCTCAACTTCTTCAACCACCCCTTCCCCCAATGCCATCATCGGCAGGTTTCTAGGCTTCAAGGCTCTATGGATTCCAACAGGCAAAGAGGAGAGCTTACCATATTCGGTCAGATTGGCGGTGGTGGTGGACATAGTCGTGCAAGGGGGTATCACGATGAAGTCGAGTTTGTGTGGCGGAGGGCAGATTCGGTGATAGGATCTACCTACCAAAGACGAGAGGAAGAGTGGGATCAGGGCGAGATATGGTGCTCCGAAAATGGATGGCAAAGGGTAATGGCAAAAGGGATTCAAACTCACCAAAGATGGTTACTTGGTAGCAGAGTTTGCGTGGCGGAGTACAGATCCGGTGACAGGACCTACCAAAGATGAGAAGACAAGCGGGATCAGGGTGAGGATGCTGCGAAAACAGATGGGAAAGGGTGGTGGCAGAAGGGACGAAAACTCACCAAAGATGGCTACCTGGTACTAGAATTTGCACGACGGAGGGCAGATCCGGTGACAGGACCTACCAAAGACAAGAAGAAGAATGGGATCGAGGTGAGGATGCTATGAAAATGGTTGGAAAGGGTAATGGCGGAAGGGGTGAGAACTCACCAAAGATGACTACCCGGTACCAGAATTTGTGCAGCGGAGGCCAGATCCGGCGATAGGACCTACCAAAGATGAGAAGAAGAACGGAATCGGGGTGAGGATGCTGCAAAAATGGATAGGAAAAAATTGATAGGAAAGGGTAAGGCGAAAGGGGCGAAAACTCGTCAAAGATACCTACCCAGTGCCACAGGTGAGCAGCGAGTGCCGACTTTTTTATTTTTTAGCCCTTTTTTGAAAGATTCTCACAAATAGGCCCCTGACGGAACCAATTCCAAAAATGGACCCTTAGCTTGGCGCCATCCACGCTGGCGCCAAGCTACAACGTCTCGGCGCCAGCTATCCTGGCGCCAAGGTCTTTGCACAGCTGCTGACGCGGATGCCGACGTGGCGGGGGCTTGGCGCCAGCCATGATGGCGCCAAGCCTTGGCGCCATGGATCTTGGCGCCAAGCTTGGCGCCATAGATCTTGGCGCCGAGCTATCTACGCCGTACCCCTCGCGTTTCGAACTAAATAAGTATAATTATTCCGAGAAGTGTGGAACAAACTAAGCTGTGGTTCAACTGGTTAGGAGGTGAGGTGGGTTCCTTAGCCTGGAGACCCAAGTTCAATTTTTTAATTTGGAAGGCAGGGTTTGAAAAAAAAGGTTCAACACTGGGGTTTGAACTCGGGTCTCCAGGCTAAGGAACCCACCTCACCTCCTAACCAGTTGAACCACAGCTTAGTTTGTTCCACACTTCTCGGAATAATTATACTTATTTAGTTCGAAACGCGAGGGGGTACGGCGTAGATAGCTCGGCGCCAAGATCTATGGCGCTAAGCTTGGCGCCAAGATCCATGGCGCCAAGGCTTGGCGCCATCATGGCTGGCGCCAAGCCCCCGCCACGTCGGCATCCGCGTCAGCAGCTGTGCAAAGACCTTGGCGTCAGGATGGCTGGCGCCGAGACGTTGTAGCTTGGCGCCAGCGTGGATGGCGCCAAGCTAAGGGTCCATTTTTGGAATTAGTTCCGCCAGGGGCCTATTTGTGAGAATCTTTCGAAAAAAGGGTTAAAAAACAAAAAAGTCGCCAGTGCAGAGACCTGGGACTGGTTCCCTCTCTCGCACTCCTGTAACCCCTACTACAGAACCCCGCTTGGGCAACACGAGCAGTGGGCAACACGAGCACTCCTGTAACCCCTACTACAGAACCCCGCTTGGGCAACACGAGCAGCTCCGGATACTGGACGTAGGGCGTTCCTTTACCCGAACCAGTCTAAACCCCGTATCTCTCACGCCACCATCCGAAGCCTTACGCGCATAAAAAAAATTTACTAGTCTAAAGTCTTGACCCGCTAATCTTGACAACGACAGTTGGCGCGCCAGGTAGGGGACCTTTGCGCGTACATCTCCAGCTTCAGATGGCCAACCACGACACCAGCTTCGCTCCGGGCTCCCTGATCCGCTTCGGGAGTCTGGACTTCCTCGCCACCGGGGAGGGGATCAATCCCTCTCCTCGTCTGGCCCGCTCATCCCCATCCCCGGCTCCACCGCCGGGATAGCGGCGAGCGGCCGGCGCGCGCCGGCGGGCCTCCCCCAGAGGGGCGGCTGCGCCTGGAACATAGAACAGCTAAGACACTTCTACCCCTAGCTTTCGTTTCCAAGTTCTGTACACTTCTGTAAATTAAAAATTTTACGGAAAAAAATTTGGATCCACGTTTCGCTTCGAACTCAGGGATATCCGACCCTGGCTCTGCCTCAGGGTCGCACATCCCTCGGGGGCTATCAGGGGCTCCGGTCCAAGCCACTTGACATCCTCTCAAAACGCTCTCTTTCTGGGCCGACCCTCTTTCTGAACTTTCGGGCATGAAAAGGAGAGAGTGCACGACCGGTGTTCAGGCAAGACTGATCGGACTGCGAAAAAACCTACGCCCCAGCGGCTACGGTGCCTTCGCCCATCAATGCTTACTGACACACCCGACAAAGCGCTCTAAACTTAAGTCCAAAAAATAAGAAAGGGGATTGAAAACTTTTTCACGACAATTTATAGAAAAGGCCTCTATGGCCATCACAAAACAATTCTGAAACTAATGTATTTACATCTGGGGCGCCAGCCCGATACAGTTAACTCGTCCGGGGATCTTCGGGCGGGACGGCTTCATCCTTGAGGAGCTTCGCCAAGGCCTCCGCCGGGTCGAGCACCGACGCGTCGATCTCGTCCAGCTCGGCCTCGGAGTAGCCGGCGGCGTACCCCCCGCTCATCCCGGCGAAGTTGATGCCGGAGTAATGGGAGCCGAAGACCCCAAAGGCTCGCCTCACGCCGGTGTGGAGCGCCTCCAGGGCGATCTCGCGGGCCCGGCGGTACGTCCCGAGGACACGAGTCGCCAGCGAGCTCGTCCCCTCCCCCTGGACCACGCTGAGGTCGTCGCAGACGACGCGGACCGCATCCCGCAGGGCGCCGTGCTCAGTGCGCTCCGCGTCAAGCACCTCCCTCAGCCGGGCGAGCTCGTCTGCAAGGATCACCCAGAAAGACCCCCTCCAAATCAGAAACCACCGCAACACCACAAAGACAAAGAAACGAAAGGAGTCTTACCCGCGGATTGGGCCTTCAGCTGGCGCTCCCGGTCGAGCCCCTGGGCCACGGAGGCCTGAAGCTCCCGCGCTTGCACTTGGAGCTGACTGACCTCCGCCCCAAGGTTGGCCGCCACCTTCTCGGCCTCCTTCTTCCGGACCTTCTCGGCGTCCCGGTCCTGCCAGGCCTTCTGCCGCTCGCGCCGGATGCGCTCGACGGTCTTCTGAAGGGCTTCATGCACCCCCTTCAGCCGTGCGAGCTCCTCAGCGTCGTGGCGGGCCTTTTCAGCAGCGGCCTGGAACTCCTCGCGGTCGCAGCGAGCCCTCTCGGCGACGACCTGGAACTTGGCCTCCGCCCGCCGCGCGTCCTCCTGCGCCGCCTGCTCGCGCCTCCGCAGATCGTCGATGACCTGCTGGGCGGCGGCAACCTGCATGGTCAGCTCCCCGGTCCGCTGCCTCTCCAAGTTGAAGCGCTCCCAGAGCCCCCGCTGGAACCGGAGGAAATTGGATTTTCCCCGGCTGCATTCTTGGAGGGCCTGCAGGACAATGCGCCATGAGGGACAGAGTAACGGTAAGAAAATAACCAACGGGGAGAATACCATACCCGGCCACCGGGGAAGACGGCGCCGTCCAGCTTCCCCAACGCCGAAGACACAGCAGCGCGGACGTTAGCGAGTCCGCCCTGCAGTGCCTGCCACTTGCCCCACTCCGCGGCGTCATCCAGCGTGAAGAGGGGCCTCTGCGGGTCGTCACGAGACGTCCAACGCAGGATAGACCCATTCCACGCCTTGGGAACGGGAGTGGCCGAGGCAAGAGCGGCGGCCGCCCCCGACGCCGCCGACGAGGTAGGCGCCGCCGCACCGGAAGGCGTCGGCCTCACAGACGGTCCCGGCGCACGCGCCCCCGTCGAGGTCGCCGCGGCCACCGCCGGCGCCAACACGCGTCCCGAGCCGCCCGTCGGCGCCACCGCCTCCGACGCAGGTGCCGGAGCAAGCGTTCCCGTGGCCGCCTCGCCCTCCGTCGTGGCCACCAAGGCAGGCGTCCCCGCCCCCGTCGTGGCCTCCGGAGCAGGCACTTCCGCCTCCACCGCCGCTGCCACCTCCGCCGTGGCTCCCCGGGCGGAAGTCCCCGTCACCGCCTCCTCCTCCGTCGCAGCCGCCGGGGCGGGCGTCCCCGCCTCCTCCGCTCCCGCTGTCCCCGCCGTGGCCGCGGGGGCAAACTCTCCCTCCGTCGCCACCGCCGCTTCCTCCGCCTCGTCGGCGTCGAGGTCAATCACCTCCCCGGCCGGAGGGCCCCCGGGAGCGATACTCTGCACCACGGGGTCGGCCGAAGTGGCAGAGGGCGGAACGGGGTTCAGACCCTTGTCCTTGCGCCGCTTCTGCTTCTCGGCAAGGAGACGGTTCTGCTGCCGCCGCTCGGCGTCCTCCGGCTCCGGCGGACGCGAGTCGACGACGCGGGTCATGTTGCCCTGCAAACACTGAAGGCCCCGCGTCAGAACGGCGAACCAAGAAACGCGAGGGAAGGAAACAGGCGCACGAAATCTTTACCAGATCGACGAAATTCTCGTCCGGGCGCATCGGAGGGTGGCCGGGCACCGGATAATCGGCGTCCTTGTCCTCCAGCGCCTCCCGGACCCGCCGCCGGATCTCGGAGGCAGCGAGCGCACCCGTCGCGAGGACGGTGCCCTCGGTCGGCGCGCCGGGGGTCATCTCGGAGAGCGGGCGGACCCGGAGCATCAGGGGCGCCACCCTCCGGGCGTGGTACGCCCCGATGACTCCGGCACCGGTCAGTCCCCTCCCCTTCAGGTGCTCGATGGCCTGCAGCAGGCCGGTGATCCGTTTCTTCTCCTTCTCCACCGGGCCGTACGACCACACCTCCGGCGCCACTTCAATGACGCGGCCGGTGAACTCCGGCAGGGGGGAGTTGGAGTAGTTTTTCACGTAGAACCACTGCTGATGCCACCCCTTGTGGGACGCCGCGGTCTTCATCGCCATGTACTCCTTGGCGCGAGGATGGCGGAGGTGGATTCCGGCGCACCCTATCGGCACCGGGGTCGACCGCTGCTGGTTCCCCCTCTCCTCGGCCTTCAGGTACAGGCTGACCGTGAAGAAGTACTTCCACAGCGAGAAATTGGGCTCGATTCCCAGGAACCCCTCGCACAGCGCGACGAACGCCGCGACGTGCTGAATCCCGTTGGGGTTGAGGTGCTGCAGCTCAAGCCCGTAGTAGTGCAAGAGCCCGCGGAAGAAGAGGCTCGGCGGAGTCGCGAACCCCCTCTCGTGGAAGTGGGCGAAGGAAACGACGTAGCCGGCGGGCGGAGTCGGCACCTCTTCCATCTCAGGGAACCCCCACTCATCCCTCTCCGTCCTCTTGCAAAGGAGGCCTTTCCTCACTAGGCCTTCGGCGCGCGAGGGGCCGAAGTGGGAACGCGCCCAGGATCCCATCGCCGGAGGGAGAAGAGCTCGACGGGGGATGGAGAGAAAGGGTGCGGCACTGGGCGGAGGAAGACGAAGCGGGCGCAGGAAAGCTAAGGGCGCGCGAGGAGGCGAAAAGGCTTGAAGGCAGATGGCGCGCGGAACCGGCGAGGCGAAGCCCTCGTTCTATAGGGAAGGCGCGAGGGAAGCAGAACAGACGCCCCCATCTCAATAAATGCGGCGCCAGGTACGCCCCGTCACGCCCGCCTCTTTTTTGGAAACCGTGCACACGACCTGCAGCGGAAACATCCCCTCCTCCCTCGATTCGCGGGTCGGCGCCCTCCACCACTTCAACTCCCGGAAGGCACGCGCACGACGTCTCCCACGACCGGCCCAAAGCACTGCCTCCTCCACATCCGGTCTGAGGCACGGCCTCCCTCCACGTTCGGCCCAAGGCCCACCAAGAGGTAAGAAAGGGATACGGGGCTGAAAACGCCCCTACGGCCCATTACGATCCAGGGGTTCGAAGGCTGGCCCGCCGCGGGTTCGACAACCGCCCCACGATGCCCCCGAGCGAGGGGTGAGAGGAGACGGGTCCGCAAGCGGCCATCACCCGGGCGCGCGACAGCCCAAGGGCGTCTCAATCTCACATTCGAGTCCCGACCGGCATCAGAGTTCATGGTTTTTCCTCGAAGAAAGGCAACGAACGAGCCCCCGGATCCGACCGAACGGATTCGGGAACTATATGAACTGGCCGACCGGAGCCTTGGCCCGAGCCGGACCCCCCCCCCCCCCCCCCCCCCCCGAACGGGGACCGGGACCCACTCGAATCAACCCGTTAGTAGCTCAATGAGCACCACGGATCGTCCACGCGAGGATAGCGTGGCACGGCTCGCCCCCTCCATCCCAGCGAACGGACGCTTGAGGGGTAACGGGGTAACGTACGAAAGTCGACCGGTCCCCTGCAACGCGCGGGGCCTCGCAACCAAAGGCCACGCAGGCGGTCTCGACTTAAGGCTCTCAGACAGAAGGGAACGACAGGAAATCCCCGTTGGGGATGACAGCAGCCTCTGGAGGAGCGTCCCCGCTCCACCACAGGCTTGGGGGCTACTGTTGGGGGGGAATATTAACGATCCCCCCGAGCCCATGGAGACAACAAAACGTAAAGGTCCAGGCCCACCTAAGGTAACAAGACTGGCACCGGCCCAACACGGGGGGCGAGAATCACGCTCCGCCTCGCCCGACCCCGTATCCCGGGGTCAGGCATTCCCGACCTCCGGAAGACCAAGCTCTGCCTCGCCCGACCGCAGGTCTAGGGTCGGGAGCGTCCGACCCCCCGCCGCAGGTTTCCGCCTCGCCCGACCCCAAGCGTAGGGGGTCGGGCTGACCCGGGCCTGCCAGACAAGTATCCGCCTCGGGCGCAGATCTCGTGGGTCTCCCTGTCGATCTCGCCATAAATGAGCCGCAGGTCTGTCAGGAAGAAGGATGACCGCGCTCCTCACGCAACCTGCTGCAAGTACCCATGCGCGGCCGCACTGTACAAGCTACAGTATCTGCGACCTCCTCCCATTCGCCACAAGGCACTCATGGCCTGCGCCGCCCGGAGCAGAGGGAAGCCTCGCCCGTCTCGCGTCCCGCGCGCCCGGCGGCAGGGATGTGACGTCCGCTCTCCGCAAGCCGTCAGCAGGACGGCGGGATCCGCCGCCTCCCCCAACGGACACCAGAGTCGCGACGAAACGCCCTCATCATAGACAGGGCGCGACGGCGGCCACCCTCCTCCGGCATACGCGCCGGCAGACGTCGAAGGCCGGCGAGGACGCCGGGAACCTGGGAACTCGGACCACTCGGTTCCTCCCTCCGTGTTGTATTTTTACCCAGCTATGTTTAACTCTTTACTGCTCCCCACACCCGGTCTCACCTGTAACCCCGGTCGTCTCCTTACGCTATAAAAGGAGGATCGGGGGCCTGAGACAGGGGGGCTCGACGCACAACTCAAGTCACCATAACGCCTCCAAGCCAACAGAACACATGGAGACACCCTGCTAAAAGCATCAGTGCACACCCAAGAGACTTGGGACCGGATCCCTCTCTCGCACCCTTGTAACCCCTACTACAGAACCCCGCGTGGGCAACACTAACACTGGACGTAGGGTATTCCTTTGCCCGAACCAGTATAAACCCCGTGTCTCCCGCGCCACCATCTCAAACCTTACGCGCATAAAAGAAATTTACTAGTCTAAGTCTTAGGGGGTGTTTGGATACGAGGTGCTAAACTTTAACAGTGTCACATCGGATGTTCGGATGCTAATTAGGAGGACTAAACATGAGCTAATTATAAAACTAATTGGAGAACCCTATCCTAATTCGCGAGACGAATCTATTAAGCCTAATTAATCCATCAGCACCACATTGTCAAATCATGGACTAATTAGGCTTAATAGATTCGTCTCGCGAATTATACTCCATCTGTGTAATTAGTTTTATAATTAGCCTATATTTAATACTTCTAATTAGTACCCAAACATCCGATGTGACGGGTGTTAAACTTTAACAGGGGTGTTCCAAACACCCCCTTAGTCTAAGTCTTGATCCGCTAATCTTGACAACGACAGCTGTCTTTCTCTGATAGTCTTGTAAGTCTTTATTTATCTTTTTACGTGATACTGTTGCTGTTATTCACTAATGATGTCACTGTATATATGAAATTAGATCTTGGCATACATATAGGTAGCACTTGGTTTTGTTATAAAACCGGGTGCGACAAGGGGAACCTATATTCCAAAACAACTATGCCCATTTCATCGAGTTTCAATGAAGCTGTCAGGGGAACAATGGATTCTCACAAACGTTTATGCACCCTACACGCCAGAAGGGAAACTAGCTTTTATTGATTGGTTCAAACATGTTGACATGCCTGAGGAGGAAAAATGGTTAATAGTTAGAGACTTTAAACTTGATTAGGAAACCGGAAGATAAAAATAAACCGGGAGGAAATATCCAGGAAATGCTTCTCTTTAATGAAGCTATCAGTAGGCTAAGGCTAACAGAGATCCAGCTCAAAGGATGCAAATACACCTGGTCAAACAAGCAACAAAATCCCCTCTTGGAAAGACTAGATTGGTTCTTCATATCTAGCCATTGGACAACCTCCTACCCAAACACCTTTGCTTCATCGCTATCCAGAGATTTCTCGGACCATACACCATGTGTCATATCGATCTCTACAAGTATTCCAAGGCCACAGGTTTTCAGATTTGAGAATTATTGGCTAGAACATTATCAGTTCCCAAGCATTCTTCAACAAGGATGGACAAATCAGACTACAGGTACAGATAGGGCTAAGGCCATTGGGGCCAAGTTCAAGAACCTAAGGAAAATCTTCAGGATCTGGAAGGCCCAACTCCCGAACCTGGCTAAAGTGATACAAAACACCAAAGACACCATTCAATTAATAGACCTCATTGAAGAGTTCAGAGACCTTACCCTCCAAGAATGGAACTTCAGAGAACTCATCAAAGCACACCTGCAAAACCTGCTCCAGCAACAAAAGATATATTGGCAACAAAGAAGCTCCATAAATTGGGCCAAAAGGGGGGATAAGTGCACAAGGTTTTTTCATGCAAAAGCCTCAGTCAGAAATAGAATTAACTATATATCTTCACTGACCGATACCAATGGCCAAGTTGCCACAGGGCCTGATGACAAAGCCAAGATCATATGGGAAGCCTTTAAAGAACGAATGGGAGATCAGAGTTCAGTCACATGTATTTTGATCTATCCTCTTTGATAACTCCAGATCCGGACCTAGATTGGCTCGAATCACCCTTTATAAAGGAGGAGATTGATAAAATTATTGGAGAACTGCCCAATAACAAGTCACCAGGCCCAGATGGTTTCAACTGGGAATTCCTCAAGAGATGCTGGCACTTAATTGCAGAAGACTTCTACAAACTGTGTGAAGGGTTTTATGATAGAAATGTCTGTGTTCAGAGCATAAATGCCTCCTATATTACTCTGATCCCAAAAAAAAGATTGCCCCATTGAGGTTGGAGACTTCAGACCAATTTCCCTGCTAAACTCCACCATCAAGCTTATAACCAAACTTCTAGCAGAAAGGTTACAACAGGTAATCCTAAGATTGATACACAGAAACCAATATGGTTTCATAAAGACTAGAACCATTCAAGATTGTTTAGCTTGGGCATTTGAATTTCTGCATATATGTAAAACATCCAAGAAAGAACTAGTTGTCATCAAACTGGACTTTGAAAAAGCATTTGAAAGAATTGAGCATCAAGCCATCTTGGACATTCTCAAGCATAAAGGCTTCGGGGGTAGATGGATCGGGTGGATAAAGGATATCTTAAACTCTGGGACCTCTTCAGTGCTGCTTAATGGGGTTCCAGGGAAAGTCTTCCATTGCAAGAGAGGGGTTAGACAAGGGGATCCCCTATCGCCACTTCTATTTGTGCTCGCAGCCGACCTTCTTCAGTCAATCCTGAACAATGCTAAAATACAAGGAACCTTAAAACTGCCAATTCCCGAAAGAGCTGGAGAAGACTTCCCGATTGTTCAATACGCAGATGACACATTACTGGTTATGGAAGTTGACCCCTCCCAGCTCCTACATCTCAAGCATCTCCTTAACCAGTTCGCGAACTCAACTGGCCTCAAGATAAATTATAACAAGACAGTTATGGTTCCTCTTAACATTTCGGAAGAAAGATCACAAGAACTATCGTTGCTGTTCAACTGCCAAGTTGGCAGTCTCCCTTTTACATACTTAGGCTTGCCACTAGGCACGACAAAGTCCAACATTGCAGGGTTCATGCCCTTAATAAAGAGGGTGCAGGGAAGTTTGGGAGGTATATCAAACTTGCTTACTAAGGGAGGTAAACTTGAACTGGTGAACTCAGTCTTCTCCTCCTCCCCAATCTTTCACATGGCAACCTTGAAGCTTCATAAGGGTGTCATCAGGCAGCTTTACAAATATAGAAAGCACTGTCTTTGGAGAGGCTAGGACTTGAACTCCAAAAAACCATCTAAGGCAGCTTGGCCTATGGTGTGCCTGTCAAAACCGCAAGGAGGGCTGGGAGTTATCAACCTAAACACCCAAAATGACGTCCTGCTCCTAAGTTTCTATACAAGTTCTTTTAACAAAGCTGACATTCCCTGGGTTCATCTAGTTTGGGATAATTACTACAATAACGGCAAACTGCCTGGTCAGCATAAAAAGGGCTCATTCTGGTGGAGAGACATAGTTAAACTACTGGACAAATTCAAAGGGATGGCATCGGTGTGGGTTTCAGATGGATCTATGGACAGGTGCCATCCCTGGATTTCCCACAGTTGTTCTCACACGCCAGAAATAAACCGATCTCATTCAAGGAGGCCACCGACACAGAACCGCTAACGCAAAATTTTCATCTCCTCCTTTCGGAAGAGGCTCAACAGCAATTAATGATTCTCCAGACCGACTGGCAAACGAGAGGGCATCCCATGATAAAGATCAATGGACCTACATCTGGGGCAGCCCTATCTTCTCGGTAGCAAAAGCTTACAAAGTTCTTACGGGCACGAGAAACACTCACCCGATTTATAGATGGATATGGAAGTCCAAATGTCAAATGAAACATAAGGTTTTCTTCTGACTACTACTTAAAGACAGGTTGAGCACCAAAGACATTATTGGCAGGAAAACCATGCATTTGGATACCTATACCTGTGAGCTTTGCATCCTACAGAAAAGGAAGACAATGCCACACTTATTCTTAAGAAGCAATTTTGCCAAAGCTTGCTGGGCTTCCATTGGGATTGTGGTCAACACAGCCAGGCCGCCAATTTACATTTTCAACTCTATCATGAAAAACTGAATGTGCCCTTTTACATGGAAGTCATAATTCTGATGGCTTGGGCTATTTGGTCTATGAGGAATGACTGGACCTTCAATAATACTGCACCGTGGGTGCAAGGATGCAATAGAAAATTCAAAGAAGAATTGACCACTGTCTGTCTATATCGGGCAAAACCGGCTTGGAACCCTGCCACTATGGCTTGGCTAGAGGCCCTGTAATCTTTCCTGTTTTCTTTCACTTCACACCGATCTCCATTTTTCTTCTGTAACTTGATTTTATTTCAATGCACTTCAGTAGGGGTTTCGTCCTCCTGTTCCTTCAAAAAAATCCGCTTGTGCCGTTTCCAAGACCCCTATGCTGCATAGACAAATCCTATATGTAGGTACCAGTTTTTTTATAACTAGGGACTTACGATTTGATGATGCATGTGCACAACACTAATACGTAGTGGTATATATACGTCTATTATTATATGTGGATAATTTAGTAATGGTTACATTGTAAAAGTGATATTTCGAATAGAATGACATTTTAGACTTTATGCTAGTGTCAAAAAAATATTATAGTGATACCATTTGTGTTATCTTACCATGATACCCCCTGTACTATCTATACATCTATACTACCTATGTATGCTACCCATATCGCACGTGAAGTTTTAGTACTATACAATTAATCTTAACCATCGGATGTTTTTATACTAATCCCTTTCGAACACTAGTATAGCCTAGTATCGTGCATCGTAAAAGAGCTCATCTATGATGCCACTTTGATTCACTGTGCACTATCCTAGCTCTATACCCCACATGTTATAATTTTTTACTGACAAATTTGATTCCAGCGTTTAGCTCAGTTTGTCTAATCTTAATTGTGCCTACACCTAACCTTTGTCAAGTGCCAACCAAACACGCTAATGTTGTTGCCTGAGCTGAGACCGCACTCTTTTCACAGAAATCGCTACTCGCTCTATGCACTGGAGCCTACCCGGCCACAAATCTCAAGTCAGCGATGATGTTTGGTTGCTAGCCACCATTTGCTACATCTATCCTTTGTCAAGTGTGGCAAACTACAAAATAAAGAAATTTGAAGCCACATTTTACCATAGCAAAGAGAATTTTGCTATATTTTTTTAACTCTATGACATGTGGAGCTCAAAAAGAATATTGTCTAAAGTTAGTGGCCAACCAAACACCTACCAATTGATCAAACTTGCTTAGGTATGCCAAGATGTGACAGGGAATCAAACACCCCGTAAGCCCATCAACCCCTTATGCCAGATAACTCAAACAGGGCCCTAATCATCAAGCTCCAGCTTTGGGCCATCCCCGTGTCATCCACCACGGGCCGGGAGAAATGTACAGGCCCTTTACTGATCCCAGCAGCCCGCGGGCCTCTCTCACCTCATCAGTCAACAAGCCCACCCCGGCCGTCCCAACACCAATCCGAGATCTAGAGGCATCTCGCTAGCCTTCCCTTCGGCGGCGGGGCAAAAACCCTAACCTTCCCGGCGGTGGAATATGGAGGCGATGGATCTGGAGGCGAAGCTGGGTGAGAACGGCCATGGCCACAAGAGGTCTGATCTGGATCTGGAGGCGAAGCTGGGTGAGAACGGCCACGGCCACGGCCACAAGAGGTCTGATCTGGATCTGGAGAAGGCCGCGGGTCAAGTGCTTCAGGGCGGCAATGCTAAAAGGCCGCGCGAGGCCAACAACGGCGACCACCACAGCGCTATGGAGATGGATGAGGAGGAGGAGGAGGAGGAGCTGGGGCCGGAGGGTTGCTTTGAGTTGCACCGCAAGAGTTGGCTCTCGATGTTCGGCAGAAACGACGCCATCCCCTTCGAGGCTGAGAGTACGTATTCGTCTGCACATCTCTCTTGCTTTTCCTCGTCTTGATCAGCTTTTCCTCGTCTTGATCATCTTGTTGGAGCTTTCTTCAGTCGTGGCCAACGGATTAGGATCCACTCAAAAACCGTAATTTCAAATCCGTAGCATTTGTTTCTTTTCTTATATCAAGGAGGCATGATTAGACGCGTGAACTTGCTGGGGACTGGTGCTTGAGATCAATGGTAGGAGGTTAGAAAAAACGTCATGATGTGGGTCATCCGTTTTAGATCCTGTTGTTTACAAAACCTACTGATTCTATTTTAGAAAGAATAAAAGATAATATTAAATGTTAATATGAACCCCGTTTCAATCCCATATTGGCTTGAGATCTATATGATTTCCCCGTATATTTGCTCCTAATTACATTGTTTGTCAAATGTTTATAGTAAAAAAAATCCCCTTTCCAAGCCATTTTATCATATGCAGCTATACGAGTAACAGTTTTTCCTTATGCACAGCATTTGTTTGCTTCATCATCAATCAATTATGATGTCTAGGTATAGATGACTGGACTAACAAATAACCTCCTTCCTTTTTCAGCCCAGTACCCTCCCATGTGCTACACGGACATACCGATGTTGCCAGCAATTGCTGGACCTGGTGATACCATGGAGGTCTTCTTCGTCAAGGTGACTCAGATCACCAGCGACCTCCAATGGCCACTAGATGTCTATGGCATTGTCGCTGTGCGCGATTCCCTGGACTGGAAGCGCAACTACCTCTTCAGTTGAGGTAGAGATAATTGCCAGACCCTCACCTCTCAGGCATGTTCAAACATCTGTGTTTCAACTTCTGTCCTATTCCATTGCCCATTTAATCTACTATAAGCATCTCAATGCATGTATATGGTGTAATCTGCTTGGTAGTACTGGTAATATCAGCTGATTTTTATGGCGTTTAGCTCCACGCTAGCATTCGGAAGAAATATTTATACAGGTTGATACTGTGAATTAGGATCAGAACCTTTCCATCAGAGATACTTTATGCATGTTGCTGCTGGCTCTTAAAACATAAATAGTAAAACTTGGTTATATTTTTAAAAGTATATCAAATGTAGTTTTTATAGTTGGTATCCACTTCACTTCTTGGTTGGCTGGCCCTGACATGCAAGATTTCAGTAGGTGGGCACATTCCTGATCCTTAAATCTTCATTTTAGAGAATGCTATTAAGTGGTTTTGTATGTGCATCACTGGTGAAATAAATTGTTGGCTGCTGATTCACCTTTAGTGATGGTGTTCCCAAAGGCAATTGAAATTTGCGGGCCTTTAATTTGTCTGGCTGCTGATGCACCTTTAGTGATGGTGTTCCTAAAGGCCATTGAAATTTGCTGGCCTTTAATTTATGTGCCACTGTATGCAGGATTCTCTTTTGCAACTTACAGGTCCTAGCCGAGCTATCGTGCTGTAGGATGAGCCTATTTTTGAGATTGACCTGAAAGTGAAGGACAAAGGGAGTTCATTGTCCGAAGATGACAAGATTTTATGCTTGGATTTCTTTGGATACAACAACATCTCTTACAGAGGCAGTCTCAGTTACACCAGAACAGAGGTGCTTTCAAGCAAGCATAGCACAGTGGAGGTCAGGTACGCTCATGTCAAGCGCTCCGTGGAGGCGACCATCACTGCCCGCATCAGCAAGGGATCAGGCAACTTTAGTGCAGGCCTCACTGCCTACAACACGAGCATTGGTGAGGATGTAGTGCTGCTGGACACCAGAGGCAAGGAGGTGGTCGTCAACGAGGATGGGCAGGTCACACTGCAGCGCCGAGTAGTCGTCGTGGAGGAGAGGGCTGAACTGATCCTTGGCATCAAGGCTGAACAGCTAGGTGACGCTGGCGAGAGCAGCACTAAGCTTGAGAAGAAGTTTGGTTTTGTAGCTAAGTCAGCCCGGAGAGATGAAGGCTATTTTCACATTGGATCCTCGAGCCTGCACACCTAATAAAAACCGCAATTCTAACACTTCAAAAAAAATCCTAAAATAAGTGCAATCCTTCGCTTTGGACCACGAGGGCCTACTTAATTAGCTTAAAGATAACTGGTCAAAATACATTTGCTAGTCTCAATTACTTTGCATGCCGTAAATTTACGCTAAGGAAAAAGAAAAGACAACATGCCTAAATAGTTGGATTTGGATAGTTCATAAGGAATTTGACAATGATATTAATTCGTCTCGTGATATGATATGATCAAATTAGACAAACATGCATACTCCCTCTGTCTAAAAAACAAATCACCCAAGAAATTGTAGGATGGATTAAAAAAACAAGGAGTTAAAATGACCTTATGACCTTATTTATTTTGGTGCCAGTTGGCTGATGCATACATGTATGCATACAAGCACGTACCAAATTAGGTGTAATAACTTATTTTTTTGACAGATTTTGAATGATAATATCCGTATCAAAATATTTGCCACTGACACTTAGTCATGACATTTGACCATTTATCTTATTCAAAAATTATTTAAGCATCATTAATTTTTTTTGTTTGTGGCTTACTTTACCATCATAGGTATTTTAAGTACAACTTATCTTTTCGTACATTTACAATAAATTTTTAAATAAAATGAATGGTCAAATGTATCGAAAAAATTAACAGCGATAAATATTTTGCTATGAAAGAAGTATATAATGATTTATTTTTGGACGAAGGGACATGGAAAACCCTATAGCAAATTCCCTGTATGCCATTAAAAAATTAATTCACGCCATCAAAATTCCCTATATGAGGCCTCCCTATTTGGTACCCAGGGTACAGAATAGCCTATTCTGTACCCGAGCCCCGTCCCAGCACCCCGCAGCCGGAGAACCCCGCAGGACGTCCGGGTTTTTTTTTTTTTTTGACGGGCACCAACAACCCCGCATCGCTCCCAGGACGTTTGCATATGTTGGAACCGCTCAGCAGTATTCTCCGCCCTCGCATCGCTCGGGTTGAATACGACGGCGCGACCAGCCGTACCCGTATTCAACCCCGCCGCCGTCTCCCCGAGCAGGACACAGCGACGCCCAGAGGAGGACGACGCCCCGACCAGCCGGACCCTGCCGCCGCTGTTCCGCCGGCAGCGATGCCCAGAGGAGGACGACGCCGCGGCCCCGGAATCGACGCACTCGTATTCAACCCTGCCTCCGTCTTCCCGAGCAGGACGCCGCTGATTCGCCCTCAAGGTTGTGTACTTGATTTTTTTTACAAACTCTGAATCAGCAAGCTGCAGTTCTCCTGAATGATGCATTTGCTATGTCTGTTGTGTCAAGATCGGCACCCCGTTCTTGGGTAGCACCGGATTGCAGCTGAAGTAGTGGTAGCTCGATTTGTTCAGATCATAGTTTGCCGTTCTATTGCTAAAGCTGGCTCCTTCTGCTGTCAACTTGTATGCCCAGCAGTTATTGTTCATCATTCAGTCTTCTGTTTTGCGTTGTAAATTGATGCTCAGTTTCGTTAGACTCTTAGGCTGTAATTTTAGGTAGTTAGCAATGGTTCAGATCATTCAAGAGTGTGCATGCAATAACTAAGTTTGGCCAACACTTTTTGTCAGATCTTGGTCTGTAGCTCTTCTAAGAAATGGCTTGGATCATTGAATTTGACCGGCTGTAGTGCGGAAAGAAGCATGTTTCACCTATGTTTTCTTTCTTCCTTTTTATCCCTGGACAAAATTTAATGTTTCTTATCAACTGATAAATGTATTAATCCCATCGCTGAATTGTGTGCTCAATTTGCATGCAGTCCAACTTTGCTACATTGGATGAGGGCACAGGGGTTGTTGTCAGCAGGAGGGCAGATCGTCATTTTGAGGAGGAAGGCCCTATCCTCTGTGCTGTGTTGGATGGACTGACTATGGATTCAAATCATCAACTTGCATATTGTCAAATAACAACGATAAGATGACAACACACTCCACATGTATAAACATTAATCAGTCATACAGTAGGTAATATTTATGAAGAAACTGTATAGACTGCATGTTGTTTCTAAGAAAATAAGGGAAAGCGGATGATCTGGACAATTGTAGAGGCACTGAAGCCAGGCAGACAGTTGAATCCGCTGAGCAGCCTGCAGAAGCACGGATACCCCATTGTAGCTTCTATCTTCTGCTTTCTAACCATGTAACCATCAAACAGGCCCTTGGCTCCGCCAAATTCTTGCAGAGCAGACAATGATATAGGGAGCTCAAATGTGTGCAGCACATTTGATTCTGTTCCCAGATCCACTGGTGCATTGATATCAATCAGCTTCCCAGCATCAGCCGCTGCCACTTGAGCTGCTGCTGTGGCTGCTGCGGGCGAGCGGCGGCGGGGGCAGCTGCGGATGGCGAGCGGCAACATTTGAAGAGGATGCGTTGACCCTTATAACTGAAAAAGCTCATTCCATCTGTCCAGCCAGCTCAGCTTCCTCGTCACCATCAAACTCTTGCTCTACTCCTTTCACCTGCCAAAGCAGTATGACAAATTAGCACAATAGAAATCTTAAGGCCTGCCACTGAGAATCAATGGATAATCTCCCCCTTTATGAAAAACAAATTATATGGAACAATTGCAATAGGAACTCATTTCCTGAATATCAGCACATGACAAGCAATCTAGTTATCAAATAGAAAACATCTTTCACATGAGCCACAAGCATTAACGACCGTCAGCAAGAATGTATAAATCACATCACGTTACCTCAGGTACATAGTGCATAAGCATGTTTTCTATCCCAGACTTCAATGTGACGGATGAACTTGGACACCCTGCAGGCACCTTGCATTTTAAGCTTAACTATCCCTGTTTCTCTGAAAGGATAGTATCCTAGTGAGACGAAGGAATCCAAATATTCAATATCAGCAGACAGCATGCTGGGGAGGGAGAGAAAGACTAACGGATCAAACCCTCGGTATTCAATGTCACCACCATCATCTTGAACAGCTGGCCGAATGCGAGTCTCCAACAATTCTTTTATCATGGCAACTATTTCTGAATCATCCTAGGAGGAAAGAGTATAGGATCTTCAGTATCACAACCAAATGCTAGCCAGTATACCATAGGCAGTTGTCGAAGTGTTCCCAAGTCAAGATAACAAAATGGTACAATCAGAGGGTTGTGGGTTTCAAACATTTTTTTACCTAGGTGGCAGTAAAGCACTATTATAGATTACTAGGATTAGGTTCTGAGGCATGTTGCGTAAAGAGCACACAGTCAGATGTTTTAGTATCTCTATTTATCTCGTCATTACAGGTCACAGCTTCAAATGAGTTGATGTTGATGATCAGAATAATTTTATTTCTAAGCTATTCTGTACCCTGGTATTCTGTGAATAAGCTTCAAATGAGTCAGAACCTAACAGTATTGATGAGAGGCATTAGCATAAATAAGATTGTGTGTTTGTCAGCATTTCCTATCTGCACTTCATTGCTAGTTAGAGAATCTGGAGTCCAAAACTCCAAAGAAAAAACAAAGCATATCTCCTAGTAGTTCATAAACATGATTTTTAGTCTTTTTTCGACAATGAAGACAAACCAAACCAAACAACAAATTAAAAAATGGCAATATTTCAGTATTTGCCTCCTGCCAACATTTCAGATGACAATATGAGCTCTAATCTTAATTAGCCTAAATTAGAAAATCTAACCATATCACAAAAGCATATCTACATATCCAGATGGGTAAATTTAATAGAAGGAATCATTGATGACTTCATGTCTTAACTTAACTCGAGCTGTAATCATAGTGCCATGTCATTAGACCCTCATACCAAGTTGATAATGAATTTGTATCATGGTTCTATCGCACTCAAACAGCATTTAGTCCAGGTCTCAAGACAATCTCACCATTCTGATGGAAGGCTTGAATAACAGCATCTAGCACATGCAACATAAGCATGCCGGTTAAGTTAGTAGGGGTAATTGTTACAAGAATTGCAATTCTCAAAGACCTGAAGCAGAAGGTTAAGTGAATCATGCCCATCTGAAACAGGAATTCAGTGAATCATGCCATAATGTCAGTTTGGAAACACTAGAATTTCAAGTTGCAGCAGGCCAATATCCTCTTATAATTCACTCAGCCCCCCTCGTTTCACCCAAACTCACCAGGCTATGGAATTCCAGAAGAAAGAAACAAACCTCTTTATTACCTGAATATTTCCGTTGCTGCCGGTTTGGACTCCGAGTACTCAATCGAACCAACTGCCACTGTAAGGTCCTAATAATCCTGCTTAATGTGGTAGAATTTTTAGTCTACTCCGGCTCACAAGTTTTTAGTCTGGTAGGGCAGTCAAAACAAAATGAATTAACACCAATATATCAGCTGCCATTTGATATGCATAAGCACTACGCGTCTAGGTTAACAGATAACACATTTTTCCATTTGCAATAAACAAAGGATAACACAAATAAAAGAACAAAAAACATACCCAGAGATCTGATGTTCAACCGAAGCGCCAGAATGCAAGCTCACTGAATGAATCCCAAGAGGCTTCAGGGGTTTGCATATCGATCGCACCTGCCCAAACGACACCAAATTAACTAAGTCATTCACATTTGATTCATTAAAAAGCTATACACATAAATACACAGTAAGCATCAAAATGGCAGTACCAACCTGCGCGGCCTTCTCCTGGGACGGGACGAGGTACAGCAGGAAGGGGCAGGAGACGACCATCCCAAGCCTCTCCTTCCTGGCGACGATGTCGCAGGCAGTGGAGACGAGCCACGCTGTCTGCTCCATCGTGGCGCACGCGCCGCTGGTGTCGAGCACGTCGGACGGCGCCGGGGAGGAGCAGGACCTCCAGAGCTCCACGCCCCAGTCGCCGCCGCCGTGGATGCTGCTGCCGCCGCCGTCCTCGGGCGCCACCTCATCCCGGATGGCATTGAGGCAAACCACCAGGAACTTGGACGGGCGGTCGAAGTCGAGGGGCGGCGCGGGGTCGACGCGAGGGGCGCGAGGCGTCGATGCGGAGGAGGAGAGGGGCAGCGCGGGGTCGACGCGGAGGAGAGAGGCGGTGCGGGGTCGATGCGAGGGGCGGCGCGGCGTCGATGCGGAGGAGGAGAGGGGCGGCGCGGCAGCTGCGGGCGAGCGGCGGCGGAAACGGATGGGGAGAGATTGAGGCGGCTGCGGATGGGGAGCAGCGGCGACTGGATGCCGGACGCGGAGTCGGCGGTGGAGGCGGCGGCGGCGGTTGGCGAGCGACGGCGGCAGCGAATGGCGAGCGGCAGCGTCCGCTAGCATGAGGAGTGGATGGACGGGAACTGAACACCACCCACGACGGAAGACCCACGTTCGGGAAAAAAGCTGGAAAAAAAAACCGGGGGAACCGTTTGAGAAAAAAACCGGCGGAAGGGGCGGGAGAAAAAGGGGGAGCCGGATCCGCGGGTGAGCTCGGGTATATTCCGTACCCAGGGTATTACATAGTATATATATGCTTCTTGCATTTGGTTTTGTCACGGGCGGGAATATGATTATATTCTCTCTGCACGATGGATCGGAAACGAAGGTCCTGTAAGATGCGATCATGTGGCCGTGTGACCATTCAGAAATTAAAGGTCGCGTTAGTTAGGAGGAGCGCATTGCAGAGAGAGAAAAGGCAATCTGCTGCCAAGTACGAAACATTATTAGTTGATAGATGTAGGATCCCCTGCGGACGATGACAGCAGCCTCTGGAGGAGCGTCCCCGCTCCACCACAGGCTCGGGGGCTATTGTCAGGGGAAAATATTAACGACCCTTCGAAGCCCATGGAAACAACAAAAACGCGAAGGCCCAGGCCCGCCTAAGGGAATAACGACTGCCGTCGGCCCAACACGGGGGACGAGAATCACGCTCCGCCTCGCCCGACCCGGTATCCTGGGGTCAGGCATCCCCGACCCCCGTGAGACCAAGCTCCGCCTCGCCCGAACGCAGGTCAGGGGTCGGGAGCGTCCGACCCCCCGCCGAAGGCCTCCGCTTGCATAGGAGGTCGGGCTGACCCGGGCCCACCAGACAGGTATCCGCCTCGGGCGCGGATCTCATGGGTCCCCCTGTCGATTCTACCATAAATGCGCCGCAAAGGTGTCAGAGGGAAGGATATCCGCGCCCCCACGCAACCCGTCGCAAGTACCCATGTGCGGCCGCACAGTACTTGCTACAGTAGCTACGACCTTCTCCGATTGGCCACCCAGAGCAGGAGGAAGCCTCGCCCGCTCTCGTGCCCCGCGCGCCCGGCGGCGGAGATGCGACGTCCGCTCTCCGCGGGCCGTCGGCAGGATGGCAAGATCCGCCGCCTCCCCCAACGGACACGGGGGTCACGACGAAACGCCATCATCACGTCCGGCGGCTACAGTCGCCGAGGAAGCCATCGACAGGATGCAGCGGCCGCCACCCTCTTCCGGCAAACGCGCCGGTGGAAGCCGAAGGCCGGCGAGGACGCCGGCGACCTGGGAACTTGCTCCCCCCCCTCGCGTTGTATTTTTTTTACCTAGCCATGTTTATCTCTTTACCGCTCCCCACACTCGGTCTCACCTGTAACTCCGGTGGCCTCCTTACGCTATAAAAGAGGAATCGGGGGCCTGAGACAGGAGAGGCAAAACGCACAACGAAGACACCATAGCGCTCCCTAGACAACAGAACGCACGAGCGCACCCTGCTAGAGCCTACTACAGAACCCTGCGTGGTCAACACGAGCAGCTCCCGATACTGGACGTAGGGCGTTCCCTTGCCCGAACCAGTCTAAACCCGTGTCTCCCACGCCACGATCCGAAGCCTTACGCGCATATTTGCGCGTACATCTCCGGCTTCAGATGGCCAACCACGACGCCAGCTTCGCTCCGGGCTCCCTGATCCGCTTCGGGAGTCTGGACTTCCTCGCCACCGGGGAGGGGATCGAGCTGATCCCTCTCCTCGTCTGGCCCGCTCGTCCCCCCATCCCCGGCTCCACCGCCGGGATGGCGGCGAGCCGGGCGCGCGCCGGCGGGCCTCCCCCAGAGGGGCGGCTCACCTGGAACATAGAACAGCTAAGACGCTTCTACCCCTAGCTTTCGTTTCCAAGTTCTGTGCATACACACTTGTGAAAATTTAAAAAATTTTACGGAAAAAAGAATTTTGAGATGGTTCCATTCAAGTTTCACCTCGAACTCAGAGATATCCGACCCTGGCTCTGCTTCAGGGCCGCACATCCCTCGGGGGCTATCAGGGGCTCCGGCCTAAAGCCACTTGACACCCTCTCAAAACGCTCTCTTTCCGAGCCGACCCCCTTTCTGAACTTTTGAGCATAAAAAGGAGAGAGTGCACGAACGGTGTTCAGGCAAAGATTGATCGGACTGCGAAAAAAACTACGCCCCAGCGGCTACGGTACCCTCGCTCATCAAAGCTTACTGACATGCCCGACAACGCACTCTAAACTTTCCAAGTCCAAAAAACAAGAAAGGGAATCGAATCGAAAACTTTTTTACGACAATCCATAGAAAAAGACCCTGTGGCCATCACAAAATAAGTCTGAAACTGACGTATTTAAAGTTTAACACCCATCACATCGAATGTTTGGATGCTAATTAGGAGTATTAAACATAGACTAATTACAAAACTAATTGCACAGATGGAGTGTAATTCGTGAGACAAATCTATTAAGCCTAATTAGTTCATGATTTGGCAATGTGATGCTACAGTAACCATTTGCTAATGATGGATTAATTAGGCTTAATAGATTTGTCACGCGAATTAGCACAGGGTTCTGCAATTAGTTTTATAATTAGCTCAAGTTTTGCACCTCGTATCCAAACATCTTGGGCGCCAGCCCGATACAGTTAACTCGTCCGGGGATCTTCGGGAGGGACGGCTTCATCCTCCAGGAGCTTCGCCAAGGCCTCCGCCGGGTTGAGCACCGACGCGTCGATCTCGTCCAGCTCAGCCTCGGAGTAGCCGGCGGCGTACCCCCCGCTCATCCCGGCGAAGTTGATGCCGGAGTAGTGGGAGCCGAAGACCCCGAAGGCTCGCCTCACGCCGGTGTGGAGCGCCTCCAGGGTGATCTCGCGGGCTCGGCGGTAGGTCCCGAGGACACGAGTCGCCAGCGAGCTCGTCCCCTCCTTCTGGACCACGCTGAGGCCGTCACAGACGACGCGGACCGCATCCCGCAGGTTGCCGTGCTCAGCGCGTTCCGCGTCGAGCGCCTCCCTCAGCCGGGTGAGCTCGCCTGCAAGGATCACCCAGAAGAACCCGCTAAATCGAAAATCACCGCAACATCACAACGACAAAGAAATGAACAGAGTCTTACCCTCGGACTGGGCCTTCAGCTGGCGCTCCCGGTCGAGCCCCTGGGCCACGGAGGCCTGAAACTCCCGCGCTTGCGCTTGAAGCTGACCGACCTCCGCCCCAAGGTCGGCCGCCGCCTTCACGGCCTCCTCCTTCCGGACCTTCTCGGCGTCCCGGTCCTGCCAAGCCTTTTGCCGCTCGCGCCGGATGCGCTGGACGGTCTTCTGAAGGGCTTCATGCTCCCCCTTCAGCCGTGCGAGCTCCTCGGCGTCGTGGCGGGCCTTTTCGGCAGCGGCCTGGAACTCCTCGCGGTCGCAGCGGGCCCTCTCGGCGACGACCTGGAGCTTGGCCTCCGCCCGCCGCGCATCCTCCTGAGCCGCTTGCTCGCGCCTCTGCAGATCGTTGATGACCTGCTGGGCGGCGGCAACTTGCATGGACAGCTCCCCGGTCCGCTGCCTCTCCAAGTTGAAGCGCTCCCAGAGCCCCCGCTCCAGCCGAAGGAAATCGGATTTCCCCCGACTGCATTCTTGGAGAGCCTGCAAAACAATACGACATCAGGGGTAAAACAACAGGGAGGGATACAACCACCAACGGAGAAGGTACCATACCTGGCTACCAGGGAGGACGACGACGTCCATCTGCCCCAACGCCGAGTACAGAGCCGCGCGGACGTCAGCAAGGCCGCCCTGCATCGCCTGCCACTTGCCCCATTCCGTGGCATCATCCAACGTGAAGAGGGGCCTCTGCGGGTCGTCACGGGACGACCAACGCAGGACGGACCCTCTCCACGCACTGGGAACGGGAGTGGCCGAGGCCCGAGGCAGAGGCGGAAGCCGACCTCGACGCCGCCGTCAAAACGGGCTCCACCATCCCCGAAGCCGCCGGGCTCACCGACGGTCCCGGGGCACGCGCCCCTGCCCCCGTCGAAGCCGCCGCGGGCCCGCCAGTCGGCGCCACCGCCTCTGACGCGGGCGCCGGAGCGAGCGTCCCCGTGGCCGCTTCGCCCTCCGTCGCGACCGCCGAGGTAGGCGTCCCCGCCCCCGTCGGGGCCTCTGGAGCAGGCACCTCCGCCTCCGCCGCCGGTGCCACCTCCGCCGGAGCTCCCCGGGCGGAAGTCCCCGTCTCCGTCGCCACCACATCCTCTGTCGCAGCCGCCGGGGCAGGCGTCCCAGTCTCCCCCGCTGCCGCTGTCCCCGCCGTGGCCGCGGGGGCAGGCTCCCCTTCCACCGTCGCCGCCGCCGTCCCCGTCGCGGCCGCTGGGACATCCGTCCCCGTCTCCACCGCCGCCGTTCCCTCCGCCTCGTCGGCGTCGATGTCGATCACCTCCCCGGCCTGAGGGCCCCCGGGAGCGATACTCTGCACCGCGGGGTCAGTCGAAGAAGCGAAAGGCGGAGCGGGGCCCGCGCCCTCTCCCGTGCCCGGCGGCGGCACCACTCCACCGGTCGCCACCGCCGGGGCCACCTCCGCGGTGGGACCCGCGACCTCACCAGGGACCCCGCCGGTCGTCGCGGGTGGGGCCGCGGTGCGCCCCGCAGGGGCGGAGTACACCCGCAGCGCCTTCTTGGGCGCCAGCTGCGGGACGAGACCTCGAGGGGCGGCGCTGCAAAAACAATCAACAAACATCAGCGGAAACGAACATAATGCATGGAAAGGAACGAGGTTCGCGAGGAAATTCAACTCACGTTCCCCCAGCGCAAGGACGGCGTGCGCGCTTCGCCTCCGAGCCGGACGCCGACCCCGGGGCGTCCGGCAGCGGCCGCTTGTCGCCGCTCCTCTGCTCCTGGGCCGCAGGCGTGGGGACGGGGGCGGGCTCCGTAGACCCCCGGGAGGCACTCCGCGCCGGCTCCTGGGGGACGGCCCCAGAGCTTTGCGGGACCAAGTCCCGGCCGGACGATCCGCCCGCTTCATCCCTCGCGGCCGTTTGGGAGCGCGTCTCCCGAATAACGAGCGCGCCCGACCGGGGGGACAGGACAAACTCCTCTTCCTCCTCGTCATCCTCCTCCTCTTCCTCCTCTTCGTCGTCGTCGTCGTCGTCGCCGTCGCCGTCGCCGTCGTCGTCCGACACGAGTCCTCGTCGCCGCCGCGGGAACTCCTTGGCGGCCCTCTTCTTCTTCTTCGCCGTCTCCTTGTCCTTGCGGCGCTTTTGCTTCTCAGCAAGGAGACGGTTCTGCAGCCGACGCTCGGCGTCCTCCGGCACCGGCGGGCGCGAGTCCACGACCCGGGTCATGCTGCCCTGCAAACGCGAAAAGGCCCCGCGTCAGAGCGGCGAACAAAGAAACACGAAAAAATAAGGTTGGCGCACAAAATCCTTACCAGGTCAATGAAGTTCTCGTCCGGGCGCATCGGAGGGTGACCGGGCACCGGGTAGTCGGCGTCCTTGTCCTCCAGCGCCTCCCGAATCCGCTGCCGGATCTCGGAGGCGGCGAGCGCACCCGTCGCAAGGACGGTACCCTCGGTCGGCGCGCCCGGAGTCATGTCGGCGAGCGAGCGGACCCGGAGCATCAGCGGCGCCACCCGCCGAGCGTGGTACGCCCCGATGACTCCGGCTCCGGTCAACCCCCTCCCATTCAAGTGCTCGATGGCCTGCAGCAGGCCATGGATCCGCTTCTTCTCCTTATCGACCGGGCCGTACGCCCACAACTCCGGCGCCGCCTCGATAGTGCGGCCGGTGAACTCCGGCAGGGGGGAGTTCGAGTAGTTCTACACATAGAACCACTGCTGGTGCCACCCCTTGTGGGACGCCGCGGTCTTCATCGCCAGGTACTCCTTGGCGCGAGTATGGCGGAGGTGGATCCCGGCGCACCCTATCGGTACCGGAGGCGACCGCTGCTGGCTCCCCTTCTTCTCCGCCTTCTGGTACAGGCTGACCGTGAAGAAGTACTTCCACAGCGAGAAGTTGGGCTCGATGCCCAGGAACCCCTCGCACAGCGCGACGAACGCCGCGATGTGCTGGATCCCGTTGGGGTTGAGGTGCTGCAGCTCAAGCCCATAATAATGCAGGAGCCCGCGGAAGAAGAGGCTCGGCGGAGTCGCGAACCCCCTCTCGTGGAAGTGGGCGAAGGAGACGATATAGCCGGCGGGCGGCGCCGGCGCCTGCTCCGCCCCCGGAAGCTCCCACTCACCCGCCTCCGTCCTCTCGCAGAGGAGGCCCTTCCTCACTAGGCCTTCGGCGCGCGAGGGGCTGAAGTGGGAAATCGCCCAGGATCCCATCGCCGGAAGGAGAGGAGCTCGACGGGGGATGGGGAGAAAGGGTGCGGCGCTGGGCGGAGGAGGACGAAGCGGGTGCAGGACAGCTGAGGGCGCGCGAGGAGGCGAAAGAGTTTGAAGGCAGACGGCGGGCGGAACCGGCGAGGCGAAACTTTCGTTTTATAGGGAAAGCGCGGGGGAAGCAGAACAGACGCCCCCGTCACCATAAATGCGGCGCCAGGTACGCTCCGCCACGCCCGCTTCTTTTTCGGAAACCATGCGCACGACCGGCTGCAGAAACATCCCCTCCTCCCTCGATTCGCGGGTCGGCGCCCTCCACCGCTTCACTTCCCGGGGATACGCGCACAACGTCCCCCACGTCCGGCCCAAGGCGCTGCACCCTCCACGTCCGGCCCAAGACGCGGCCTCCGGCCCACCAAAAGGTAAGAAAGGGATACGGGACTGAAAACGCCCCTACGGCCCATTACGATCCATTACGATCCAGGAGTTCGAAGGTTGGCCCGCCACGGGTTCGACAACCGCTACAGGATGCCCCCGAGCGAGGGGTGAGAGGAGACGGGTCCGCAAGCGACCATCACCCAGGCGCGCAATAGCCCAGGGCGTCTCAATCTCACGTTCGAGTCTGAACCGGCATCAAAGTTCATGGTTTTTCCCCGAAGAAAGGCAACGAGCCCCCGGATCCAACCGAACGGATTCGAGAACTATATGAACTGGCCGATCGGAGCCTGGGGTACGCCACCAGCTTGGCCCAAGCTGGAACCTCCCGAACGGGGACCGGGACCCCACTCGAACTCGCCCGATAGTAGCTCCATGAGCACCACGGTTCGTCCGACGAGGATAGCGTGGCACGGCTCATCCCCTCCGTCGGGACGCCCTTGGCTTTCGCTCGCCCGGGTGTTGGCCGCTAGCGGACCCGTCCCTTCTCACCCCTCGCTCGGGGGGTGTCCTGAGGCAGCTGTCGAACCCGTGGCGGGCCAGCCTTCGAACCTCTGGACCGTAATGGGCCGTAGGGGCGTTTTCAGCCCCGTATCCCTTTGTTACCTTTCGGTGGGCCTTGGGCCGGAACGGAGCGGTCGTTGCGTATGGGCCGAACGTGGGAGACGTCGTGGGCGTGCCTTTCGGGAGACGGAGTTATGGGGGGCGTCGTCCCGCGAATTGAGGAGGATACTAGGATGTCTTCGCGGTCGATCGTGCGCGCGATTTTCGAAAAGGAAGTAGGCGTGGCAGGGGCGTACCTGGCGCCGCATTTATGGCGGCAGGGGCGTCGATTTGGCTTCCCCCGCACCTTTCCTATAAAAACGGGAGCCCGCCTCGCTGGTTCCGCCCGCCTTCTGCATTTGAGCCCTTTCGTCCTTCAGCGTCGCGCTTAGCTCACCCGCGTCTGCTTCGCCTTCCTCCGCTCCAAGCCGCGCCCTTTCTTCCCACCACCGTTGAGCTTCCTCCTCCTCTGGTGATGGGTTCCTGGGGGATCTCCCATTTCACCCCCTCGCGCGCCGAGGGCCTAGTGCGGAAAGGCCTCCTCTGTGAGAGGACGGCGGCGGGCGAGTGGGAACTGCCGGGGACGGAGCAAGTGCCGACGCCTCCCTCCGGCTACGTCGTCTCCTTCGCTCACTTCCACGAGCGGGGGTTCGCTTCTCCTCCGAGCCGCTTCTTCCGTGGGCTCCTCCACTACTACGGGCTCGAGCTCCAGCACCTTAATCCCAACGGGATCCAGCATATTGCGGCGTTCGTCGCGCTGTGCGAGGGGTTCTTGGGCATTGCGCCCAACTTCTCGCTGTGGAAGTACTTTTTCACAGTGAGTTTGTACCAGAAGACGGAGAAGCGGGGGAGCCAGCAGCGGTCGCCTCCGGTGCCGATTGGATGCGCCGGGATCCACCTCCGCCATACTCGCTCCAAGGAGTATATGGCGATGAAGACCTCGGCGTCCCACAAGGGGTGGCACAACCAGTGGTTCTATGTGAAGAACTACTCGTACTCCCCCCTGCCGGGGTTCACCGGCCGCACCATCGATGTGGCGCCGGAGGTGTGGGCGTACGGGCCGGTGGACAAGGAGAAGAAACGGATCTTCGACCTGCTGCAGGCCATCGAGCGGCTGAAGAGGAGCGGGCTCACCGGCGCCGGGGTCATCGGAGCGTACCATGCCCGGCGAGTGGCGCCGCTGATGCTCCGGATCCGCCCGCTTGCCGCCATGACTTCCGACGCGCCGACCGAGGGCACCGTCTTGGCGGCGGGTGCGCTTGCGGCTTCCGAAATCCGGCAACGGATTCGGGAGGCGCTGGAGGACAAGGACGCCGAGTACCCGATTCCCGGGCACCCGCCGATGCGCCCGGATGCGGGCTTCATAGACCTGGTAAGGGGTTGGGGCGTCGACCTCCTTTCTTTGCGTCTTGCGATTGTCATCCTGACGTGGAGCCGTTTTGCGTTCGTAGGGCACGCTAACCCGGGTCGTGGACTCGCTCCCGCCTGTGCCGGAGGACGCTGAGCGGCGGACGCGCAACCGTCTCCTTGCCGAGGCGCAGAAGCGTCGCAAGGACAAGGAGACGGCGAAGAAGAGGAAGAAGGCCGCCGAGGAGTTCCAACGGCGGCGGAGGGGGCCGGTCGTGTCAGACGATGACGACGACGATGACGATGATGATGAAGAGGATGAAGATGAGGAAGACGATGAAGAGGAGCTGATTTCCTCCTTCCGATCGGGCGCACTCGTAATTCGGGAGGTGCGCCCGCGGACGACCGCGGGGGGTGAAGCGGAGGAGGCGTCCGCCCGAGCCCCGGTTCCGCAGGACCCCGGGGTTGCGCCTCAGGGGTTGGCACGGAGCGCCCCCCAGGAGTTGACGCGGGACACCCCCCAGGGGTCGGCTCGGGGCGCCTCCCAGGAGCCGGCGCGGGACGCTCCCCAGGGGCCGGCAAGGGGTGCCCCCCAGGGGTCGTCACGGGGCTCCTCTCTGGAGCCGGCGCGGAGCCGCGCCCCCCGGGAGTCTTCGGAGCCTACCCCCGCCGCCTCTCAGGAGCCGGCGCTAGGCGCCCCCCAGGAGTCTTCGGAGACTACCCCCGCCGCCTCTCAGGAGCCGGCGCTGGGCGCCCCCCAGGAGTCCGCCCAGGGCGCTCCCAGGGGGACTGCGGAGACCGCCTCCGCCGTCGCGCCCGAGACCGGAGGGCCGCGAAGCGGCGACAAGCGGCCGCTGCCAGATGTCCCGGGGTCGGCGTCGGGCTCCGAAGCGAAGCGCGCGCGCCGCCCTCGCGTCTCAGGGACGTAAGTCGGCCTTCCTCACGCGTCTCATTCCTCTCCCTTCCCGTGTTTGTTCCCGCTGACGTTTACTTGTTGATGTGCAGCGCCGCCCCTCGTGGCCTCGTCCTGCAACTGGCGCCCAAGAAGGCGTTGACGGCGTCGTCCTCCTCCGGGGGACGGACCGCGGCTCCGCCCGCGGCGAGCGGCGAGGCCCTTGGTGAGGCCGCAGTCCCCTCCGTGGAGGCGGCCCCCGTGACGGCGGCTGACGGAGCGACGGCGGCATCGGTGGCGGGAGGAGGAGCGGGCCCCTTTCCGCCCTCGGTTCCCCCGGTTGCCCCTACAGCGCAGGGCGTCATTCCCCCGGGTCCTCAGGCCGGGGAGGTGATTGATCTTGACGCCGACGAGGCGGAGGACACGACGGCGACGGGAGGCGGGACGGATGCCCCCGCAGCCGTGGCGGGATCGGCGGCGGCGGCGACGGAGGAGGGAGTGCCCGCCCCTGCGGCCGCGGCGAAGGAGGCAGTGGCGACGGAGGCGGGGACCTCCGCCCCGATCATCCCCGCGGGAGTGGCTCCGGCGGCGGAGGCGGAGGGGCCCGCTGGGGGGACTCCGGCGGGAGCGGAGGAGCCTCCACAGGTGGTTGCGGCGGAGGGCGAGGTAGCCGCTGGGATACCTATCTTGCCGCTTGCGTCGGAGGCGGTGCCGCCATTGGGCGACCCTGCGGCGGCCTCGGTGGCGACGAGTGTGCAGGCGCCGGGTCCGTCGGTGAACCCGGCGGCTTCTGGTGTGATGGTGCCGACCTCGACGGCGGCGCCAGGATCGGCTCCCGCCTCGGCCTTGGCTGCTACCGTTCCCAGGGCGTGGAGAGGGTCTGTCCTGCGTTGGGCATCCCGTGAGGACCCGCCGAGGCACCTCTTCACCCTGGATGACGCCGCGGAGTGGCACAAGTGGCAGGCGGTGCAGGGTGGCCTCGCCAACGCCCGCGCGGCTCTGTCCTCGGCGATGGGGGCTTTGGACAACGTCGTCCTCCCTGGTAGCCAGGTACGTCGCCCCTCCTGTTGGCGATTGTCCCTTTCCCGTTGCCTTGCCCCTGATGGCGTATTGCTTTGCAGGCTCTCCAAGAGTGCAGTCGGGGGAAATCTGATTTCCTCCGGCTGGAGCGGGGGCTCTGGGAGCGTTTCAACGCGGAGAGGCAGCGCACCAGGGAGCTGTCTATGCAGGTCGCTGCCGCCCAGGGAGCCATTGGCGACCTGCAAAGGCGTGAGGGGGCGGCGCTGGAGGAGGTGCGGCGATCGGAGGCCAAGCTCCAAGCCGTCATCGACAAGGCCCGTCTTGACCACGAGGAGTTCCAGGCTGCCGCTGAGAGGGCCCGCCGCGACGCCGAGGAGCTCGCGCGGCTGAGGGGGGAGCATGAAGCCCTCCAGAAAACCGTCGAGCGCGTCCGGCGCGAGCGGCTCAAGGCTTGGCAGGACCGGGACGCCGAGAAGGTCAAGAAGGAGGAGGCCGAGAAGGTGGCGGCTGACCTTGGTGCGGAGGTCAGTCACCTCTGGTCGCAAGTGCAAGGACTCCAGACCGCCGTGTCTCAAGGAGCCGACCGGGAGCGCGAGCTGAAGGGCTGGGCCGACGGTGAGACTTCTTTCCGTTTCTGAGTCCCCGTGATGTTGTGGCTGTTCCTGACTTTGGGTTTTTCTGGATGGGTTGTGCAGGCGAACTCGCCAAGCTGAGGGAGTTGCTCGACGCGGAGCGTGGTGAGCATGGCGCCCTGCGGGAAGCGGTTCGCGTCGTCTGCGACGGCTTCGGCGTGGTTCCGGAGGAGGGGTCGAGCTCTCTGCCGGCTCGTGTTCTCGAGGTACGCCGCCGGAGTCGGGAGATCGCCGTGGACGCGCTTCATATCGGCGTGCGGCGAGCTTTTGGGGTCTTCGGCTCCCACTATTCCGGCATCAATTTTGCTGGGATGAGTGGAGGGTACGCCGCCGGTTACTCCGAGGCCGAGCTGGACGAGATTGATGCAGCGGTGTTCGCCCCGGCAGAAACCCTCGCGAAGCTCCTGGAAGATGAGGCCGTCCCTTCTGCCGACCCTCCAACAAGTTAGCTAGCTGTACCGGGCTTGCGCCCAAATTGTAACCATGTCAGTTTCGAACTTGTTTTGTGATGGCCATACGGGCCTGTTTATAACTTTGCTGTGCTAAAGTTTCCGATCCCATTTACTATTCTTTTGGGCTTGAAAGTTTTGAATACGTTGTCGGGTGCGTCAGTTAAGCTGTGATGAGCGAAGGTGCCGTAGCCGCTGGGGCGTAGGTTTTTTCGCAGTCCGATCAATCTTGCCTGAGTACCGTTCGCGCATTCTTTTTTGCGTCCAAAAGTCTAGAAAGGAGTTTTCGGTTTGAAAGAAAAAACGTTTCTTTTAGATGGTGCCAAGTGGCTTTGGACGGAGCCCCTGATAGCCCCCGAGGGGTATGCGGTCCTGGAACGAGGCCAGGGTCGGATACCCCTGAGCTTAACGGGAAAAGCCTGAACCGAGACGGCTTGGGGTTTCTTTTTTCGCAAAAGAAAAAACTATCGAAGTTGCAGACAAGTCGGACGAGGCGGAGCCTCGATGGCGGGACTCCGCCTCGCGCGACCGCGGTCCCAGGGTCGGGAGCGCCCGACCCTCGCCACAAGGCTCCGCTTCGCCCGACCCCGGGCGTAGGGGGTCGGACTCATCCGGGCCCACGAGACAAGTGTCCACCTCGGGCGCAGACCGACGGACGAGGGCGCGGATCTTGTGGGCCCCCCCAGCGGTCTCGCCATAAATGCACCGCGGCTCTGGCACGCAGAAAGGCGCCCGCGCCCCTCGACGTGACCCGCCACAAGTACCCGAGCGGAACACTGTAGCCACGACCGCACAGGCTACAGTGGCCGCAGATCCCCCTGATTCGCAGCAAGGGCACTCATGGCTTGCGCCGCCCGGAGCAGGAGGAAGACGCGCCCGTCCTCGCGCCCCACGCATCCGGCGACAGGAACGCGACGTCCGCCTTCCGCAGGCCGTCAGCAGATGGCGGGATCCGCCGCCTCCCCCAACGGACACAGGTGCCACGACGAAACACCATCATCACGCCTGGCGGCGACAGCCGTCGAGGAGACCATCGACGGGACGCGACGGCGGCCGCCCTCCTCCGGCAGACGCGCCGGCAGGAGCCGAAGGCCGGCGGGGGGGGGGGGCTTCCAAGCCAACAGAGCACTCCCACACCCACTTAGAGCATCAGTGATCAGTGCACACCCAAGAGGCCTGGGATCAGCTCTCTCTCGCACTCCTGTTTTTTAGAAGAAGGCCTGTGGGAATGTGTGTTGTGCGAGTGAGTGCGAGAGTGAGAAGAAGGCCCGGTTCCCTTTATATAGACCAGGGACCGAGCAACAATGTTTTTTAGAAATGGAGGGGGTCCCCGAGGTCAGGGGCGGTGCCGTGGTCGGGGTCTTCCTTGTCCTGTGTGTTAGGGCCTTGCCTAGGATCTCTAGATGCACATCTAGTCGGGATCGTGAATAACATGAGGGTCATAGGGTTCCTGGTGTGTGCCGAGAGTGAGAGAGAGATAGGGTACCTTCACCCCTAGAGGTGGGAGCAGCAGAGCTGCTGGCCATCGCGGGTTCGGTTGGTGGAGTCTGCGCAAGGCAGCGACGCGCAGTGCTGAGTCCGGTTGCCGGTGAAGTGGCGGTCGTGCTTCCCGCCGCTACTGCGCAAACCTAGATCGGTAGGTGTGTCGGTGGGCCGGCTGGCAGCGGCGAACCTCGTGAGCCGAGCCGGGTCCCCACCCTGTTTATATAGCGCAGCGCGACAGGAGCCCACCACCCATTGCTAGGGTGAGCGCTCCCGATCAGGGCGCGGATCAGGGTTCCGATGGGCCTTTGGGCCCATTGGGAAGGAGATCAATCTAACACTGTGTCCTCCTAGCCTGGCAGCGGGCTTCGCACGCCTTGTACGGCGACTCCTGTGCGGTGTGGGCCACCTACGCGAGGCCTGGCCTGTGGCGTGCTCCCGTCCCGTCTGCCAACCCCGTGGCAGTGAACGGGACGGGAGTCATGGCTGTCAGTCGTACTGGTGATGAGCGGATAGGCCTGAGCTCGAGGCGGGGGCGGGGCGTGCCGCCTGTTCCGGGTTTCCCCGACCTCCTCGATGACTCCTGGCCATCTCACACCGTCACCCAGCGCTAGGTCCCACCCCCTTAGGGTCGTACGGGATCTAGCGCTGGGTCAGATCCTTGACCTTGACGAGTCGCTCTGACAGGGGTGGTGATGACGTCGGGGCGCGTGGGCTCGTAAAAGTTCGTGCGTGCCTTCCCCTGACAAGGGTTCTGGGCGATCTGAGGGGTGTAGCCTCACCCTTGGACCCCTCGGCCAAAGATCGGTTCCTTCAGCCGGGTCTTGTCACCGGCGTAGGACAGCCAGTGTGGCCGTGCCCTGCATTGAATGCTCGTCTACACGGAGCCGATCCTCCCGTGTCAACGGTGGCGAGCGGGCGAGGTGCTGTGGGACCTACGCGTCGGTGCTCAACCCAGCGGATGCCTTGGCGAAGCTTCTGGAGGATAAAGCCGTCCCGCCCCGAAGATCCCAGGACGAGTTAGCTGTATCGGGCTTAGGCGCCCCAGGTGTAAATATGTTAGTTTGACTTTGAACTTGTTTTCTATAAAATGTCGAAAAAAGTTTTCGATCCTCTTTCTTGTTTTTTGGATCTGGAAAGTTTAGAGCGCGGGTCGGGCGTGTCAGTAAGTACTGATGGGCGAAGGCACCGTAGCCGCTGATGCTCGCTAGGAGAGGGTGTGATACCATGGAGGTCTTCTTTGTCAAGGTGAATCAGATCACCAGCGACCTCCAATGGCCACTAGATGTCTATGGCATCGTCGCTGTGCGTGATTCCCTAGACTGGAAGCGCAACTAACTCTTCATTCGAGGCAGAGATAATTGCCGGACCCTCACCTCTCAGGCAAGTTCAAACATCTGTGTTTCAACTTCTGTCCTATTCCATCGCTCATTTAATCTACTATAAGCATCTCAATGCATGTGTATGGTGTAATCTGCTTGGTAGCACTGGTAATATCAGCTGATTTTTATGGCGTTTAGCTCCACGCTAGCATTCGGAAGAAATATTTATACAGGTTGATACTGTGAATTAGGATCAGAACCTTTCCATCAGAGATACTTTATGCATGTTGCTGCTGGCTCTTAAAACGTAAATAGTAAAACTTGGTTATATTTTTAAAAGTATATCAAATGTAGTTTTTATAGTTGGTATCCACTTCACTTCTTGGTTGGCTGGCCCTGACATGCAAGATTTCAGTAGGTGGGCACATTCCTGATCCTTAAATCTTCATTTTAGAGAATGCTATTAAGTGGTTTTGTATGTGCATCACTGGTGAAATAAATTGCTGGCTGTTGATTCACCTTTAGTGATGGTGTTCCCAAAGGCAATTGAAATTTGCGGGCCTTTAATTTGTCTGGCTTCTGATGCACCTTTAGTGATGGTGTTCCTAAAGGCCATTGAAATTTGCTGGCCTTTAATTTGTGTGCCACTGTATGCAGGATTGTCTTTTGGAACTTACAGGTCCTAGCCGATCTATCCTGCTGTGGGATGAGCCTATTTTTGAGATTGACCTGAAAGTGAAGGACAAAGGGAGTTCATTGTCTGAAGATGACAAGATTTTATGCTTGGATTTCTTTGGATACAACAACATCTCTTACAGAGGCAGTCTCAGTTACACCAGAACAGAGGTGCTTTCAAGCAAGCATAGCACAGTGGAGGTCAGGTACGCTCATGTCAAGCGCTCCGTGGAGGCGACCATCACTGCCCGCATCAGCAAGGGATCAGGCAACTTTAGTGCACGCCTCACTGCCTGCAACACGAGCATTGGTGAGGATGTAGTGCTGCTGGACACCAGAGGCAAGGAGGTGGTCGTCAACAAGGATAGGCAGGTCACACTGCAGCGCCGAGTAGTCGTCGTGGAGGAGAGGGCTGAACTGATCCTTGGCATCAAGGCTGAACAGCTAGGTGACGCTGGCGAGAGCAGCACTAAGCTTGAGAAGAAGTTTGGTTTTGTAGCTAAGTCAGCCCGGAGCGATGAATGCTATTTTCACATTGGATCCTCGAGCCTGCACATGGTGGTTGCATGGTCTGTTCTTCTTTAGATTACTTCAGAACTGTGTGTCATCGTACCACGACATGGCTCGCCACTGACTTGGTGATGCTATTACCTGGCAGACTGGTGGTGCTTCCTTCAGGTGGTTTAAGTTATCATGTACTTGTTTTGTAGTCAGGACTTGTTGTGGTTATGCTGCCATGCAGATTTAATTTATGTAAACCTCTAGCCCTGTTTATATCTATTTCTTTGTCGAGTCAGTGTCCATTTTGATTTATATGTTACATAAACAACTACTACCTCCATCCATAAATATATGAAGTTTAGTACAAACAAATTAGTTCAAAAATGGACTAATTGGCTTGTCCTGAACATCATATATTTGAGGACGGAGGGTATAATTTATTTCGTGGCCATCTTGATTATTTACCCATTTCACCACTTTCATTTCATTCATTTACATTTTCTATTCATATTCACTGGCACAGGAATTGATCGGACTGCCCTCGTGGCCAGGAAATAAAAAGTTCCTTCGGTTCATCCAAAGCAACCGCTAGAACCTGGCACCATGAATCTTTCTCTTTGAAAAAAGTTTCTTGTATGCCACTAAACATTATACCATTCCCTTTAAGTGATATATAAAGTTTTGAGTTTACTTACGTCATTACGTGCCAGTACTTAAATTTCCATTCTCTTCCGTGCTATCTCGGTTACTTACTCAAAATCCAATGAAGAAAGACGTTTCTGTTCAATTTTCTATGGACAGCGATAAATATTTTGCTATGGAGGAAGTATATAATGATTTATTTTTGGACGAAGGGATATGGAAAACCCTAAGCAAATTCTCTCTGTGCCATCAAAATTAACTCCATCCCCTACTTGCCATTCCGTTGGATTCTACACCCAAGTGGCTGCAGTGTAAGAGCGCGCAAATTCTGCTTTTGCCATCATGTGATGAAATCCCATATGCATTTTGGTTTTTGACTTTTTGCCACTGGGACCCTTCACGTGGTGAAATCCCAGATCTTGATGCCTTGCTATCACATGCTTATGATACATCCAAAGCAGGGTTGAAGACAAAACACTTAGGCCCCGTTTGGTTCATTGGAATTGAATTCCATCCTAATAATCATAATTTAGACACAAATTAATTAAGCTAATATAATTGTATGTGGTATATAGTTGTATATTATAGTTGGTGATATGGGAGAGATACTTGTATGCTGCACTTCTACTATAGAGAAGCGAGTCTAAGAGCGTGCTATAAGAATTGAATTCCATCTAATAACCATAATCTATAGAATCAATTTCCATCTCCCACCCCATGAATTTAAGATAGGCTTATATCTAAACTTTGGAAAGTTGTGGAATGCCACATTCCAACATAAATTAGCCTACTCCATTAAATAGATTCCAATTTCTTGGACCCAAACGGGGCCTTAGGGTTTCACAAAGCACTCTGTGTTTTGATGGGGTGGAATTGGCTTGTTGCTCCAGACACATCTAAAGCCCATCACTCCATTTCATCTGAGGAAGTAAATGCCATGAGGGGAGATCTCATGTTGTGGCCTCCAGTAGTTGTGATACATAACAGCTCAATCGTGAGCAAGGCAAAGGATACTGAAGCAAAGGTTGTGTCCATGGAAGAAATTGAAGGCGTACTGGCAAGTTAGTTTCCGCTGAGCCTCAGAAGAACATACCTGTGCACTTGTTAACTTTTTGTTTATCAATATGGATACCTTAGAAATTATGATTGTGGCTAAATATGTTCTTATGTTGTCTTCTGTAGTATTTCCTTAAGATGTTATGAATGGACTGATACATTGGCTTATTTAGGCATACTTGTTTGTTCCTTTGTGATTATGGAAGTATTTTCGTAGCAAAATGAATGCATTTGTAATAATGCAGCTTTCTGAGAGGTTAATCTTTAGTTGTTAATAGCAGCCTTGTGCTATTGACTCCAATAGTTGTTCATGTTGTTTTGTTTATCCAGATATAGGGGTACCACGTGAGAAGGTGAAGGTTAGCCATGGAAGACCTGCTAATCAGAGTGTCTTCCTGGTGAAGTTCCAGCCAACAATATCTGGGTTTCAGGAAGCCATGAGAATCAACGACTATTTCTCCAGCAGAAACCACGGTAAGGAAGAGTTCCAGCAGATGAGAGATGGCAAAGGTAAGAAGGCTGCTCCTGTTGACAACCTGGAAGAGCTGCTGTATGCGCACATTGCGGTCGTCGAAGACCTGGTCTACCTAGATGAGGAAGCAAAGAGGAGATGCAAGATCAGGAGCAAGAAGGAAGTCGAGGCCAGTGCAGACGCCACACTGAACTTAGAACCATGAAGTATCACGGATAAACTAGATTAGGTTATTACCAGGTTTACTAGGATCTGAACTGATCACGTGATCCACCTTTTGCTTAATCCTACGGCTGCTTGTACAACCAAGTGGCTGCAGTGTAAGAGCGCGCAAATTCTGCTTTTGCCATCAAGTGATGAAATCCCAGATGCATTTTGGTTTTTGACTTTTTGCCACTGGGACCCTTCACGTGGTAAAAACAAACCTTGGGAGTGTCCAGTGGCAAAATGGTAGGATTACAGACCTTAATGGCAAAGGCAGAATTGCCTCGGTGAAGAATCTGTGGTTCTAAGATACATTGTACCGACTGGATGTTTGTGTTATTAAGTACTTTTCATTTGTCGTTGATCTTTGCTTTTAGTCTCCTAAATTAAAGTTACTTTGTCGATTTATTGTTGTGATAATTTTACCATAAAAGGCTGTCAGATTCCGTCCCAGCCCTCCAGTTGGCTGTGTTTTGAGAAATACCAACTTTGTCCCCACCCGAAAGAGTGTTTGGCTCATTGATCGATAAATTACGCCAAGTAGAATATTTTCTCAATCTTTTAGGTTGCAAAACAAAATCACGCCAATCCAAACAAGAGAAGTTGCAGGGCCTGGCACTGGCAGCCGGAGCTAAACCCCGGTGTTCATGGAAGACGAGCTTGTGCGGCTGCGGTGGTTCGGTCCTCCTTTGTTCCTCTGCTTGTCGACACGATATCGTTAGACGCTGAAGCCCCGAGATTGGTGTATGTGTATATGGCGCCAGCCGCAATGGATGGGAACGCCGACGTGCTCGACGCCTCTCCGTACCGCACCACCAGGTAGACCGAACCTTCCGGCGAGCTGACGTAGCAGTGGCAGCACCGTCCAGCGCGCGTCACCGGGCTTGGCGAAGACGATGCTGGCCATCCCGTCCCTGAGGCAGAGCACGCGCGTGGAGTCGTCGAAGCCCGCGCCGTTGACCTCCGCGTGCGGATAATCGACGACGCCCGACGGGCCGCTCCGGAGCGCCGGGGATGATCCGGCCGGCTTTTGCTATTGTCTTGTGCAGCGAGCAGGCAGGCCTTAGAAAGCACAATGGAATCTAGGTCAATTGCAAGTCCCAACTGCACTTGTTGAGAATCTTTTCTGCTGTTCTTCAAGATTGGTTTGTTTGTCCTGGACAGCCGCTGTGATACGCATTTTTCATCTGCCTTGGTTAATTACTTAATTTTCGCCTTAGCTTTTTTTCTGTCACCTGTCTGTGAAAATTATACGGGAGCCGTCGAAATATCTGTAGGTTGGCTGGGAAGTTTTTGGTGCAATCATGTTGGGCACATCACATACGCGTGCATAACACACTGAATCAGAAACTACCACCGGAAGGAATGTCACGTGCGTGCATCCAGAGACGGTGCTTGTGCTGCAGCTGATGATCAAGCCCCTTTTGCACTCCAAAGCAACTGGCAGCTTAAGGATGGTGTAGCGGACACGAGACGATGAGACGCCAACAGGTTTTCGTTTCGTTTCGTTTTGAGCACGAAGTCCATGGCACGAGGGAGCCACATGCTGACGACCTCGTCTCTGTTCAGCTCTGGCCTTCCCGGCTTTTGGGCAGAAGCGCAGCAGCGGCCAGGGACAGAACAGTGGCTTTGGCTTGGCTTGCCGAGCCAACGGTCGGCACCTCACCCAAGAGGATAATGCACGGTGATTTAGGCCGCATAAATGCTTGCACAGCGTGCAAGAAACCCTCTTCTCCTTTGGGAACTCGAGACATATCCATGACGCAGTTATCTCTCCAAGACTCCAAACCAAATTATCAAAAAAGAAAACCCTCCAAACCAGAAAGCATATTTTACTACCACTCCATGTGCCAAAAACCAGTAGAGTTTCAACGTAGGGGTGTTTGGATACACCCCACTAAAATTTAGCACCTGTCACATCGAATGTTTGGATGCTAATTAGGAGTATTAAATATAGTCTAATTACAAAATTTTTGCCATTGCCATTGCCTTAAATGAAAGTCCAGTGCCTTATAAATCTTTGATGCACCAATAAGTGGTTTTGGACGCACTTTATTCAACTGTGCTGGCATTCTTTAATAGTTGTATTATGAAAAATGAGTGAATTGGCAACAGCCTAGAATTTTTTCCATAAAAAGAAAGTTACTACCACCTTGCTTCTATATATGAGTGATTATGGACATCAGGGTGCACCAATGAGTGATTTTTGACAGTCATGTTAGTGTCACATTTTACTTAACTGCGTTGACTTTCTTCAATAGTTTTATTATGAAAATGAGGGAATTGGCAACAGCGTAGTGTTTCTTCCAGAAAAAGAAGTCACTCCTTCCTTTTATATATGGAGTTGGATAGTTCAATTAAGTTTTTGACATAAATGTGGCAAATCAGTGGTTTTAGATATTCTTATGTAAAAAAGGTCCTGTTATCTAGGACCCCCCCCCCCCCCCCCCCCCCCCCCCCCCCCCAAAAAAAAAAACAGTCTGAACTACCTAAACCACATACAACACCACTAACTGATATGATAGATATGTTGACGAGGAAAGGTACCATAAGAGCAAATGCACTTTCAATTTCAGAGAAACTACATGCCTCATGCAAGAAACTGAACTGTTGGGAGCAAATTTCATATTAAGGCTTTTGCGTTTTCATACTTGAAATTAGCATTAGATATCTTCTCAACAAATCGGACCGACTCAACTCTAGTGTGGCACAATAGCAGCAGGGTTGGAGGAATTTGGCACATATGGGATGTCATATCAATAATAGCTGAAAGAAGGGTTTAGAGGTTAATTTAATCCCATGAATGGACCTGCATTTTTCTTGATACCACTAATGCTGAGTACAGAAAAAGATTATGCCTACAATTTATATGAAAGATAAATGGAAAAATAGTTTTGTGTTCAAAATCAAATGGATGGGAACAAAAATATAATCAAGAAGCTTACGGCATCACCATAACACCAAGTAATGAGATAGCAAGACCTGTAGCTCCATTTCCTTTTAAGTTCAGGAACAAAAAGGTCCCTTATGACTCCTGAAGCATCTGGTTCAGAATACCAGAGTTCAACTAAGAATAAAAATAGGATAATGCATTTGGTTCATGACTAATGTAGGTTCATGATATGAATAAGATAACCTTAAAAACATGTGCCTGTGGTTTGGATTTTGGAATAAAAAAGCAGCTACTGTTCTCCAGTAGCGGACAGTTAAGCAAATCAATCAAGAGAGATACAGCATTTCAGACATGCATAGTTAAGTTCTTTCTCTCCTACTTTAACTATAAACATAGTAAAAGCGTATCAAAGAAATTAGTCTGGCAATTAGAGAGAGCAATACTCAGATTCCATGATAAGGAATCAATTGGGACAAATACTCATTCATTGTTCCAAAGTATATTAGATGATCCTCCATTTCTTTAAGGAGCCATCACACAGAGTATGAGCTAGCTAACACGTAGTGATAAGATGGTAACTGATTAAAAACAAATACATACATCTGTTAGGATTGATCTCATCCGAATCAATCCAACGATTGAGTCGGACCCCTTGACCGCGTCCTGATCGGGGACGCTCAACCGACCACTGGTCGGCGGACCCCTGTCACACAACGCTATAAAAGGAGAAAGGTCGGGGGAGGCACAACACACGAATTTGACCACCGCCACTAACCCACCAAACAACCCTAGAAGGCCCCTCCGATCATGGGCACGCTGCAGTGACGGGAAGCACCGCCGGCCGTGTCGCCGTCCTCTGGACTCTACCGGCCCGTACTGCATCGCTGCTCCCACGGTTACTTTTTCCTACTCTACCTCTCCTGCCAAGCCCGAAGGTATGGGTGTTTACTCCTCTCTCTCTCTCTCTCCCTCCCTCCCTAGATTCTCAAGTTTATACAATGCTAAACCGAAATCACCCGAAGATCCACACCTAGATGATCCCTAATGAGTCTATCAACATCAGATCAGCTGTACCACACATCAATTTCAAGTATGCAGCGCTAAAATTTCAGTGAACCATCGTAAACCAAACAAGAACAGAACAGCGTTAAAATGTTGGGGGAAGAAAAGGGGTTTGTGGGGTTAGTGATTAGAGAACTTATTTGTGAATCCAAGTACAGCAATTGGTGCTAGACCATGAATGAACTCAATTTGGGGAAAATCAGAGATAGCAAAAGAGAAACGAGAGGCAGTAGGAAAGATGACAGGAGATATTTGACCTGAAGAACTGAGACCCATACAGTATAGCAGAGCAGCAGGGACGGATCACCGTGGAGTCACGCGCTGCAGCTGCGTCGTCGCGAACCCCCGGCGCCGCGGCATTCGCACCGCCGCCCAGCGTCAGGTACCCCAAGGTGGACGGCTTCGTCGGGAAGCAGTAGGAGAAGGCCCCGCCGTACGCGCCCGCCGCCTGCCCCACCAGCGACACCGGCAGGCGGCCGAGGCCGAGGAGCCCATCGATGCCGGTGAACAGACCGCTCTGCGCGTGGCCGCACCCGAAGAGGAATCCGAGCACCGCGCCACCGCGTCCGTCGCCATCAGCGTCAGCGTGTCGAAGCTGTACTGTACACGCCCGTTGTGTTGGGCCCGTCGCCGTAGCTGACCACGTACCCGCACTGCGCGCGCGTCTGCGCCGCCAAGCACCCGGACGCGTAGATGCCCAGCCCCGAGCACGCGGACCCGCCGCACAGCACGGCGGCGTACGACGAGGACTGGGAAGGGGTCGAAGAGCGGGTCCTTCTTTCTGAAGCACGACGACGCCGCGCGCGCCCGGCTTGCACTGCACACACGACAGGTCGCTGCCGGTGTCCACCTCCAGCATCTGCGCCACGCCCGGCGTGCCGAGGCTCGCCGTCACCACGTAGTTGAGATCGTGCCGATCTCCTAGCCCCAGTTCACCGGCACCTCCTCAGGATGTACTCCGCCCACCGCTGGTCCCCACGCAGCGTCTCGGCGACTGACGGCGTCGCTAGCGAGGACGTCCGCGAGGGGGCGCACGGCCCGTGCCTCACGCCGCCGGGGACGGCGGGCTGATTGGTCCCATCCGAGCCGAACCGAGGCGCGCGCCATGAGCTCCTCCCCGTGGCGCGCGCGTCCTCTTGCCATTTGCCACTGCTCCTGCGCGCCGGCTGGGGGGGGGGGGGGGGGGGGGGGGGGGGGGGGGGTTGTTTCCTAGCAGGGGCGACGCCGCGCAAGGAGGTACCGACGAGAGGGAAGCCAGGAGAGACGAAAGTAGCGGACAGATGCACATCAAATGGATGGAGTCCACGGGTACTGCTGTTTTCTAGCTTTCAGACAAGTTGATGACTGAGGTTTCCTCTCCATGCATATAGGGCAGATTTGGTCAAATGGCACTATGGCAGGTTGGTTAGGTATTGAAAGATCCGACCAAAAGTGGTTAAGCCTACCCCTTCCCTTCCAAATTTAAAGTCGTTTTAGTTTTGTCATAAGCCAAATTTCTTTAATTTTAACAAAGTTTGTAAAAATACATAAATATCTACGCTATCGAACTAGTTTCATTAGAAAAACCATGGAATATATTTTTTATAATGCATTTATTTGATATTGTATGTTGGTATATTTTTCAATAAATTTGGTCAAAGCTATACGAGTTTGATAAGGTAAAATAATCTTAGAACCTGGGAGTATATTGCAAGTGCAGGCTGGCCAAATGTTGAAGCACGAGCTCAGGCAATGCACTAGTGGGTTCGTATCTAAAACACGGTGCACTTGTTTTCCGAAAATAAAAATATAAATAAAAGAACAGCAGAAACATGCATAGCAGTGAGAAAAAAAAAATCCATGCTTCATCCAGTGGTTGGCCAGTAGTCCGTAGTCCGTACCAGTGTTCCGTGGTCTCACGTGTTTTTTCAAAAGGTTTTTGCAGGAGCTCCAGCAACTCGTGTTCCGATGGCGACGAGCTCCATGTGGTCGCCGCAGTACTTTGGTCTTGGTCTGTTTGGTGTGGGGGCTCCTGTACAGCTAGATAAGCAACATGGTTTTAAAAGTTCATTAGGTCTAATTAGAGATCAGAGCTACCGGTGTTCAGCTCTATTACACGTTGTGTGTCAGCTCCATGAACAAACAGCGTGGAAGAGTGATTTCCTACTGATTTTGTAGGAAATCATCGATGTCAGCTGACGTCAACAAAGAGATCTGGCTCCGTCCCTATACGGATTCAACCTTTCAAAGATTTCAATATTTTCCAAATAATAGATCAACATATCGAAAATTGCAGATTCAACAATTTTGGAAAGCTAGATCAACATTTAAAAAATTCTACCTTCAACATTTTCCCAAAATTATTTCAATATTTTTAGCGAATTGATTCAACATTAGTCAAATGTGAGATCAACATTTTGAAAAAAAATGGATTGCATCGTGCCGGTGTTTCGTACCACCGACTAGTGAATGTACGTCGCGTTCTCCTCACTTTCGATGGATAGCACACAAGGGACAGAGAATTATACTGGTTCGGGAATGTCCTTACGTCCAGTTTCGGTATGAGTCTTATTCCTTGGATCGTGTGCACAGGGCTTACAACGGGGTGCTTGCAAGCAGGTGTTCGTGCGGTGTGGGAATGTGTGTTGTGCGAGTGAGTGCGAGAGAGTGAGAAGAAGGCCTGATTCCCTTTATATAGACTAGGGACCGAGCAACAATGTTTTTTAGAAATGAAGGGGTCCCCGACTTTGAGGTTAGGGGCGGTGCCGTGGTCGGGGTCTTCCTTGTCCTATCCTCCTAGCCTGGCAGCGGGCTTCGCACGCCTTGTACGGCGACTCCTGTGCGGCGTGGGCCGCCTACGCGAGGCCTGGCCTGTGGCGTGCTCCCATCTCGTCTGCCAACCCCGTGGCAGTGAACGGGACGGGAGTCATGGCTATGAGTCGTATTGGTGATGAGCGGATAGGCCTGAGCTCGAGGCGGGGGCGGGGGCATGCCGCCTGTTCCGGCTTTCCCCAACCTCCTCGATGACTCATGGCCATCTCACACCGTCACCCAGCGCTAGGTCCCACCCCCCTTAGGGTCGTACGGGATCTAGCGCTGGGTCAGATCCTTGACCTTGACGAGTCGCCCTGACAGGGGTGGTGATGACATTGGGGCGCGTGGGCTCGTACGTTCGCGCGTACCTTCCCCTGACAAGCGTTCTGGGCGGTCTGAGGGGTGTAGCCTCACCCTTGGACCCCTCGGCCAAAGATCGACTCCTTCAGCCGGGTCTTGTCACCGGCGTGGGACAGCCAGTGTGGCCATGCCCTGCATTGAATGCTCATCTACACGGAACCGATCCTTCCGTGTCAACGATCCTCCCGTGTCAACGGTGGCGAGCGGGCGAGGTGCTGTGGGACCTACACGGGCCCTTCTCCAACCTGTGTGGCTCCGGTGGCCGCGGTCTTCACTCCAGACTTGGGGTGGTCGAGAGGTGGGCCACGTCGTGATCTGGCCCGATCTAGCATGCACTTGGCTTTGTGTTGGTATTTATTAACATTCATAAATAAATACGTAGGCTCACCGATATACCGTTGTAGCATTTCACCCATGAGTATTCCCAAGGGTATCGTATTTCCCAAAGGAAGGCGGGTAGGTCAAAAGAGTTTACTATTGCATACGAGTATATCATGTATGGCTAGTGTCAATACTCAAGGTAGGGGTAAGATAGATAAATAGATAGTGTGACACACACATGATTCATCTCAAGATAACAAAGCTAAGGAGAAGGACTAAGAGTTAGCTCTATGTTCATATGTACTTCCTATATAAATGCACAGATTATACAAGCAAACCATACATACACACTGTATAGACTATCAGTCTATCACCCAGGCGCACGCGAGGAGATAGTTCCCGCACTGGTTACGCCCTGTGAAGTTACTATTGATTTACATTTCGTGAGAAAATAAGATATTTACCACCTGCTCTGTTGGGCTTCGTCAAGCTGCCATGTTCAACATGAGTCCCTCGGTACACTGGTTTCGTGGCCATCTTGATTATTTACCCTCTTCACCACTTTTGTTTCATTCATTTACATTTTCTGTTCCTAACTTGGGCTTCGTCCATTTATTTCGTGGCCATCTTGATTATCCACTTTCATTTCATTCATTTACATTTTCTGTTCATATTCACTGGCACAGGAATTGATCGGACTGCCCTCTTGGCCAAGAAATAAAAAGTTCCTTCGGTTCATCCAAAGCAACCGCTATAACCTGGCACCATGAATATTTCTCTTTGAAAAAAGTTTCTTGTATGCCACTAAATATTATACCATTCCCTTATGTGATATATAAAGTTTTGAGTTTACTTAGGGGGTGTTTGGGAGATAGGACCTAAACTTTAGTCCTGTCACATCGGACGTTCGGATGCTAATTAGGACGACTAAATATGAGCTAATTACAAAACTAATAGCAGAATTTCTAAGCTAAATCGCGAGATGAATCTATTAAACCTAATTAATTCATCATTAGCGAATGGTTACTGTAGCACCACATTGTCAAATCATGGACTAATTGGGCTTAATAGATTCGTCTCGCGATTTAGCTTGGGGGTTGTGCAATTAGTTTTGCAATTAACCAATATTTAATACTCCTAATTAGTGTCAAACATCCGATGTGATAGGGGCTAAATTTTAGCCCCTGTGTGCCAAACACCCTCTTACGTCATTACGTGCCAGTATTCTCTTCTGTGCTATCTTAGTTACTTACTCAAAATCCAATGAAGAAAGACGTTTCTATCCAATTTTCTTACGTACCGCTGAAATGCAAAGGGTGAAAACTTTCACATACTCCATTCACCTAATAAAAACCGCAATTCTAACACTTCAAAAAAAATCCTAAAATAAGTGCAATCCTTCGCTTTGGACCACGAGGGCCTACTTAATTAGCTTAAAGATAACTGGTCAAAATACATTTGCTAGTCTCAATTACTTTGCATGCCGTAAATTTACGCTAAGGAAAAAGAAAAGACAACATGCCTAAATAGTTGGATTTGGATAGTTCATAAGGAATTTGACAATGATATTAATTCGTCTCGTGATATGATATGATCAAATTAGACAAACATGCATACTCCCTCTGTCTAAAAAACAAATCACCCAAGAAATTGTAGGATGGATTAAAAAAACAAGGAGTTAAAATGACCTTATGACCTTATTTATTTTGGTGCCAGTTGGCTGATGCATACATGTATGCATACAAGCACGTACCAAATTAGGTGTAATAACTTATTTTTTTGACAGATTTTGAATGATAATATCCGTATCAAAATAGTTGCCACTGACACTTAGTCATGACATTTGACCATTTATCTTATTCAAAAATTATTTAAGCATCATTAAATTTTTTTTGTTTGCGGCTTACTTTACCATCATAGGTATTTTAAGTACAACTTATCTTTTCGTACATTTACAATAAATTTTTAAATAAAATGAATGGTCAAATGTATCCGAAAAAATTAACAGCGATAAATATTTTGCTATGAAAGAAGTATATAATGATTTATTTTTGGACGAAGGGACATGGAAAATCCTATAGCAAATTCCCTGTATGCCATTAAAAATTTAATTCATGCCATCAAAATTTAATCCATCCCCGCAGTGCCACTGAAAATTTAAATCCATCCCGTACGTGCCATTCCGTTGGATTCTACCGTCACTTGCCGTGAAGGCGGAGGTGTTCGACGCCGGGATACGGCATGAATAGGAGAAGGGTCTCGAAACCTATACCGTCCCCAGTCCCCACCACTGCCTCCCGCTTAGCGACAAAACCCCAACTCCCCACCCACTGCCCTCCCGCTTACAGACAAAAACCCCCACCGCCCCACCAGCGTCGTCCACACGCTGTTGTTCTCCGCCCCACTCTTGCTCTCCGCCAGCGCCGCCGCACGGATTCGACACCTGGTGCCCGCTCCGCCGTCCTCGCTGATCGCGATGGCTGAGCCACAGGATCCGCTCGCGGTACGCACCCAGTTTCTCTCCCATCCCCCAGTTCGCTCGTTATTTTCAACCATATTTGGACTGCGGGCGTGCTCGCATCAATGCGGTTTTTCCCCTTTTAAAATCAAGTGGTTTTTTCCCCTTTTAAAATCAAAGTTCGATGGATTATTACTTGGGGAAGTAGTCCAGCGGCCTGCGCCGCTGCGCGCGTGCGGGATATTTCTATTTTTTAGGATAAATGATTTCCTTATGTCCCTAACCCTAAAATAACACCTGCTCTTGTCATATACTCTTTGTTTTTGAGTTTTTGGTGCTGTTCTCTCCGTGGAGGCGGAATTAGGAATACTAGTTGCAATGTCGAGTAATGTCTATGTGTGTAACATGTGCTGGTAACACCAGGTCGACCGATTATAATTCTGCTCTAACGATTTGGTCGGAAAATGATAAATCTTTGGTCTTTTTATGCAATATACAGTGGGTTCCTTCAGTGGATATCGACGTAATGGATCCGTCCCTCCAGGGGTACGAGCACGTGATGAATTGGATGGCGCAGCGGGATTTGGATCGTGCCGGCCCGGGGCAGGACAATCTCTTCCGCGACGTCCCCCTCACTTCTGCGACGGAAGGGTGGCGTCGTGTCAACTTTCTGTACCCTGACAGGCCGACGGTCTCCATACTAATCGACGAGATCGATTCCTACCTTGTGGCCATACAGAAGGGGGATGGGAAGTGGCTCAAGTTCTCCGACCGCCCTATTCCACTTCCAGCAGACCACCCTGCAGTTGAGAGTATGGACATACAGTCATCTTACGTTCACCTGACCCGTGGCTTCATCAGGTACTACATTCGATCCCATCTTTGTATTAGTCATTACCATGATCTTTCTGTAGGGAAATAATATTATTACTCAACACTCACTCCTGGAAAACTGAAGGTGCATCCCTAGTAGTGACCAGTGCTTTTCATGTTGCGTTTGCAGGGAGCAGTTGGTGTTCGGAACTCCAGTATTGACTAATCTCTACCATGTGCTTCTTCATTTCAATCCAAATATTGGATTAATGAATCGAGAAATGATAAGGCAAAGGAAGGCACTGGTTCAGTTGATAGTCCTATTCTGTGAAGCTGTCCGCTTCAGGCAAATGCGAGCAAGGCTTCTGGAGATCATGGAGGATGGCCAAAGTGTCACTTTACCTCGGAAGATGTGGCCATGGCTTCAGGAATGGTCCACAGCGTCAAAGTTTGCCCTGAGCTGCAAGGAAAGAGAGGGACATGGCAATATGCAGGACGACCCTAGTCTGTTGCGAAGCGTTGAGGGTCTTGAAATCAAGAGCAGAGAGGACGTACCTGGTTTCCTTGGCCTCATTTTGCGCTCGGCCTTTGTTCCTGCTCCTTAAGCTGCAGTACGACAGGGAGGATGTGGCTTGTTTTTTTGGCCTCAATATTTGTTCCTGAAACTTAAACCGGGAGGGAGGAGAGTGTTGGTATAGCGATGACTTAGATTCATTTGCGCCACGGTATTAAAGCTGCTTGTGCATGTGTGTCGAGCTACTATATACAGTCCTGGAACACCGTGCCAGAAAATATGCCACGCTATGAAGTTTTGACGATTGGTGCTCGAGTGTTTTGTTTGCCTTTTGTTATGTTAGATTCTAATGCAACTTTCTTTGTTTGCTCTGCTTCTTATATCATTAAGCTGTTCTTTCTTTCAATGTAGTTGGCACTGCATCTTGGATTTGAGTTGTAGTGTGACCTGCGACTTTTTGAGGTTGGCTGCCTCATGTTTAGGGCCATGGTAGCCGATGTTTTGATGTGGGAATCAACTGGCAGAACCAGCATGATCACAACCACAAGACATAATGAGATATAAAATTATCCACAAGAGATACAAAATTGTGGCTTAGGATTGATATGTACACTTGTAATTCCGTCCAAATTCTGTTGTTGTTATTAATGTGACTCAAATTTGCCTGAATGTTCTCTCATGGTCAAGTTATGCTTTTGCAGGCATCCAGGCACGATCCTTGTTTTTTATGTATTTTTTTACAGTGATATATAGTTGAATTGGTGGTTAAAGCAATGAATGCATATGAAAAGGCCAGGTAAATTTTAAACGATGGCATACTGCATTTGAGTGCCTACAGTCACAGTTGGTGCCATTGCAGGTATCTATAGTGGCTGACCGTACATTCTTTATCTCCTTCTATAGAGAGGCTTTGTAAAGGAAAAAATCCTCGGCGCACCTTAATTTATTTGGTGTTACAAAATTCTTTGTGTCTAGCATGGCTATTTTCTTACTGGTGAGCATGTTATTGTACAGTCACATAAAAGATCAATGGCTTACAACATCTCAACATTGCAAGTAGCTAATATTAATTGGGGGAAAAATACAGCCCTTCACGGAAAAATATCAATGTTAACTAACAACGACAACAAGAAAATACCTCATCAACACAGACCATATCTAAGCAATCTAACTGTTGAAAAGGGCATCCACTTAGATGATTGTGAAGGATGCTGACGAAATGTTACCTCAAGATATATGGCACCCTATCTGATCTGTTTGTAATTCCAATCGTACCTGAAAGGCAATCAAAGTCCAATGACCAAGTAATAACAGCAAAAGGTGGTGGAACCGTGGAACGTGAAGGCAACCATTTCTACATTCATAAGGTTTTTCTAACTCTTTTTTATACAAAAACCTGTTTGGCACACAGGAATTTTTTTTGACCAAATTGGTTTTTGTGCTGTCTACCCAACACTATATGATTTTCCTCTCATAGCACCTTTCTCTGACCAAGAAATTCTTGCAGCAGTCAAAGATGTTCCAAAAGACAAAAGACCAGATGGTTTTGGTTTGGGCTGCTACCATTTTTTTTTTTTGCAACTTACTAAGCACCACATACATCAAACTTTCCGGGATTTTCATAACTGCATTCTAGATCGTGTGAGAATCAGCAGATCTTTCATGGTTCTTCTTAAGAAAAATAAAGATTATTGCACTCCAGATTCGTATCAACCAATCTCTCTGTTAAATTGCCCAGTAAAATTGGTAACAACAGTTCTCTCTGCAAGATTCCAAATGGAAATTTAGCGAATCAAGAGCAAACTGGTTTTGTTAAGAGAAGATGTATAGCAGGCAACTTCATGGTTGCTGCAGACTTAGTTCAATACTTCAATGTTGCGAAAAAAGGAAAAAGAGAGCTGACATCCTTAAACTTGATGAAAGCTTTTGACACAGTTTTCTTGGGAATGCCTGTTCAGGCTTTTGCAAGTGAGAGGCATCCCAAAAAAATTGTATCAACTGGACGTCAGCTTTAAAAGCAGCATCAAAGACGGCGGTTTTATCAAATGGCACACCGGGACCCTGGATTCAAATGAGAAAAGGGCTTCGTCAAGGGGATCATCTTTCACCTGTGCGTTGCATAATAGTTGCAGACATCCTTCAACAAACAATCAACCGTTTTACACCGGAAGGGGTTCTAAGACACCCATTCTACCCAACAGCCCTTGCCTAGTTCTACAATATGCAGACGAAACTTTGATCATTATCGAAGGAGATACTGTACAAGTGAAATGGTTACATGAGATCCTCACTGATTTTGCAAAGAAACACTGGTGTTAATGTCAATTCTTTTAAAGTCCACCTTTATCTCTATATGTTGGAATGATTAGGAAATTCAAAGCATCTCAAACATCTTAAGCTGTCCAATTTCATCCTTCCCTCAAATCTATCTTGGCCTGCCACTATCCCACGTGAAATCCAGTCCAAGATCCTGTGATCCTGTCTAAAATCGATACTAGTATTGACACTTTCTCCAGGAGAGGTATAACCAGTGGTGGGAGGCGGCTCATTTTAACTAACTCAGCCGTGACGACTAGATTAGCCTACTTGATGTCGTGTTTAAGGGTCCCTGAATGGCTGATTGTTGGGTATTAACGACCTCCTAATGCCGCTTAAAGCAACAGTCATGAAGGCCCAGGCCCACCTGCGGTAATTACGATTACCGCCGACCCGGTAGAGGCAGAGAACATCCCACTCCGTCTCGCCCGACCCAGGGCCCCGGGGTCGGACAATCCCGACCCCTCGATGGCGGGACTCCGCCTCGCCCGACCGCGGTCTCAGGGTCGGGAGCGCCCGACCCCTCGCCGCAAGGCTCCGCTTCGCCCGACCCCGGGCGTAGGGGTCGGACTCATCCGGGCCCACGAGACAAGTGTCCACCTCGGGCGCAGACCGACGGACGAGGGAGCGGATCTTGTGGGCCCCCCCAGCGAGGAGACCATCGACGGGCGACAGCCGTCGAGGAGACCATCGACGGGACGCGACGGCGGCCGCCCTCCTCCGGCAGACGCGCCGGCAGGAGCCGAAGGCCGGCGAGGGCGCCGGTGGCCTGGGGACTTGGTCCCTCTCCTTGTGTTGTATTATTCTACCTAGCTTTGTTTATCTCTTTTACTTCTCCTGACAGCCGGTCTCACCTGTAACCTCGGTGGCCTCCTTGCGTGAGACAGGGGGGGCTTCCAAGCCAACAGAACACACTCACACCCACTTAGAGCATCAGTGCACACCCAAGAGGCCTGGGATCAGCTCCCTCTCTCGCACTCCTGTAACCCCTCACCCCTACTACAGAACCCCGCGTGGGCAACACGAGCAGCTCCTGATAATCTTGACAACGACACTGATATAAGAGATTGACAAAAGAAGAGCTTTATTCTGGAAAGGGGAAAACATGTGACTGGATCCGGTTTCCCTCATAAACTGGATCTAACTCTCTTCTTCTTATTAATATACGCCGGACATCCTCCGGATCTTTTGAAAAAAATTCTGGAAAGGGGAAAACATGTGACTGGTGCTAACTGCATCTGCATGGTAGCATGGGAAACTGCTTGTCGCCCTCAGAATGAAATGGTTTAGGGACAAAAAAGTATAGAACAACAAAGCATCAGTTTACTTTTTAAGTTTTTGCACAAAATTCACATACAGCCAAACTCCCCTTGGGAAAGATGGATTAATACAACAGTTGTCGTTGTCAAGATTTGCAGATCGAGACTTAGACCAGTAAATTTCTTTTATGCACGTAAGGCTTCGGATGGTGGCGCGGGAGACACGGGGTTGTTAGACTGGTTCGGGCAAAAGAGGCGGGGTTCTGTAGTAGTTTCAGAGGGGCGAGAGAGGGAACTGATCCCAAGTCTCTTGAGCGTGCTTGTGCTCCAAGGGAGCGTGAGAGTGTACTGTTGGCCGGAAGAGAGAGAGTCCCCTGTCTCAGGACCCCCGGTCCTCCTTTTATAGCGCAAGAAGGAGCTCGGGGTTACAGTTGAGACAGGCCTCAGGAGGAGAGGAAGAAAGGATAAGCTAAGTAGGAAAATAATGCAAGGGGATCGAGGGTCCCAAGGCCGCCGCTCTTGCTCCGGCCTCCGGTCCCTGTCAGCACGTCCGGCGAGGGAGGGCGATTCCTTCCCGATCTTGTCGATGATCTCCCTGGTCGCCGTCGCCATCGAGCGTGATGATGATCCTCGGCCTCGGCATCCGTGCCCGCCGGGGAGGAAGTCCGATTCTGTTGCCCCGCCGATTACCGTAAGACCCGGACGTCACATCCCTGAAACTGCCGTTGGGAGCACGGGGCGCAAGAGCAAGTGACGCGCCCTCCTGTGCCGTTCGGCGCAGCTCATGAGTACCCTGTGGCGAATCAGAAGGAGCCGCGGCCACTGCAGCTCGCGCCGCACGGCCGCGCACCGGTATCCGTGACCGGTTACGTTGGGGACGCCGCTCCCTTTTGGCTTGACAGGGCCGCGGCGCATTTATGGCGAGGTCGATAGGGGGACCCACGAGATCGTTATCCTGATCCTCCAGTCCGCGCCCGAGGGGAATATCCGTCTCGTGGGCCCGAGTGAGCCCGACCCCCGCGCCCAGGGTCGGGCGAGGCGGAGCCTTGCGGCGAGGGGTCGGGCGCTCCCGACCTTGGGACCGCGGTCGGGCGAGGCGGAGTCCCTCCATCGAGGGGTCGGGATGTCCGACCCCGTGGCCCCGGGTCGGGCGAGACGGAGTGGGCCGTCCTCTGTCCTTACTGGGTCGGCTGTAATCCAAATTACCGCAGGTGGGCCTGGGCCTTCATGACTGTCGCTTTAAGCGGTATTAGGAGGTCGTTAATATTTCCCCCCAACAACAGTGTTTGCCAATGGCAAAACGACTTGGGGATAAAGAGAATAAATCGATACATGTTGATTATTTGTCAGTCCAGTCATGTATCGATACATGTGGGAGTGGGGGTCAAATGATCAATTAACAAAAAAATAAGGCAATTAATGTGGGATCAAACATGTAGTTAATGTCGTTTTGCATATGCCAATAGGGGTTTGAAAAGACCGTCTATAAACGTTTGATGGTGTGAATATAATTAACAACTGAAGTCTTGAGGCACTTTGTCTTTAAGCTTTTCGAAGTGAATAGTTAACAAAGTAAACATAAATATATGGGAGAATTGTATATATCTCCCACAAAGTCAAAAGGAGGTTTGAAATGGATTCTTTAAGAAAATCAGAGGGTTTAAACTTTTGTAAACCACGGAATAGAAGCACCTCATGCATGGTACTGTACTTCCAAACAATGCAGAGATCCCAGTATCCCACTAATGCCGCCTCGCCCGCGCCACTCTACCTGACACGGCCACAAAGCACAAATTCCCCTTCTCCTACCCTTCCCGTGATGCCACAAAGCACAATTAATTCAGGGAACAAAACCTTGCACAGGAATTTTTCTGCACACACGGATTGTACATATGTTCCGTATTTCCATGCACGCACGGAGAGTTTTCCTGGGGAGATATAATAAATACGTTTTGAAATAAAAAATCATACAATATCCATAAAAAATACATAAGACCATCTCCAATCACACGTACAGATAGATAATATAATATATAAAAATGGAATACAAGTATGAACTTTGGCATACAAGTCTTTCATGAGGAACTTTTGGCACAGAACAAATTATGATTTTAACTCCTTTTCACAAGCTTCACGTAGACCCTGCCATTGCAAAGGATTCAAACAGTAGGAACAATGCTGAAAAGAAAAGGGTAAAGAGCGATGGTACTTTAACTTGGTTACAGCTATAGTTGGCCAAATGGGCCGGGCTAAACGGGCGGTACAAGGCCCAGCCTGTTTTGGCCCAGCACCAGCACGGCCTGGCCCGCCGTTACAAGGGCCTGTGCCGGCACGGCCCGACGTAGCAGGTCTCCGCCAGTCCGCCGCAATCACCACTCGTCTCGACGGCTCCACTCCGCTTCCGTGCCTGTCTACCTCCTTCGATCCTTCCCCTCCCTGGCTCCCTCCCTCTTCCTCATCACCGGTCACCGGCGCCACTCCCGGTCATCAGCTCCCACCCCCCTCGCCTGTCCGCCTCCTTCCCCTTCTCGATCTAGATCTTGCTGGTCCGCCTCCGCCTCTTGCCTCGGTGCCTCCTTCCCCTCCTCAATCTAGATCTCAACGTGCTCGGATGCTCCGGCAGCGCAAGTACGTTCTTCTTCTTCCCCTTCTCACCTAATCCCATTCTCACATCTTGACCTAATCCCCTCCGCATCTTGTCTTGTAGGTCGTTGGCCGAGCACGATGCCATCGTGCTCGCGCGGGTGCGGCGCGCGCCATTGAGGAGCCTAAGCCGCCGAGGCGCCTAGGAGGCGATGAGGAGGGAGGTCATCGGAGTCTCGGAGATGGAGACTGATACACCGAATAGCTCAAATAAAATTTGATTTTTCCTGTGCATTCCCTATTGGCTATTTCATTGTGATCTTGGCATAATGGCATGCATTGTTATTTTGGGAATCTATTGGATGGTTTTTCTTTCACGGGCCGATGGGCGACCCGGTCCACCTAGGTTGTGGGGCTATCGTGCCGGCTCAGCCCGTATAAGGTTTAAAGAGTCGGGTCTGGGCCTCTAAGCTGGCACGACAAACAGCCTAGCCCGACACGACACTGTAGCCGGGCTGATACATGCTGGGCCGATGCAGGCTGGGCCAGGCCGGGCTGGGCGGCCCATTTGGCCACGTATAGTTACAGCAAAGAGGAACCGTGCAAAGCTGAAAAGTTAAGTGTAGTACAGTTGAAAACCAGGTGAGAGTACAGAAGTTGATCCGAACCTCTTGTTTACGAGCTGCAGCATGGGAGGAGAGAGAGAGAAATTAAAAATCGTCGCTACGGCCAGCGACTCTCGAGAAATTAGTTTTATAATTAGCTCATGTTTAGTTCTTCTAATTAGCATCCGAATATCCGGTGTGACACTGCTAAAGTTTAGCACCTAAGTATCCAAACAGCCCCGAGAAGGCATGCTTTTACTGTGTCGATTAGCTGAGGTGGCTTGCCGCAGATAGTTTACTAGTACTGCTGACCTTCGTTTCCGAATACTTGACAACTTTAACCAACGCACGATTACAAAGTAGTCACTTTGTATGTAAGAAATAATCAAAATCCCTTTATAAAGTTATCTCCCAACGTCTCTATAACATTCTTGTAGCATTGATTCTATAACATTCTTGTAGCATTGAGTGAGCTACGTTTCGGAAAACGTGAAGTGCTATGTATTTGGAAACAAATAAAGTGATCAAAATTGTCTAAGTATATATTTGAAAACCGAGGTTGGTATACTCCGTATATCTACAACCATTGAGGGTGCTGGCTACGTAGGGTAGGGTTTCGGCGCGGCGATCGTGCGTGTGTAGTGGCGGCGCATTCTTCTGGTCCGATACCGCGGCAAGCGGGTGGTCGGTGGTCCGGCTGACGACGACCAGTCGACCACCACCGACCAGAGAGGGTTGCTGGCTTGCTAGCTGCTGCAATATTGCACGGCCGGCCTTGCTGGCCCACGTACGATTTGATGATGTATGTTGCGTGATTTTCAGGCCTGTATGGTTGTGCTTGCTACTTTGATTCACCGTGGAGTACTACCGCCGAGGGCCCGTTTGGATACACCCCGCTAAACTTCAGCACCTATCACATCAGATGTTTTGATACTAATTAGGAGTATTAAACATAGTCTAATTACAAAATTAATTGCACCTAAGGAGTCTAATTCGCGAGACGAATCTATTAAGCCTAATTAGTCCATGATTTGACAAGATGGTGCTGCAGTAACCATTTACTAATGATGGATTAATTAGCTTTAATAGATTCATCTCGCGAATTAGCACAGGGTTCTGCAATTAGTTTTATAATTAGTTCATGTTTAGTCCTCCTGATTAGCATCCGAACATCTGATGTGACACTGCCAAACACCCCTGAGTTTTTTTTTCTGTCAGACTTGAACTTATAGAATGCGTGGCCTTGTACAAATCTCAAGTCTGAACCGATCAAACGCTCCACTGAACAGTCGGCGTGTGCGGTGTGCCCATCACATTCGCAATCGCAGCCAACCTGCGGTAGATTGAAGATGTTCACCCTGCGCCATGGTCTCTGCATGCAGGCTCTCGCAGACTCCATGTGGTTTCGGATCCAACGACCAACATGGATAACGTAAGATACAGGAAGCCAGAGCAATACTGTTCCGATCCAAGATCCATGCCTGCAAGTCAACAACTCATCTTTGTTCCCCGACCTGTAATCTTGGGCAGTTGGGCGGAAAGAAGAAACAAGGTCTGAGAATGAAGAAGTTAGAAGCTGCTCCTGACGCTCCACCAGGCACCAGCAAATTCTCTGGTCAGCATCTGGCAGCTCCTATGAAGCTACGTGACATCCTACAAGCTACAAATCGCAAACCGAAATGGAAAAAAAAAAAGAGCAAAAGTTTCTCTAATATCTGGCACTAGTTACTGATCAACAAGCAGCTCGTCGACGAGCTCCTCCGCGTCGGCCCCGGCGACGACGAGCTCCATCTGGTCGCGGAGGTACCGGTGCAGCAGCCGCGTCCGGTCGCCGGCGTCGTCGTCGGCCGCGATGATCTCCTCCCGCCACGGTACGACTCCCCCTCGCCCGCCGCAGCCACGCGAGGTCGTCCTCAGCTGCTTCCTGACCCTGCGGAAGCGGACGGCGGCGACGGCGCAGCAGAGCAGCGGCAGCCAGAGGAGCGCCAGCGCCAGGAGCACGGGCAACAGCCACAGCGCGAGAGCCGCCGCGGCCAGCGCGCGCCAGGACGTCGGAACCACGCCGCCGCCGCTGCCCATCCGCGGCCGGCGGGAGGCTATATACATATATCTAGGTTGCAGCCAGCGATCGACGGGGATGTGCAAGGAAGGGCGGTTTGCTTGCTTGTTCCTGGCTTGGGAACTCGAGTAGGAGTAGCGGCAAAGGTTGGTGCTTTTGCTTTGGGCGGGCGTTGCTTCTGCCAAAAGCGTCGCCCCGGGTTCCCGTCTCCCTCATCCCCCAGCGTAGTTTGTGTAGGGTAGGGGTGCCGACTGCCTTCACCTTTCGACGCGTCGCCGGCTCAGCGTGCCTTGCTTGTCCGAGTCGGAGAGGAGGATCGCGGGTGTGGGCACGCCACCTGATTTTATCCGCCTTTAGCACTACCAGGGCACATCATCCATCACTGGAAGGTTTCGTTGTTCCTCTGGCAGGGGCGGCAGAAGCCCGTACCGGGATCTTTAATTTCTGATGGGCGACCTTCATTAATGCAGCTGTCCACAGTAGCTTCCCCGGGGTAGCTGGGTGGGACTGGGAGGTAGTAGGGTCACGATCAGGTTCAGCTGCACGGATGGTCGGTGGCCCAGTCCCCACAGCTGAGTCGAGCTGGGCTGGGCTATCCCGGCCCGAATCGGCCCTTTCGATGGATGATCCCTTCCCTGGGCCGTATCGGGCCTTATGTTGGTTGGGTTGATCCCTTCCTTCCCGGGCCGACGTTTCCATGGAGATTGGAGAGAGGGACAAGGAATGAAACTGCAGACAGGAAGGGAAATGATCGAGTGAAGCGTGTTGGCGCTTTCAGCTAAGGAAGGCTACATGGATGATGATGATGATGCATGGATGGAGCGCCAACACCAAACAGTGCCTAGCTACCTAGGCTGCTGCTAGTACTACCTATGAGCCTATGACTACACCAAGCAGCTCCTGTAGTAGCCTAGCTAGTAGACAACCATGCAATTATATAAATAAATACCAGGTTGTAGTTTCCTTTACGCACGCTGCTTCTTCTACTTCTAGTATTTCATACGGGCCGGTACACCTGCAGGTAGCTGGTGCCTAGGTATACCGTGCAAATTAAGCAATCCAGTGGCATACGCATACGCTCCGGGCTCCCTGATCCGCTTCAGGAGTCTGGACTTCCTCGCCACCGGGGAGGGGATCGAGCTGATCCCTCTCCTCGTCTGGCCCGCTCGTCCCCCCATCCCCGGCTCCACCGCCGGGAAGCGGCGAGCCGAGCGCGCGCCGGTGGGCCTCCCCCAGAGGGGCGGCTCCACCTGGAACATAGAACAGCTAAGACGCTTCTACCCCTAGCTTTCGTTTCCAAGTTCTGTGCATACACACTTGTGTACATTTAAAATTTTTTACGGAAAAAAGAATTTTGAGATGGTTCCATTCAAGTTTCACCTCGAACTCAGGGATATCCGACCCTGGCTCTGCTTCAGGGCCGCACATCCCTCGGGGGCTATCAGGGGCTCCGGCCTAAAGCCACTTGACACCCTCTCAAAACGCTCTCTTTCCGAGCCGACCCCCTTTCTGAACTTTTGGGCATAAAAAGGAGAGAGTGCACGAACGGTGTTCAGGCAAGATTGATCGGACTGCGAAAAAACCTACGCCCCAGCGGCTACGGTGTCCTCGCTCATCAAAGCTTACTGACATGCCCGACAACACACTCTAAACTTTCCAAGTCCAAAAAACAAGAAAGGGAATCGAAAACTTTTTTACGACAATCCATAGAAAAAGCCCCTGTGGCCATCACAAAATAAGTCTGAAACTGACGTATTTAAAGTTTAACACCCGTCACATCGAATGTTTGGATGCTAATTAGGAGTATTAAACATAGACTAATTACAAAACTAATTGCACAGATGGAGTGTAATTCGTAAGGCGAATCTATTAAGCCTAATTAGTTCATGATTTGATAATGTGGTGCTACAGTAACCATTTGCTGATGATGGATTAATTAGGCTTAATAGATTCGTCACGCGAATTAGCACAGGGTTCTGCAATTAGTTTTATAATTAGCTCATATTTAGTTCTCCTAATTAGCATCCGAACATCCGATGTGACACTGTTAAAGTTTAGCACCTCGTATCCAAACATCTTGGGCGCCAACCCGATACAGTTAACTCGTCCGGGGATCTTCGGGAGGGACGGCTTCATCCTCCAGGAGCTTCGCCAAGGCCTCCGCCGGGTCGAGCACCGACGCGTCGATCTCGTCCAGCTCGGCCTCGGAGTAGCCGGCGGCGTACCCCCCGCTCATCCCGGCGAAGTTGATGCCGGAGTAATGGGAGCCGAAGACCCCGAAGGCTCGCCTCACGCCGGTGTGGAGCGCCTCCAGGGCGATCTCGCGGGCTCGGCGGTACGTCCCGAGGACACGAGTCGCCAGCGAGCTCGTCCCCTCCTCCTGGACCACGCTGAGGCCGTCACAGACGACGCGGACCGCATCCCGCAGGGCGCCGTGCTCAGCGCGTTCCGCGTCGAGCGCCTCCCTCAGCCGGGCGAGCTCGCCTGCAGGGATCACCCAGAAGAACCCGCTAAATCGAAAATCACCGCAACATCACAAAGACAAAGAAATGAACAGAGTCTTACCCTCGGACTGGGCCTTCAGCTGGCGCTCCCGGTTGAGCCCCTGGGCCACGGAGGCCTGAAGCTCCCGCGCTTGCGCTTGAAGCTGACCGACCTCCGCCCCAAGGTCGGCCGCCGCCTTCACGGCCTCCTCCTTCCGGACCTTCTCGGCGTCCCGGTCCTGCCAAGCCTTTTGCCGCTCGCGCCGGATGCGTTCGACGGTCTTGTGAAGGGCTTCATGCTCCCCCTTCAGCCGTGCGAGCTCCTCGGCGTCGTGGCGGGCCTTTTCGGCAGCGGCCTGGAACTCCTCGCGGTCGCAGCGGGTCCTCTCGGCGACGACCTGGAGCTTGGCCTCCGCCCGTCGCGCATCCTCCTGAGCCGCTTGCTCGCGCCTCTGTAGATCGTTGATGACCTGCTGGGCGGCGGCAACTTGCATGGACAGCTCCCTGGTCCGCTGCCTCTCCAAGTTGAAGCGCTCCCAGAGCCCCCGCTCCAGCCGAAGGAAAATGGATTTCCCTCGACTGCATTCTTGGAGAGCCTGCAAAACAATACGACATCAGGGGTAAAACAACAGGGAGGATACAACCACCAACGGAGAAGGTACCATACCTGGCTACCAGGGAGGACGACGCCGTCCATCTACCCCAACGCCGAGGACAGAGCCGCGCGGACGATAGCAAGGCCGCCCTGCATCGCCTGCCACTTGCCCCATTCCGTGGCATCATCCAACGTGAAGAGGGGCCTCTGCGGGTCGTCACGGGACGACCAACGCAGGACGGACCCTCTCCACGCACTGGGAACGGGAGTGGTCGAGGCAGAGGCGGAAGCCGACCTCGACGCTGCCGTCAAAACGGGCTCCACCATCCCGGAAGCCGCCGGGCTCACCGACGGTCCCGAGGCACGCGCCCCTGCCCCCGTCGAAGCCGCCACGGGCCCGCCAGTCGGCGCCACCACCTCCGACGCGGGCGCCGGAGCGAGCGTCCCCGTGGCCGCTTCGCCCTCCGTCGCGACCGCCGAGGCAGGCGTCCCCGCCCCCATCGGGGCCTCTGGAGCAGGCACCTCCGCCTCCGCCGCCGGTGCCACCTCCGCCGGAGCTCCCCGGGCGGAAGTCCCCGTCTCCGTCGCCACTACCTCCTCTGTCGCAGCCGCCGCGGCAGGCGTCCCAGTCTCCCCCGGTGCCGCTGTCCCCGCCGTGGCCGCCGGGGGCAGGCTCCCTTTCCGCCGTCGCCGCCGCCATCCCCGTCGCGGCCGCTGGGACATCCGTCCCCGTCTCCACCGCCGCTGTTCCCTCCGCCTCGTCGGCGTCGAGGTCGATCACCTCCCCGTCCTGAGGGCCCCCGGGAGCGATACTCTGCACCGCGGGGTCAGCCGAAGAAGCGGAAGGCGGAGCGGGGTCCGCGTCCTCTCCCGTGCCCGGTGGCGGCACCACTCCACCGGTCGCCACCGCGGGGCCACCTCCGCGGTGGGACCCGCGACCTCACCAGGGACCCCGCTGCTTGCCGTGGGTGGGACCGCGGTGCGCCCCGCAGGGGTGGACAACACCCGCAGCGCCTTCTTGGGCGCCAGCTGCGGGACGAGACCTCGAGGGACGGTGCTGCAAAAACAATCAACAAACGTCAGCGGAAACGAACATAATGCATGGAAAGGAACGAGGTTCGCGAGGAAATTTAACTCACGATCCCCCAGCGCAAGGACGGCGTGCGCGCTTCGCCTCCGAGCCGGACGCCGACCCCGTCCCCGGGGCGTCCGGCAGCGGCCGCTTGTCTCCGCTCCTCTGCTCCTGGGCCGCAGGTGTGGGGACGGGGGCGGGCTCCGTAGACCCCCGGGGGGTACTCCGCGCCGACCACTGGGGGGCGCTCCGCGCCGGCTCCTGGGGGACGGCCCCAGAGCTTTGCGGGACCAAGTCCCGGGCGGACGATCCGCCCGCTTCATCCCTCGCGGCCGTTTGGGAGCGCGTCTCCCGAACAACGAGCGCGCCTGACCGGGGGGACAGGACAAACTCCTCCTCCTCCTCCTCCTCGTCATCCTCCTCCTCCTCCTCCTCATCGTCGTCGTCGTCGCCGTCGCCGTCGCCGTCGTCATCCGACATGACCTGTCCTCGTCGCCGCCGCTGGAACTCCTTGGCGGCCCTATTCTTCTTCTTCGACGTCTCCTTGTCCTTGCGGCGCTTTTGCTTCTCAGCAAGGAGACGGTTCTGCAGCCGCCGCTCGGCGTCCTCCGGCACCGGCGGGCGCGAGTCCACGACCCGGGTCATGCTGCCCTGCAAACGCGAAAAGGCCCCGCGTCAGAGCGGCGAACCAAGAAACACGAAAAAATAAGGTTGGCGCACAAAATCCTTGCCAGGTCAATGAAGTTCTCGTCCGGGCGCATCGAAGGGTGACCGGGCACCGGGTAGTCGGCGTCCTTGTCCTCCAGCGCCTCCCGAATCCGCTGCCGGATCTCGGAGGCGGTGAGCGCACCCGTCGCAAGGACGGTACCCTCGGTCGGCACGCCCGGAGTCATGTCGGCGAGCGAGCGGACCCGGAGCATCAGCGACGCCACCCGTCGGGCGTGGTACGCCCCGATGACTCCGGCTCCGGTCAACCCCCTCCCCTTTAAGTGCTCGATGGCCTGCAGCAGGCCATGGATCCGCTTCTTCTCGTTATCGACCGGGCCGTACGCCCACAACTCCGGCGCCGCCTCGATAGTGCGGCGGGTGAACTCCGGCAACGGGAGTTCGAGTAGTTCTTCACATAGAACCACTGCTGGTGCCACCCTTTGTGGGACGCTGCGGTCTTCATCGCCATGTACTCCTTGGCGCGAGTATGGCGGAGGTGGATCCCGACGCACCCTATCAGTACCGGAGGCGACCACTGTTGGCTCCCCTTCTTCTCCGCCTTCTGGTACAGGCTGACCGTGAAGAAGTACTTCCATAGCGAGAAGTTGGGCTCGATACCCAGGAACCCCTCGCACAGCGCGACGAACGCCGCGATGTGCTGGATCCCGTTGGGGTTGAGGTGCTGCAGCTCAAGCCCATAATAATGCAGGAGCCCGCGGAAGAAGGGGCTCGGCGGAGTCGCGAACCCCCTCTCGTGGAAGTGGGCGAAGGAGACGTTATAGCCGGCGAGCGACACCGGCGCCTGCTCCGCCCCCGAAAGCTCCCACTCACCCGCCTCCGTCCTCTCGCAGAGGAGGCCCTTCCTCACTAGGCCTTCGGCGCGCGAGGGGCTGAAGTGGGTAATCGCCCAGGATCCCATCGCTGGAAGGAGAGGAGCTCGATGGGGGATGGGGAGAAAGGGTGCGGCGCTGGGCGGAGGAGGACGAAGCGGGTGCAGGAAAGCTAAGGGCGTGCGAGGAGGCGAAAAAGTTTGAAGGCAGACGGCTGGCGGAACCGGCGAGGCGAAACTTTCGTTTTATAGGGAAAGCGTGGGGGAAGCAGAATAGACGCCCCCGTCACCATAAATGCGGCGCCAGGTACCCTCCGCCACGCCCGCTTCTTTTTCGGAAACCATGCGCACGACCGGCAGCAGAAACATCCCCTCCTCCCTCGATTCGCGGGTCGGCGCCCTCCACCGCTTCACTTCCCGGGGATACGCGCACAACGTCCCCCACGTCCGGCCCAAGGCGCTGCACCCTCCACGTCCGGCCCAAGACGCGGCCTCCCTCCATGTCCGGCCCAAGGCCCACCAAAAGGTAAGAAAGGGATACGGGGCTGAAAACGCCCCTACGGCCCATTACGATCAAGGAGTTCGAAGGTTGGCCCGCCACGGGTTCGACAACCGCTACAGGATGCCCCCGAGCGAGGGGTGAGAGGAGATGGGTCCGCAAGCGACCATCACCCAGGCGCGCAATAGCCCAGGGCACCTCAATCTCACGTTCGAGTCTGAACCGGCATCAAAGTTCATGGTTTTTCCCCGAAGAAAGCCAACGAGCCCCCGGATCCAACCGAACGGATTCGGGAACTATATGAACTAGCCTATCGGAGCCTGGGGTACGCCACCAGCTTGGCCCAAGCCGGACCCCCCCGAACGGGGACCGGGACTATGGCAGAACCGTCCAACTTAAACTGGTTTAAATGCGCCTAATCGCTGCCGATGCAGCAATTATCAGAAACACACTTAAAACAGTATAAGGCCGGTCGTCCGTCGAGTGTCCCTAGGACTCCTCGAAAGATCCACGTCGTGTCTCATAGCCATACATCAGGATTGTATCCGCGATGGGATAGCATCAACAAATATTACATTTTTATAAACATATTAAAGGTACAATATATTACAACCATAGATTGAAGAAAACTTAATAGTGCAAGTTAATCCCTTGCTAAGAGTTAAATATAAACCAGTAAGGGTTAAGATACCCTAGATCTTCGGAGCTTCCTCTTCGGTGGGTCCCTGCTGGGTTTCTGAAAACAACAACAAAAGATCCCCTGAGTACGAAGTACTCAGCAAGTCTGACCCGTCTAACCAATATAATAGCTTTTCTGGAACTGTATGAAAGTTGTTTAGTGTACTGGCTGACTCACTTTTTGCCAAAAGAGCTTACTAAAAGTGAAACCTTAACTTTGTCTTTTATTTCAGTTGAGTTATTACTTAACCAGTCTAGATGATGAAAAAGAAATACCTTTGCAAACAGTAGGAAATTAAGTCACACAACAAATTAATTTGAAAAGCATTGCCTTCATGATATTACACTACGATGCTCAACAGTGATCAAGTGCATTCATAACCGAGAATTGCGGCGATCCGGATCAATTTACATCCTGCAGGAGAGTACCCTGATCACCAGCTATATACGACTGTCCAGGTCGTACGTAACGACTTTTCGATTAGCAAAACCAACAATTGGGAATAAGACTATCCGGACCCAGGGACGCACCCCCACACGGGACCCCACGTCTGGCCCGATCACCATGTGAGTTTCAGGCTACGCCCCTGCCAATCTCCAGCACATCAAGCGCTGGTACGAAGTATTCCAGATCAGAGGGTTTACTAACCTACTGGGCTTTACTGGTCCCATACCCAGTAAGTGATCAGATGTCTTTCACTTGATCAAAGGTTAAGACAACGAATCAGGCCTTAACCAGATTAATCTAGCAGACAAAACTACATCCTTAGCTTCTGTCCGCTTCTTAAATCCCAAGTCATCTTTCCATAATTAACATGTATGACTCAAAATTTACTTTAAGGTTTGAGAAAGCAAGTATTTAAGCAACTAAGCCATTCTAGACTTGGGTTATCTACTAAAGGTTTGAACAAGTGGCAAAGATGTCCTTAAAACAAGGTGTGATAATACACAAGAATGGGTTTCAAGCAATTCCTAGACTTAGTGCATACATATAGCAATTAACCAATAATTGGACACATGAAATATTGATTCCAGAATAATAGGTATAATGCACCGGGGCTTGCCTGGGATCAACAAAGGTTAGTTCTTCGGAAAACCCCTTTAGTAAAAGAGGCACTTCAACAATTCGTGGACGCTATCCATCTCCAGCTGAATTCCACGAATCCCACTTCAGGAGTTTTGACGTCTACGATTCAGCATATGCAGGAGTTAGAGATGCAAACTTTTGAATACAAGACTATACAACTTTCCTTCATGATAGAGTTGCAAGCCAACAGTGACTGCACAATTTATCATGATAAAGTTGTGTTGGCGCTAGAAATTACTGATCGAATTCCCAGCGTCGGACACACGACCCACGACCCGGGAGAATCTGCTTAGCTCCTGTTCGGGTGATCGCCCTGGTGCGGTTCGCGCGGCGTGCCAGCCAATCTGACCTGCTGATTGGCAAGGAAATAAACGTGTAAGTTCCCAGAGGTTGCGATCGGCTAAGGTTCCGATCTTGAGACAGCTTATCAGCGAATCGGCCGATTTGCAGTAATAAGGAAATCGGCTATGATGCAACCGATTACCAGGCAACGTTTATAAAGAAAACTACTAGAGTAATCTAAACAACGCTACGGTAGCAACACTAGGAACAAATCTGATCGGCTATGCATGAAATAGGTAGATTAAACAGCAAAATACAAGAAAAGCCGAAAATACTGATTCCTAGCTGGATAACTGGTGATAAAACTAGAACAACAGGTAAAACCTATAATTCAAGTAAGTATCGATAACTGGTGAATAAATCGAAACGAAACGACAGCGATGCGCCTGAAGTTAAAGCTTAGAAATTACTCGATAAACGGAACTTACAAGATCAGCCGGAGGTCAAGTCGATGCAGCCCCGCCAACCCGTACGAACTCGTGAAAAAGGAGAAAAAGTATTGGCGAAGTCTCCTACTTGAAAGTAAGTGCGAGGAAAAAGTAGTTTGTTGTATTGAGTTGATTATGATTACAGATCTACAAGGGTGGCTATTTATAGCCCCGTACAAACGACTTCTTATCCGACTAGAACTCTATCCCTAAATTTAAACAGAAAAACTTCTTATCCGACTAGAACTCTATCCCTAAATTTAAACAGAAAACAAATATTTACAAGTAGGATTCGTACTATTTTCACGCGCTTCATGACCTCTTCTTCATCTTCATAATCTTTTTTAAGCCCACATCGGCCCAACTATTCCAACCTCCTAATCGGCCGATCACCTCTTTGGCATGGGGGTAACCGATCAGGACCCACACGTCGAGGGCTCAGACTCATCCCGACCTTGGGGACTAAGGTCGGACGAGGCGGAGATCCTCCTTTAAAGGGTCGGACGCGTCCGATCCCAAGCCTCAGGGGTCGGGCGAGGCGGAGATCCTCCCTCGGAGGGTCGGGCGCATCCGATCCCAAACCCCAGGGGTCGGGCGAGGCGGAGATCCTCCCTTGGAGGGTCGGGCGTGTCCGATCCCAAGACTCAGGGGTCGGGCGAGGCGGAGATCCTCCCTTGGAGGGTCGGGCGCGTCCGATCCCAAACCTCAAGCGTCGGGCGAGGCGGAACTCCAAGGATCAATCGGCCGATCCTCGACTGTAGCATCAATTGGCCGATCCTTGACTGTAGCACCAATCGACCGATTTCCAATCATCGCCCTTGTATCTCGCCGCATCTTCCAATCTCCTCTTCTCCTAACGCCAATTTTACTCGTGTCAAAATCTGGCGTCAACACATGCCCCCCAGTTTCGGAGTAAAACATAGTCTTTACTTCGAAATTCTTTTCAACTTACCATCCGAAACAGACGCCACGAAAACATCCTTCCGTTTCGCGGTCTCCAACCTGATGATTGCAATCTTTTCGAAACGGGCGCCCACGACAACCACTACTCCCGAAAAACTCGAAACGCCGACGCGGTAAAAATTCCACTTTTACCCCTTCTCAGACCTTCTTTAAATATCAGCACATCCCGTACTCCATACGAGCTTACGTCCTTCCTCCTCAGCGCACAGGCTTTCTTCTTCCTCCAACACTTTCCTTAGTCCTCCAATTTTCCAGCGCATCCTTCCTTTCGCATTCCCTCCTACTTTTCCAATGGCGGCACCTTCAGGCACCTCACCAACGCGCGAAGCTCCAGAAATGGTGCCTTCGGCAGAGATTCCAGTAGCGACAGCAGCGGCTCCATCGACGGAAGAAGGAGCTCCATCGGCGAAAGTTGAAGCCTCATCCGAGATCCCATTGGCGGCTTCATCATCTGCAGCTGCATCGGCGACTCCACCGATTACGAGGAGCTTCATCCCAGAGGTCATTACCGAAACTTTCCCTTATCAGTAATGCATTTATTTTAGATCTATTTCTTACCCTCGCACCCCCTTTTCCTTTTTAGGCGGTTAGGCATCGCATCACCATTCGTCTTACAGAAAACCTCGGCCTTATCTGCCTTGGGCCCATGGGAAACCCAGATCCAACCGACTTGATCAATTTGGAAACCCATAGGATCCCCTTCAAACAATCAACTATGGACCTAGATCACTGGTTGGGCACCTTTAGGTCTTGGCCGAATGAAACTCCCGGTTGGAGGGAATGGTACTAGCGGATAGCCGCCTCCAAGAAGGTCCAGTGGGACGAGCTCAAAATTGGCCAATGCATCGATTTGTCCTTGTCCCAAATGGAACAGAATGAGCCGTTAGTGATGGCAGCTTCTTACTTCTGGTCCGATGCTCTCAACGCATTCTTGTTTGGACACGGACCTATGACCCCCACATTGGCCGATGTAGTCTTGCTAACCGGCCTGGACATTTCTTCCCCGGACACCCCTTTCCGCCTTATAGCCGCAACATCACATCGGCTGGACACCAGGGGAATCGGTGGGTGGAAAGGTTTCATCAGATGCAACAAAAGGGCCGGATCTGTCGAGAATAGAGAGTACACGGCCTTCCTGATGATGTGGCTAGAGAAACACTTCTTCTGTGGGAGAGCAGCTGGTCCATCTACCAATACTCAAGCTTTGGCCGAAGCATTATCGATGGGGACTTCTGTTCCTCTTGGAAAACACTTACTGGGAGCAGCCTACCACATGCTTCACCAAATCGGCATCAAGTTATCCCAAGGGGAGCCGATTGGAAACCCAGGTGGACCCTGGTGGTTCATTGACCTATGGCTGAACTTGTACATGAGCGAGATCTCTCAGCAGCGAGTGGAACGCATGACATTCCCTAGCGTCGAATCGGCAGAGAATCTCATTGTCCAACGCCGGTGTATGTCTTTCGGCGAAGCGGCATCAGCCTTCTCTGGTTGCTCGTACTCTGCTACCAAGGTGGCCGAATACTTCCGGTGTTTTTATAACGGCTTCAATGAAGATGCAACCGACTGGTTCCCTTATCGAAGAGATGACCCAATCTTTGAACTCCCCTCTTGCTTCGACTCAACCACCGGCCGATTCGACGAAGACCTCACAGATGAACTAATTAAACCGGGGATCTTACCGGCCAACTTCTTCTCAGGAAAGGATGCCCCTACATATGAATTCTACAACCCCTCTGTTGCAGCACGGCAATTCGGCATGGGTCAACTGCCGATTCATGCATACTTCGTCGGCCGAGCAAAGTTCAGAGATGAGCTCACCAAGGGTCTAGACTACAGTCGGCTGCGAGATCGGATACCAGACTCCAGTACCATAGACTTGAATGACTGGATAGTAGTTCCTTTTGCTGTCCAACTATTCAAGCTATGGTGGGCCGAATGGAAACAGTACCTGTTCTGCGCCTCTGCATCGACATACTGCAACCTCCTGGATCCCGCCAACATCGATCCGAACGCTGAGGTATTTTTTCCCCTAGACGATTTTCATTCCTTTATTAATGCGGTTAAATATGTACACTAACGTCTTGCTGTTGCTTCAGTCTGAAAACCGCGTTCCCCAACACACAGTCAGAGTGGCCGGCCGATAGAGGACCATCACCCATACACCATCTTCCCCCTTATCGGCTATGATGCTCCTTCCGTGGATGTGATTGCCGGCCGATCGAAGCAGGCGCAGAAGAGGGTTACCAAGAAGACCAGTCGCCAAGTACGAGCTCGTATAGCATCGGCCGACCCTCCTATGATCACATCGGCAGAAACCTCGGCCGCATTGCCCCTTCCAGCTGCTGGAGAAGTGGATACTCAAGTCGTCACGCAAGCTGGGGCGGCCGCTGCATCATTACTGGTGGAGGCTATGCAGGTAAACTTGTTGTCTGATCCTACCGATTGCCGTCTCTATACTGACTCATCTTATTTTTAGACTGCACAAACCACTTCTGTGGACCCACAGCAATCGACAGCAATTCAATCGGTCATCATCACGCCCACGCTTCCATCTGCCGAGGTATACTACTCTTTCAACCGATTTTCCTAGTATTTGGATAATATTCTTATTCGATCTTTTGACACAGGTCACCGGTACGCCAAGCACCCCACCTGATAAACCAATGGTCATCTCTCGGGAAGCTGGCCCGAGCAAAGCACCCATCATGGTGGCGTCTTCTTCTTCTGATGAACCAATGGTGCCAGCCCCTGACTCGAGGATAACGGCCCCTCAAACGCAGCTTGAAGAAATCCGTTTTAAGGAGGTAAGAGACTTCTCACCCTTACTTGGCCGATTTGCCATCATCATCGGCTGATTTGTTCTTCTTCTTGACTTACTATTTTTTAGGAACAGGACTCCCCCAACAACAGCCTTTTCTCGTTTGCGGTCGCACTCTCCGATGACGAGGAAGTCGCCTCTCGCCAGGTCCCTTTGAGCTCCATCCCTGATGACGTCCGTGCCAAACTCGCAAGCATCCGATCCCTTCTTCAAGAGGACATCGGCCGATTGGTAGAAGATGCCTCGCCGATTCGGCAACCTTTTGGTGACGTCAACGGGCGAGTACCAGAAGAAACGGAAGAGTCAATGAGGATTCCAGTCTTTAGGGCCCTGCGCCATATGGCCGACCGCGCCAAGTTGACCAAGACTCGTGAGGAAGAGGACACGTTCAAGCGCCAAGCCCAAGAAGTGCATCAACGAATTCACTTTCTGGAAGACTCGCGCCCGGGGGATCGTCGACATGATAGATCGCCTCAAGCGCCGAAGGGCAGAGCTTGCCAAAGAGATGGAGCAGGTGACCAAGGCAATAGACGCCGAAGAGAAGAGGCTTCAAGAACTCCCTTCCGTCATCGCCGATCTGAAACGGGAGAGGCAGCACCTGGCTCACGAAGCCCTCAAACTCCACCGCAATATGTCAGAAGTCCCCGGATCGGCAGAAGACGACCAACGCGTCCTGGACTCTGCCGATCAGATCCGGAGCCGAGCAGTCGCAGCTATCGATGCCCTCCTGGGTAACCTGTAAAAGTACTGACAGTTCTTGTACGAACATTTAATGCCCCCTTTGACCGTCCTTCGCGGCGCCCCTTTATTTATTACCTTTTCCTCTTCCGATGGGACGCGTCTTACCAAACATCCACACCTTCCTTTCTTATAAACGCCGGCCTAGGTCCCTGTTCTGAGAGCACCTGTCTAGCTCAGCTTCACCTTCCCAACCTGTTTTCGTCGGTGCGCCTTTCAGTCATGTCTTCTTCATATTCTACCTCTTCCTCTGTTAATCAGGTAAAAGATTTGCCTTCATTCTCTTTCTTAGTTTGACTCCTTCTGAAGGGAATCGCCTTTTCGGTGGCTATATGTATATTGTTGCTTTCCGCAGCCACGACGCCTTAGCCCTGAACTCGAATGAGCCATCGAACTCGTGCACTCCGACAACTGTTGTTGCAAGAAGACAAGGATTTAATCAGAGCTCATCGCGATGAACTCCAAGAGCACGTCCCTGCCGACATCCGACGGATCTGGGACTTTTTGGACAGCAACGACCACCGGCGACCTCAAGCCGAACCAAGTCATCCGCTTCCCCATCAAATCGTACTCGAAGATGCAGCAGTAGGAACATCACGCCCGGCCATGGACCGGAGTCACCCTCTCCCCCGTCAAGTCGAAGCGGAGGCTTCGATGAAAGAGATAGAAGAAGAGTACATCCGTCTTCTGCTAGAACTAGGTCGGGCTGAGAGAAAGCGTAAGAAAAAGCGTGGTTAATTATTTTTTGTTCTAAGGGCGACTTGTACCTTGTCGGCCGTGTAACCCACCGTCCGTACCGAATGAAATATATCGGCCGATTTGGATGATTACGTGTTTTCTCTAGACGAATCCTTTTGTATCGGCTGTGTGTTGTTCATTGTGGTCGATCCTTATGCTCCGACCCATATACTAGGGTAGTACCTTTTCAAGTATCTTCCGTTCAGAGCCCTAGTAAACTCTTCTCCTTCGATTGTTTCCAGAATATAAGCGTTTCTTGGAGCACATCTGCCGATTTTATACGGTCCTTCCCATGTAGGGGACCACTTACCGAATTTAGGATCTTTCGACCCAATCGGCAACACTAACTTCCAAACCAGGTCCCCCGGAGAAAATTGTTTGACTTTGACCTTCTTATCATACCACCTGGCCACTTTCTTCTTGTTTTCTTTGATGCTTATCAAAGCTCTCAATCGTTGGCCAGCCAAGTCATCAAGTTCCCTTTTCATGAGTGAGGAGTAGTCGTCGGCCGTCAGCTGGTCCTGGAGCGAAGTGCGTCTCGACCCCGCCCTCAATTCCCATGGTAGTACTGCATTGTGACCGTACACCAACTGATAAGGGAACAACTTGGTGGCCCCATGGCAAGCCATCCTGTATGCCCATAGGGCTTCAGTCAGACATAGATGCCACTTTTTTGGCTGCTCCTCAATCTTCCTCTTGATTAACTTCATTATCCCTTTGTTGGAGGATTCGGCCTGGCTGTTAGCTTGGGCATAATACGGAGAGGAGTTTAATAATTTGATCCCCATATCGGCCGTGAACTCCTCAAATTCTCCTGATGTAAACATCATCCCTTGATCGGTTGTGATAGTCTGGGGAATGCCAAAATGGTAGACGATATGGTCTCTTACGAAATCAACCATAGCAGCCGATGTTACGGCCCTTAACGGAATTGCCTCCACCCATTTGGTGAAATAATCAGTGGCCACCAGAATGAACTTGTGCCCTTTTCTTGACGGAGGATAAATTTGGCCGATGAGGTCTATTCCCCAACCTCTGAACGGCCATGGTTTGATAATGGGATTCATGGCCGATGCGGGCGCACGTTGGACATTCCCATATTTCTGACAATCCTGGCATCCTTTATAATATTTGAAGCAATCTTCGAGGATCGTCGGCCAGTAATACCCATTATTCCTAATCATCCATTTCATCTTATGTGCCGATTGGTGGGCTCCACACACTCCTTCATGGATTTCTCCCATCAGAGTCTTAGCCTCCTCAGTTCCTAGACACTTGAGTAGGACGCCATCAATTGTTCGGTAGAACAAGTCGTCTTCCAGTAGCACATATTTGGTAGCATGGAAACGTAGCCGCCGATCCACTTTCTTAGATGGATCTTTCAGGTAATCGGCAATCTCTTTTCGCCAGTCATCGGCCGCGAGCTCTAGAGCCATAGCGCCTTGAATCGACCGATACCCAGATGCGTGTTGGGCGAGCTTGTTGGCATCCTCGTTGTGATTCGTTGGGATGTGCTCAATAACTGCCGATTTGAATTCTTTCAGAAGCAGCAGGCAATCTTCGTAATAAATCCTCAACACATCGTCCTTGCATTCGGGCTTCCCTGTTAATTGATCCACGATAAGCATGGAATCTCCAAAAACTTCGATAGAATCGGCCTTGACTTCTCTTAGCAATTGTAATCCCTTCAGTACAGCTCGGTACTCTGCTTGATTGTTAGTGGCGGATGCTTCTATCGGCAGAGAAAAATCATAGCTTGCCCCCCGAGGCGATATGAGGACGATGCCGATTCTTGATCCGGCCCCACATGACGATCCATCAAAGTATAAGGTCCAAGGTACCGGTTCCGCGAATGTAGTCTCTGGTCGCAGTGTTGGGCAACAAAATCGGCCATGACCTGACCCTCAATGGCCTTTGCCGATTCATATCGAAGGTCAAACTCCGACAAAGCCAAGATCCATTTGCCGATTCGTCCTTTCAAAATCGGCAGTGACAGCATGTATTTTACTACGTCGTCCTTGCATACGACCACACACTCTGCTGACAGCAAATAGTGCCTGAGTTTGGTGCATGAGAAGTAAAGGCATAGGTGTTGGGATACGAGGTAGGCTACACTAGCGCAAATCAAAATTTCTACCGCGTATAACCAGGAAGAACTGCCGTATAAGGATCACGGGATTACCACTCGACGCACTACTGGTGCGGAAGATGTAGATATGCGTCGGTGCAGTGAAGACGATCACGTAGTCGTACGTAGTCGATCACGTCCAGCAGCTTCTCAGCAGCTCGTCCACGTGCAGCAAGATCGCCTCCGGTGTCGCGGCTCGTCGTCGACTCGTCGTGGCTCGTCGGCGGCTCGTCGTGGCTCGTCGGCGGCTCGTCGATGGCTCGTCCAAGTGCTGCAGGCGCAACACCTCCAAGGTATCCACACGTGCAGGGAGGAAGCGTCGCAAGCCGGATTGCTAGATCCGCGAGTTGCAACAGGCGAGGCGTGGGAGGCGCGGCAAGTGTGTTTCGCCAAAAAGGTGTAAACCCTAGGGCGCCCCCACCCCTCTATTTATAGAGGTTCCTGATGGGCCTCTGGATCCGAGGCCCATTAGTACTCCTAAACCTAATCCAACTCGGATCAGATCCGAATTGGGCTTCCAGCCCCTTAAGTGTGTGACCCTATGGGTTCGGATACGTATAGACATGGCCCGAGTACTCCTACTCGGCCCAATAGTCGGTAGCGGCCTCTAGCAAGACGTGCCAACTCCTATACGCATACGAAGATCATATCAGACGAACCATCACAACATAATATACATGCTATTCCCTTTGCCTCACGATATTTGGTCTAGCTTCAAGCCGACCGCTCTTTCTCGATCCTGTGATTCGGAATCCCTTTGTAGGTTAACTCTTAACCGTACGTAGCATGGCCATGCATTTTCGGATCCGATCACTCGAGGGGCCCAGAGATATCACTCTCAATCAGAGAGGGGCAAATCCCATCTTGATTGACCATGTCTCATAGCATGCTTCTTGACAAACCCGAAAGCTACCTTTATAACTACCCTGTTACGGCGTAGCGTTTGATAGCCCCTAAGTAGGTCGATCCACATCTAGAATACATGCGACAATCTCAGGTCTAAGGACAAAGCGTATATGTTGTTTAAAGAGAGAACTACTTCTCGTGTTGGGTCAGTCCTAACACATGTCTCCACATGTGTCCACATTATTAGTTCAACATCTCCATGTCCATGACTTGTGAAACATAGTCATCAACTAATACATGTGCTAGTCTAATATTCATGTGTGTCCTCACATGAACTCCGACTAGGGACAACTTTAGAATAACCATACAAGTAAAGAGTTTCACATACAATTCACATAATTGCAAATCAATTCAAGTAGCCTTTAATAGATATTCAATGAACACAATATACAAATCATGGATACAAATGGAATATCATCATCTCTATGATTGCCTCTAGGGCATACCTCCAACAATAGGCACAACCGCTCCACTGGAGGATACCTTGTTTCGGCGTCCAGAAGTCTTCTACTGACATAATAAATTACCCGTTCCTTTCCTTCGAACTCCTAGACCAGAGCCGACCCAATAGCTCTTTCATCGGCTGATAAATATAGTTTAAACGGCTTACCAGTTTGAGGAGGGACCAATACCGGTGGTGAGACCAAGTACTGCTTGATGTCTTCCAATGCCTTGCGTTGCTCTTCCCCCCATATGAACTCCTGGTCGGGCTTCAACTTTAACAATGGTGTGAAGGCTTGGATTCGCCCAGACAGATTAGATATGAATCTTCTGATGAAATTCACCTTGCCGATTAGAGATTGCAACTCAGTTTTATTCTGCGGGGCTACGACTTTGTTGATGGCCGCTATAGTTTTCTGATTGATTTCTATTCCCCGCTCGTGCACCATGAATCCTAAGAATTGTCCGGCAGATACGCCGAAGGCACACTTATTCGGGTTCATCTTCAGCCCATGTTTCTTAGTGCACTCCAATACTTGTCGTAAATCGGCCACATGCTCCTGGTGTCCTTTTGACTTGACTACGACGTCGTCGATGTAGATTTCTACTAGTATGCCGATAAGTTTGTGAAATATGTAGTTCATGGCTCTCTGATACGTGGCGCCGGCGTTTTTCAAGCCGAAAGTCATTACCACCCACTCGAATAAACCAAGGTGACCTGGGCATATGAAGGCCGTTTTGGATATGTCTTCTTCGGCCATGAGTATCTGATTGTACCCAGCGTTTCCATCCATGAAACTAACAACCTTGTGTCCTGTGGCGGCATCTATCAGCACATCGGCCGTCGGCATGGGGTATCCGTCCATTGCTGTGGCCTGATTGAGGAACCTGAAATCGACGCATACGCGTAGCTTTCCGTTCTTCTTGTATACTGGTACAATGTTGGAGATCCATTCGGTATAACGGCATTGCCAAATAAATTTTGCTTCGATTAGCCGCGTTATTTCGGCCTTTATGTCTGGTAGGATTTTAGGGCTGCACCGCAGTGCAGGCTATTGATACGGCCGATACCCTAGCTTTATGGGTAACCGATGCTCAACGATAGATCGGTCTAATCCGGGCATCTCATGATATTCCCAAGCAAAGCAATCCTTAAATTCTCTTAACAAACTTGTCAGTTTACATTTGTATTCCGGATCTAGATTTGCACTAATATATGTCAGCCTTGGTTTGGTACCATCGCCTAAATCTATCATTTCTAATGAATCGGTCGACGTGAACCCGTGTCCCAGTTTCCCATCTTCTCGGGCGAACTGATCCATCTTAGTCTGAGTCTTCGGAGCCGACTGCTCGGATCGGCTGCAGGCCAAAATCGGACACCTTCAAGAAGTCAGTATCCCATACTCTCCCGGATATGCACTTGACGGTTTCGCAGCTCCACTGCTGCGTGTCGGCTGCCGCGATGCTGTATGCGGAATCGGCGGTGACCACTTCGATGTTGTCGTCGACCCATTGTACGAGGCACTGATGCATTGTAGATGGGATACAACAATTTGCATGTATCCAGTCTCGGCCGAGTAGCATGTTGTAGGACCCCTTGCCATTAATAATAAAGAAAGTAGTAGGAAGGGTCTTACTGCCGATGGTGAGGTCGACGCAGAGAGCGCCGCGAGCGGGGGATACATTGCCCTCGAAGTCCTTGAGCATCATATCTGTCTTGGTCAAGTCATCATCGCTCTTCCCTAGCTTCCAGAACACGGCGTACAGCATGATGTTGACTGCAGCCCCTCCGTCTACCAATAATCTAGTGATGGGTCGGCCGTTGACATGCCCTTTAAGAAACAACGCTTTCAGGTGTTGCCGTTTGTCTTCTTCGGGCTTCTCGAATGTGGCTGTCATTGGCTTCAAAGCCAATTGCGCCATCTGCTCTTCCATTGCCGACATGCCCTGTCGGTCGGCAGGAGTCATGAACTCCATCGGTAGTATGAAAACCCTGCCGATATCGGCTGCCGATTCGTCGCCTCCTCTGTTGTTTCTTTTGAGGCGCCATACCTGAGACCTGCCTTTCTTCTCATCTGTCGTGTACTGTTGCTCTTCTTCCTGCTGTTCCCACTGGCGGAGATGTTGGATTTTTCGTTTTTGAGACTTGGTCAATCCATCGGGGCACCACCTGGGGTTTACAGGTTTGGTTCGTGGTCTAGCACGTTCCCATTCCGGTCCGCGTCCTAAAGGGTTCTCGTCTGATACCCGAGCATCGGCCATCTCTTCAAGTCGACTGTGGACGCTGACCCTTTTTTCTGGTCGGTCATGTCGATCAAATCTGCCCCCCGGCCCATCATGGCGCCTGCCTTCCGACCGGTCATATCGGTCACTTCTGCCCCCCAGCCGATCACGTACGGGAGGGCGCCGGTCGTCTTGGTCGCGCCAGTTCCTGCTGATCGGCTCTGGTCTCCCATCTCTGGAGCGAGACCTGCTGAACGGCCGATTGTTACGATATGGGCCGTTGCACTCCGGGCAATTATCGGCCGAAGGCAACCTGAGGTTGCTTTCCCAACAGTGGATGAAGAACGGGCATCGCCAGTGATCTTCATGTCGCCGCATTGCTTCTTCCCGGGATCTTGAGCGTTCATGTTGCCGCTGATATTTGTTGAGCAGGAATTGGGAAGTAATGCGTGGTTCTCCTGATCCGTCGTCATCGTCCTCCATCTGCCGTTTCCCCTTGACGTCTTCAGGCGCCGCTTGATTTCTGGGGTCTACGGCGCCGCTCTTTTTAGCCGATTCGGATGTCAGCACCTTGGTTTGGAGTGAGTTCATTCCCGTGTCAACCATGTTGGTGGGGAAGGGGTGCTGATCGATCTTCATCGGCTTGGCTGGTCTTGTTGGCACTTCAAATTTGAGTCTGCCCTGCTCAATGGCCGTCTGTATCTGCTGCCGGAAGATTTTGCACTCATTAGTGTCATGGGAGGTAGCGTTGTGCCACTTGCAATATTTCATCTTCTTCAGCTGTTCGGTAGAAGGAATCGTATGGTATGGCGAGAGCTTCATCTGTCCTTCCTGGAGGAGGAGGTCGAAGATTTTATCGGCCTTTGATGTGTCAAATTCGAACGTTTCCGGCTCCTTCTTGCCGAACGGACATGATATCGGTTTCTTCCCTTTAACCCATTCTGCAAGACCGATTTCTGCATCTTCTTCGGTCTCAACCTCTTCTAAGTATGCCACCTTCTTCTGGAAGTTCCTCCGTGGATCGAAAGAGCGTACCTCTTGACCAGACAATCGGTGGACGATTTAGCTCAAGCTCTCAAACTCCTGTGAGGCGTATTTTTCTTTGATGTGAGGTAGGAGACCTTGGAAGGCTATATCAGCCAACTGTGCATCAGTCAGAGCCAAGGAGTAGCACTTATTTCTGATTTCCCTGAATCTCTGCACATATGAGGATATCGGCTCGTCGCTTCTCTGCCAGAGGCTGGTCAAATCGGACAGCTTCATCTCATGCACCCCGGCATAAAAATACTTGTGAAACTGCCTTTCCAGGTCAGCCCATGTAATTATCGAGTTGGGCGGCAATGTAGTGAACCACTGAAAGGCCGACCCAGAAAGGGATGACGAGAAGAGGCGCACCCGCAGAGCATCCTGCGCCGCTGCTTCCCCGCATTGGATGATGAATCTATTCACGTGTTCCACGGTTGAGGTGTCGTCCTGCCCCGAAAACTTGGTGAAATCAGGAACTTTATACCGATGGGGAAACGGCAGTAAGTCGTATGTAGGAGGGTACGGTGTCCTATATGTGTAGGTCTGCACCTTCGGCTTCAAGCCGAATTGTTCCTGAATCACCTCTGCTATACGTGCCGACCAGTCCGGCTGTTGTTGGTAAACCGTCGGCTGAGGAACTGGTACATGATGGTATATTGGCGGCGGGACGACTGGATGCTGAGTGAAAGCATGTGGCATTTGATGCGTCATAGCCAGCTGCGTATTCAGGGCCGGCTGTTTGAATGAGCCGCTTGTTTCGTCATATAGTATGAGCTCTGCTGCTCTGCTCATCTCCGGTGCGACAGGCTGGTACTGCAGCATGGTTGGTCGAGCGGCCGCCTGGAAAGACGCCTGGAATTGGGGGCTTCCATGGTTGGCCGATTGATCCTGGACGGCCGTCACCGATGGTGCCCCCCAAGGCGCTGGATTAACCGGAGGAAACTGTGCAGAGGACAACTGAATGGGACGTGGTTGGAGGTGTTGCGTGCCATTAAATCCCATAGGGTTTGATGATGAGGAAGCGCCAGAACCCCCAACTGGAAATTGGATCGGCTGAGAAACCGAATTCGGATAACTCTTGTTCGGAGCCGTAATCGGCGGAGCATATGCTGGCCCCTTGTACCCTTGGGATACACCGCTAGCCAAGGAGCTGATGACGGCATTGTACACCGTATTAGAAAGCACCGGGGATTGATCAATGAAAGCCTGATAGACGGATTGCTGGAGCATCTCGGACATCTTGTCCGAGTCCTCGATGATTGTGATCTGGCGGGGAGTTGGAAACGGAGCCTTTTTGATAGTCTCCCCGCTCCTGGTGCGACTGAAGGACTGCAGACATGTCTTCCGGTAGTATGCCATCTGACTCTCTAGTTCTTCCTTCTGGTCGTCCCTGAGATCTGCCTCTGTCACTTCGATGACGTTATCTTCGGAGACTTCAGCAGCTTTCGACATGGTGGCGGTTGTATTGGTCCCACCGGGCATGCCAAAAGTGTGTTGGCGCTAGAAATTACTAATCGAATTCCCAGCGTCGGACACACGACCCGGGAGAATCTGCTTAGCTCCTATTCGGGTGATCGCCCTGGTGCGGTTCGCGCGGCGTGCCAGCCAATCTGACCTGCTGATTGGCAAGGAAATAAACGTGTCAGTTCCCAGAGGTTGCAATCGGCTAAGGTTCCGATCTTGAGACAGCTTATCAGCGAATCGGCCGATTTGCAGTAATAAAGAAATCGGCTATGATGCAACTGATTACCGGGCAACGTTTATAAAGAAAACTACTAGAGTAATCTAAACAACGCTACGGTAGCAACACTAGGAACAGATCTGATCGGCTATGCATGAAATAGGTAGATTAAACAGCAAAATACAAGAAAAGCTGAAAATACTGATTCCTAGCTGGATAACTGGTGATAAAACTAGAACAACAGGTAAAACCTATAATTCAAGTAAGTATCGATAACTGGTGAATAAATCTAAACGAAACGACAGCGATGCGCCCGAAGTTAAAGCTTAGAAATTACTCGATAAACGGAACATACAAGATCAGCCGGAGGTCAAGTCGATGCAGCCCCGCCAACCCGTACGAACTCGTGAAAAAGAAGAAAAAGTATTGGCGAAGTCACCTGCTTGAAAGTAAGTGTGAGGAAAAAGTAGTTTGTTGTATTGAGTTGATTATGATTACAGATCTACAAGGGTGGCTATTTATAGCCCCGTACAAATGACTTCTTATTCGACTAGAACTCTATTTCTAAATTTAAACAGAAAAACTTCTTATCCGACTAGAACTCTATCCCTAAATTTAAACAGAAAACGAATATTTACAAGTATGATTCGTACTATTTTCACGCGCTTCATGACCTCTTCTTCATCTTCATAATCTTTTTTAAGCCCACATCAGCCCAACTATTCCAACCTCCTAATCGGCCGATCACCTCTTTGGCATGGGGGTAACCGATCATGACCCACACGTCGAGGGCTCAGACTCATCCCGACCCTGGGGACTAAGGTCGGACGAGGCGGAGATCCTCCTTTAAAGGGTCGGACGCGTCCGATCCCAAGCCTCAGGGGTCGGGCGAGGCGGAGATCCTCCCTCGGAGGGTCGGGCGCGTCCGATCCTAAACCCCAGGGGTCGGGCGAGGCGGAGATCCTCCCTTGGGGGTCGGGCGAGGCGGAGATCCTCCCTTGGAGGGTCGGGCGCGTCCGATCCCAAACCTCAAGCGTCGGGCGAGGCGGAACTCCAAGGATCAATCTGCCGATCCTCGACTGTAGCATCAATTGGCCGATCCTTGACTGTAGCACCAATCGACCGATTTCCAATCATCGCCCTTGTATCTCGCCGCATCTTCCAATCTCCTCTTCTCCTAACGCCAATTTTACTCGTGTCAAAATCTGGCGTCAACAAGTTGCAAGACAACACACACAAAAACCCGAAAAGATTAACCCACCATTTTTATTTCCTTTACTAATCCTACCTTAGACCTTTTCTTTTATTTTTAAAAATATTATAATAATTTTCTAATCTTAAAAACTTATTTCCTATGACTTAATAATGATTTTTGGATAATAAAGCATTTTTCAAGTTTTATACATTTAATAATGTTTAAGCATTTATTTAAATACCTTAAATAAAAAGGCATTAAATAAATACCTAAATTTTTATTATTTTTCCTAGGTTTAAGAATTTTAATGCATAAAGGAAAGTAAAACAATCCTAATAAAATTGGTTTCACTAATTTTGGGCACTTCTAGAATTTCCTGTGAATTAAATGGTGTAAACCGGATTTAATCTATTTATCTAATAAAAGAAAAACCTAAGGTTTATTCATAAAACTCCGGCCCAAACTTTTCTCACCCCGCTTGCTTGTACCCACCACCACTTCCACCTAGGGCCCATCCGGCCTCCTACGCTCCTCCCTTTCTACTTACTGACGAGTGGGGCCCACGGCCGACACCTCTCCTTGGGCCGAAAAGTGGCCCGCCAGCTCTTAACTTGCGACGCGTGGGCCTCCCTACGGCAGGCCCTTTTGGGCCGGCTCCCCCTTCTTTCCTCCTCCTTACCACCCGCCGGCCCACCTTTCTTTCTTTTCTCCCTCCGATGCTCGGCCTGCTAATCCGGCCCACGACCTTCCTTTCACCCGCCGGCCCACTCTTCTTTCTTCTCTATTTCCACCTGGGCCGCACGGCTCACTTTCTTCCCAATCCAACAATCGGTCCACCTGCTCCCCTTCTTCTTTTATGCCGCGCGGGCCAGCTGGGCCGGTGCTTTCCCTTGGCCCAAAACGGATGGCTGGCCCTCTTCTTTTTTTCTTTCCCTCCCCTCCTTGCGGCTGGCGGGCGGGCCCCCTCGGTCAGGGGCTTCTTCTTCCCCTGGCCAAGGTCAGGCGCACGCCGACGGGGGGAAAAACAGGGCGGCCCGGCCGACGGCGGCTCTCTGGCGGCTGAGCGGGCCGGGGTGGCGGCGCCCAGGCCAGGCGCACCCGCGCCCAGCCGCAGCTCGCCGGGAGGCGGTCCGAGCTGGCCCCTCCACGGGCGGCTGTGGCTCGGCCAGCTGCCGGCCCTGGCGGCGCACGGAGGCGGCGCAAGCGCCTGCCACAACTCCTCCTTCATCTTCAACACGCTCGCAGGATTCCCCTAGACCCGCGAATTGAGAAGAAAAAGCCGGTTCAGAAGCTCACCTCGTGGATTTGGTGACGGCGGCCGGCGGATTAAAACAGCGGCAATTCGGAGCTTGACGGCGGGAAGCTGAGAAACGGAGGGGCGTGGGGCGTTGAGGAGGAGCTGGCGGACCCTTGGGCGGGTGGAATCGCAAAGAGGAGCGGCGGCGTGGGTGAATCGGCCGGCAGCGACGTTGCTTGACCGAGCTTTGGCTTGCACGGCGGTAAAACAAAAGGCGGAGGGTTAACTGGATGAGGGCGAGGCAGTAGTGGTGCAAACTTTTACCGTGCATGACATCCAGCTCGGCTCGTGGTAGGCGGCGTGGCGCGGACGTGGCCGTCGCGCTGGCCGGCATGCGCGAGAGCCGGCGGCAGCACGGCACTGTCATCTCTATTCCTTCTGTTCTTCTTTCTTCCTTCCAAACCGACCTGTTCATACCTCCATTGCTCAAGATGTTCCATCTCAACTCATAGAACTCCCTTAAGTAAACTTGTAGAGTAATCCAAGTACTCCATTTGATAGATTGGCCTCCAACCGAAATAAGCATCCTAAGATCGAGATTTTGAAGCTCAAAGTTCCTGTCATCATTTCCTGTTAACTGAACCTCCACGATTCAGTTTAGTGTGGTCATTTACCCTCCTTTGGACCCAATTTCAGTGGCCCAAACTTATGCCATATAGTCCAACCACTCACCATTCGTGCTCTACAACTAATAAGGATTCCATTTTGCACAAGAAACCATATAACTTTTACACTAGATTTTTCTGAAATTGGCTCCAAACATTGCTAACCAATGCTGTTTTTCAGACTTAAAATTATTTCAGCAAGGAGCCCGAAATCTGCTCATTTGCTGACATTTGGCTCCATTTTGAATTCAAACCTTCCACTTTATCTGGACTACAACATTTTATTTACCTTATCCATAGTTCATATTTCACTAATGTCCAAAAACATCTGCTCACTTACAAGGAAAATTCTCCAGAAATTGGCTCCAAAGTCATGTACTCAACATCATTTTCAGACTTAGAAAATTTCTCGCGTCTTCTCGGCTGAAATCAGCTCAACCTGCCATCTTTGAACTTCAGTATAAATGTGAATTCTCCACTTTCTCTGGCCCACAACATCTTACTCGGCTTGTCTAAAGACCATATTTCATTAATGTTCAGAAACGTTTACCCCCTTACATGAAAATTTATGCAGAAACCCATTTCGAAGTTGGGTACTCGTTATGATTTCCAGATTCGCATATTTTCGGACGGAAAATAGTAACTTTGCTGATTTCTTCTTCGATTATATTTCCGAGAGGTCTAGGACTTGAATTAGATCCCAAGCTTCACCCTTTTGAGTTCTAAATACTCTCGAGTCTCCATTTCATATTTAGCCAAATCTATCCAAATTTGAAACTCCAATTTGCAAATTTGCTCAAATTTGACTTTGGCTCAAATTACCTTCCTCTAATCCAACTTCACCATTAACTTCTTAATGTTATTCTTAAGCTATCATTAACACGGGGTGTTACAGGGACCCCACTCGAACTCGCCCGATAGTAGCTCCATGAGCACCACGGTTCGTCCGACGAGGATAGCGTGGCACGGCTCGTCCCCTCCGTCCCAGCGAACCGACGAGGGGTAACGTACAAAAGTCGACCTAGTCTCCCGACTGGTTCCCTGCAACGCGCGGGGGCTCGGGGGCTGGCCTCGCAACCAAAGGCCGCACGGGTGGCCTCGACTTAAAGACTCTCAGACAGAAGGGAACGACCAGGAATCCCCCTACTCCGGGTCGCTCACAAAAATGCGTCGCCTGGTCGGCCCCCTCAGTCAAGACGCGCAAGCGACACCTCCCATCCCGGATCAACCGCGAAGACCCCTTGCGGGCAATGACAACAGCCTCTGGAGGAGCGTCCCCGCTCCACCACAGGCTCGAGGGCTATTGTCAGGGGAAAATATTAACGACCCTTCGAAGCCCATGGAAACAACAAAAACGCGAAGGCCCAGGCCCGCCTAAGGGAATAACGACTACCGTCGACCCAACACGGGGGACGAGAATCACGCTCCGCCTCGCCCGACCCGGTATCCTGGGGTCAGGCATCCCCGACCCCCGTGAGACCAAGCTCCGCCTCGCCCAAACGCACAACTAAGACACCATAACGCTCCCTAGACAACAGAACGCACGAGCGCACCCTGCTAGAGCGTCAGGCCACATCCAAGAGACTTGGGACCGGTTCCCTCTCTCGCACTCCTGTAACCCCTACTACAGAACCCTGCGTGGGCAACATGAGCAGCTCCCGATACTGGACGTAGGGCGTTCCCTTGCCCGAACACGAGCAGCTCCCGATACTGGACGTAGGGCGTTCCCTTGCCCGAACCAGTCTAAACCCCGTGTCTCCCACGCCACCATCCGAAGCCTTACGTGCATAAAAGACATAAAAGAAATTTACTAGTCTAAGTCTTGACCCGCTAATTTTGACAACGACACTTACGTACCGCTGAAATGCAAAGGGTGAAAACTTTCACATACTCCATTCACCTAATAAAAACCGCAATTCTAACACTTCAAAAAAATCCTAAAATAAGTGCAATCCTTCGCTTCGGACCACTAGGAGGGCCTACTTTGCATGCCGTAAATTTACGCTAAGGAAAAAAAAAGACAACATGCCTAAATAGTTGGATTTGGATAGTTCATAAGGAATTTGACAAAGATATTAATTTATCTCGTGATATGATGTGATCAAATTAGACAAACATGCATACTCCCTCCGTCTAAAAAACAAATCACCCAAGAAATTGTAGGATGGATTAAAAAAAAACAAGGAGTTAAAATGACCTTATGACCTTATTTATTTTGGTGCCAACTGACTGATGCATACCTGTATGCATATAAGCACGTACCAAATTAAGTGTAATAACTTATTTTCTTGGACAAATTTTGAATGAAATAGTTGTCACTAACACTTAGTCATGACATTTGACCATTCATCTTATTTAAAAATTATTTAAGCATCATTAATTTTGCTTTTGTTTGTGGCTTACTATTCTTTTTTACATTTACAATAATTTTTTGAATAAAATGAATGGTCAAATGTATCAGAAAAAGTTTAACAGCGATAAATATTTTGCTACGGAGGAAGTATATAATGATTTATTTTTGGACGAAGGGACATGGAAAACCCTAAGCAAATTCTCTCTGTGCCATTAAAAATTTAACTCATCCCTTACTGCCATCAAAATTAACTCCATCCCCTCAGTACCACTGAAAATTTAACTCCATCCCGTACTTGCCATTCCGTTGGATTCTACCGTCACTTGCCGTGAAGGCCTCTGTGGGTCCCACATGTAAGTGGGAGAGAGAAAGAGAACTCCTTTTCCCCCTTCCGATCTCCCCTGCGCCTGCGCCCCCGCCGCACCCGTCCGCAGGAGGTTTGAGCCGGGGCGCCACCACCGCTCCCGTCCGCAGAGGTCTGAGCCGGGGCGTCGTCGCAGGCCCGCAGCTCCCGCCGCCGGCTCGCCGCCGCTTCTGTCCATGGGAGGGAGGTGCTGACTCGGGGGCGCCGCCGCCACTTCCGTCCGTGGATGGGAGGGGCCGACCCAGGCTCGCCGCCGCTCCCGTTCGTGGGAGGGAGGGGCCGACTCGGCTCGCCACCGCTCCCGTCCGTGGATGGGAGGTGCCGGGGCGTCTGGCCTGAGCTGAGGGCTGAGGCTGTTCTTTTCCTAACCCTAAAATAACACCTGCTCTTGTCATATACTCTTTGTTTTTGAGTTTTTGGTGCTGTTCTCTCTGTGGAGGCGGAATTAGGAATAGTAGTTGCATTGTCGAGTAATGTCTATGTGTGTAACATGTGCTGGTAACACCAGGTCGACCGATTATAATTCTGCTCTAACGATTTGGTCGGAAAATGATAAATCTTTGGTCTTTTTATGCAATATGCAGTGGATTCCTTCAGTGGATATCGACGCAATGGATCCGTCCCTCCAGGGGTACGAACACGTGATGAATTGGCTGGCGCAGCGGGATTTGGATCGTGCCGGCCCGGGGCAGGACAATCTCTTCCGCGACGTCCCCCTCACTTCTGCGACGGAAGGTTGGCGCCGTGTCAACTTTCTGTTCCCTGACAGGCCGACGGTCTCGATACTCGTCGACGAGATCGATTCCTACCTTGTGGCCATACGGAGGGGGGATGGGAAGTGGCTCAAGTTCTCCGACTACTGTATTCCACTTCCAGCAGACCACCCTGCAGTTGAGAGTATGGGCTTAGTGTCATCTTACAGTCGCCTGACCCGTGGCTTCGACAGGTACTACATTCGATCCCATCTTTGTATTAGTCATTACCATGATCTTTCTAGGATTAAACAATTAACTACAACTGATTACTAAGTATGCTATAAATTTGATTATTCTTGCCCAAACCAGAGGTAGCTTATCTTCTCTTTCTTGAAAATTACATCAAATTTAATCTTCAGGGTGATGGCCAAATATTTTTTTCTTGAAGCAGCAGTATTGTTCTTTAAATTAGTGCGGTAGACATTTGGTTTGGTTATGGTCCTGAAGCATTTTAGTATGTTTCTGGATTACCTAAGCATTTTTTGGGACCAACTTGCTTACAAACTCTATCTTCAGATGATTTAGATTGCCACTAACCCTTTTTCTTCCACTTGATTTTGTGTGTAATTTTGTGGGCTATACCCTTGTGAATAATTTCAATTCTGCCAATGATTATAATGTGCCCAGAAGGATTGTCAAAACATAATTCTACAATTGGCACCAAATTTCCTTTTTTTTCTTTTTGTAGGGAAATAATATTATTACTCAACACTCACTCCTGGAAAACTGAAGGTGCATTCCCTAGTAGTGACCAGTGCTTTTCATGTTGCGTTTGCAGGGAGCAGTTGGTGTTCGGAACTCCAGTGTTGACTAATCTCTACCATGTGCTTTTTCATTTCAATCCAAAACTTGGATTAATGAATCCAGAAATGACAAGGCAAAGGAAGGCGCTGGTTCAGTTGATAGTCCTATTCTGTGAAGCTGTCCGCTTCAGGCGTATGCGAGCAAGGCTTCTGGAGATCATGGAGGATGGCCAGAGCGTCACTTTATAACCGAAGATGTGGTCATGGCTTCAGGAATGGTCCTCAGCGTCAGTGTTTGCCCTGAGCTGCAAGGAAAGAGAGGGACGTGGTAATATGCAGGACGACCCTCGTCTGTTGCCACGCGTTGAGGGTCTTGAAATCAACAGCAGAGAGGACGTACCTGGTTTCCTTGGCCTTATTTTGCGCACGGCCGTTGTTCCTACTGCTCAAGCTGTAGTACGATAGGGAGGATGTCGCACCAAATTAGATCTACAAGCACTTGTGGCTTAAGATTGATACGTACACTTGTAATTCCGTCCAAATTCTGCTGCTGTTATTAATGAGACTCAAATTTGCCTGAATGTTCTCTCGTGGTCAAGTTATGCTTTTGCAGGCATCCAGGCACGATCCTTGTTTTTTTATGTATTTTTTACAGTGATATATAGTTGAATTGGTGGTTAAAGCAATGAATGCATATGAAAAGGCCAGGTAAATTTAAACGATGGCATACTGCATTTGAGCGCCTACAGTCACAGTTGGTACCATTGCAGGTATGCTTACTTCTTTAGATCGTATCTAGCTTATGGGTAAATTAGAAATTGAAAACCATCGTGTGCAAGTTTGTCAAATGAAGATGACATCGGCTGGCACATATATTAGGTCTGAACTTTGAGGCATAGACCAGCAGCTGGGCTATGCAGGCTGTAAATAAATGGTTATCTTTAACCTTTAAGTAGGGGTGGTGTTCTTTATATAATTATCTGACCATTTGATCTTTCTGGCCTGGTAAGTTGATCATGAATTCTTCTACTTTTGCATTTGAAATGCATGGAATGTCATTTAGTTTTACTTCGATAACAATACTGGTATAGTACCTATCAGCTCCATGTAGAATTGTAGATTACTGTACTTATTTCAAGTCTAAGGTTTTATATAATGTTTGTAGAGGTGCCAGAATACTCTGTGCCACCTATAGAGATATATTCACAGAGCTATAGCTATCTATTGAAAACCATCTTTGTATTAGTCATTACCATGATCTTTCTAGGATTAAACAATTAACTACAACTGATTACTAAGTATGCTATAAATTTGATTATTCTTGCCCAAACCAGAGGTAGCTTATCTTTTCTTTCTTGAAAATTACATCAAATTTAATCTTCAGGGTGATGGCCAAATATTTTTTTCTTGAAGCAGCAGTATTGTTCTTTAAGTTAGTGCGGTAGAGATTTGGTTTGGTTATGGTCCTGAAGCATTTTAGTATGTTTCTGGATTACCTAAGCATTTTTTGGGACCAACTTGACGATGAGCCGCCAACAGGTTTTCGTTTCGTTTCGTTTTGAGCACGAAGTCCATGGCACGAGGGAGCCACATGCTGACGACCTCGTCTCTGTTCAGCTCTGGCCTTCCCGGCTTTTGGGGCAGAAGCGCAGCAGCGGCCAGGGACAGAACAGTGGCTTTGGCTTGGCTTGCCGAGCCAACGGTCGGCACCTCACCCAAGAGGATAATGCACGGTGATTTAGGCCGCATAAATGCTTGCACAGCGTGCAAGAAACCCTCTTCTCCTTTGGGAACTCGAGACATATCCATGACGCAGTTATCTCTCCAAGACTCCAAACCAAATTATCAAAAAGAAAACCCTCCAAACCAGAAAGCATATTTTACTACTACTCCATGTGCCAAAAACCAGTAGAGTTTCACGTAGGGGTGTTTGGATACACCCCACTAAAATTTAGCACCTATCACATCGGATGTTTGGATGCTAATTAGAAGTATTAAATATAGTCTAATTATAAAATTTTTGCCATTGCCATTGCCTTAAATGAAAGTCCAGTGCCTTATAAATCTTTGATGCACCAATAAGTGGTTTTGGACGCACTTTATTCAACTGTGCTGGCATTCTTTAATAGTTGTATTATGAAAAATGAGTGAATTGGCAACAGCCTAGAATTTTTTCCATAAAAAGAAAGTTACTACCACCTTGCTTCTATATATGAGTGATTATGGACATCAGGGTGCACCAATGAGTGATTTTTGACAGTCATGTTAGTGTCACATTTTACTTAACTGCGTTGGCTTTCTTCAATAGTTTTATTATGAAAATGTGGGAATTGGCATCAGTGTAGAGTTTCTTCCAGAAAAAGAAGTCACTCCTTCCTTTTATATATGGAGTTGGATAGTTCAATTAAGTTTTTGACATAAATGTGGCAAATCAGTAGTTTTAGATATTCTTATGCAAAAAAGGTCCTGCTATCTAGGACCCCCCCCCCCCCCCCCCCCCCAAAAAAAAAAAAACAGTCTGAAGTACCATCTTGGTTATCACATTAATGCTTATATGTCCTGTTGTCAATATATTTCTTCTCTCCATTTCTTAAAATCTTGCTGTGATCCGTATCACATTAATGCTGTCTGTCTTCCTCCCTGAAGGTACCCCTGGTACGGAACCCGTCACATCAGCGTCTGGCTCCAGCGATGGCATCCGGTAGCAGCGGTGGCGTCCTGGCCGAGACCGGCGGCCGCGGACGGTGGCGGGGCATGCTGTGCCAGTGGCAGGGCGGACGGTGCAATGATGGCGGCGCTCGCGGGGCAGCGACGTCGGGTGAGAGAGAGGGGTAGGGTTGGCGAGAGTTGGCATATCCAACTGATGAAACTATTTGCATGATAATATCGGAAGCCACGTAATAATAGAGCTTCCGGAAGCTATATAGGAATACCGGTTTGGTGTAGCAGCAGTAGCCCGCAACCCGCCAGGAGGTCCATCTGATCGCGACAGTACTTTGGTACTTTACCTGAGTCCCCCGTCACCTAGGCCTTACTAATGTGTGTGATAAGAAATCGAAATGGGCTAGCTCTTTGAAAATCTAGGACCTATTTCTTTGAGTTGCAGATTTTGAGCTTTTCTGAAAAGCTGTTGCTGGCCTTTTGCTTCTAAAAAAGCTAACATTAGCTTGTAGAAGATTTAGTTAGCTTTCTGAGAAAAAAGCTACGAAAAGCGCACAAAACTGAGCTTTCCATCTTTCCATATAAACTCAATTCTTTTAGACTTCCAGTTTTCTGAAACTACATGAGAATATCGTTGTTTATTTGAGCTTCCGGTTTTTCACGCTGAAAAACTGCCACGTAACTCAAACAGGGCCCTAATCCACCTCCAGATTTGGGCCATCCCCGTGTCATCCAAGACGGGCCTTATTTGAGCTTCCGGTTTTTCACGCTGAAAAACTGCCACGTAACTCAAACAGGGCCCTAATCATCCACCTCCAGATTTGGGCCATCCCCGTGTCATCCAAGACGGGCCGGGAGAAATGTACAGGCCCTTGACTGATCCAAGCAGCCCGCGAGCCTCTCTCACCTCATCAGTCAACAAGGTGATCACTCACCCACCCTGGCCGTCCCAACACAACACAACACCAATCCGAGATCTAGAGGCATCTCGCTAGCCTTCTCTTCGGCAGCGGGGCAAAAACCCTAACCTTCTCGGCGGCGGAATACGGAGGCGATGGATCTGGAGGCGAAGCTGGGTGAGAACGGCCACGGCCACAAGAGGTCTGATCTGGATCTGGAGGCGAAGCTGGGTGAGAACGGCCACGGCCACAAGAGGTCTAATCTGGATCTAGAGGCGAAGCTGGGTGAGAACGGCCACGACCACGGCCACGGCCACAAGAGGTCTGATCTGGATTTGGAGAAGGCCGCGGGTCAAGTGCTTCAGGGCGGCGATGCTAAAAGGCCGCGCGAGGCCAACAACGGCGACCACCACAGCGCTATGGAGACGGATGAGGAGGAGGAGGAGGAGGAGCTGGGGCCGAAGGGTTGCTTTGAGTTGCACCGCAAGAGTTGGCTCTCGATGTTCGGCAGAAATGGCGCCATCCCCTTCGAGGCCGAGAGTACGTATTCACCTGCACATCTCTCTTGCTTTTCCTCGTCTTGATCAGCTTTTCCTCATCTTGATCATCTTGTTGGAGCTTTCTTCAGTCGTGGCCAACGGATTAGGATTCCACTCAAAAACCGTAATTTCAAATCCGTAGCATTTGTTTCTTTTCTTATATCAAGGAGGCATGATTAGACGCATGAACTTGCTGGGGACTGGTGCTTGAGATCAATGGTAGGAGGTCTGTCTAGCCAGACGGGGTGTAGGTTAGAAAAAACGTCATGATGTGGCCTACTGATTCTATTTTAGAAAGAATAAAAGATAATATTAAATGTTAATATGAACCCCGTTTCTATCCGATATTGGCTTGAGATCTATGTGATTTCCCCATATATTTGCTCCTAATTACATTGCTTGACAAATGTTTATAGTAAAAAAAAAATCCCCTTTCCAAGCCATTTTATCATATCCAGCTACGAGTAACAGTTTTTCCTTTTACATAGCAGTTGTTTGCTTCATCATTAATCAATTGTGATGTCAAGGGATAGATGACTGGATTAACAAATAACCCCCTTCCTTTTTCAGCTCAGTACCCTCCCATGCGCTACACGGACATACCGGTGCTGCCAGTAACTGCTGGATGTGGTTCTGGTGATACCATGGAGGTCTTCTTCGTCAAGGTGACTCAGATCACCAACGACCTCCAATGGCCACTAGATGTCTATGGCATTGTCGCTGTGCGCGATTCCCTAGACTGGAAGCGCAACTACCTCTTCAGTCGAGGCAGAGATAATTGCCAGACCCTCACCTCTCAGGCATGTTCAAACATCTGTGTTTCAACTTCTGTCCTATTCCATCGCCCATTTAATCTACTATAAGCATCTCAATGCATGTATATGGTGTAATCTGCTTGGTAGTACTGGTAATATCAGCTGATTTTTATGGCGTTTAGCTCCAAGCTAGCATTCGGAAGAAATATTTATACAGGTTGATACTGTGAATTAGGATCAGAACCTTTCCATTAGAGATACTTTATGCATGTTGTTGCTGGCTCTTAAAACGTAAATAGTAAAACTTGGTTATATTTTTAAAAGTATATCAAATGTAGTTTTTATAGTTGGCATCAAGGCTGAACAGCTAGGTGACGCTGGCGAGAGCAGCACTAAGCTTGAGAAGAAGTTTGGTTTTGTAGCTAAGTCAGCCCGGAGCGATGAAGGCTATTTTCACATTGGATCCTCGAGCCTGCACATGGTGGTTGCATGGTCTGTTATTATTTAGATTACTTCAGAACTGTGTGTCATCGTACCATGACTTGGTGATGCTATTACCTGGCAGACTGGTGGTGCTTCCTTCAGGTGGTTTAAGTTATCATGTACTTGTTTTGTAGTCAGGACTTGTTGTGGTTATGCTGCCATGCAGCTTTAATTTATGTAAACCTCTAGCCTTGTTTATATCTATTTCTTTGTCGAGTCAGTGTCCATTTTGATTTATATGTTACATAAACAACTACCACCTCCATCCATAAATATATGAAGTTTAGTACAAACAAATTAGTTCAAAAATGGACTAATTGGCTTGTCCTGAACATCATATATTTGAGGACGGAGGGTATAATTCATCCAACTGATGAGTGTGTGCGATGAACATTTCTGCCACCTGCTGGTTACATTTCGTGAGAAAATAAGATATTTACCACCTGCTCTGTTGGGCTTCGTCAAGCTGCCATGTTCAACATGAGCCCCTCGGTACACTGGTTTCGTGGCCATCTTGATTATTTACCCTCTTCACCACTTTTGTTTCATTCATTTACATTTTCTGTTCCTAACTTGGGCTTCGTCCATTTATTTCATGGCCATCTTGATTATCCACTTTCATTTCATTCATTTACATTTTCTGTTCATATTCACTGGCACAGGAATTGATCGGACTGCCCTCTTGGCCAAGAAATAAAAAGTTCCTTCGGTTCATCCAAAGCAACCGCTATAACCTGGCACCATGAATAATCAAGTTTCTTGTATGCCACTAAATATTATACTATTCCCTTATGTGATATATAAAGTTTTGAGTTTACTTAGGGGGTGTTTGGGAGATAGGATCTAAACTTTAGTCCTGTCACATCGAACGTTCGGATGCTAAATAGGACGAATGAGCTAATTACAAAACTAATAGTAGAATTTCTAGGCTAAATCGCGAGACGAATCTATTAAACCTAATTAATTCATCATTAGTGTTGGGGGAAATATTAACGACCTCTCGAAGCCCATGAAGGCCCCGGCCCACCTGAGGTAATGAAAACTGCCGTCGGCCCAATACGGGAGGGAGGAGCCACGCTCCGCCTCGCCCGACCCGGTGCCCCGGGGTCGGACGTTCCCGACCCCTTGAAGACCAAACTCCGCCTCGCCCGACCCCGGGGACTCCCGACCCCCCGCCGCGAAACTCCGCCTCGCCCGACCCCGGGCCCAGGATCCCATCGCCGAAGGGCGAAGAGCTCGACGGGGGATGGGGAGAAAGGGTGCGGCGCCGGGCGGAGGAAGATGAAGCGGGCGCAAGAAAGCCAAGGGCGCGCGAGGAGGCGAAAGGGCTTGGAAGCAGATGGCGGGCGGAAATGGCGAGGCGAAATCCTTGTTTTATAGGGAAGGCGTGTGGGAAGTAGAACGGACGCCTCCAGCGCAATAAATGCAGCGCCAGGTACGCCCCGTCACGCCCACCCCTTTATCGGAAACCGTGCACACGACCTGCAGCAGAAACATCCCCTCCTCCCTCGATTCGCGGGTCGGCGCCCTCCACCACTTCATCTCCCAAAAGGCACGCACACGACGTCTCCCACGTCCGGCCCAAGGCGCGGCCTCCCTCCACGTTCGGCCCAAGGCCCACCAAAAGGTAAGAAAGGGATACGGGTCTGAAAACGCCCCTACGGCCCATTACGATCCAGGGGTTCGAAGGTTGGCCCGCCACGGGTTCGACAACCGCCCCAGGATACCCCCGAGCGAGGGGTGAAAGGAGACGAGTCCGCTAGCAACCATCACCCGGGCGCACGACAAGCCCAAGGCGTCTCAATCTCACGTTCGAGTCCGGACCGGCATCAGAGTTCATGGTTTTTCCCCGAAGAAAGGCAACGAGCCCCCGGATTCGACCGAACGGATTCGGGAACTATATGAACCGGCCGACCGGAGCTTGGGGTACGCCACCAGCTTGGCCCAAGCCGGACCCCCCCCCCCCGAACGGGGACCGGGACCCCCGTTAGTAGCTCAATGAGCACCACGTCCGGCGAGGATAGCGTGGCACGGCTCGTCCCCTTCGTCCTAGCGAACGGACGCTTGAGGGGTAACGTACAAAAGTCGACCTGGCCTCCCGACTGGTCCCCTGCAACGCGTGGGGGCTCGGGGGCTAGCCTCGCAACCAAAGGCCACGCGGGTGGTCTCGACATAAGGCTCTCAGGCAGAAGGGAGCGATAAGAAATCCTCCCGCGCCGAGCCGCTCACAGGATGCTTCGCCCGATCAACCCATTCGGTCAAGCCGCGCAAACGACACCTCCTATCCCGGATCGACTGCGAGGATCCCCTGCGGACGATGACAGCAGCCTCTGGAGGAGCGTCCCCGCTCCACCACAGGCTCGGGGGCTACTGTTGGGCGGAAATATTAACGACCTCTCGAGGCTCCACCATGAAGGCCCCGGCCCACCTGAGGTAATGAAAACTGCCGTCGGCCTCGCCCGACCTCCCGACCCCCCGCCGTAAGGAGCATTGCATTCAGGAAACCTAACGATTCCATATACACCTTCCCGATGCCTGATTGCATGTGTCAGCAAGATGGGTTGATATAGGTTTAGCATACATACGGATAGTATACCACACAAATTGGTGCAGGCAGGCATTTTGTACACTTTGTAACCTCTAGGGTAGTCACCATATAGCAAGATTGACTGGAAATTCGTTGAGTTTTGTTAGTACCAGGGAGGTAGATGAGCTGGGGAGTTAGTTTGGCTGTGGATGTTGAAATATTCCGTTGAATGTATATGTAAAGAGGACTACTAACTACAAAGAAAAGACAGCTTCCTTCCTTAGCACAGTATTACTACTACTAGAGCCATTTTCCCGGTCTAGTTTGTAATGTAATTTTTTCCTGCCGGGATTGTATTTTTATCATCATGTTTCCTCAATTAGGTGCACACAATTTGTTATAAAGAAACTTGCGGTAGGTAATCAGATGCAAGGTCAGCCATGAAACGGCGAACTGCTAGAACATTGTATATTGCATGATCATTTGTACATACACACCAGGCAGCGTACATTTTGAAAAAAAAACACAACAGGAGTCGGTTTACATCAAACTGCATTCTGCAATACCCCCCGGCGCTGCAGCTGCGTCGTCGCGAACCCCCGGCGCCGCGGCATTCGCACCGCCGCCCAGCGTCAGGTACCCCAAGGTGGACGGCTTCGTCGGGAAGCAGTAGGAGAAGGCCCCGCCGTACGCGCCCGCCGCCTGCCCCACCAGCGACACCGGCAGGCGGCCGAGGCCGAGGAGCCCATCGATGCCGGTGAACAGACCGCTCTGCGCGTGGCCGCACCTGAAGAGGAATCCGAGCACCGCGCCACCGCGAAGAGGGATATCCGACCCTAGCTCTGCTTCAGGGCCGCACATCCCTCGGGGGCCATCAGGGGCTCCGGCCTAAAGCCACTTGACACCCTCCCAAAACGCTCTCTTTCCGAGCCCCCCCCCCTGAACTTTTGGGCATAAAAAGGAGAGAGTGCACGAACGGTGTTCAGGCAAGATTGATCGGACTGCAAAAAAACCTACGCCCCAGCGGCTACGGTGCCCTCGCTCATCAAAGCTTACTGACATGCCCGACAACGCACTCTAAACTTTCCAAGTCCAAAAAAACAAGAAAGGGAATCGAAAACTTTTTTATGACAATCCATAGAAAAAGCCCCTGTGGCCATCACAAAATAAGTCTGAAACTGACGTATTTACATCGTGGGCGCCAGCCCGATACAGTTAACTCATCCGGGGATCTTCGGGAGGGACGGCTTCATCCTCCAGGAGCTTCGCCAAGGCCTCCGCCGGGTTGAGCACCGACGCGTCGATCTCGTCCAGCTCCGCCTCGGAGTAGCCGGCGGCGTACCCCCCGCTCATCCCGGCGAAGTTGATGCCGGAGTAGTGGGAGCCGAAGACCCCGAAGGCTCGCCTCACGTTACGGGTTCGATAGCTGCCTCAGGACATCCCCCGAGCAAGGGGTGAGAAGGGACGGGTCCGCAAGCGGCCAACACCCAGGCGAGCGAAAGCCAAGGGCGTCCCGACCTCACGTTCGAGTCCAGACCGGCATCAAAGTTCATGGTTTTTCCACGACGAAAGGCAACGAGCCCCCGGATCCGACCGAACGAACTCAGGAACTATAGGAACTGGCTGGCTGGAGCCTGGAGTACGCCACCAGCTTGGCCCGAGCCGGACCCCCCCGAACGGGGACCGGGACTCCACTCGAACCGACCCGTTCGCAGCTCAACGAGCACCACCGTTCGTCCAACGAGGATAGCGTGGCACAGCTCAACCCCTCCGTCCCAGCGAACGGACGCTTGAGGGGTAACGATCAAAAGCCGATCTAGCCTCCCGATCGGTCTCCTGCAACGCGCGGGGGCTCGGGGGCTAGCGTCGCAACCACGACCACGCGTGTGGTCACGATTTGAGGACTCCCCGGTCAAGCCGGACTAACAACGCTCCCTACCCCTGATCAAACCGCAGCTTGCAGGATGAGCACAAGATCTCCGGCGAAACGACGAAAGGATGACCGCGCTCCTCACGCAACCTGCTGCAAGTACCCATGCACGGCCGCACTGTACGAGCTACAGTATCTGCGGCCTCCTTCCATTCGCCGCAAGGCACTCATGGCCTGCGCCGCCCGGAGCAGAGGGAGGTCTCGCCCGTCCTCGTGCCCCGCGCGCCCGGCAGCAGGGATGTGACGTCTGCTCTCCGCGAGCCATCAGCAGGACGGCGGGATCCGCCGCCTCCCCCAACGGACACTAGAGTCACGACGAAACGCCCTCATCATGACCCGGCGGCTACAGCCACCGAGGAGGCCGTCGACAGGGCGCAACGACAGTTGGCGCGCCGCCACCCTCCTCTAGCATACGTGTCAGCAGACGTCGAAGGCCGGCAAGGACGCCGGGAACCTAGGAACTTGGTTCCTCCCTTCGTGTTGTATTTTTTACCCAGCTATGTTTAACTCTTTACTGTCTTCCACACCCGTCTCACCTGTAACCCCGGCGGTCTCCTTACGATATAAAAGGAGCGTCGGGGGCCAGAGAGGGGGGCTCAGACTTTTTTCCTCAAGCCAACAGCACATCATTACATTCCCTTAGAGCACAAGCACACAAGAGACATGGGATCAATTCCCTCTCTCGCCCACCTGTAACCCAACCCCGCGTGGGCAACACGAGCATCCTCGATACTGGACGCAACCCCGCGTGGGCAACACGAGCATCCTCGATACTGGACGTAGGGCCTCTTTTGCCCGAACCAGTCTAACCCCGTGTCTTCCACGCCACCATCCGAAACCTTACGCGCATAAAAGAAATTTACTAGTCTAAGTCTTGATCCGCAAATCTTGACAACGACAGAAACGAAAACCTGTTGGCGGCTCATCATCTCGTTTCCGCTACACCATCCTTGAGCTGCCAGTTGCTTTGGAGTGCAAAAGGGGGTTGATCATCAGCTGCAGCACAAGCACCGTCTCTGGATGCACGCACGTGACATCCCTTCCGGTGGTAGTTTCTGATTTAGTCTGTTATGCACGCGTATGTGATGTGGCCAACATGATTGCACCAAAAACTTCCCAGCCAACCTACAGATATTTCGACGGCTCCCGTATAATTTTCACAGACAGGTGACAGAAAAAAGCTAAGGCGAAAATTAAGTAATTAACCAACAGATGAAAAATGCGTATCACAGCGACTTTTCAGGACAAACAAACCAATCTTGAAGATCAACAGAAAAGATTCTCAACAAATGCAGTTGGGACTTGCAATTGACCTAGATTCCATTGTGCTTTCTAAGGCCTGCCTGCTCGCTGCACAAGACAATAGCAAAAGCCGGCCGGATCACCTAGCCTCTCCCCGGCGCTCCGGAGCGGCCCCTCGGGCGTCGTCGATTATCCGCACGCGGAGGTCAACGGCGCGGGCTTCGACGACTCCACGCGCGTGCTCTGCCTCAGGGACGGGATGGCCAGCATCGTCTTCGCCAAGCCCGGTGACGCGCGCTGGACGGTGGTGCCACTGCTACGTCAGCTCGTCGGAAGGTTCGGTCTACCTGGTGGTGCGGTACGGAGAGGCGTCGAGCACGTCGGCGTTCCCATCCATTGCGGCTGGCGCCATATACACATACACGACATCGTGTCGACAAGCAGAGGAACAAAGGAGGACCGAACCACACCGCAGCCGCACAAGCTCGTCTTCCATGAACACCGGGGTTTAGCTCCGGCTGCCAGTGCCAGGCCCTGCAACTTCTCTTGTTTGGATTGGCGTGATTTTGTTTTGCAACCTAAAAGATCGAGAAAATATTCTACTTGGCGTAATTTATCGATCAATGAGCCAAACACTCTTTCGGGTGGGGACAAAGTTGGTATTTCTCAAAACACAGCCAACTGGAGGGTTGGGACGGAATCTGACAGCCTTTTATGGTAAAATTATCACAACAATAAATCGACAAAGTAACTTTAATTTAGGAGACTAAAAGCAAAGACCAACGACAAATGAAAAGGACTTAATAACACAAACATCCAGTCGGTACAATGTATCTTAGAACCACAGATTCTTCACCGAGGCAATTCTGCCTCTGCCATTAAGGTCTGTAATCATTATATACTTCCTCCATAGCAAAATATTTATCGCTGTTAGTTTTTTCCGATACATCTGACCATTCATTTTATTTAAAAATTTATTGTAAATGTACGAAAAGAATATTTATGATGGTAAAGTAATCATTTATTGTAAATGGCTCAGCCACGTAGATCTCGCCGCGGCGGGGGAGCGGTGGCGAGCCGAGTCGGCCCCTCCCTCCCACGAACGGGAGCGGCGGCGAGCCTGGGTCGGCCCCTCCCATCCACGGACGGGTGTGGCGGCATCGCCCCCGAGTCAGCACCTCCCTCCCACGGACGGAAGCGGCGGCGAGCCGGCGACGGGAGCTGCGGGCCTGCGACGACGCCCCGGCTTGGACCTCTGCAGACGGCGACGGGAGCTGCGGGCCTGCGACGACGCCCCGGCTTGGACCTCTGCAGACGGGAGCGGTGGCGGCGCCCCGGCTCAAACCTCCTGCGGACGGGTGCGGCGGGGGCGCAGGCGCAGGGGAGATCGGGAGGGGGAAAAGGAGTTCTCTTTCTCTCTCCCACTTTCATGTGGGACCCACAGAGGCCTTCACGGCAAGTGACGGTAGAATCCAACGGAATGGCAAGTACGGGATGGAGTTAAATTTTCAGTGGCACTGAGGGGATGGAGTTAATTTTGATGGCACGTAAGGAATGAGTTAAATTTTTAATGGCAGATAGGGAATTTGCTTAGGGTTTTTCAGTCCCTTCGTTCAAAAATAAATATACTTCCTCCATAGCAAAATATTTATCGCTGTTAATTTTTTCTGATACATCTGACCATTCATTTTATTTAAAAATTTATTGTAAACGTACGAAAAGAATATTTATGATGGTAAAGTAAGCCACAAACAAAAACAAAATAAATGATGCTTAAATAATTTTTTAATAATATGAATGGTTAAGACTAAGTGTCATTGACAGCTATTTTGATACGGATATTATCATTCAAAATTTGTCAAAAAAAAATAAGTTATTACACTTAATTTAGTACGTGCTTATATGCACAGGTATGCATCAGTCAATTAGCACCAGAATAAATAAGGTCATTTTAACTCCTTGTTTTTTTAATCCATCCTACAATTTCTTGGGTGATTTGTTTTTTTGACAGAGGGAGCATGCATGTTTGTCTAATTTGATCATATCACATCACGAGACGAATTAATATCATTGTCAAATTCCTTATGAACTATCCAAATCCAACTATTTAGGCATGTTGTCTTTTCTTTTTCCTTAGCGTAAATTTACGGCATGCAAAGTAATTGAGACTAGCAAATGTATTTTGACCGGTTATCTTTAAGCTAATTAAGTAGGCCCTCCTAGTGGTCCAAAGCGAAGGATTGCATTTTTTCAGGATTTTTTTGAAGTGTTAGAATTGCGGTTTTTATTAGGTGAATGGAGTATGTGAAAGTTTTCACCCTTTGCATTTCAGCGGTACGTAAGAAAATTGGACAAAAACGTCCTTCTTCATTGGATTTTGAGTAAGTAACCGAGATAGCACGGAAGAGAATGGAAATTTAAGTACTGGCACGTAATGACGTAAGTAAACTCAAAACTTTATATATCACATAAGGGAATGGTATAATGTTTAGTGGCATACAAGATACTTTTTTCAAAGAGAAAGATTCATGGTGCCAGGTTCCAGCGGTTGCTTTGGATGAACTGAAGGAACTTTTTATTTCCTGGCCACGAGGGCAGTCTGATCAATTCCTGTGCCAGTGAATATGAACAGAAAATGTAAATGAATGAAACGAAAGTGGTGGAGAGGGTAAATAATCAAGATGGCCACGAAACCAGTGTACGAGGGGCTCATGTTGAACATGGCAGCTTGACGAAGCCCAACAGAGCAGGTGGTAAATATCTTATTATTTTCTCACGAAATGTAAATAGAGAGTAATTAGGTGGCAGAAATGTTCATCGCACACACTCATCAGTTGGATGAATTATACCCTCCGTCCTCAAATATATGATGCTTAGGACAAGCAAATTAGTCCATTTTTGAACTAATTTGTTTGTCCTAAACTTCATATATTTATGGATGGAGGTAGTAGTTGTTTATGTAACATATAAATCAAAATGCATACTGACTCGACAAAGAAATAGATATAATCAGGGCTAGAGGCTTACATAAATTAAATCTTCATGGCAGCATAACCACAACAAGTACCAGACATCAGTTCACAAGCATCTTACATACATATGTTATAACTTAAAAACACCCGAAGGAAGCAACATTAGTTTGCCAGGTAATAGCATCACCAAGTCAGTGGCCGAGTCATGTCGTGGTACGATGACACACAGTTCTGAAGTAATCTGAGGAAGAAGAGACCATGCAACCACCATGTGCAGGCTCGAGGATCCAATGTGAAAATAGCCTTGATTTCTCCGGACTGACTTAGCTACAAAACCAAACTTCTTCTCAAGCTTAGTGCTGCTCTCGCCAGCGTCACCTAGCTGTTCAGCCTTGATGCCAAGGATCAGTTCAGCCCTCTCCTCCACGACAACTACTCGGCGCTGCAGTGTGACCTCCCCATCCTCGTTGACGACCACCTCCTTGCCCCTGGTGTCCAGCAGCACTACATCCTCACCAATGCTCGTGTTGCAGGCAGTGAGGCGTGCACTAAAGTTGCCTGATCCCTTGCTGATCCCTTGCTGATGCGGGCAGTGATGGTCACCTCCACAGAGCGCTTGACATGAGCGTACCTGACCTCCACTGTGCTATGCTTGCTTGAAAGCACCTCTGTTCTGGTGTAACTGAGACTGCCTCTGTAAGAGATGTTGTATCCAAAGAAATCCAAGCATAAAATCTTGTCATCTTCAGACAATGAACTCCCTTTGTCCTTCACTTTCAGGTCAATCTCAAAAATAGGCTCATCCCACAGCAGGATAGATCGGCTAGGACCTGTAAGTTGCAAAAGAGAATCCTGCATACAGTGGCACACAAATTAAAGGCCAGCAAATTTCAATTGCCTTTAGGAACACCATCACTAAAGGTGCATCAGCAGCCGACAAATTAAAAGCCCGCAAATTTCAATTGCCTTTGGGAACACCATCACTAAAGGTGAATCAGCAGCCAGCAATTTATTTCACTAGTGATGCACATACAAAACCACTTAATAGCATCCTCTAAAATGCAGATTTAAGGATCAGGAATGTGCCCACCTACTGAAATCTTGCATGTCAGGGCCAGCCAACCAAGAAGTGAAATGGATACCAACTATAAAAACTACATTTGATATACTTTTAAAAATATAACCAAGTTTTACTATTTACATTTTAAGAGCCAGCAGCAACATGCATAAAGTATCTATGAGGGAAAGGTTCGGATCCTAATTCACAGTATCAACCTGTATAAATATTTCTTCCGAATGCTAGCTTGGAGCTAAGCGCCATAAAAATCAGCTGATATTACCAGTACTATTAGAGTGTAAATCTTATCTATTGGGCTAACCCTAGTGGGTAGCTATATAGCAGTCATACATGGGCCTTATTGGGCCATAATACACACATACACCAACACTCCCCCGCAGTCTGAACTACCGACGCAGCGGAGTTGCAGACTGGACATGAAAAGAAAGGCGCACACACACAAGCCCCCCACAGACGCAACTAGCCACAGGTGATGTTGAGGCTGGAGCGAAACTCGGTGAAGGCAGGTGACGGGAGGCCCTTGGTGAAGATGTCAGCAAACTGAGAGGTGGTCGGGACGTGGAGGACCCGAACATCGCCGATGGCGACCCGATCCTGGACGAAATGAAGGTCAATCTCCACATGCTTGGTCCGCTGGTGCTGAACAGGGTTGGTGGAGAGGTACACCGCACTGACGTTGTCGCAGTAGACAAGAGTGCTCCGGGAAGAAGGGGTGTGGAGCTCGGCAGACCATATCAGGCCGAGAAGAGTCAACAAACCCCGCTGGCTGGCTGCAGTAAACAGTCTCAGTCAGAGTACCGTGCAGGAAGGCGTTCTTGACGTCGAGCTGATGCACGGGCCAGGAGCGGGAGAGAGCCAGTGAGAGAACAGTCCGGACAGTAGCTGGCTTGACCACCGGACTGAACGTCTTGTCGTAGTCAACACCAGGGCGCTGAGTGAAACCCCGGAGAACCCAGCGAGCCTTGTACCGCTCGAGGGTACCATCAGCCCGCCGCTTGTGTGTCCAGATCCACTTGCCGGTGACGACGTTGGAGCCAGGCGGACGGGGCACCAGAGTCTGGTTGGCGAGGAGTGCCGCGTACTCCTCTTCCATCGCGCGGCGCCAGTGAGGATCCGACAGGGCGCCGCGGACGGAGGAGGGTACAGGAGAAACCTGCGGCACGCCGGGCATCGCTGAAAGAGCCCGGGGCTACAGGGTACCAGCCGCAAGTCGCGTCACCATAGGGTGAACGTGACGCGGGTGCCGGTGTAGGAGAGGCGGATGGTACACCGACGGCGCGACACGGGCAGTCGGGGCCGGCGGAGGTGGTGGTGGTGTAGGCATCGCCGGCGGAGACGAGTCCACCGACGATGACTGAGGCGGCGACGGCGGTAGCGTGGCTGGCTGCAGGTCCAGGGGAGCCGGCCTCGCCCGGCGCTGGTAGACGCGCACGGGCTGCGCAAACCGGACAGCAGGTGCTGCGGGCGGTGCCACTGGTCCCGCGCAGGGCGAATGGGTAGAAGCAGCACCAGAGGCCGGCACCGTCGGACCCGCGCTAGGCGCAGGGTCAGGGACAGCACCGGTGGACGTCGAGCCTGAGGAGAACCACGACGGAGCAGTACCTGCAGGACACAACGGTAGCGGTGGCTGGTCCACCGGGTCAGTGGGAAGGGGGTCGCCGGCCATGGCGCCGGCCGGCGGCGACGGCCAGGCACAGGTAAACCCTAACCTAGGCTGATACCATATTAGAGTGTAAATCTTATCTATTGGGCTAACCCTAGTGGGTGGCTATATAGCAGTCATACATGGGCCTTATTGGGCCATAATACACACATACACCAACAAGTACTACCAAGCAGATTACACCATATACATGCATTGAGATGCTTATAGTAGATTAAATGGGCAATGGAATAGGACAGAAGTTGAAACACAGATGTTTGAACATGCCTGAGAGGTGAGGGTCTAGCAATTATCTCTGCCTCGACTGAAGAGGTAGTTGCGCTTCCAGTCTAGGGAATCGCGCACAGCGACAATGCCATAGACATCTAGTGGCCATTGGAGGTCGCTGGTGATCTGAGTCACCTTGACGAAGAAGACCTCCATGGTATCACCAGGTCCAGCAATTGCTGGCAGCATCGGTATGTCCGTGTAGCACATGGGAGGGTACTGGGCTGAAAAAGGAAGGGGGTTATTTGTTAGTCCAGTCATCTATACCTAGACATCATAATTGATTGATGATGAAGCAAACAAATGCTGTGCATAAGGAAAAACTGTTACTCGTATAGCTGCATATGATAAAATGGCTTGGAAAGGGGATTTTTTTTACTATAAACATTTGACAAACAATGTAATTAGGAGCAAATATATGGGGAAATCATATAGATCTCAAGCCAATATAGGATTGAAACGGGGTTCATATTAACATTTAATATTATCTTTTATTCTTTCTAAAATAGAATAAGTAGGTTTTGTAAACAACAGGATCTAAAACGGATGACCCACATCATGACGTTTTTTCTAACCTCCTACCATTGATCTCAAGCACCAGTCCCCAGCAAGTTCACGCGTCTAATCATGCCTCCTTGATATAAGAAAAGAAACAAATGCTACGGATTTGAAATTACGGTTTTTGAGTGGATCCTAATCCGTTGGCCACGACTGAAGAAAGCTCCAACAAGATGATCAAGACGAGGAAAAGCTGATCAAGACGAGGAGAAGCAAGAGAGATGTGCAGACGAATACGTACTCTCGGCCTCGAAGGGGATGGCGCCGTTTCTGCCGAACATCGAGAGCCAACTCTTGCGGTGCAACTCAAAGCAACCCTCCAGCCCCAGCTCCTCCTCCTCCTCCTCCTCATCCGTCTCCATAGCGCTGTGGTGGTCGCCGTTGTTGGCCTCGCGCGGCCTTTTAGCATCGCCGCCCTGAAGCACTTGACCCGCGGCCTTCTCCAGATCCAGATCAGACCTCTTGTGGCCGTGGCCGTGGCCGTTCTCACCCAGCTTCGCCTCCAGATCCAGATCAGACCTCTTGTGGCCGTGGCCGTTCTCGCCCAGCTTCGCCTCCAGATCCATCGCCTCCATATTCCGCCGCCGGGAAGGTTAGGGTTTTTGCCCCGCCGCCGAAGAGAAGGCTAGCGAGATGCCTCTAGATCTCGGATTGGTGTTGGGACGGCCGGGGTGGGCTTGTTGACTGATGAGGTGAGAGAGGTCCGCGGGCTGCTGGGATCAGTAAAGGGCCTGTACATTTCTCCCGGCCCGTGTTGGATGACATGGGGATGGCCCAAAGCTGGAGCTTGATGATTAGGGCCCTGTTTGAGTTATCTGGCATAAGGGGTTGATGGGCTTACGGGGTGTTTGATTCCCTGTCACATCTTGGCATACCTAAGCTTAGGCAAGTTTGATCAATTGGTAGGTGTTTGGTTGGCCACTAACTTTAGACAATATTCTTTTTGAGCTCCACATGTCATAGAGTTAAAAAAAAATATAGCAAAATTCACTTTGCTATGGTAAAATGTGGCTTCAAATTTCTTTATTTTGTAGTTTGCCACACTTGACAAAGGATAGATGTAGTAAATGGTGGCTAGCAACCAAACATCATCGCTGACTTGAGATTTGTGGCCGGGTAGGCTCCAGTGCATAGAGCGAGTAGCGATTTCTGTGAAAAGAGTGCGGTCTCAGCTCAGGCAACAACATTAGCGGGTTTGGTTGGCACTTGACAAAGGTTAGGTGTAGGCACAATTAAGATTAGACAAACTGAGCTAAACGCTGGAATCAAATTTGTCAGTAAAAAATTATAACATGTGGGGTATAGAGCTAGGATAGTGCACAGTGAATCAAAGTGGCATCATAGATGAGCTCTTTACGATGCACAATATTAGGCTATACTAGTGTTCGAAAGGGATTAGTAAAAAAACATCCGATGGTTAAGATTAATTGTATAGTACTAAAATTTCATGTGCGATATGGGTAGCATACATAGGTAGTATACGGGTATCATGGTAAGATAACACAAATGGTATCACTATAATATTTTTTTGACACTAGCATAAAGTCTAAAATGTCATTCTATTCGAAATATCACTTTTACAATGTAACCATTACTAAATTATCCACATATAATAATAGACGTATATATACAACTACGTATTAGTGTTGTGCACATGCATCATCAAATCGTAAGTCCCTAGTTATAAAAAAAACTGGTACCTACATATAGGATTTGTCTATGCAGCATAGGGGTCTTGGAAACGGCACAAGCGAATTTTTTTGAAGGAACAGGAGGACGAAACCCCTACTGAAGTGCATTGAAATAAAATCAATATTAACGGCCTCCCGCTTAAAGCAACAGTCATGAAGGCCCAGGCCCATCTAAGGTAGCGAAATTGCCGTCGGCCCAACAAGGAAAGAAGAGGCCACGCTCAACAAGTGTTAGCGGAGACGAACGCAAAAGGGAGGGGGAAAGAGCGAGGTTCACGAGGAAGTCCGACTTACGTTCCTCCAGAGCAAGGACGGCGCGCGCGCTTCGCCTCGGAGCCGGACGTCGACCCCGGGGCATCCGGCAGCGGCCGCTTGTCGCCGCTCCGCTGCCCTCGAGTCTCGGGCGCGACGGCGGGGGCGGGCTCCGCGGACCTCCGGGGAGCGCTCCGCGCTGACTCCGGGGGGACGTCCCGCGCCGGCTCCTGCGCGACGGCGGAGGCGGGCTCCGAAGACCTCCGGGGAGCGCTCCGCGCCAACTCCTGAGGAGCGTCCCGCGCCGACCCCTGGGGAACGCTCTGCGCCAACCCCTGGGGGGCGTCCGCGCCGACCCCTGGGGCGCAGTCCCGGAGCCTTGCGAGACCAAGCCCCGGGCGGACGTCCCCTCCGCCTCATCCCCCGCGGCCGGTTGCGGGCGCACCTCCCGGATTACGAGCGCACCCGACCGAAGGGAGGAAACCAGCTCTTCCTCCTCTTCATCATCTTCCTCATCTTCCTCCTCGTCATCATCATCATCGTCGTCGCCGTCGTCTGACATGACCCGCCCTCTCCGCCGCCGTTGGAACTCCTTGGCGGCCTTCTTCTTCCTTTTCGCCGTCTCCTTGTCCTTACGGCGTTTCTGCTCTTCGGCAAGGAGACGGTTTTGCGTCCGCCGATCGGCGTCCTCCGGCACCGGCGGATGCGAGTCCACGACCCGGGTCAGCATGCCCTGCGAACACAAAATGGCCCCGCATCAGGGCGACGATTATGAGACACGGAAAAAGGAGGTCGGCGCCCCAATCCCTTACCAGGTCGACGAAGCCCTCGTCCGGGCAGCGAGCGCACCCGTCGCGAGGACGGTGCGGGGTCGGCGCGCCGGGGGTCATCTCGGAGAGCGGGCGGACCCGGAGCATCAGGGGCGCCACCCTCCGGGCGTGGTACGCCCCGATGACCCCGGCGCCGGTAAGCCCCATCCTCTTCAACTGCTCGATAGCCTGCAGCAGGTCGAGGATCCGCTTCTTCTCCTTCTCCACTGGCCCGTACGCCCACACCTCCGGCGCCACGTCGATGGTGCGGCCGGTGAATTCCGGCAGGGGGGAGTTCGAGTAGTTCTTCACGTAGAACCACTGGTTATGCCACCCCTTGTGGGACGCCGAGGTCTTCATCGCCATATACTCCTTGGAGCGAGTATGGCGGAGGTGGATTCCGGCGCACCCGATCGGCACCGGGGGCGACCGCTGCTGGCTCCCCCTCCTCTCCGTCTTCTGGTACAGGCTCACCGTGAAGAAGTACTTCCACAGCGAGAAGTTGGGCTCGATGCCCAGGAACCCCTCGCACAGCGCAACGAACGCCGCGATGTGCTGGATCCCGTTGGGGTTGAGGTGCTGAAGCTCGAGCCCGTAGTAGTGGAGGAGCCCCCGGAAGAAGCGGCTCGGTGGAGTCGCGAACCCCCGCTCATGGATATGGGCGAAAGAGACGACGTAGCCGGCGGGAGCTAGGCGACGGCACCTGCTCCGACCCCGGCAGCTCCCACTCGCCCGCCTCCGTCCTCTCGCAGAGGAGGCCTTTCCTCACCAGGCCTTCGGCGCGCGAGGAGTTGAAGTGAGAAATCCCCCAAGATCCCATCGTCGGAGGAGGAAGAAACCTGACGGGGGTGGGAAGAAAGGGCGTAGCTTTGAGCGGAGGAAGACGAAGCGGGCGCAGGCGAGCTAAGGGCGAGTCTGGAGGGCGAAAAGGCGGGCGGAACCAGCGAGGCGGAGCTCTCGTTTTTATAGGAAAGGCGCGAGGCGGAACCACCGACGCCCCTGTCGCCATAAATGCGGCGCCAGGTACGCCCCCGTCACGCCCACTTTCTTTTTGGAAACCGCGCGCACGACCGGCCGCGAAAACATCCTCTCCCCCTCGATTCCGTCTCCCGGAAGGCACGCCGACGACGTCCCCCACGTTCGGCCCAAGACGCAACGTCCGCCCCGATTCAGCCCGAGGCCCACCGAAAGGTAAGAAAGGGATACGGGGCTGAAAAAGCCCCTACGTCCCATTACGATCCAGAGGTTCGAAGGCTGGCCCGCTACGGGTTCGACAGGGACATCCCCCGAGCGAGGGGTGAGAAGGCACGGGTCCGCTAGCGGCCGACACCCGGGCGAGCGAAAGCCATGGGCGTCCCGTTCTCACGTTCGAGTCCAGACCGGCATCAAAGTTCATGGTTTTTCCAAAGGAAAGGCAACGAGCCCCCGGATCCGACCGAACGGACTCGGGAACCATATGAGCTGGCCGGCTGGAGCCTGGAGTACGCCACCAGCTTGGCCCGAGCCGGACCCCCGAACGGGGACCGGGACTCCACTCGAACCTACCCGTTCGCAGCTCAACGAGCACCACGGTTCGTCCAACGAGGATAGCGTGGCACGGCTCAACCCCTCCGTCCCAGCGAACGGATGCTTGAGGGGTAACGATCGAAAGCCGATCTAGCCTCCCGATCGGTCTCCTGCAACGCGCGGGGGCTCGGGGGCTAGCGTCACAATCAACGACCACGCGTGTGGTCGCGATTCGAGGATTCCCCGGTCAAGCCGGACTAACAACGTTCCCTACCCCTAATCAGCCGCCACTTGCAGGACGAGCAGAACATCTCCGGCGGAAAAAGCCTCTGGAGGAGCATTCTTGCTCCACCACAGGCTCGGGGGCTACTGTCGGGGGGAAATATTAACGGCCTCCTAATGCCGCTTAAAGCAACAGTCACGAAGGCCCAGGCCCATCTAAGGTAGCGAAATTGCCGTCGGCCCAACAGGGAAAGAAGAGGCCACGCTCCGCCTCGCCCGACTGAAAACCCGGGGTCGGATGCTCCCGACCTCTTGTGGACTGCACTCCGCCTCGCCCGACCCCAAGTTCCGGGGTCGGGCATCCCCGACCCCCGGAAGACCAAGCTCCGCCTCGCCCGACCGCAGATCTGGGGTCGGGCTGATCCGGGCCCGCCCGACAAGTATCCGCCTCGGGCGCAGATCTCGTGGGTCCCCCTGTCAATCTCGCCATAAATGCGCCGCAGGTATGTCAGGAAGAGGGATGATCGCGCTCCTCACGCAACCACTGCAAGTACCCATGCACGGTCGCACTGTACAAGCTACAGTACCTGCGGCCTCGCACTCATGGCCTGCACCGCTCGGAGCAGAGGAAAGACTCGCCCGTCCTCGGGCCCCGCGCGCCCGGCAGCGGGGATGTGACGCTCGCCCTCCGCGAGCCATCGGCAGGACGGCGGCATCCGCCGTCCCTCCCGACGGACACCGGAGTCACGACGAAACGCCCTCATGACCCGGCGGCTACAGCCACCGAGGAGGCCATCTGCGGGGCGCGACGACAGTTGGCGCGCGGCCACCCTCCTCCTCCAGCATACGCGCCGGCAGACGCCGAAGGCCGGCGTGGGCGCCGGGAACCTAGGAACTTGATTCCTCCCTTCGTGTTGTATTTTTACCCTGCTATGTTTTACTCTTTACCGTCTTCCACACCCGTCTCACCTGTAACCCCGGCGGTCTCCTTACGATATAAAAGGAGCGTCGGGGCCAGAGAGATGGGGGCGGAGACTTTCTTCCTCAAGCCAACAGCACATTCCTACATTCCCTCTCTCGCTCACCTGTAACCCCTGCTACATAACCCCGTGTGGGCAACACGAGCATCCTCGATACTGGATATAGGGCTTCTTTTGCCCGAACCAGTCTAACGCGCATAAAAGAAATTTAATAGTCTAAGTCTTGATCCGCAAATCTTGACAACGACAGTTGGCGCGCCAGGTAGGGGACCTTTGCGCGTACATCTCCAGCTTCAGATGGCCAACCACGAGGGCGGCTCCGCCTGGAACATAGAACAGCTAAGACGCTTCTACCCCTAGCTTTCGTTTCCAAGTTCTGTACATAAGACACTTCTGTAAATTAAAAATTTTACGGAAAAAAGAATTTTGAGTTGGATCCATTCAAGTTTCGCTTCGAACTCAGGGATATCCGACCCTGGCTCTGCCTCAGGGTCGCACATCCCTCGGGGGCTATCAGGGGCTCCGGCCCAAGCCACTTGACATCCTCTCAAAACGCTCTCTTTCCGGGCCGACCCTCCTTCTGAACTTTCGGGCATGAAAACGAGAGAGTGCACGACCGGTGTTCAGGCAAGACTGATCGGACTGCGAAAAAACCTACGCCCCAGCGGCTACGGTGTCTTCGCTCATCAATGCTTACTGACACACCCGACAAAGCGCTCTAAACTTTACAAGTCCAAAAAATAAGAAAGGGGATTGAAAACTTTTTCACGACAATTTATAGAAAAGGCCTCTATGGCCATCACAAAACGAGTCTGAAACTAATATATTTACATCTGGGGCGCTAGCCCGATGCAGTTAACTTGCCCGGGGATCGGCGGGCGGGACGGCTTCATCCTCGAGGAGCTTCGCCAAGGCCTCCGCCGGGTCGAGCACCGACGCGTCGATCTCGTCCAGCTCGGCCTCGGAGTAGCCGGCGGCGTACCCCCCGCTCATCCCGGCGAAGTTGATGCCGGAGTAGTGGGAGCCAAAGACCCCGAAGGCTCGCCTCACGCCGGTGCGGAGCGCCTCCAGGGCAATCTCGCGGGCTCGGCGGTAGGTCCCAAGGACACGAGCCGCCAGCGAGCTCGTCCCCTCCCCCTGGACCACGCTGAGGTCGTCGCAGACGACGTGGACCGCATCCCGCAGGGCGCCATGCTCAGTGCGTTCCGCGTCAAGCGCCTCCCTCAGCCGGGCGAGCTCGCCTGCAAGGATCACCCAGAAGAACCCGCTAAATCGAAAATCACCGCAACATCACAAAGACAAAAAAAAATGAGCAGAGTCTTACCCTCGGACTGGGCCTTCAGCTGGCGTTCCCGGGCCACAGAGGCCTGAAGCTCCCGCGCTTGCGCTTGAAGCTGGCCGACCTCCGCCCCAAGGTCAGCCGCCACCTTCTCGGCCTCCTCCTTCCGGACCTTCTCGGCGTCCCGGTCCTGCCAAGCCTTTTGCCGCTCGCGCCGGATGCGCTCGACGGTCTTTTGAAGGGCTTCATGCTCCCCCTTCAGCCGTGCGAGCTCCTCGGCGTCATGGCGGGCCTTCTCGGCGGCAGCCTGGAACTCCTCGCGGTCAAGGCGGGCCTTGTCGACGACGGCTTGGAGTTTGGCTTCCGACCGCCGCGCCTCCTCCTGCGCCGCTTGCTCGCGCCTTTGCAGGTCGCCGATGACCCCCTGGGCGGCAGCAACCTGCATGGACAGCTCCCTGGTTCGCTCCCTCTCCAAGTTGAAGCGCTCCCAGAGCCCCCGCTCCAGCCGGAGGAAATCAGATTTCCCCCGACTGCACTCTTGGAGAGCCTGCAAAGCAATACGCCATCAGGGGCAAGGCAACGGGAAAGGGACAATCGCCAACAGGAGGGGCGACGTACCTGGCTACCAGGGAGGACGACGTTGTCCAAAGCCCCCATCGCCGAGGACAGAGCCGCGCGGGCGTTGGCGAGGCCACCCTGCACCACCTGCCACTTGTGCCACTCCGCGGCGTCATCCAGGGTGAAGAGGTGCCTCGGCGGGTCCTCACGGGATGCCCAACGCAGGACAGACCCTCTCCACGCCCTGGGAACGGTAGCAGCCAAGGCCGAGGCGGGAGCCGATCCTGGCGCCGCCGTCGAAGCAGGCTCCACCGTCCCGGAAGCCGCCAGGTTCACCGACGGCCCCAGCGCCTGCGCACCCGTCGCCGCCAGGGCCGCCGCGGGGTCGCCCGACGGCGGCGCCGCCTCCGACGCAAGCGGCGGAACAGGTATCCCCGCGGCTACCTCGCCCTCCGCCGCAACCGCCGAGGGAGGCTCCCCCGCTCCTGCCGGAGCCCCTCGAGCGGGCTCCTCCGCCTCCGCCGCCGGTGCCACCTCCGCTGAGATCCCCGGGGCGGAGGTCCCCACCTCCTCCGCCGCGGCCGCGGGGGCAGACGCTCCCTCCTCTGTCGCCGCCGCCGCCGACCCCGTCGCGGCTGCGGGGACATCCATCCTTCCTCCCGTCGCCGCCGTCCCCTCCGCCTCGTCGGCGTCAAGGTCGACCACCTCCGTAGGGTCGACCGGGGGAGCAGAAGGCGGAACGGGGGCCACACCCTCTCCCGCGCTCGACGCCGCCGCCACTCCGCCGGTCACCGTCACAGGGGTCGCTCCCGCGGCGGGATCCGCGACCTCACCAGGGACCCCGCCGCTCGCCGCGGGGGGGACCGCGGTCCGCCCCACAGAGGAGGACGACACCCGCAACGCCACCTTGGGCGCCAGCTGCAGGACGAGACCACGGGGGGCGGCGCTGCGAAACAACGAACAAGTGTTAGCGGAGACGAACGCAAAAGGGAGGGGGAAAGAGCGAGGTTCACGAGGAAGTCCGACTTACGTTCCTCCAGAGCAAGGACGGCGCGCGCGCTTCGCCTCGGAGCCGGACGTCGACCCCGGGGCATCCGGCAGCGGCCGCTTGTCGCCGCTCCGCTGCCCTCGAGTCTCGGGCGCGACGGCGGGGGCGGGCTCCGCGGACCTCCGGGGAGCGCTCCGCGCTGACTCCGGGGGGACGTCCCGCGCCGGCTCCTGGGCGACGGCGGAGGCGGGCTCCGAAGACCTCCGGGGAGCGCTCCGCGCCAACTCCTGAGGAGCGTCCCGCACCGGCTCCTGGGAGGCGCCCCGCGCCGACCCCTGGGGAACGCTCTGCGCCAACCCCTGGGGGGCGCTCCGCGCCGACCCATGGGGCGCAGTCCCGGAGCCTTGCGAGACCAAGCCCCGGGCGGACGTCCCCTCCGCCTCATCCCCCGCGGCCGGTTGCGGGCGCACCTCCTGGATTACGAGCGCACCCGACCGAAGGGAGGAAACCAGCTCTTCCTCCTCTTCATCATCTTCCTCATCTTCCTCCTCGTCATCATCATCATCGTCGTCGCCGTCGTCTGACATGACCCGCCCTCTCCGCCGCCGTTGGAACTCCTTGGCGGCCTTCTTCTTCCTTTTCGCCGTCTCCTTGTCCTTACGGCGTTTCTGCTCTTCGGCAAGGAGACGGTTTTGCGTCCGCCGATCGGCGTCCTCCGGCACCGGCGGATGCGAGTCCACGACCCGGGTCAGCATGCCCTGCGAACACAAAATGGCCCCGCATCAGGGCGACGATTATGAGACACGGAAAAAGGAGGTCGGCGCCCCAATCCCTTACCAGGTCGACGAAGCCCTCGTCCGGGCGCATCGACGGGTGCCCAGGCACCGGGTAATCGGCATCCTTGTCCTCCAACGCCTCCCGGACCCGCCGCCGGATCTCGGAGGCAGCGAGCGCACCCGTCGCGAGGACGGTGCCCTCGGTCGGCGCGCCGGGGGTCATCTCGGAGAGCGGGCGGACCCGGAGCATCAGGGGCGCCACCCTCCGGGCGTGGTACGCCCCGATGACCCCGGCGCCGGTAAGTCCCCTCCCCTTCAGGTGCTCGATAGCCTGCAGCAGGTCGAGGATCCGCTTCTTCTCCTTCTCCACTGGCCCGTACGCCCACACCTCCGGCGCCACGTCGATGGTGCGGCCGGTGAATTCCGGCAGGGGGGAGTTCGAGTAGTTCTTCACGTAGAACCACTGGTTATGCCACCCCTTGTGGGACGCCGCGGTCTTCATCGCCATGTACTCCTTGGCGCGAGTATGGCGGAGGTGGATTCCGGCGCACCCTATCGGCACCGGGGTCGACCGCTGCTGGTTCCCCCTCTCCTCGGCCTTCAGGTACAGGCTGACCGTGAAGAAGTACTTCCACAGCGAGAAGTTGGGCTCGATTCCCAGGAACCCCTCGCACAGCGCGACGAACGCCGCGACGTGCTGAATCCCGTTGGGGTTGAGGTGCTGCAGTTCAAGCCCGTAGTAGTGCAAGAGCCCGCGGAAGAAGAGGCTCGGCGGAGTCGCGAACCCCCTCTCGTGGAAGTGGGCGAAGGAAACGACGTAGCCGGCGGGCGGAGTCGGCACCTCTTCCATCTCAGGGAACCCCCACTCATCCCTCTCCGTCCTCTCGCAAAGGAGGCCTTTCCTCACTAGGCCTTCGGCGCGCGAGGGGCCGAAGTGGGAACGCGCCCAGGATCCCATCGCCGGAGGGAGAAGAGCTCGACGGGGGATGGAGAGAAAGGGTGCGGCACTGGGCGGAGGAAGACGAAGCGGGCGCAGGAAAGCTAAGGGCGCGCGAGGAGGCGAAAAGGCTTGAAGGCAGATGGCGGGCGGAACCGGCGAGGCGAAGCCCTCGTTTTATAGGGAAGGCGCGAGGGAAGCAGAACAGACGCCCCCATCTCAATAAATGCGGCGCCAGGTACGCCCCGTCACGCCCGCCTCTTTTTTGGAAACCGTGCACACGACCTGCAGCGGAAACATCCCCTCCTCCCTCGATTCGCGGGTCGGCGCCCTCCACCACTTCAACTCCCGGGAGGCACGCGCACGACGTCTCCCACGACCGGCCCAAAGCACTGCCTCCTCCACATCCGGTCTGAGGCACGGCCTCCCTCCACGTTCGGCCCAAGGCCCACCAAGAGGTAAGAAAGGGATAGGGGCTGAAAACGACCCTACGGCCCATTACGATCCAGGGGTTCGAAGGTTGGCCCGCCGCGGGTTCGACAACCGCCCCAGGATGCCCCCGAGCGAGGGCTGAGAGGAGACGGGTCCGCAAGCGGCCATCACCCGGGCGCGCGACAGCCCAGGGCGTCTCAATCTCACATTCGAGTCCGGACCGGCATCAAAGTTCATGCTTTTTCCCCGAAGAAAGGCAACGAGCCCCCGGATCCAACCGAACGGATTCGGGAACTATGGGTCTGATTCGTTTCCTTCCGGTCGCAGCCTGGCTCGCACAGGTCATCCAGGTCCCCGTTGGCCAGGCTCCCGAGGTGCGCTAGCGAGCTGATTGGTTTGCGTTTCAACGCAGCCAGGCCAGCAAGAGAAATTGATTGGTTGCGTGCACGGCCAGCCGCTTTCTCTCCCTGACATGCTACCCATGTGCTCCTCCATGCACCGCGCGAGCCTGGCTCCGGGGAAACGAAGGTTTCGGCCGCACCCCGGGAGCCAGGTTCCGCGACGCTTTTTGCACGCAGCGAGCCAGGCCCAGCACTAGTCCAGGTAACCAATCAGCTTGAGGTCGCATACGGGGAGCTCGTATCCGGGGTGGTGCAAGGAACCAATCAGACCCTATATGAACTGGCCGACCGAAGCCTTGGGTACGCCACCAGCTTGGCCCGAGCCGGACCTCCCCGCCCCCCCGAACGGGGACCGGGACCCACTCAAATCAACCCGTTAGTAGCTCAATGAGCACCAAGGATCGTCCACGCGAGGATAGCGTGGCACGGCTCGCCCCCTCCATCCCAGCGAACGGACGCTTGAGGGGTAACGTACGAAAGTCGACCTAGCCTCCGACCGGTCCCGTGCAACGCGCGGGGGCTCAGGGGCAACCAAAGGCCACGCAGGTGGTCTCGACTTAAGGCTCTCAGATAGAAGGGAACGACAGGAAATCCTCCCGCGCCGAGTCGATCACGGGATGCGTCGCCTGATCAACCGCGAGGACCCCATAACTGGCGATGACAGCAGCCTCTGGAGGAGCGTCCCCGCTCCACCACAGGCTTGGGGGCTACTGCTGGGGGGGAATATTAACGATCCCCCCAAGCCCATGGAGACAACAAAACGTAAAGGCCCAGGCCCACCTAAGGTAACAAGACTGGCGCCGGCCCAACACGGGGGGCGAGAATCACGCTCCGCCTCGCCCGACCCCGTATCCCGGGGTCAGGCATCCCCGACCTCCGGAAGACCAAGCTCCGCCTCGCCCGACCGCAGGTCTAGGGTCGGGAGCGTCCGACCCCCCGCCGCAGGTCTCCGCCTCGCCCGACCCCAAGCGTAGGGGGTCGGGCTGACCCGGGCCCGCCAGACAAGTATCCGCCTCGGGCGCAGATCTCGTGGGTCCCCCTGTCGATCTCGCCATAAATGCGCCGCAGGTCTGTCAGGAAGAAGGATGACCGCGCTCCTCACGCAACCTGCTGCAAGTACCCATGCGCGGCCGCACTGTACAAGCTACAGTACCTGCGGCCTCCTCCCATTCGCCACAAGGCACTCATGGGTCCCCCTGTCGATCTCGCCATAAATGCGCCGCAGGTCTGTCAGGAAGAAGGATGACCGCGCTCCTCACGCAACCTGCTGCAAGTACCCATGCGCGGCCGCACTGTACAAGCTACAGTACCTGCGGCCTCCTCCCATTCGCCACAAGGCACTCATGGCCTGCGCCGCCCGGAGCAGAGGGAAGCCTCGCCCGTTCTCGCGTCCCGCGCGCCCGGCGGCAGGGATGTGACGTCCGCTCTCCGCAAGCCGTCAGCAGGACGGCGGGATCCGCCGCCTCCCCCAACGGACACCAGAGTCGCGACGAAACGCCCTCATCATGACCCGGCGGCTACAGCCACCGAGGAGGCCATCGACAGGGCGCGACGGCGGCCACCCTCCTCCGGCATACGCGCCGGCAGACGTCGAAGGCCGGCGAGGACGCCGGGAACCTGGGAACTCGGTTCCTCCCTTCGTGTTGTATTTTTACCCAGCTATGTTTAACTCTTTACTGCTCCCCACACCCGGTCTCACCTGTAACCCCGGTGGTCTCCTTACGCTATAAAAGGAGGATGGGGGGGGCTCGACGCACAACTCAAGGCACCATAACGCCTCCAAGCCAACAGAACACACGGAGACACCCTGCTAAAGCATCAGTGCACACCCAAGAGACTTGGGACCGGATCCCTCTCTCACACTTGTAACCCCTACTACAGAACCCCGCCTGGGCAACACGAGCAGCTCCTGACATTGGACGGTATTCCTTTGCCCGAACCAGTATGAACCCCTGACATTGGACGTAGGGTATTCCTTTACCCGAACTAATATAAACCCCGTGTCTCCCGCGCCACCATCTCAAGCCTTAGGCGCATATAAGAAATTTATTAGTCTAAGTCTTGATCCGCTAATCTTGACAACGACAGCTGTGTTTCTCTGATAGTCTTGTAAGTCTTTATTTATCTTTTTACGTGATATTGTTGCTGTTATTCACTAATGATGTTATGAAATTAGATCTGGGCATACATATAGTTTTGTTATAAAACCAGGTGCGACAAGGGGGAACCTATATTCCAAAACAGCTATGCCCATTTCATCGAGTTTCAATGAAGCTGTCAGGGGAACAATGGATTCTCACAAACGTTTATGCACCCTGCACCCCAGAAGGGAAACTAGCTTTTATTGATTGGTTCAAACAACTATGCCCATTTCGGGGAACCTATATTCCAAAACAACTATGCCCATTTCATCGAGTTTCAATGAAGCTGTCAGGGAACAATGGATTCTCACAAACGTTTATGCACCCTGCACGCCAGAAGGGAAACTAGCTTTTATTGATTGGTTCAAACATGTTGACATGCCTGAGGAGGAAAAATGGTTAATAGTTAGGCCATGTTTAGTTATCCCCAACTCCCAACTTTGACACTATGCAAAAAGAAGATTCCCCATCACATCAAACAAACTTGCGGTACATGCATGGAGTACTAAATGTAGACAAAATTAAAAACTAATTGCACGTTTTGTTGTACTTTGCGAGACGAATCTTTTGAGCCTAATTAGTCAATATTTGGACAATAATTCACAAATACAAACGAAACGCTACATTGTGCTACAGTGCTGGCACAGTAATTTTGCATCTTCCAAATTGGCCAACTAAACAAGGCCTTAGAGACTTTAACTTGATTAGGAAACCGGAAGATAAAAATAAACCGGGAGGAAATATCCAGGAAATGCTTCTCTTTAATGAAGCTATCAGTAGGCTAAGGCTAACAGAGATCCAGCTCAAAGGATGCAAATACACCTGGTCAAACAAGCAACAAAATCCCCTCTTGGAAAGACTAGATTGGTTCTTCATATCTAGCCATTGGACAACCTCCTACCCAAACACCTTTGCTTCATCGCTATCCAGAGATTTCTCGTACCATACACCATGTGTCATATCGATCTCTACAAGTATTCCAAGGCCACAGGTTTTCAGATTTGAGAATTATTGGCTAGAACATTATCAGTTCCCAAGCATTCTTCAACAAGGATGGACAAATCAGACTACAGGTACAGATAGGGCTAAGGCCATTGGGGCCAAGTTCAAGAACGTAAGGAAAATCTTCAGGATCTGGAAGGCCCAACTCCCGAACCTGGCTAAAGTGATACAAAACACCAAAGACACCATTCAATTAATAGACCTCATTGAAGAGTTCAGAGACCTTACCCTCCAAGAATGGAACTTCAGAGAACTCATCAAAGCACACCTGCAAAACCTGCTCCAGCAACAGAAGATATATTGGCAACAAAGAAGCTCCATAAATTGGGCCAAAAGGGGGGATAAGTGCACAAGGTTTTTTCATGCAAAAGCCTCAGTCAGAAATAGAATTAACTATATATCTTCACTGACCGATACCAATGGCCAAGTTGCCACAGGGCCTGATGACAAAGCCAAGATCATATGGGAAGCATTTAAAGAACGAATGGGAGATCAGAGTTCAGTCACATGTATTTTGATCTATCCTCTTTGATAACTCCAGATCCGGACCTAGATTGGCTCGAATCACCCTTTATAAAGGAGGAGATTGATAAAATTATTGGAGAACTGCCCAATAACAAGTCACCAGGCCTAGATGGTTTCAACTGGGAATTCCTCAAGAGATGCTGGCACTTAATTGCAGAAGACTTCTACAAACTGTGTGAAGGGTTTTATGATAGAAATGTCTGTGTTCAGAGCATAAATGCCTCCTATATTATTGATGACACATTACTGGTTATGGAAGTTGACCCATCCCAGCTCCTACATCTCAAGCATCTCCTTAACCAGTTCGCGAACTCAACTGGCCTCAAGATAAATTATAACAAGACAGTTATGGTTCCTCTTAACATTTCGGAAGAAAGATCACAAGAACTATCGTTGCTGTTCAACTGCCAAGTTGGCAGTCTCCCTTTTACATACTTAGGCTTGCCACTAGGCACGACAAAGTCCAACATTGCAGGGTTCATGCCCTTAATAAAGAGGGTGCAGGGAAGTTTGGGAGGTATATCAAACTTGCTTACTAAGGGAGGTAAACTTGAACTGGTGAACTCAGTCTTCTGCTCCTCCCCAATCTTTCACATGGCAACCTTGAAGCTTCATAAGGGTGTCATCAGGCAGCTTTACAAATATAGAAAGCACTGTCTTTGGAGAGGCCAGGACTTGAACTCCAAAAAACCATCTAAGGCAGCTTGGCCTATGGTGTGCCTGTCAAAACCGCAAGGAGGGCTGGGAGTTATCAACCTAAACACCCAAAATGACGCCCTGCTCCTAAGTTTCTATACAAGTTCTTTAACAAAGCTGACATTCCCTGGGTTCATCTAGTTTGGGATAATTACTACAATAACGGCAAACTGCCTGGTCAGCATAAAAAGGGCTCATTCTGGTGGAGAGACATAGTTAAACTACTGGACAAATTCAAAGGGATGGCATCGGTGTGGGTTTCAAATGGATCTATGGTTTTATTTTAGATAGATACATGGGATGGACAGGTGCCATCCCTGGATTTCCCACAGTTGTTCTCACACGCCAGAAATAAACCGATCTCATTCAAGGAGGCCACCGACACAGAACCGCTAACGCAAAATTTTCATCTCCTCCTTTCGGAAGAGGCTCAACAGCAATTAATGATTCTCCGGACCGACTGGCAAACGAGAGGGCATCCCATGATAAAGATCAATGGACCTACATCTGGGGCAGCCCTATCTTCTCGGTAGCAAAAGCTTACAAAGTTCTTACAGGCACGAGAAACACTCACCCGATTTATAGATGGATATGGAAGTCCAAATGTCAAATGAAACATAAGGTTTTCTTCTGACTACTACTTAAAGACAGGTTGAGCACAAAAGACATTTAGATACCTATACCTGTGAGCTTTGCATCCTACAGAAAAGGAAGACAATGCCACACTTATTCTTAAGAAGCAATTTTGCCAAAGCTTGCTGGGCTTCCATTGGGATTGTGGTCAACACAGCCAGGCCGCCAATTTACATTTTCAACTCCATCATGAAAAACTGAATGTGCCCTTTTACATGGAAGTCATAATTCTGATGGCTTGGGCTATTTGGTCTATGAGGAATGACTGGACCTTCAATAATACTGCACCGTGGGTGCAAGGATGCAATAGAAAATTCAAAGAAGAATTGACCACTGTCTGTCTATATCGGGCAAAACCGGCTTGGAACCCTGCCACGATGGCTTGGCTAGAGGCCCTGTAATCTTTCCTGTTTTCTTTCACTTCACACCGATCTCCATTTTTCTTCTGTAACTTGATTTTATTTCAATGCACTTCAGTAGGGGTTTCGTCCTCCTGTTCCTTCAAAAAAATTCGCTTGTGCCGTTTCCAAGACCCCTATGCTGCATAGACAAATCCTATATGTAGGTACCAGTTTTTTTTTATAACTAGGGACTTACGATTTGATGATGCATGTGCACAACACTAATACGTAGTTGTATATATACGTCTATTATTATATGTGGATAATTTAGTAATGGTTACATTGTAAAAGTGATATTTCGAATAGAATGACATTTTAGACTTTATGCTAGTGTCAAAAAAATATTATAGTGATACCATTTGTGTTATCTTACCATGATACCCGTATACTACCTATGTATGCTACCCATATCGCACGTGAAATTTTAGTACTATACAATTAATCTTAACCATCGGATGTTTTTTTACTAATCCCTTTCGAACACTAGTATAGCCTAATATTGTGCATCGTAAAAGAGCTCATCTATGATGCCACTTTGATTCACTGTGCACTATCCTAGCTCTATACCCCACATGTTATAATTTTTTACTGACAAATTTGATTCCAGCGTTTAGCTCAGTTTGTCTAATCTTAATTGTGCCTACACCTAACCTTTGTCAAGTGCCAACCAAACCCGCTAATGTTGTTGCCTGAGCTGAGACCGCACTCTTTTCACAGAAATCGCTACTCGCTCTATGCACTGGAGCCTACCCGGCCACAAATCTCAAGTCAGCGATGATGTTTGGTTGCTAGCCACCATTTGCTACATCTATCCTTTGTCAAGTGTGGCAAACTACAAAATAAAGAAATTTGAAGCCACATTTTACCATAGCAAAGAGAATTTTGCTATATTTTTTTAACTCTATGACACGTGGAGCTCAAAAAGAATATTGTCTAAAGTTAGTGGCCAACCAAACACCTACCAATTGTTCAAACTTGCCTAAGCTTAGGTATGCCAAGATGTGACAGGGAATCAGACACCCGTAAGCCCATCAACCCCTTATGCCAGATAACTCAAACAGGGCCCTAATCATCAAGCTCCAGCTTTGGGCCATCCCCATGTCATCCAACACGGGCCGGGAGAAATGTACAGGCCCTTTACTGATCCCAGCAGCCCGCGGGCCTCTCTCACCTGATCACATGTTTTCCCCTTTCCAGAATAAAGCTCTTCTTTTGTCAATCTCTTATATCAGCCATTCAGGGACCCCTAAACACGACATCAAGTAGGCTAATCTAGTCGTCACGACTGAGTTAGTTAAAATGAGCCTCCCACCACTGGTTATACCTCTCCTGGAGAAAGTGTCAATACTAGTATCGATTTTAGACAGGATCACAGGATCTTGGACTGGATTTCACGTGGGATTTTAGACAGGATCACAGGATCTTGTGACTGGATTTCACAGGATCACAGGATCTTGGACTGGATTTTAGACAGGATCACAGGATCTAGGTCAGATTTGAGGGAAGGATGAAATTGGACAGCTTAAGATGTTTGAGATGCTTTGAATTTCCTAATCATTCCAACATATAGAGATAAAGGTGGACTTTAAAAAAATTGACATTAACACCAGTGTTTGTTTGCAAAATCAGTGAGGATCTCATGTAACCATTTCACTTGTACAGTATCTCCTTCGATAATGATCAAAGTTTCGTCTGCATATTGTAGAACTAGGCAAGGGCTGTTGGGTAGAATGGGTGTCTTAGAACCCCTTCCGGTGCAAAACGGTTGATTCTTTGTTGAAGGATTTCTGCAACTATTATGAAACGCACAGGTGAAAGATGATCCCCTTGACGAAGCCCTTTTCTCATTTGAATCCAGGGTCCCGGTGTGCCATTTGATAAAACCGCCGTCTTTGCTGCTGTTTTTAAAGCTGACGTCCAGTTGATACAATTCTTTTGGGATGCCTCTCACTTGCAAAAGCCTGAACAGGCATTCCCAAGAAAACTGTGTCAAAAGCTTTCATCAAGTTTAAGGATGTCAACTCTCTTTTTCCTTTTTTCGCAACATTGAAATATTTAACTAAGTCTGCAGCAACCATGAAGTTGCCTGCTATACATCTTCTCTTAACAAAACCAGTTTGCTCTTGATTCGCTAAATTTCCATTTGGAATCTTGCAGAGAGAACTGTTGTTACCAATTTTACTGGGCAATTTAACAGAGAGATTGGTTGATATGAATCTGGAGTGCAATAATCTTTATTTTTCTTAAGCAGAACCATGAAAGATCTGCTGATTCTCACACGATCTAGAGTGCAGTTATGAAAATCCCGGAAAGTTTGATGTATGTGGTGCTTAGTAAGTTGCAAAAAAAAATGGTAGCAGCCCAAACCAAAACCATCTGGTCTTTTGTCTTTTGGAACATCTTTGACTGCTGCAAGACTTTCTTGGTCAGAGAAAGGTGCTATGAGAGGAAAATCATATAGTGTTGGGTAGACAGCACAAAAACCAATTTGGTCAAAAAAAATTCCTATGTACCAAACAGGTTTTTGTATAAAAAAGAGTTAGAAAAACCTTATGAGTGTAGAAATGGTTGCCTTCACGTTCCACGGTTCCACCACCTTTTGCTGTTATTACTTGGTCATTGGACTTTGATTGCCTTTCAGGTACGATTGGAATTACAAACAGATCAGATAGGGCTCCATATATCTTGAGGTAACATTTCGTCAGCATCCTTCACAATCATCTAAGTGCATGCCCTTTTCAACAGTTAGATTGCTTAGATATGGCCTGTGTTGATGAGGTATTTTCTTGTTGTCTTGTTAGTTGACATTGATATTTTTCCGTGAAGGGCTGTATTTTCCCCCCAATTAATATTAGCTACTTGCAATGTTGAGATGTTGTAAGCCATTGATCTTTTATGTGACTGTACAATAACATGCTCACCAGTAAGAAAATAGCCATGCTAGACACAAAGAATTTTGTAACACCAAATAAATTGGTGCGCCGAGGATTTTTCTTTTACAAAACCTCTCTATAGAAGGAGATAAAGAATGTACGGTCAGCCACTATAGATACCTGCAATGGCACCAACTGTGACTGTAGGCGCTCAATGCAGTATGCCATCGTTTAAAATTTACCTGGCCTTTTCATATGCATTCATTGCTTTAACCACCAATTCAACTATATATCACTTTAAAAAAAAATAAAAAACAAGGATCGTGCCTGGATGCCTGCAAAAGCGTAACTTGACCACGAGAGAACATTCAGGCAAATTTGAGTCACATTAATAACAACAGCAGAATTTGAACGGAATTATAAGTGTACGTATCAATCCTAAGTCACAATTTCTTGTAGATCCAATTTGGTGCGACGGCACCAGTCCACGTGAAATCCAGTGCATAGAGATTTGTGGCCGGGTAGGCTCCAGTGCATAGAGCGAGTAGCGATTTCTGTGAAAAGAGTGCGGTCTCAGCTCAGGCAACAACATTAGCGGGTTTGGTTGGCACTTGACAAAGGTTAGGTGTAGGCACAATTAAGATTAGACAAACTGAGCTAAACGCTGGAATCAAATTTGTCAGTAAAAAATTATAACATGTGGGGTATAGAGCTAGGATAGTGCACAGTGAATCAAAGTGGCATCATAGATGAGCTCTTTTACGATGCACAATATTAGGCTATACTAGTGTTCGAAAGGGATTAGTAAAAAAACATCCGATGGTTAAGATTAATTGTATAGTACTAAAATTTCACGTGCGATATGGGTAGCATACATAGGTAGTATACGGGTATCATGGTAAGATAACACAAATGGTATCACTATAATATTTTTTTGACACTAGCATAAAGTCTAAAATGTCATTCTATTCGAAATATCACTTTTACAATGTAACCATTACTAAATTATCCACATATAATAATAGACGTATATATACAACTACGTATTAGTGTTGTGCACATGCATCATCAAATCGTAAGTCCCTAGTTATAAAAAAAAACTGGTACCTACATATAGGATTTGTCTATGCAGCATAGGGGTCTTGGAAACGGCACAAGCGAATTTTTTTGAAGGAACAGGAGGACGAAACCCCTACTGAAGTGCATTGAAATAAAATCAAGTTACAGAAGAAAAATGGAGATCGGTGTGAAGTGAAAGAAAACAGGAAAGATTACAGGGCCTCTAGCCAAGCCATCGTGGCAGGGTTCCAAGCCGGTTTTGCCCGATATAGACAGACAGTGGTCAATTCTTCTTTGAATTTTCTATTGCATCCTTGCACCCACGGTGCAGTATTATTGAAGGTCCAGTCATTCCTCATAGACCAAATAGCCCAAGCCATCAGAATTATGACTTCCATGTAAAAGGGCACATTCAGTTTTTCATGATGGAGTTGAAAATGTAAATTGGCGGCCTGGCTGTGTTGACCACAATCCCAATGGAAGCCCAGCAAGCTTTGGCAAAATTGCTTCTTAAGAATAAGTGTGGCATTGTCTTCCTTTTCTGTAGGATGCAAAGCTCACAGGTATAGGTATCTAAATGTCTTTTGTGCTCAACCTGTCTTTAAGTAGTAGTCAGAAGAAAACCTTATGTTTCATTTGACATTTGGACTTCCATATCCATCTATAAATCGGGTGAGTGTTTCTCGTGCCTGTAAGAACTTTGTAAGCTTTTGCTACCGAGAAGATAGGGCTGCCCCAGATGTAGGTCCATTGATCTTTATCATGGGATGCCCTCTCGTTTGCCAGTCGGTCCGGAGAATCATTAATTGCTGTTGAGCCTCTTCCGAAAGGAGGAGATGAAAATTTTGCGTTAGCGGTTCTGTGTCGGTGGCCTCCTTGAATGAGATCGGTTTATTTCTGGCGTGTGAGAACAACTGTGGGAAATCCAGGGATGGCACCTGTCCATCCCATGTATCTATCTAAAATAAAACCATAGATCCATTTGAAACCCACACCGATGCCATCCCTTTGAATTTGTCCAGTAGTTTAACTATGTCTCTCCACCAGAATGAGCCCTTTTTATGCTGACCAGGCAGTTTGCCGTTATTGTAGTAATTATCCCAAACTAGATGAACCCAGGGAATGTCAGCTTTGTTAAAGAACTTGTATAGAAACTTAGGAGCAGGGCGTCATTTTGGGTGTTTAGGTTGATAACTCCCAGCCCTCCTTGCGGTTTTGACAGGCACACCATAGGCCAAGCTGCCTTAGATGGTTTTTTGGAGTTCAAGTCCTGGCCTCTCCAAAGACAGTGCTTTCTATATTTGTAAAGCTGCCTGATGACACCCTTATGAAGCTTCAAGGTTGCCATGTGAAAGATTGGGGAGGAGCAGAAGACTGAGTTCACCAGTTCAAGTTTACCTCCCTTAGTAAGCAAGTTTGATATACCTCCCAAACTTCCCTGCACCCTCTTTATTAAGGGCATGAACCCTGCAATGTTGGACTTTGTCGTGCCTAGTGGCAAGCCTAAGTATGTAAAAGGGAGACTGCCAACTTGGCAGTTGAACAGCAACGATAGTTCTTGTGATCTTTCTTCCGAAATGTTAAGAGGAACCATAACTGTCTTGTTATAATTTATCTTGAGGCCAGTTGAGTTCGCGAACTGGTTAAGGAGATGCTTGAGATGTAGGAGCTGGGATGGGTCAACTTCCATAACCAGTAATGTGTCATCAATAATATAGGAGGCATTTATGCTCTGAACACAGACATTTCTATCATAAAACCCTTCACACAGTTTGTAGAAGTCTTCTGCAATTAAGTGCCAGCATCTCTTGAGGAATTCCCAGTTGAAACCATCTAGGCCTGGTGACTTGTTATTGGGCAGTTCTCCAATAATTTTATCAATCTCCTCCTTTATAAAGGGTGATTCGAGCCAATCTAGGTCCGGATCTGGAGTTATCAAAGAGGATAGATCAAAATACATGTGACTGAACTCTGATCTCCCATTCGTTCTTTAAATGCTTCCCATATGATCTTGGCTTTGTCATCAGGCCCTGTGGCAACTTGGCCATTGGTATCGGTCAGTGAAGATATATAGTTAATTCTATTTCTGACTGAGGCTTTTGCATGAAAAAACCTTGTGCACTTATCCCCCCTTTTGGCCCAATTTATGGAGCTTCTTTGTTGCCGATATATCTTCTGTTGCTGGAGCAGGTTTTGCAGGTGTGCTTTGATGAGTTCTCTGAAGTTCCATTCTTGGAGGGTAAGGTCTCTGAACTCTTCAATGAGGTCTATTAATTGAATGGTGTCTTTGGTGTTTTGTATCACTTTAGCCAGGTTCGGGAGTTGGGCCTTCCAGATCCTGAAGATTTTCCTTACGTTCTTGAACTTGGCCCCAATGGCCTTAGCCCTATCTGTACCTGTAGTCTGATTTGTCCATCCTTGTTGAAGAATGCTTGGGAACTGATAATGTTCTAGCTAATAATTCTCAAATCTGAAAACCTGTGGCCTTGGAATACTTGTAGAGATCGATATGACACATGGTGTATGGTCCGAGAAATCTCTGGATAGCGATGAAGCAAAGGTGTTTGGGTAGGAGGTTGTCCAATGGCTAGATATGAAGAACCAATCTAGTCTTTCCAAGAGGGGATTTTGTTGCTTGTTTGACCAGGTGTATTTGCATCCTTTGAGCTGGATCTCTGTTAGCCTTAGCCTACTGATAGCTTCATTAAAGAGAAGCATTTCCTGGATATTTCCTCCCGGTTTATTTTTATCTTCCGGTTTCCTAATCAAGTTAAAGTCTCTAAGGCCTTGTTTAGTTGGCCAATTTGGAAGATGCAAAATTACTGTGCCAACACTGTAGCACACTGTAGCGTTTCGTTTGTATTTGTGAATTATTGTCCAAATATTGATTAGGCTTAAAAGATTCGTCTCGCAAAGTACAACAAAACGTGCAATTAGTTTTTAATTTTGTCTACATTTAGTACTCCATGCATATAACGCAAGTTTGTTTGATGTGATGGGGAATCTTCTTTTTACATAGTGTCAAAGTTGGGAGTTGGGGGTAACTAAACATGGCCTAACTATTAACCATTTTTCCTCCTCAGGCATGTCAACATGTTTGAACCAATCAATAAAAGCTAGTTTCCCTTCCGGCGTGCAGGGTGCATAAACGTTTGTGAGAATCCATTGTTCCCTGACAGCTTCATTGAAACTCGATGAAATGGGCATAGTTGTTTTGGAATATAGGTTCCCCGAAATGGGCATAGTTGTTTGAACCAATCAATAAAAGCTAGTTTCCCTTCTGGGGTGCAGGGTGCATAAACGTTTGTGAGAATCCATTGTTCCCCTGACAGCTTCATTGAAACTCGATGAAATGGGCATAGTTGTTTTGGAATATAGGTTCCCCCTTGTCGCACCTGGTTTTATAAAGTGCTACCTATATAGCCAAGATCTAATTTCATAACATCATTAGTGAATAACAGTAACAGTATCACGTAAAAAGATAAATAAAGACTTACAAGACTATCAGTGTCGTTGTCAAGATTAGCGGATCAAGACTTAGACTAATAAATTTCTTATATGCGCGTAAGGCTTGAGATGGTGGCACGGGAGACACAGGGTTTATACTGGTTCGGGCAAAGGAATACCCTACGTCCAATGTCAGGAGCTGCTCGTGTTGCCCAGGCGGGGTTCTGTAGTAGGGGTTACAAGGGTGTGAGAGAGGGATCCGGTCCCAAGTCTCTTGGGTGTGCACTGATGCTTTAGCAGGGTGTCTCCGATCCGTATGTTCTGTTGGCTTGGAGGCGTTATGGTGCCTTGAGTTGTGCGTCGAGCCCCCCGCCTCAGGCCCCCGATCCTCCTTTTATAGCGTAAGGAGACCACCGGGGTTACAGGTGAGGCCGGGTGTGGGGAGCAGTAAAGAGTTAAACATAGCTGGGTAAAAATACAACACGAAGGGAGGAACCGAGTTCCCAGGTTCCCGGCGTCCCTCGCCGGCCTTCGACGTCTGCCGGCACGTATGCCGGAGGAGGGTGGCCGCCGTCGCGCCCTGTCGATGGCCTCCTCGGTGGCTGTAGCCGCCGGGTCATGATGAGGGCGTTTCGTCGCGACTCTGGTGTCCGTTGGGGGAGGCGGCGGATCCCGCCGTCCTGCTGACGGCTTGCGGAGAGCGGACGTCACATCCCTGCCGCCGGGCGCGCGGGACGCGAGAACGGGCGAGGCTTCCCTCTGCTCCGGGCGGCGCAGGCCATGAGTGCCTTGTGGCGAATGGGAGGAGGCCGCAGGTACTGTAGCTTGTACAGTGCGGCCGCGCATGGGTACTTGCAGCAGGTTGCGTGAGGAGCGCGGTCATCCTTCTTCCTGACAGACCTGCGGCGCATTTATGGCGAGATCGACAGGGGGACCCACGAGATCTGCGGCCGAGGCGGATACTTGTCTGGCGGGCCCGGGTCAGCCCGACCCCCTACGCTTGGGGTCGGGCGAGGCGGAGACCTGCGGCGGGGGGTCGGACGCTCCCGACCCTAGACCTGCGGTCGGGCGAGGCGGAGCTTGGTCTTCCGGAGGTCGGGGATGCCTGACCCCGGGATACGCTCACAGGTATAGGTATCTAAATGCATGGTTTTCCTGCCAATAAGCACATCTTGCACACCCCCTACGCTGGCATCCTTTTCTGTCACCGCTTGCCTTATCCGCTCGCCCTCCGCCCCGCGCCCGCCGCAGCCGGCCACCTCCGCCCCGCGCCCGCCGCCGCCGGCCGTCCTCCGCCCCGCGCCCGCGCCGCCGGCCGTCCTCCGGCCTCCCTGCGCCCGCGCCCGTGCCATCCTCCGACCCCGTGCGCCCATGGCCAAGATGGGGATTTTGGCCCCACGAAGGGGACGAAGCCGCGGGGAGCCCCTTTTTTGGGCTTCTCCTCCCTCTCCTGGCTCCTCTCAGCGAGATTTCCGGAGCTTCAGGTATGAAGCCGGTTGAGAAGCCCTACCAAAGGGGGCCTAAGTTTAGTCCGGGGTACCCCCTAGAGGCGTCTCGCTAACCTTCTCTTCGGTGGCGGGGCAAAAACCCTAACCTTCTCGGCGGCGGAATATGGAGGCGATGGATCTGGAGGCGAAGCTGGGTGAGAACGGCCACGGCCACAAGGGGTCTGATCTGGATCCGGAGAAGGCCGCGGGTCAAGTGCTTCAGGGCGGCGATGCTAAAAGGCCCCGCGAGGCCGACAACGGCGACCACCGCAGCGCCATGGAGACGGATGAGGAGGAGGACGAGGAGCTGGGGCCGGAAAGTTGCTTTGAGTTGCACCGCAAGAGTTGGCTCTCGATGTTCGGCAGAAACGGCGCCATCCCCTTCGAGGCCGAGAGTACGTATTCACCTGCACATCTCTCATGCTTTTCCTCGTCTTGATCAAGCATTCGTTTCTTTTCTTATATCAAGGAGGCATATATAATTAGACGCGTGAACTTGCTGGGGACTGGTGCTTGAGATCAATGGTAGGAGGTCGATCTGTCTAGCCAGACGGGGTGTAGGTCTACATTCTTTAATTTAGAAGAACGCCATGATGTGGGCCATCCGTTTTAGATCCTGTTGTTTACAAAACGTACTGATTTTATTTTAGAAAGAATAAAAGATAATATTAAATGTTAATATGAACCCGTTTCGATCCGATATTGGCTTGAGATCTATGTGAGTTACCCATATGTTTGCTCCTAATTACATTGTTTGTCAAATAAATCCCCTTTCCAAGCCATTTTATCATATACAGCTACGAGTAACAGTTTTTCCTTATGCACGGCATTTGTTTGCTTCATCATCAATCAATTGTGATGTCTAGGTATAGATGACTGGACTAACAAATAACCCCCTTCCTTTTTCAGCTCAGTACCCTCCCATGTGCTACACGGACATACCGATGCTGCCAGCAACTGCTGGACCTGGTGATACCATGGAGGTCTTCTTCGTCAAGGTGAATCAGATCACCAGCGACCTCCAATGGCCACTAGATGTCTATGGCATCGTCGCGCACATCGTCGCTGTGCGCGATTCCCTAGACTGGAAGCGCAACTACCTCTTCAGTCGAGGCAGAGATAATCGCCAGACCCTCACCTCTCAGGCATGTTCAAACATCTGTGTTTCAACTTCAGTCATATTCCATCTCCCATTTAATCTAGTATAAGCATCTCAATGCATGTATATGGTGCAATCTGCTTGGTAGTACTGGTAATATCAGCTGATTTTTATGGCGTTTAGCTCCACGCTAGCATTCGGAAGAAATATTTATACAGGTTGATACTGTGAATTAGGATCAGAACCTTTCCATCAGAGATACTTTATGCATGTTGCTGCTGGCTCTTAAAACGTAAATAGTATAACTTGGTTATATTTTTAAAAGTATATCAAATTTAGCTTTATAGTTGGTATCCACTTCAGTTCTTGGTTGGCTGGCCCTGACATGCAAGATTTCAGTAGGTGGGCACATTCCTGATCCTTAAATCTTCATTTTAGAGAATGCTATTAAGTGGTTTTGTATGTGCATCACTGGTGAAATAAATTGCTGGCTGCTGATTCACCTTTAGTGATGGTGTTCCCAAAGGCAATTGAAACTTGCGGGCCTTTAATTTGTCTGGCTGCTGATGCACCTTTAGTGATGGTGTTCCTAAAGGCAATTGAAATTTGCTGGCCTTTAATTTGTGTGCCACTGTATGCAGGATTGTCTTTTGGAACTTACAGGTCCTAGCGGATCTATCCTGCTGTGGGATGAGCCTGTTTTTGAGATTGACCTGAAAGTGAAGGACAAAGGGAGTTCATTGCCTGAAGATGACAAGATTTTATGCTTGGATTTCTTTGGATACAACAACATTTCTTACAGAGGCAGTCTCAGTTACACCAGAACAGAGGTGCTTTCAAGCAAGCATAGCACAGTGGAGGTCAGGTACGCTCATGTCAAGCGCTCCGTGGAGGCGACCATCACTGCCCGCATCAGCAAGGGATCAGGCAACTTTAGTGCACGCCTCACTGCCTGCAACACGAGCATTGGTGAGGATGTAGTGCTGCTGGACACCAGAGGCAAGGAGGTGTTCGTCAACGAGGATGGGGAGGTCACACTGCAGCGCCGAGTAGTCGTCGTGGAGGAGAGGGCTGAAGTGATCCTTGGCATCAAGGCTGAACAGCTAGGTGACGCTGGCGAGAGCAGCACTAAGCTTGAGAAGAAGTTTGGTTTTGTAGCTAAGTCAGCCCTGAGAAATGAAGGCTATTTTCACATCGGATCCTCAAGCCTGCACATGGTGGTTGCATGGTCTCTTCTTCCTTAGACAACTTATAGAACTGGTACCGTGTCATCATACCAACGTGATGACTTACCACCGACATGTGATTCTATATATGACCTGGTAAACAAAAGTGTTTCCTTTACGTGAATTAAGCTATCATGTAATTGTTTCATTTGTATTAGGGTTGAAAACAACGATCGGATCCGTCCCGATTCGTTTTCTACATTTCATCCGCTCATTTTTCGTATTTTCGGATAAAAGTGAAATACGGAATGAAAAATATGAAATACGAAAAATATGAAAAAAATATACTACTACTCTCTTGTTTGTGTGTCCAAGGACTTATGCAGCGATGCACTCATGCATGTCCTGGCAGCTTGGCTTGCTTAGCGCCCTTTTGAACCATAGCGTTATGTCGCGTGTTGGTTGGATGATTGGGTTTTGTTTCTTGTTTGTATGGGTCGGTATTCCCGTTTTATCTTGGTATTTCGATAGTTATCGAATTAGTTTGTTTCTCGAAGTTATGATTTCATTATTAGTAAGTCACATTGGTATATATGACACGTTTCTGCTCGAATTAGGTCGTGATTTTTATAAAATTGTTTCACTAATAAGAACAGTATAGAGACTCTGTGGATGCATCATGAGTATAATTTATTTTGCCAGTAATGCACCTGGCAAAACCATTGAACTAGCCTTTTCTAGAATGCAGATTTACTGAGCAGGAGAAAAGGAACATTCTGACCACCTTAAGACAAGCAAGTTTTACTGACTTCCAATCACTATTGCAATGCAAACCTGCAGTAACATACTGGATAAAGTTTCAGTCCCAATCCCCATCAGCTTTCTGTACAAATATTTCTTCCAACAGCTAGATTGTTCCAGATTTGAGCTAAACCCCATAAAAGAACCATTCCGTTAACATGAGCACTACCAAAAATGCTAACAACACAGGAAAACAGACTATACCAAACATGCGTAGAGACGGATAGTAGCCGAAATGCTAACAAGATGCTAACATAAAACATCCATTCTGTTACTAACATGACTACCAAATTCTAACAAGAGCATAACAAACTAGTACTAACTATACCGAACATGCATGGAGACACATGGTGTGTGTGGTTACTTGTATTATTTGGTTCATGTATGAAATTATTTGGTTCATATATGAAATGGTTCAAAATAATAATGATTCTTTTGTTTTGTTGTGTGAATTGTACCAACTCATCCATGATGAAACCATCCACTTAATTTATTATTCTACTGGTAGGAGTAAAACATATGGTACAAGCAAATTGGTTGAACCCCACCATCTAAGATCATTCATACATGCATTATGTGGTGCATGCAACCAAACACACCCACAATGTCCAAAATGGGGTGGAGAGTTGAAAAGGACAGAACAAGGATGTTTGCACGTGCGGCAAAGTGAGGGTCTGGCACTTGTTCCTATCTCGACAGAAGAGGTAGTTGCGTTTGCGGTCCAGAGAGTCGCGCACCGCACAACATCACCATAGATATCCAATGGCCATTGGAGGCCACCGAATCAGGCCCGTTTGGTTCCACGGACTAAACTTTAGTTCATGTCACATCGAATGTTTAGATATTAATTAGGAATATTAAACATAGACTATTTAAAAAACCCATTGCACAGATGGAGGCTAATTCGCGAGAGGAATCTATTAAGACTAATTAGTCCATGATTTGACAATGTGCTGCCGTAACCATTTGCTAATGATGGATTAATTAGGCTTAATAGATTCATCTCGCGAATTAGCCTCCATCTGTGTAATTAGTTTTATAATTAGATTATATTTAGTCCTCCTAATTACCCTCCAAAGATTCGATGTGACACGGACTAAACTTTAGCTTAAGGATTCAAACACCCCCTCATTCACCTTGACAAAGAAGACCTCCATAGTGTCATAAGGGCCAGCAGAGATTGGCAGCACTGGTCCGTCAGTGTAGCGCGTAGGACCGTACTCAGCTGGAAAAAAAACAAGTTGATTATTTGTCAGTCCAGTCATGTATCGATACATGTGGGAGTGGGGGTCAAATGATCAATTAACAAAAAAATAAGGCGATTAATGTGGGATCAAACATGTAGTTAATGTCGTTTTGCATATGCCAATAGGGGTTTGAAAAGACCGTCTATAAACGTTTGATGGTGTGAATATAATTAACAACTGAAGTCTTGAGGCACTTTGTCTTTAAGCTTTTCGAAGTGAATAGTTAACAAAGTAAACATAAATATATGGGAGAATTGTATATATCTCCCACAAAGTCAAAAGGAGGTTTGAAATGGATTCTTTAAGAAAATCAGAGGGTTTAAACTTTTGTAAACCACGGAATAGAAGCACCTCATGCATGGTACTGTACTTCCAAACAATGCAGAGATCCCAGTATCCCACTAATGCCGCCTCGCCCGCGCCACTCTACCTGACACGGCCACAAAGCACAAATTCCCCTTCTCCTACCCTTCCCGTGATGCCACAAAGCACAATTAATTCAGGGAACAAAACCTTGCACAGGAATTTTTCTGCACACACGGATTGTACATATGTTCCGTATTTCCATGCACGCACGGAGAGTTTTCCTGGGGAGATATAATAAATACGTTTTGAAATAAAAAATCATACAATATCCATAAAAAATACATAAGACCATCTCCAATCACACGTACAGATAGATAATATAATATATAAAAATGGAATACAAGTATGAACTTTGGCATACAAGTCTTTCATGAGGAACTTTTGGCACAGAACAAATTATGATTTTAACTCCTTTTCACAAGCTTCACGTAGACCCTGCCATTGCAAAGGATTCAAACAGTAGGAACAATGCTGAAAAGAAAAGGGTAAAGAGCGATGGTACTTTAACTTGGTTACAGCTATAGTTGGCCAAATGGGCCGGGCTAAACGGGCGGTGTTGAGGGGAAATATTAACGACCTCCTAATGCCGCTTAAAGCAACAGTCATGAAGTCCCAGGCCCACCTGCGGTAATTACGATTACCGCCGACCCAGTAGAGGCAGAGAACATCCCACTCCGTCTCGCCCGACCCAGGGTCCCGGGGTCGGACAATCCCGACCCCTCGATGGTGGGACTCCGCCTCGCCCGACCGCGGTCCCAGGGTCGGGAGCGCCCGACCCCTCGCCGCAAGGCTCTGCTTCGCCTGACCCCGGGCGTAGGGGGTCGGACTCATCCGGACCCATGAGACAAGTGTCCACCTCAGGCGCAGACCTACGGACGAGGGCGCGGATCTTGTGAGGTCCCCCAGCGGTCTCGCCATAAATGCACCGCGGCTCTAGCACGCAGAAAGGCGCCCGCGCCCCTCGACGTGACCCGCCACAAGTACCCGAGCGGAACACTATAGCCACGACCGCACAGGCTACAGTGGCCGCAGATCCCCCTGATTCGCAGCAGGGCACTCATGGCTTGCGTCGCCCGGAGCAGGAGGAAGTCGCGCCCGTCCTCGCGCCCCACGCATCCGGCGACAGGGACGCGACGTCCGCCTTCCGTGAGCCGTCAGCAGATGGCGGGATCCGCCGCCTCCCCCAACGGACACAGGTGCCACGACGAAACACCATCATCACGCCTGGCGGCGACAGCCGTCGAGGAGACCATCGACGGGACGCGACGGCGACCGCCCTCCTCCGGCAGACGCGCCGGCAGGAGCCGAAGGCCGGCGAGGGCGCCGGTGGCCTGGGGACTTGGTCCCTCTCCTTGTGTTGTATTCTACCTAGCTTTGTTTATCTCTTTTACTTCTCCTGATAGCCGGTCTCACCTGTAACCTCGGTGGCCTCCTTGCGCTATAAAAGGAGAACCGGAGGCCTGAGACAGGGGGGGCCTTCCAAGCCAACAGAATACACTCGCACCCACTTAGAGCATCAGTGCACACCCAAGAGGCCTGGGATCAGCTCCCTCTCTCGCACTCCTTTAACCCCTACTACAGAACCCCGCGTGGCAACACGAGCAGCTCCCGATACTGGACGTAGGGCGTTCCTTTGCCCGAACCAGTCTAAACCCCGTGTCTCTCATGCCACCATCCGAAGCCTTACGCGCATAAAAGAAATTTACTAGTCTAAGTCTTGACCCGCTAATCTTGACAACGACAGGTGGTACGAGACCCAGCTTGTTTTGGCCCAACACCAGCACGGCCTTGCCCGCCGTTACAAGTGCCGGTGTGCCGGCACGGCCCGACGTAGCAGGTCGGACCTGGGCCTCAGCTGCGGCACGTTGAGCGGCCCGTGGACATGCGGCACGACCACGGCCCATGTTCCCTAGTATAAGCCCCCCCTCCCCAGCATCCGCATCGGCACAATCCCTAATCCCCTCCCCCTCCCTCTCCGCCAGTCCGCCGCAATCGCCACTCGCCTCGGCGGCTCCACTCCGCTTCCGCGCCTGTCTACCTCCTTCGATCCTTCCCCTCCCTGGCTCCCTCCCTCTCCCTCATCACCGGTCACCGGCACCACTCCCGGTCATCGGCTCCCACCCCTCCCCTCGCCTGTCCGCCTCCTTCCCCTTCTCGATCTAGATCTTGCTGGTCCACCTCCGCCTCTTGCCTCGGTGCCTCCTTCCCCTCCTCGATCTAGATCTCAACGTGCTCGGATGCTCCGGCAGCGCAAGTACGTTCTTCTTCTTCCCCTTCTCACCTAATCCCATTCTCACATCTTGACCTAATCCCCTCCGCATCTTGTCTTGTAGGTCGTTGGCCGAGCACGATGCCATCGTGCTCGCGCGGGTGCGGCGCGCGCCATTGAGGAGCCTAAGCCGCCGAGGCGCCTAGGAGGCGATGAGGAGGGAGGTCATCGGAGTCTCGGAGATGGAGACTGATACACCGAACAGCTCAAATAAAATTTGATGTTGCCTGTGCATTCCCTATTGGCTATTTCATTGTGATCTTGGCATAATGGCATGCATTGTTATTTTGGGAATCTATTGGATGGTTTTTCTTTCACGGGCCGATGGGCGACCCGGTCCACCTAGGTTGTTGGGCTATCGTGCCGGCTCAGCCCGTATAAGGTTTAAAGAGTCGGGTCTGGGCCTCTAAGCTGGCACGACAAACAGCCTAGCCCGACACGACACTGTAGCCGGGCTGATACATGCTGGGCCAGGCCGGGCTGGGCGGCCCATTTGGCCACGTATAGTTACAGCAAAGAGGAACCGTGCAAAGCTGAAAAGTTAAGTGTAGTACAGTTGAAAACCAGGTGAGAGTACAGAAGTTGATCCGAACCTCTTGTTTACGAGCTGCAGCATGGGAGGAGAGAGAGAGAAATTAAAAATCGTCGCTACGGCCAGCGACTCTCGAGAAATTAGTTTTATAATTAGCTCATGTTTAGTTCTTCTAATTAGCATCCGAATATCCGGTGTGACACTGCTAAAGTTTAGCACCTAAGTATCCAAACAGCCCCGAGAAGGCATGCTTTTACTGTGTCGATTAGCTGAGGTGGCTTGCCGCAGATAGTTTACTAGTACTGCTGACCTTCGTTTCCGAATACTTGACAACTTTAACCAACGCACGATTACAAAGTAGTCACTTTGTATGTAAGAAATAATCAAAATCCCTTTATAAAGTTATCTCCCAACGTCTCTATAACATTCTTGTAGCATTGATTCTATAACATTCTTGTAGCATTGAGTGAGCTACGTTTCGGAAAACGTGAAGTGCTATGTATTTGGAAACAAATAAAGTGATCAAAATTGTCTAAGTATATATTTGAAAACCGAGGTTGGTATACTCCGTATATCTACAACCATTGAGGGTGCTGGCTACGTAGGGTAGGGTTTCGGCGCGGCGATCGTGCGTGTGTAGTGGCGGCGCATTCTTCTGGTCCGATACCGCGGCAAGCGGGTGGTCGGTGGTCCGGCTGACGACGACCAGTCGACCACCACCGACCAGAGAGGGTTGCTGGCTTGCTAGCTGCTGCAATATTGCACGGCCGGCCTTGCTGGCCCACGTACGATTTGATGATGTATGTTGCGTGATTTTCAGGCCTGTATGGTTGTGCTTGCTACTTTGATTCACCGTGGAGTACTACCGCCGAGGGCCCGTTTGGATACACCCCGCTAAACTTCAGCACCTATCACATCAGATGTTTTGATACTAATTAGGAGTATTAAACATAGTCTAATTACAAAATTAATTGCACCTAAGGAGTCTAATTCGCGAGACGAATCTATTAAGCCTAATTAGTCCATGATTTGACAAGATGGTGCTGCAGTAACCATTTACTAATGATGGATTAATTAGCTTTAATAGATTCATCTCGCGAATTAGCACAGGGTTCTGCAATTAGTTTTATAATTAGTTCATGTTTAGTCCTCCTGATTAGCATCCGAACATCTGATGTGACACTGCCAAACACCCCTGAGTTTTTTTTTCTGTCAGACTTGAACTTATAGAATGCGTGGCCTTGTACAAATCTCAAGTCTGAACCGATCAAACGCTCCACTGAACAGTCGGCGTGTGCGGTGTGCCCATCACATTCGCAATCGCAGCCAACCTGCGGTAGATTGAAGATGTTCACCCTGCGCCATGGTCTCTGCATGCAGGCTCTCGCAGACTCCATGTGGTTTCGGATCCAACGACCAACATGGATAACGTAAGATACAGGAAGCCAGAGCAATACTGTTCCGATCCAAGATCCATGCCTGCAAGTCAACAACTCATCTTTGTTCCCCGACCTGTAATCTTGGGCAGTTGGGCGGAAAGAAGAAACAAGGTCTGAGAATGAAGAAGTTAGAAGCTGCTCCTGACGCTCCACCAGGCACCAGCAAATTCTCTGGTCAGCATCTGGCAGCTCCTATGAAGCTACGTGACATCCTACAAGCTACAAATCGCAAACCGAAATGGAAAAAAAAAAAGAGCAAAAGTTTCTCTAATATCTGGCACTAGTTACTGATCAACAAGCAGCTCGTCGACGAGCTCCTCCGCGTCGGCCCCGGCGACGACGAGCTCCATCTGGTCGCGGAGGTACCGGTGCAGCAGCCGCGTCCGGTCGCCGGCGTCGTCGTCGGCCGCGATGATCTCCTCCCGCCACGGTACGACTCCCCCTCGCCCGCCGCAGCCACGCGAGGTCGTCCTCAGCTGCTTCCTGACCCTGCGGAAGCGGACGGCGGCGACGGCGCAGCAGAGCAGCGGCAGCCAGAGGAGCGCCAGCGCCAGGAGCACGGGCAACAGCCACAGCGCGAGAGCCGCCGCGGCCAGCGCGCGCCAGGACGTCGGAACCACGCCGCCGCCGCTGCCCATCCGCGGCCGGCGGGAGGCTATATACATATATCTAGGTTGCAGCCAGCGATCGACGGGGATGTGCAAGGAAGGGCGGTTTGCTTGCTTGTTCCTGGCTTGGGAACTCGAGTAGGAGTAGCGGCAAAGGTTGGTGCTTTTGCTTTGGGCGGGCGTTGCTTCTGCCAAAAGCGTCGCCCCGGGTTCCCGTCTCCCTCATCCCCCAGCGTAGTTTGTGTAGGGTAGGGGTGCCGACTGCCTTCACCTTTCGACGCGTCGCCGGCTCAGCGTGCCTTGCTTGTCCGAGTCGGAGAGGAGGATCGCGGGTGTGGGCACGCCACCTGATTTTATCCGCCTTTAGCACTACCAGGGCACATCATCCATCACTGGAAGGTTTCGTTGTTCCTCTGGCAGGGGCGGCAGAAGCCCGTACCGGGATCTTTAATTTCTGATGGGCGACCTTCATTAATGCAGCTGTCCACAGTAGCTTCCCCGGGGTAGCTGGGTGGGACTGGGAGGTAGTAGGGTCACGATCAGGTTCAGCTGCACGGATGGTCGGTGGCCCAGTCCCCACAGCTGAGTCGAGCTGGGCTGGGCTATCCCGGCCCGAATCGGCCCTTTCGATGGATGATCCCTTCCCTGGGCCGTATCGGGCCTTATGTTGGTTGGGTTGATCCCTTCCTTCCCGGGCCGACGTTTCCATGGAGATTGGAGAGAGGGACAAGGAATGAAACTGCAGACAGGAAGGGAAATGATCGAGTGAAGCGTGTTGGCGCTTTCAGCTAAGGAAGGCTACATGGATGATGATGATGATGCATGGATGGAGCGCCAACACCAAACAGTGCCTAGCTACCTAGGCTGCTGCTAGTACTACCTATGAGCCTATGACTACACCAAGCAGCTCCTCTAGTAGCCTAGCTAGTAGACAACCATGCAATTATATAAATAAATACCAGGTTGTAGTTTCCTTTACGCACGCTGCTTCTTCTACTTCTAGTATTTCATACGGGCCGGTACACCTGCAGGTAGCTGGTGCCTAGGTATACCGTGCAAATTAAGCAATCCAGTGGCATACGCATACGCCCCCCTAGCTCCTTGCTCTCCAAATTTTATAAGCATATCACTTACGCCCACTTGACTTTTGCATAACAAATTTGATAGCATAATTCAAAGCATGCTTAGAAGGGGCTACCACTACTAGAGAATGTAATTTTCATCCACGATGTTAGTACCGGTTGCATTTTAACCCGGTACTAGCACCGAATCTATTGAATAGTCCTTAAGGAATCCCCGTGACCCCTTTAATACCGGGTGGAGGCTCCACCCGGTACTACAAGTTCCCTCCATCCGCGTGCCGCCTTTATGCACTTTCTCCCTTATCCTCTCAGGTTCCCTCCGCCTCCCTCATCCGCTCCCTCTCCCTCTAACCATGGAGCTCCTCCCTCCCTCCCCAGTCTCCCCTCTCCTCCCCCCTCCGCTCACCTCTCACCTCATGCCTAAGATGAGGAGCGGCGGCGGCGGCCATCGGGCGGTTGGCGACGGCGGGCGGGGGATTTTGTTTTTTTTTAATTTTTCAATATCCTTTAGTACCGGTTATTTGAACTGGTACTAAAGGGTCCCCTTTATTACCAAAATAGCAGTACCGGTTGTGAAAGTGGATTCCCCGGTAGTGTACATATAGTTCCGGCTCATCGCTACGGGCGCGCGCCGGCGGGCCTCCCCCAGAGGGGCGGCTCCACCTGGAACATAGAACAGCTAAGACGCTTCTACCCCTAGCTTTCGTTTCCAAGTTCTGTGCATACACACTTGTGTACATTTAAAAATTTTTACGAAAAAAAGAATTTTGAGATGGTTCATTCAAGTTTCACCTCGAACTCAGGGATATCCGACCCTGGCTCTGCTTCAGGGCCGCACATCCCAGGGCTATCAGGGGCTCCGGCCTAAAGCCACTTGACACCCTCTCAAAACGCTCTCTTTCCGAGCCGACCCCCTTTCTGAACTTTTGGGCATAAAAAGGAGAGAGTGCACGAACGGTGTTCAGGCAAGATTGATCGGACTGCGAAAAAACCTACGCCCCAGCGGCTACGATGCCCTCGCTCATCAAAGCTTACTGACATGCCCGACAACGCACTCTAAACTTTCCAAGTCCAAAAAACAAGAAAGGGAATCGAAAACTTTTTTACGACAATCCATAGAAAAAGCCCCTGTGGCCATCACAAAATAAGTCTGAAACTGACGTATTTAAAGTTTAACACCCGTCACATCGAATGTTTGGATGCTAATTAGGAGTATTAAACATAGACTAATTACAAAACTAATTGCACAGATGGAGTGTAATTCGTAAGGCGAATCTATTAAGCCTAATTAGTTCATGATTTGACAATGTGGTGCTACAGTAACCATTTGCTAATGATGGATTAATTAGGCTTAATAGATTCGTCACGCGAATTAGCACAGGGTTCTGTAATTAGTTTTATAATTAGCTCATGTTTAGTTCTTCTAATTAGCATCCGAACATCCGATGTGACACTGTTAAAGTTTAGCACCTCGTATCCAAACATCTTGGGCGCCAACCCGATACAGTTAACTCGTCCGGGGATCTTCGGGAGGGACGGCTTCATCCTCCAGGAGCTTCGCCAAGGCCTCCGCCGGGTTGAGCACCGACGCGTCGATCTCGTCTAGCTTAGCCTCGGAGTAGCCGGCGGCGTACCCCCCGCTCATCCCGGCGAAGTTGATGCCGGAGTAGTGGGAGCCGAAGACCCCGAAGGCTCGCCTCACGCCGGTGTGGAGCGCCTCCAGGGCGATCTCGCGGGCTCGGCGGTAGGTCCCGAGGACACGAGTCGCCAGCGAGCTCGTCCCCTCCTCCTGGACCACGCTGAGGCCGTCACAGACGACGCGGACCGCATCCCGCAGGCTGCCGTGCTCAGCGCGTTCCGTGTCGAGCGCCTTCCTTAGCCGGGTGAGCTCGCCTGCAAGGATCACCCAGAAGAACCCGCTAAATCGAAAATCACCGCAACATCACAAAGACAAAGAAATGAACAGAGTCTTACCCTCGGACTGGGCCTTCAGCTGGCGCTCCCGGTCGAGCCCCTGGGCCACGGAGGCCTGAAGCTCCCACGCTTGCGCTTGAAGCTGACCGACCTCCGCCCCAAGGTCGGCCGCCGCCTTCACGGCCTCCTCCTTCCGGACCTTCTCGGCGTCCCGGTCCTGCCAAGCCTTTTGCCGCTTGCGCCGGATGCGCTCGACGGTCTTCTGAAGGGCTTCATGCTCCCCCTTCAGCCGTGCTAGCTCCTCGGTGTCGTGGCGGGCCTTTTCGGCAGCGGCCTGGAACTCCTCGCGGTCGGAGCGGGGCCTCTTGGCGACGACCTGGAGCTTGGCCTCCGCCCGCCGCGCATCCTCCTGAGCCGCTTGCTCGCGCCTCTGCAGATCGTTGATGACCTGCTGGGCGGCGGCAACTTGCATGGACAGCTCCCCGGTCTGCTGCCTCTCCAAGTTGAAGCGCTCCCAGAGCCCCCGCTCCAGCCGAAGGAAATTGGATTTCCTCCGACTGCATTCTTGGAGAGCCTGCAAAACAATACGACATCAGGGGTAAAACAACAGGGAGGATACAACCACCAACGAAGAAGGTACCATACCTGGCTACCAGGGAGGACGACGTCGTCCATCTGCCCCAACGCCAAGGACAGAGCCGCGCGGACGTTAGCAAGGCCGCCCTGCATCGCCTGCCACTTGCCCCATTCCATGGCATCATCCAACGTGAAGAGGGGCCTCTGCGGGTCGTCACGGGACGACCAACGCAGGACGGACCCTCTCCACGCACTGGGAACGGGAGTGGCCGAGGCAGAGGCAGAAGCCGACCTCGACGCCGCCGTCAAAACGGGCTCCACCATCCCGGAAGCCGCCGGGCTCACCGACAGTCCCGGGGCACGCGCCGCTGCCCCCGTCGAAGCCACGACGGGCCCGCCAGTCGGCGCCACCGCCTCCGACGCGGGCGCCGGAGCGAGCGTCCCCGTGGCCGCTTCGCCCTCCGTCGCGACCGCCGAGGCAGGCGTCGCCGCCCCCGTCGGGGCCTCTGGAGCAGGCACCTCCGCCTCCGCCGCCGGTGCCACCTCTGCCGGAGCTCCCCGGGCGGAAGTCCCCGTCTCCATCGCCACTACCTCCTCTGTCGCAGCTGCCGCGGCAGGCGTCCTAGTCTCCCCCGCTGCCGCTGTCCCCGCCGTGGCCGCCGGGGGCAGGCTCCCCTTCCGCCGTTGCCGCCGCCGTCCCGGTCGCGGCCGCTGGGACATCCGTCCCCGTCTCCACCGCCGCCGTTCCCTCCGCCTCGTCGGCGTTGAGGTCGATCACCTCCCCGTCCTGAGGGCCCTCGGGAGCGATACTCTGCACCGCGGGGTCAGCCGAAGAAGCGGAAGGCGAAGCGGGGTCTGCGTCCTCTCCTGTGCCCGGCGGCGGCACCACTCCACCGGTCGCCACCTCCGCGGTGGGACCCGCGACCTCACCAGGGACCCCGCCGCTCGCCGCGGGTGGGACCGCGGTGCGCCCCGCAAGGGCGGACAACACCCGCAGCGCCTTCTTGGGCGCCAGCTGCGGGATGAGACCTCGAGGGGCGGCGCTGCAAAAACAATCAACAAACGTCAGCGGAAACGAACATAATGCATGGAAAGGAACGAGGTTCGTGAGGAAATTTAACTCACGATCCCCCAGCGCAAGGACGGCGTGCGCGCTTCGCCTCCGAGCCGGACGCCGACCCCGTCCCCGGGGCGTCCGGCAGCGGCCGCTTGTCTCCGCTCCTCTGCTCCTGGGCCGCAGGCGTGGGGACGGGGGCGGGCTCCGTAGACCCCCGGGGGGTACTCCGCGCCGACCACTGGGGGGCGCTCCGCGCCGGCTCCTGGGGGACGGCCCCAGAGCTTTGCGGGACCAAGTCCCGGGCGGACGATCCGCCCGCTTCATCCCTCGCGGCCGTTTGGGAGCGCATCTCCCGAACAACGAGCGCGCCTGACCGGGGGGAGAGGACAAACTCGTCCTCCTCCTCCTCGTCGTCATCCTCCTCCTCCTCCTCCTCGTCATCCTCCTCCTCCTCCTCCTCATCGTCGTCGTCGTCGCCGTCGCCGTCGTCGTCCGACACGACCTGTCCTCGTCGCCGCCGCTGGAACTCCTTGGCGGCCCTCTTCTTCTTCTTCGCCGTCTCCTTGTCCTTGCGGCGCTTTTGCTTCTCAGCAAGGAGACGGTTCTGCAGCCGCCGCTCGGCGTCCTCCGGCACCGGCAGGCGCGAGTCCACGACCCGGGTCATGCTGCCCTGCAAACGCGAAAAGGCCCCGCGTCAGAGCGGCGAACCAAGAAACATGAAAAAATAAGGTTGGCGCACAAAATCCTTACCAGGTCAATGAAGTTCTCGTCCGGGCACATCGGAGGGTGACCGGGCACCGGGTAGTCGGCGTCCTTGTCCTCCAGCGCCTCCCGAATCCGCTGCCGGATCTCGGAGGTGGCGAGCGCACCCGTCGCAAGGACGGTACCCTCGGTCGGCACGCCCGGAGTCATGTCGGCGAGCGAGCGGACCCGGAGCATCAGCGGCGCCACCCGCCGGGCGTGGTACGCCCCGATGACTCCGGCTCCGGTCAACCCCCTCCCCTTCAAGTGCTCGATGGCATGCAGCAGGCCATGGATCCGCTTCTTCTCCTTATCGACCGGGTCGTACGCCCACAACTCCGGCGCCGCCTCGATAGTGCAGCGGGTGAACTCCGGCAGGGGGAGTTCGAGTAGTTCTTCACATAGAACCACTGCTGGTGCCACCCCTTGTGGGACGCCGCGGTCTTCATCGCCATGTACTCCTTGGCGCGAGTATGGCGGAGGTGGATCCCGGCGCACCCTATCGGTACCGGAGGCGACCGTTGTTGGCTCCCCTTCTTCTCCGCCTTCTGGTACAGGCTGACCGTGAAGAAGTACTTCCATAGCGAGAAGTTGGGCTCGATGCCCAGGAACCCCTCACACAGCACGACGAACACCGCGATGTGCTGGATCCCGTTGGGGTTGAGGTGCTGCAGCTTAAGCCCATAATAATGTAGGAGCCCGCGGAAGAAGGGGCTCGGCGGAGTCGCGAACCCCCTCTCGTGGAAGTGGGCGAAGGAGACGATATAGCCGGCGAGCGGCGCCGGCGCCTGCTCCGCCCCCGGAAGCTCCCACTCACCCGCCTCCGTCCTCTCGCAGAGGAGGCCCTTCCTCACTAGGCCTTCGGCGCGCGAGGGGCTGAAGTGGGAAATCGCCCAGGATCCCATCGCTGGAAGGAGAGGAGCTCGATAGGGGATGGGGAGAAAGGGTGCGGCGCTGGGCGGAGGAGGACGAAGCAGGTGCAGGAAAGCTAAGGGTGCGCGAGGAGGCGAAAAAGTTTGAAGGCAGACGGCGGGCGGAACCGGCGAGGCGAAACTTTCGTTTTATAGGGAAAGCGCGGGGGAAGCAGAACAGACGCCCCCGTCACCATAAATGCGACGCCAGGTACCCTCCGCCAGGCTCGCTTCTTTTTCGGAAACCATGCGCACGACCGGCAGCAGAAACATCCCCTCCTCCCTCGATTCGCGGGTCGGCGCCCTCCACCGCTTCACTTCCTAGGGATACGTGCACAACGTCCCCCACGTCCGGCCCAAGGCGCTGCACCCTCCACGTCCGGCCCAAGACGCGGCCTCCCTCCATGTCCGGCCCAAGGCCTACCAAAAGGTAAGAAAGGGATACGGGGCTGAAAACGCCCCTACGGCCCATTACGATCCAGGAGTTCGAAGGTTGGCCCGCCACGGGTTCGACAACCGCTACAGGATGCCCCCGAGCGAGGGGTGAGAGGAGACGGGTCCGCAAGCGACCATCACCCAGGCGCGCAATAGCCCAGGGCATCTCAATCTCACGTTCGAGTCTGAACCGGCATCAAAGTTCATGGTTTTTCCCCGAAGAAAGCCAACGAGCCCCCGGATCCAACCGAACGGATTCGGGAACTATATGAACTGGCCTATCAAAGCCTGGGGTACGCCACCAGCTTGGCCCAAGCTGGACCCCCCCGAACGGGGACCGGGACTGTGGCGGAACCGTCCAACTTAAACTGGTTTAAATGCGCCTAATCGCTACCGATGCAGCAATTATCCGAAATGCACTTAAAACAGTATAAGTCCGGTCGTCCGTCGAGTGTCCCTAGGACTCCTCGAAAGATCCACGTCGTGTCTCATAGCCATACATCAGGATTGTATCCGCGATGGGATAGCATCAACAAATATTACATTTTTATAAACATATTAAAGGTACAATATATTACAACCATAGATTGAAGAAAACTTAATAGTGCAAGTTAATCCCTTGCTAAGAGTTAAATATAAACCAGTAAGGGTTAAGTAATTAAACGTCTAAGTTTATTCTAGAGTATCATGAGACTCATAAGATACCCTAGATCTTCGGAGCTTCCTCTTCGGTGGGTCCCTGCTGGGTTTCTGAAAACAACAACAAAAGATCCCCTGAGTACGAAGTACTCAACAAGTCTGACCCGTCTAACCAATATAATAGCTTTTCTGGAACTGTATGAAAGTTGTTTAGTGTACTGGCTGACTCACTTTTTGCCAAAAGAGCTTACTAAAAGTGAAACCTTAACTTTGTCTTTTATTTCAATTGAGTTATTACTTAACCAGTCTAGATGATGAAAAAGAAATACCTTTGCAAACAGTAGGAAATTAAGTCACACAACAAATTAATTTGAAAAGACATTGCCTTCATGATATTACACTACGATGCTCAACAGTGATCAAGTGCATTCATAACCGAGAATTGCGGCGATCCGGATCAATTTACATCCTGCAGGAGAGTACCCTGATCACCAGCTATATACGACTGTCCAGGTCGTACGTAACGACTTTTCGATTAGCAAAACCAACAATTGGGAATAAGACTACCCGGACCCAGGGACGCACCCCCACACGGGACCCCACGTCTAGCCCGATCACCATGTGAGTTTCAGGCTATGCCCCTGCCAATCTCCAGCACGTCAAGCGCGGGTACGAAGTATTCCCGATCAGAGGGTTTACTAACCTACTGGGCTTTACTGGTCCCATACCCAGTAAGTGATCAGATGTCTTTCACTTGATCAAAGGTTAAGACAACGAATCGGGCCTTAACCAGATTAATCTAGCAGACAGAACTACATCCTTAGCTTCTGTCCGCTTCTTAATTCCCAAGTCATCTTTCCATAATTAACATGTCTGACTCAAAATTTACTTTAAGGTTTGGGAAAACAAGTATTTAAGGAACTAAGCCATTCTAGACTTGGGTTATCTACTAAAGGTTTGAACAAGTGGCAAAGATGTCCTTAAAACAAGGTGTGATAATACACAAGAATGGGTTTCAAACAATTCCTAGACTTAGTGCATACATATAGCAATTAACCAATAATTGGACACATGAAATATTGATTCCAGAATAATAGGTATAATGCACCGGGGCTTGCCTGGGATCAACAAAGGTTAGTTCTTCAGAAAACCCCTTTAGTAAAAGAGGCACTTCAACAATTTGCGGACGCTATCCATCTCCAGCTGAATTCCACGAATCCCACTTCAGGAGTTTCGACGTCTACGATTCAGCATATGCAGGAGTTAGAGATGCAAACTTTTGAATACAAGACTATACAACTTTCCTTCATGATAGAGTTGCAAGCCAACAGTGACTGCACAATTATCATGATAAAGTTGTGTTGGCGCTAGAAATTACTGATCGAATTCCCAGCGTCGGACACACGACCTGGGAGAATCTGCTTAGCTCCTGTTCGGGTGATCGCCCTGGTGCGGTTCGCGCGGCGTGCCAGCCAATCTGACCTGCTGATTGGCAAGGAAATAAATGTGTCAGTTCCCAGAGGTTGCGATCGGCTAAGGTTCCGATCTTGAGACAGCTTATCAGCGAATCGGCCGATTTGCAGTAATAAGGAAATCGGCTATGATGCAACCGATTACCAGGCAACGTTTATAAAGAAAACTACTAGAGTAATCTAAACAACGCTACGGTAGCAACACTAGGAACAGATCTGATCGGCTATGCATGAAATAGGTAGATTAAACAGCAAAATACAAGAAAAGCCGAAAATACTGATTCCTAGCTGGATAACTGGTGATAAAACTAGAACAACAGGTAAAACCTAGAATTCTAGTAAGTATCGATAACTGGTGGATAAATCTAAACGAAACGACAGCGATGCGCCCGAAGTTAAAGCTTAGAAATTACTCGATAAACGGAACTTACAAGATCAACCGGAGGTCAAGTCGATGCAGCCCCGCCAACCCGTACGAACTCGTGAAAAAGGAGAAAAAGTATTGGCGAAGTCGCCTGCTTGAAAGTAAGTGCGAGGAAAAAGTAGTTTGTTGTATTGAGTTGATTATGATTACAGATCTACTAGGGTGGCTATTTATAGCCCCGTACAAACGACTTCTTATTCGACTAGAACTCTATCCCTAAATTTAAACAGAAAAACTTCTTATCCGACTAGAACTCTATCCCTAAATTTAAACAGAAAACGAATATTTACAAGTACGATTCGTACTATTTTCACGCGCTTCATGACCTCTTCTTCATCTTCATAATCTTTTTTAAGCCCACATCGGCCCAACTATTCCAACCTCCTAATCGGCCGATCACCTCTTTGGCATGGGGGTAACCGATCAGGACCCACACGTCGAGGGCTCAGACTCATCCCGACCCTGGGGACTAAGGTCGGACGAGGCGGAGATCCTCCTTTAAAGGGTCGGACGCGTCCGATCCCAAGCCTCAGGGGTCGGGCGAGGCGGAGATCCTCCCTCGGAGGGTCGGGCGCGTCCGATCCCAAACCCAAGGGGTCGGGCGAGGCGGAGATCCTCCCTTGGGGGGTCGGGCGCGTCCGATCCCAAGCCTCAGGGGTCGGGCGAGGCGGAGATACTCCCTTGGAGGGTCGGACGCGTCCGATCCCAAACCTCAGGGGTCGGGCGAGGCGGAACTCCAAGGATCAATCGGCCGATCCTCGACTGTAGCATCAATTGGCCGATCCTTGACTGTAGCACCAATCGGCCGATTTCCAATCATCGCCCTTGTATCTCGCCGCATCTTCCTATCTCCTCTTCTCCTAACGCCGATTTTACTCGTGTCAAAATCTGACGTCAAGACATGCCCCCCAGTTTCGGAGTAAAACATAGTCTTTACTTCGAAATTCTTTTCAACTTCCCATCCGAAACAGACGCCACGAAAACATCCTTCCGTTTCGCGGTCTTCAACCTGATGATTGCAATCTTTTCGAAACGGGCGCCCACGACAACCACTACTCCCGAAAAACTCGAAACGCCGGCGCGGTAAAAATTCTACTTTTACCCCTTCTCAGACCTTCTTTAAATATCAGCACATCCCGTACTCCATACGAGCTTACGTCCTTCCTCCTCAGCGCACAGGCTTTCTTCTTCCTCCAACACTTTCCTTAGTCCTCCAATTTTTCAGCGCATCTTTCCTTTCGCATTCCCTCCTACTTTTCCAATGGCGGCACCTTCAGGCACCTCACCAACGCGCGAAGCTCCAGAAATGGTGCCTTCGGTGGAGATTCCAGTAGCGACAGTGGCGGCTCCATCGACGGAAGAAGGAGCTCCATCGGCGAAAGTTGAAGCCTCATCCGAGATCCCATTGGCGGCTTCATCATCTGCAGCTGCATCGGCGACTCCACCGATTACGAGAAGCTTCATCCCAGAGGTCATTACCGAAACTTTCCCTTATCAGTAATGCATTTATTTTAGATCTATTTCTTACCCTCGCACCCCCTTTTCCTTTTTAGGCGGTTAGGCATCGCATCACCATTCGTCTTACAGAAAACCTCGGCCTTATCTGCCTTGGGCCCATGGGAAACCCAGATCCAACCGACTTGATCAATTTGGAAACCCATAGGATCCCCTTCAAACAATCAACTATGGACCTAGATCACTGGTTGGGCACCTTTAGGTCTTGGCCGAATGAAACTCCCGAATGGAGGGAATGGTACCAGCGGATAGCCGCCTCCAAGAAGGTCCAGTGGGACGAGCTCAAAATTGGCCAATGCATCGATTTGTCCTTGTCCCAAATGGAACGGAATGAGCCGTTAGTGATGGCAGCTTCTTACTTCTGGTCCGATGCTCTCAACGCATTCTTGTTTGGACACGGACCTATGACCCCCACATTGGCCGATGTAGTCTTGCTGACCGGCCTGGACATTTCTTCCCCGAACACCCCTTTCCACCTTATAGCCGCAACATCACATCGGCTGGACACTAGGGGAATCGGCGGGTGGAAAGGTTTCATCAGATGCAACAAAAGGGCCGGATCTGTCGAGAATAGAGAGTACACGGCCTTCCTGATGATGTGGCTAGAGAAACACTTCTTCTGTGGGAGAGCAGCTAGTCCATCTACCAATACTCAAGCTCTGGCCGAAGCGTTATCGATAGGGACTTCTGTTCCTCTTGGAAAACACTTACTGGGAGCAGCCTACCGCATGCTTCACCAAATCGGCATCAAGTTATCCCAAGGGGAGCCGATTGGAAACCCAGGTGGACCCTGGTGGTTCATTAACCTATGGCTGAACTTGTACATGAGCGAGATCTCTCAGCAGCGAGTGACATTCCCCAGCGTCGAATCGGCAGAGAATCTCATTGTCCAACGCCGGTGTATGTCTTTCGGCAAAGTGGCATCAGCCTTCTCTGGTTGCTCGTACTCTGCTACCAAGGTGGCTGAATACTTCCGGTGTTTTTATAACGGCTTCAATGAAGATGCAACCGTCTGGTTCCCTTATCGAAGAGATGACCCAATCTTTGAACTCCCCTCTTGCTTCGACTCAAGTCGTCACGCAAGCTGGGGCGGCCGCTGCATCATTACTGGTGGAGGCTATGCAGGTAAACTTGTTGTCTGATCCTACCGATTGCCGTCTCTATACTGACTCATCTTATTTTTAGACTGCACAAACCACTTCTGTGGACCCACAGCAATCGGCAGCAATTCAATCGGTCATCATCACACCCACGCTTCCATCTGCCGAGGTATACTACTCTTTCAACCGATTTTCCTAGTATTTGGATAATATTCTTATTCGATCTTTTGACACAGGTCACCGGTACGCCAAGCACCCCACCTGATCAACCAATGGTCATCTCTCGGGAAGCTGGCTCGAGCAAAGCACCCATCATGGTGGCGTCTTCTTCTTCTAATGAACCAATGGTGCCAGCCCCTGACTCGAGGATAACGGCCCCTCAAACGCAGCTTGAAGAAATCCGTTTTAAGGAGGTAAGAGACTTCTCACCCTTACTTGGCCGATTTGCCATCATCATCGGCTGATTTGTTCTTCTTCTTGACTTACTATTTTTTAGGAACAGGACTCCCCCAACAACAGCCTTTTCTCGTTTGCGGTCGCACTCTCCGATGACGAGGAAGTCGCCTCTCGCCAGGTCACTTTGAGCTCCGTCCCTGATGACGTCTGTGCCAAACTCGCAAGCATCCGATCCCTTCTTCAAGAGGACATCGGCCGATTGGTAGAAGATGCCTCACCGATTCGGCAACTTTTTGGTGACGTCAGCGGGCGAGTACCGGAAGAAACGAAAGAGGCCTTGGCGCCGGCCGCATATATCGAGTCAATGAGGATTCCGGTCTTTAGGACCCTGCGCCATATGGCCGACCGCGCCAAGTTGACCAAGACTCGTGAGGAAGAGGACACGTTCAAGCGCCAAGCCCAAGAAGTGCATCAACGAATTCACTTTCTGGAAGACTCTCGCCCGGGGATCGTCGGCATGATAGATCGCCTCAAGCGCCGAAGGGCAGAGCTTGCCAAAGAGATGGAGCAGGTGACCAAGGCAATAGACGCCGAAGAGAAGAGGCTTCAAGAACTCCCTTCCGTCATCGCTGATCTGAAACGGGAGAGGCAGCACCTAGCTCACGAAGCCCTCAAACTCCACCGCAATATGTCAGAAGTCCCCGGATCGGCAGAAGACGACCAACGCGTCCTGGACTTTGCCGATCAGATCCGGAGCCGAGCGGTCGCAGCTATCGATGCCCTCCTGGGTAACCTGTAAAAGTACTGGCAGTTCTTGTATGAACATTTAATGCCCCCTTTGACCGTCCTTCGCGGCGCCCCTTTATTTATTACCTTTTCCTCTTCCGATGGGACGCGTCTTACCAAACATCCACACCTTCCTTTCTTATAAACGCCGGCCTAGGTCCCTGTTCCGAGAGCACCTGTCTAGCTCAGCTTCACCTTCCCAACCTGTTTTCGTCGGTGCGCCTTTCAGTCATGTCTTCTTCATCTTCTACCTCTTCCTCTGTTAATCAGGTAAAAGATTTGCCTTCATTCTCTTTCTTAGTTTGACTCCTTCTGAAGGGAATCGCCTTTTCAGTGGCCATATGTATATTGTTGCTTTCCGCAGCCACGGCGCCTTAGCCCTGAACTCGAACGAGCCATCGAACTCGTGCACTCCGACGAACCGTTGTCGCAAGAAGACAAGGATTTAATCAGAGCTCATCGCGATGAACTCCAAGAGCACGTCCCTGCCGACATCCGATGGATCTGGGACTTTCTGGACAGCAACGACCACCGGCGACCTCAAGCCGAACCAAGTCATCCGCTTCCCCATCAAATCGTCCTCGAAGATGCAGCAGCAGGAACATCACGCCCGGCCATGGACCGGAGTCACCCTCTCCCCCGTCAAGTCGAAGCGGAGGCTTCGATGAAAGAGATAGAAGAAGAGTACATCCGTCTTCTGCTAGAACTAGGTCGGGCTGAGAGAGAGCGTAAGAAAAAGCGTGGTTAATTATTTTTTGTTCTAAGGGCGACTTGTACCTTGTCGGCCGTGTAACCCACCGTCCGTACCGAATGAAATATATCGGCCGATTTGGACGATTACGTGTTTTCTCTAGACGAATCCTTTTGTATCGGCTGTGTGTTGTTCATTGTGGTCGATCCTTATGCTCCGACCCATATACTAGGGTAGTACCTTTTCAAGTATCTTCCGTTCAGAGCCCTAGTAAACTCTTCTCCTTCGATTGTTTCCAGAATATAAGCGTTTCCTGGAGCACATCTGCCAATTTTATACGGTCCTTCCCATGTAGGGGACCACTTACCGAATTTAGGATCTTTCGACCCAATCGGCAACACTAACTTCCAAACCAGGTCCCCTGGAGAAAATTGTTTGACTTTGACCTTCTTATCATACCACCTAGCCACTTTCTTCTTGTTTTCTTCGATGCTTATCAAAGCTCTCAATCGTTGGCCAGCCAGGTCATCAAGTTCCCTTTTCATGAGTGAGGAGTAGTCGTCGGCCGTCAGCTGGTCCTGGAGCGAAGTGTGTCTCGACCCCGTCCTCAATTCCCATGGTAGTACTGCATCGTGACCGTACACCAACTGATAAGGGGACAACTTGGTGGCCCCATGGCAAGCCATCCTGTATGCCCATAGGGCTTCAGTCAGACATAGATGCCACCTTTTCGGCTGCTCCTCAATCTTCCTCTTGATTAACTTTATTATCCCTTTGTTGGAGGATTCAGCCTGGCTGTTAGCTTGGGCATAATATGGAGAGGAGTTTAACAATTTGATCCCCATATCGGCCGTGAACTCCTCAAATTCTCCTGATGTAAACATCGTCCCTTGATCGGTTGTGATAGTCTGGGGAATGCCGAAACGGTAGACGATATGGTCTCTTACGAAGTCAACCATAGCAGCCGATGTTACGGCCCTTAACGGAATTGCCTCCACCCATTTGGTGAAATAATCAGTGGCCACCAGAATGAACTTGTGCCCTTTGCTTGACGGAGGATAAATTTGGCCGATGAGGTCTATTCCCCAACCTCTGAACGGCCATGGTTTGATAATGGGATTCATGGCCGATGCGGGCGCACGTTGGACATTCCCGTATTTCTGACAATCCTGGCATCCTTTATAATATTTGAAGCAATCTTCGAGGATCGTCGGCCAGTAATACCCATTATTCCTAATCATCCATTTCATCTTATGTGCCGATTGGTGGGCTCCACACACTCCTTCATGGATTTCTCCCATCAGAGTCTTAGCCTCCTCCGTTCCTAGACACTTTATTAGGACGCCATCAATTGTTCGGTAGAACAAGTCGTCTTCCAGTAGCACATATTTGGTAGCATGGAAACGTACCCGCCGATCCACTTTCTTAGATGGATCTTTCAGGTAATCGGCAATCTCTTTTCGCCAGTCATCGGCCGCGACTCTAGAGCCATAGCGCCTTGAATCGGCCGATACCCAGATGCGTGTTGGGCGAGCTTGTTGGCATCCTCATTGTGATTCCTTGGGATGTGCTCAATAACTGCCGATTTGAATTCTTTCAGAAGCAGCAGGCAATCTTCGTAATAAATCCTCAACACATCGTCCTTGCATTCGGACTTCCCTGTTAATTGATCCACGATAAGCATGGAATCTCCAAAAACTTCGACAGAATCGTCCTTGACTTCTCTTAGCAATTGTAATCCCTTCAGTACAGCTCGGTACTCTGCTTGATTGTTAGTGGCGGATGCTTCTATCAGCAGAGAAAAATCATAGCTTGCCTCCCGAGGCGATATGAGGACGATGCCGATTCCTGATCCGACCCCACATGACGATCCATCAAAGTATAAGGTCCAAGGTACCGGTTCCGCGAAGGTAGTCTCTGGTCCGCAGTGTTGGGCAACAAAATCGGCCATGACCTGACCCTCAACGGCCTTTGCCGATTCATATCGAAGGTCAAACTCTGACAAAGCCAAGATCCATTTGCCGATTCGTCCTTTCAAAATCGGCAGTGACAGCATGTATTTTACTACATCGTCCTTGCATACGACCACACACTCTGCTGACAGCAAATAGTGCCTGAGTTTGGTGCATGAGAAGTAAAGGCATAGGCACAACCGCTCCACTGGAGGATACCTTGTTTCGGCGTCCAGAAGTCTTCTACTGACATAATAAATTACCCGTTCCTTTCCTTTGAACACCTGGACCAGAGCCGACCCAATAGCTCTTTCATCGGCTGATAAATATAGTTTAAACGGCTTACCAGTTTGAGGAGGGACCAATACCGGTGGTGAGACCAAGTACTGCTTGATGTCTTCCAATGCTTTGCGTTGCTCTTCCCCCCATATGAACTCCTGGTCGGGCTTCAACTTTAACAATGGTGTGAAGGCTTGGATTCGCCCAGACAGATTAGATATGAATCTTCTGATGAAATTCACCTTGCCGATTAGAGATTGCAACTCAGTTTTATTCTGCGGGGCTACGACTTTGTTGATGGCCGCTATAGTTTTCTGATTGATTTCTATTCCCCGCTCGTGCACCATGAATCCTAAGAATTGTCCGGCGGATACGCCGAAGGCACACTTATTCGGGTTCATCTTCAGCCCATGTTTCTTAGTGCACTCCAATACTTGTCGTAAATCGGCCAGATGCTCCTGGTGTCCTTTTGACTTGACTACGACGTCGTTGATGTAGATTTCTACTAGTATGCCGATAAGTTTGTGAAATATGTAGTTCATGGATCTCTGATACGTGGCGCCAGCGTTTTTCAAGCCGAAAGTCATTACCACCCACTCGAATAAACCAAGGTGACCTGGGCATATGAAGGCCGTTTTGGATATGTCTTCTTCGGCCATGAGTATCTGATTGTACCCAGCGTTTCCATCCATGAAACTAACAACCTTGTGTCCTGCGGCGGCATCTATCAGCACATCGGCCGTCAGCATGGGGTATCCGTCCATTGGTGTGGCCTGATTGAGGTTCCCGAAATCGACGCATACGCGTAGCTTTCCGTTCTTCTTGTATACTGGTACAATGTTGGAGATCCATTCGGTATAACGGTATTGCCGAACAAATTTTGCTTCGATTAGCCGCGTTATTTCGGCCTTTATGTCTGGTAGGATTTTAGGGTTGCACCGCAGTGCAGGCTGTTGATACGGCCGATACCCTGGCTTTATGGGTAACCGATGCTCAACGATAGATCGGTCTAATCCGGGCATCTCATGATATTCCCAAGCAAAGCAATCCTTAAATTCTCTTAACAAACTTGTTAGTTTACATTTGTATTCCGGATCTAGATTTGCACTAATATATGTCGGCCATGGTTTGGTACCATCGCCTAAATCTATCATTTCTAATGAATCGGCCGACGTGAACCCGTGTCCCAATTTCCCATCTTCTCGGGCGAACTGATCCATCTTAGTCTAAGTCTTCGGAGCCGACTGCTCGGATCGGCTGCAGGCCAAAATCGGACACCTTCAAGAAGTCAGTATCCCATACTCTCCCGGATATGCACTTGACGGTTTCGCAGCTCCACTGCTGCGTGTCGGCTGCCGCGATGCTGTATGCGGAATCGACGGTGACCACTCTGATGTTGTCGCCGACCCATTGTACGAGGCACTGATGCATTGTAGATGGGATACAGCAATTTGCATGTATCTAGTCTCGGCCGAGTAGCATGTTGTAGGACCCCTTGCCATTAATAATAAAGAAAGTAGTAGAAAGGGTCTTACTGCCGATGGTGAGGTCGACGCAGAGAGCGCCGCGAGCGGGGGATACGTTGCCCTCGAAGTCCTTGAGCATCATATCTGTCTTGGTCAAGTCATCATCGCTCTTCCCTAGCTTCCGGAACACGGCGTACGGCATGATGTTGACTGCAGCCCCTCCGTCTACCAATAATCTGGTGATGGGTCGGCCGTTGACATGCCCTTTAAGAAACAACGCTTTCAGGTGTTGCCGTTTGTCTTCTTCGGGCTTCTCGAATGTGGCTGTCATTGGCTCCAAAGCCAATTGGGCCATCTGCTCTTCCAGTGCCGACATGCTCTGTCGGTCGGCAGGAGTCATGAACTCCATCGGCAGTATGAAAACCCTGCCGATATCGACTGCCGATTCGTCGCCTCCTCTGTCGTTTCTTTTGGGGCGCCATACCTGAGACCTGCCTTTCTTCTCGTCCGTCGTGTACTGTTGCTCTTCTTCCTGCTGTTCCCACTGGCGGAGACGTTGGATTCTTCGTTTTTGAGACTTGGTCAATCCATCGGGGCACCACCTGGGGTTTACCGGTTTGGTTCGTGGTCTAGCACGTTCCCATTCCGGTCCGCGTCCTAAAGGGTTCTCGTCTGATACCCGAGCATCGGCCATCTCTTCAAGTCGACTGTGGACGCTGACCCTGTTTTCTGGCCAGTCATGTCGATCATATCTGCCCCCCGGCCCATCATGGCGCCTGCCTTCCGACCGGTCATATCGGTCACTTCTGCCCCCCATCCAATCACGTACGGGAGGGCGCCGGTCGTCTTGGTCGCGCCAGTTCCTGCTGATCGGCTCTGGTCTCCCATCTCTGGAGCGAGACCTGCTGAACGGCCGATTGTTACGATACGGGCCGTTGCACTCCGGGCAATTGTCGGCCGAAGGCAACCTGAGGTTTCTTTCCCAACAGTGGATGAAGAACGGGCATCGCCAGTGATCTTCATGTCGCCGCATTGCTTCTTCCCGGGATCTTGAGCGTTCATGTTGCCGCTGATATTTGTTGAGCAGGAATTGGGAAGTAATGCGTGGTTCTCCTGATCCGTCGTCATCGTCCTCCATCCGCCGTTTCCCCTTGACGTCTTCAGGCGCCACTTGATTTCTGGGGTCTACGGCGCCGCTCTTTTTAGCCGATTCGGATGTCAGCACCTTGGTTTGGAGTGAGTTCTTTCCCGTGTCAACCATGTTGGTGGGGAAGGGGTGCTGATCGATCTTCATCGGCTTGGCTGGTCTTGTTGGCACTTCAAATTTGAGTCTGCCCTGCTCAATGGCCGTCTGTATCTGCTGCCGGAAGATTTTGCACTCATTAGTGTCATGGGAGGTAGCGTTGTGCCACTTGCAATATTTCATCTTCTTCAACTGTTCGGCAGAAGGAATCGTATGGTATGGCGAGAGCTTCATCTGTCCTTCCTGGAGGAGGAGGTCGAAGATTTTATCGGCCTTTGATGTGTCAAATCCGAACGTTTCCGGCTCCTTCTTGCCGAACGGACATGATATCGGTTTCTTCCCTTTAACCCATTCTGCAAGACTGATTTCTGCATCTTCTTCGGTCTCAACCTCTTCTAAGTATGCCACCTTCTTCTGGAAGTTCCTCCGTGGATCGAAAGAGCGTACCTCTTGACCAGACAATCGGTGGACGATTTGGCTCAAGCTCTCAAACTCCTGTGAGGCGTATTTTTCTTTGATGTGAGGTAGGAGACCTTGGAAGGCTATATCAGCCAACTGTGCATCAGTCAGGGCCAAGGAGTAGCACTTATTTCTGATTTCCCTGAATCTCTGCACATATGAGGATATTGGCTCGTCGCTTCTCTGCCAGAGGCTGGTCAAATCGGACAGCTTCATCTCATGCACCCCGGCATAAAAATACTTGTGAAACTGCCTTTCCAGGTCAGCCCATGTAATTATCGAGTTGGGTGGCAATGTAGTGAACTACTGAAAGGCCGACCCAGAAAGGGATGACGAGAAGAGGCGCACCCGCAGAGCATCCTGCGCCGCTGCTTCCCCACATTGGATGATGAATCTATTCATGTGTTCCACGGTTGAGGTGTCGTCCTGCCCCGAAAACTTGGTGAAATTAGGAACTTTATACCGATGGGGAAACGGTAGTAAGTCGTATGTAGGAGGGTACGGTGTCCTATATGTGTAGGTCTGCACCTTCGGCTTCAAGCCGAATTGTTCCTGAATCACCTCTGCTATACGTGCCGACCAGTCCGGCTGTTGCTGGTAAACCGTCGGCTGAGGAACTGGTACGTGATGGTATATTGGCGGCGGGACGACTGGATGCTGAGTGAAAGCATGTGGCATTTGATGCGTCATAGCCAGCTGCGTATTCAGGGCCAGCTGTTTGAATGAGCCGCTTGTTTCGTCATATAGTATGAGCTCTGCTGCTCTGCTCATCTCCGGTGCGACAGGCTGGTACTGCGGCATGGTTGGTCGAGCGGCCGCCTGGAAAGACGCCTGGAATTGGGGGCTTCCATGGTTGGCCGATTGATCTTGGACGGCCGTCACCGATGGTGCCCCCCAAGGCGCTGGATTAACCGGAGGAAACTGTGCAGAGGACAACTGAATGGGACGTGGCTGGAGGTGTTGCGTGCCATTAAATCCCATAGGGCTTGATGATGAGGAAGCGCCAGAACCCCCAACTGGAAATTGGATCGGCTGAGAAACCGAATTCGGATAACTCTTGTTCGGAGCCGTAATCGGCGGAGCATATGCCGGCCCCTGGTACCCTTGGGATACACCGCTAGCCAAGGAGCTGATGACGGCATTGTACACCGTATTAGAAAGCACCGGGGATTGATCAATGAAAGCCTGATAGACGGATTGCTGGAGCATCTCGGACATCTTGTCCGAGTCCTCGGTGATTGTGATCTGGCGGGGAGTTGGAAACGGAGCCTTTTTGATAGTCTCCCCGCTCCTGGTGCGACAGAAGGACTGCAGACATGTCTTCCGGTAGTATGCCGTCTGACTCTCTAGTTCTTCCTTCTGGTCGTCCCTGAGATCTGCCTCTATCACTTCGATGACGTTATCTTCGGAGACTTCAGCAGCTTTCGACATGGTGGCGGTTGTATTGGTCCCACCGGGCATGCCAAAAGTGTGTTGGCGCTAGAAATTACTGATCGAATTTCCAGCGTCGGACACACGACCCGGGAGAATCTGCTTAGCTCCTGTTCGGGTGATCGCCCTGGTGCGGTTCGCGCGGCGTGCCAGCCAATCTGACCTGCTGATTGGCAAGGAAATAAACGTGTCAGTTCCCAGAGGTTGCGATCGGCTAAGGTTCCGATCTTGAGACAGCTTATCAGCGAATCGGCCGATTTGCAGTAATAAGGAAATCGGCTATGATGCAACCGATTACCAGGCAACGTTTATAAAGAAAACTACTAGAGTAATCTAAACAACGCTACGATAGCAACACTAGGAACAGATCTGATCGGCTATGCATGAAATAGGTAGATTAAACAGCAAAATACAAGAAAAGCCGAAAATACTGATTCCTAGCTGGATAACTGGTGATAAAACTAGAACAACAGGTAAAACCTAGAATTCTAGTAAGTATCGATAACTGGTGGATAAATCTAAACGAAACGACAGCGATGCGCCCGAAGTTAAAAGCTTAGAAATTACTCGATAAACGGAACTTACAAGATCAGCCGGAGGTCAAGTCGATGCAGCCCCGCCAACCCGTACGAACTCGTGAAAAAGGAGAAAAAGTATTGGCGAAGTCGCCTGCTTGAAAGTAAGTGCGAGGAAAAAGTAGTTTATTGTATTGAGTTGATTATGATTATAGATCTACAAGGGTGGCTATTTATAGCCCCGTACAAACGACTTCTTATTCGACTAGAACTCTATCCCTAAATTTAAACAGAAAAACTTCTTATCCGACTAGAACTCTATCCCTAAATTTAAACAGAAAACGAATATTTACAAGTACGATTCGTACTATTTTCACGCGCTTCATGACCTCTTCTTCATCTTCATAATCTTTTTTAAGCCCACATCGGCCCAACTATTCCAACCTCCTAATCGGCCGAAGGCCGATCACCTCTTTGGCATGGGGGTAACCGATCAGGACCCACACGTCGAGGGCTCAGACTCATCCCGACCCTGGGGCCTAACGTCGGACGAGGCGGAGATCCTCCTTTAAAGGGTCAGACGCGTCCGATCCCAAGCCTCAGGGGTCGGGCGAGGCGGAGATCCTCCCTCGGAGGGTCGGGCGCGTCCGATCCCAAACCCCAGGGGTCGGGCGAGGCGGAGATCCTCCCTTGGGGGTCGGGCGCGTCCGATCCCAAGCCTCAGGGGTCGAGCGAGGCGGAGATCCTCCCTTGGGGGTCGGGCGCGTCCGATCCCAAGCCTTAGGGGTCGCGCGAGGCGGAGATCCTCCCTTGGAGGGTCGGGCGCGTCCGATCCCAAGCCTCAGGGGTCGCGCGAGGCGGAGATCCTCCCTTGGAGGGTCGGGCGCGTCCGATCCCAAGCCTCAGGGGTCGCGCGAGGCGGAGATCCTCCCTTGGAGGGTCGGGCGCGTCCGATCCCAAACCTCAGGGGTCGGGCGAGGCGGAACTCCAAGGATCAATCGGCCGATCATCGACTGTAGCATCAATTGGCCGATCCTTGACTGTAGCACCAATCGACCGATTTCCAATCATCGCCCTTGTATCTCGCCGCATCTTCCAATCTCCCCTTCTCCTAACGCCGATTTTACTCGTGTCAAAATCTGACGTCAACAAGTTGCAAGCCAACACACACAACAACCCGAAAAGATTAACCCACCATTTTTATTTCATTTACTAATCCTACCTTAGACCTTTTCTTTTATTTTTGAAAGCATTATAATAATTTTCTAATCTTAAAACTTATTTCCTATGACTTAATAATAATTTGTGGATAATAAAGTATTTTTCAAGTTTTATACATTTAATAATGTTTAAGCATTTATTTAAATACCTTAAATAAAAAGGCATTAAATAAATACCTAAATTTTTATTATTTTTCCTAGGGTTTAAAAATTTTAATGCATAAAGAAAAATAAAAAAATCCTAATAAAATTGGTTTCACTAATTTTGAGCACTTCTAAAATTTTCTGTGAATTAAATGGTGTAAACCGGATTTAATCTATTTATCTAATAAAAGAAAAACCTAAGGTTTATTCATAAAACTCCGGCCCAAACTTTTCTCACCCCGCTTGCTTCTACCCACCACCACTTCCACCTAGGGCCCATCCGGCCTCCTACTCTCCTCCCTTTCTACTTACTGACGAGTGGGGCCCACGGCCGGCACCTCTCCTTGGGCCGAAAAGTGGCCCGCCAGCTCTTAACCTGCGACGCGTGGGCCTCCCTACGGCAGGCCCTTTTGGGCCGGCTCCCCCTTCTTTCCTCCTCCTTAACCACCCGCCGGCCAACCTTTCTTTCTTTTCTCCCTCCGATGCTCGGCCTGCTAATCCGGCCCACGACCTTCCTTTCACCCGCCGGCCCACTCTTCTTTCTTCTCTATTTCCACCTGGGCCGCACGGCTCACTTTCTTCCCAATCCAACAATCGGCCCACCTGCTCCCCTTCTTCTTTTATGCCGCGCGGGCCAGCTGGGCCGGTGCTTTCCCTTGGCCCAAAACGGATGGCTGGCCCTCTTCTTTTTTTCTTTCCCTCCCCTCCTTGCGGCTGGCGGGCGGGCCCCCTCGGTCAGGGGCTTCTTCTTCCCCTGGCCAAGGTCAGGCGCACGCCGACGGGGGGAAAAACAGGGCGGCCCGGCCGACGGCGGCTCTCCGGCGGCTGAGCGGGCCGGGGTGGCGGCGCCCAGGCCAGGCGCACCCGCGCCCAGCCGCAGCTCGCCGGGAGGCGGTCCGAGCTGGCCCCTCCACGGGCGGCTGTGGCTCGGCCAGCTGCCGGCCCTGGCGGCGCACGGAGGCGGCGCAAGCGCCTGCCACAACTCCTCCTTCATCTTCAACACGCTCGCAGGATGCCCCTAGACCCGCGAATTGAGAAGAAAAAGCCGGTTCAGAAGCTCACCTCGTGGATTTGGTGACGGCGGCCGGCGGATTAAAACAGCGGCAATTCGGAGCTTGACGGCGGGAAGCTGAGAAACGGAGGGGCGTGGGGCGTTGAGGAGGAGCTGGCGGACCCTTGGGCGGGTGGAATCGCAAAGAGGAGCGGCGGCGTGGGTGAATCGGCCGGCAGCGACGTTGCTTGACCGAGCTTTGGCTTGCACGGCGGTAAAACAAAAGGCGGAGGGTTAACTGGATGAGGGCGAGGCAGTAGTGGTGCAAACTTTTACCGTGCATGACATCCAGCTCGGCTCGTGGTAGGCGGCGTGGCGCGGACGTGGCCGTCGCGCTGGCCGGCATGCGCGAGAGCCGGCGGCAGCACGGCACTGTCATCTCTATTCCTTCTGTTCTTCTTTCTTCCTTCCAAACCGACCTGTTCATACCTCCATTGCTCAAGATGTTCCATCTCAACTCGTAGAACTCCCTTAAGTAAACTTGTAGAGTAATCCAAGTACTCCATTTTATAGATTGGCCTCCAACCGAAATAAGCATCCTAAGATCGAGATTTTGAAGCTCAAAGTTCCTGTCATCATTTCCTGTTAACTGAACCTCCACGATTCAGTTTCGACAGTCCTCAAGTGTGGTCATTTACCCTCCTTTGGACCCAATTTCAGTGGCCCAAACTTATGCCATATAGTCCAACCACTCACCATTCGTGCTCTAAAACTAATAAGGATTCCATTTTGCACAAGAAACCATATAACTTTTACACTAGATTTTTCTGAAATTGGCTCCAAACATTGCTAACCAATGCTGTTTTTCAGACTTAGAATTATTTCAGCAAGGAGCCCGAAATCTGCTCATTTGCTGACATTTGGCTCCATTTTGAATTCAAACCTTCCACTTTATCTGGACTAAAACATTTTATTTACCTTCTCCATAGTTCATATTTCACTAATGTCCAGAAACATCTGCTCACTTACAAGGAAAATTCTCCAGAAATTGGCTCCAAAGTCATGTACTCAACATCATTTTCAGACTTAGAAATTTCTCGCGTCTTCTCGGCTGAAATCAGCTCAACCTGCCATCTTTGGACTTCAGTATAAATGTGAATTCTCCACTTTCTCTGGCCCACAACATCTTACTCGGCTTGTCTAAAGACCATATTTCATTAATGTTCAGAAACATTTACCCCCTTACATGAAAATTTATGCAGAAACCCATTTCGAAGTTGGGTACTCGTTATGATTTCCAGATTCGCATATTTTCGGACGGAAAATAGTAACTTTGTTGATTTCTTCTTCGATTATATTTCCGAGAGGTCGGACTTGAATTAGATCCCAAGCTTCACCCTTTTGAGTTCTAAATACTCTCGAGTCTCCATTTCATATCTTAGCCAAATCTATCCAAATTTGAAACTCCAATTTGCAAATTTGCTCAAATTTGACTTTGGCTCAAATTACCTTCCTCTAATCCAACTTCACCATTAACTTCTTAATATTATTCTTAAGCTATCATTAACACGGGGTATTACAGGGACCCCACTCGAACTCGCCCGATAGTAGCTCCATGAGCACCACGGTTCGTCCGACGAGGATAGCGTGGCACGGCTCGTCCCCTCCGTCCCAGCGAACCGACGAGGGGTAACGTACAAAAGTCGACCTAGTCTCCCGACCGGTTCCCTGCAACGCGCGGGGGCTCGGGGGCTGGCCTCGCAACCAAAGGCCGCACGGGTGGCCTCGACTTAAAGACTCTCAGACAGAAGGGAACGACCAGGAATCCCCCCACTCCGGGTCGCTCACAAAAATGCGTCGCCTGGTCGGCCCCCTCAGTCAAGACACGCAAGCGACACCTCCCGTCCCGGATCAACCGCGAAGACCCCTTGCGGGCGATGACAACAGCCTCTGGAGGAGCGTCCCCGCTCCACCACAGGCTCGAGGGCTATTGTCAGGGGAAAATATTAACGACCCTTCGAAGCCCATGGAAACAACAAAAACGCGAAGGCCCAGGCCCGCCTAAGGGAATAACGACTACCGTCGGCCCAACACGGGGGACGAGAATCACGCTCCGCCTCGCCCGACCTGGTATCCTCGGGTCAGGCATCCCCGACCCCCGTGAGACCAAGCTCCGCCTCGCCCGAACGCACAACTAAGACACCATAACGCTCCCTAGACAACAGAATGCACGAGCGCACCCTGCTAGAGCGTCAGGCCACATCCAAGAGACTTGGGACCGGTTCCCTCTCTCGCACTCCTGTAACCCCTACTACAGAACCCTGCGTGGGCAACACGAGCAGCTCCCGATACTGGACGTAGGGCGTTCCCTTGCCCGAACCAGTCTAAACCCCGTGTCTCCCACGCCACCATCCGAAGCCTTACTTGCATAAAAGACATAAAAGAAATTTACTAGTCTAAGTCTTGATCCGCTAATTTTGACAACGACACTTACGTACCACTGAAATGCAAAGGGTGAAAACTTTCACATACTCCATTCACCTAATAAAAACCGCAATTCTAACACTTCAAAAAAATCCTAAAATAAGTGCAATCCTTCGCTTCGGACCACTAGGAGGGCCTACTTTGCATGCCGTAAATTTACGCTAAGGAAAAAAAAAGACAACATGCCTAAATAGTTGGATTTGGATAGTTCATAAGGAATTTGACAAAGATATTAATTTATCTCGTGATATGATGTGATCAAATTAGACAAACATGCATACTCCCTCCGTCTAAAAAACAAATCACCCAAGAAATTGTAGGATGGATTAAAAAAAACAAGGAGTTAAAATGACCTTATTTATTTTGGTGCCAACTGACTGATGCATACCTGTATGCATATAAGCACGTACCAAATTAAGTGTAATAACTTATTTTCTTGGACAAATTTTGAATGATAATATCCGTATAGAAATAGTTGTCACTAACACTTAGTCATGACATTTGACCATTCATCTTATTTAAAAATTATTTAAGCATCATTAATTTTGTTTTTGTTTGTGGCTTACTATTCTTTTTTACATTTACAATAATTTTTTGAATAAAATGAATGGTCCAATGTATCAGAAAAAGTTTAACAGCGATAAATATTTTGCTACGGAGGAAGTATATAATGATTTATTTTTGGACGAAGGGACATGGAAAACCCTAAGCAAATTCTCTCTGTGCCATTAAAAATTTAACTCATCCCTTACGTGCCATCAAAATTAACTCCATCCCCTCAGTACCACTGAAAATTTAACTCCATCCCCTACTTGCCATCCCGTACTTGCCATTCCGTTGGATTCTACCGTCACTTGCCGTGAAGGCCTCTGTGGGTCCCACATGTAAGTGGGAGAGAGAAAGAGAACTCCTTTCCCCCTCCCGATCTCCCCTGCGCCTGCGCCCCCGCCGCACCCGTCCGCAGGAGGTTTGAGCCGGGGCGCCGCCACCGCTCCCGTCCGCAGAGGTCTGAGCCGGGGCGTCGTCGCAGGCCGGCAGCTCCCGCCGCCGGCTCGCCGCCGCTTCTGTCCGTGGGAGGGAGGTGCTGACTCGGGGGCGCCGCCGCCACTTCCGTCCGTGGATGGGAGGGGCCGACCCAGGCTCGCCGCCGCTCCCGTTCGTGGGAGGGAGGGGCCGACTCGGCTCGCCACCGCTCCCGTCCGTGGATGGGAGGTGCCGGGGCGTCTGGCCTGAGCTGAGGGCTGAGGCTGTTCTTTTCCTAACCCTAAAATAACACCTGCTCTTGTCATATACTCTTTGTTTTTGAGTTTTTGGTGCTGTTCTCTCTGTGGAGGCGGAATTAGGAATAGTAGTTGCAATGTCGAGTAATGTCTATGTGTGTAACATGTGCTGGTAACACCAGGTCGACCGATTATAATTCTGCTCTAACGATTTGGTCGGAAAATGATAAATCTTTGGTCTTTTTATGCAATATGCAGTGGATTCCTTCAGTGGATATCGACGCAATGGATCCGTCCCTCCAGGGGTACGAACACGTGATGAATTGGCTGGCGCAGCGGGATTTGGATCGTGCCGGCCCGGGGCAGGACAATCTCTTCCCCGACGTCCCCCTCACTTCTGCGACGGAAGGTTGGCGTCGTGTCAACTTTCTGTTCCCTGACAGGCCGACGGTCTCGATACTCGTCGACGAGATCGATTCCTACCTTGTGGCCATACGGAGGGGGGATGGGAAGTGGCTCAAGTTCTCCGACCACTGTATTCCACTTCCAGCAGACCACCCTGCAGTTGAGAGTATGGGCTTAGTGTCATCTTACAGTCGCCTGACCCGTGGCTTCGACAGGTACTACATTCGATCCCATCTTTGTATTAGTCATTACCATGATCTTTCTAGGATTAAACAATTAACTACAACTGATTACTAAGTATGCTATAAATTTGATTATTCTTGCCCAAACCAGAGGTAGCTTATCTTCTCTTTCTTGAAAATTACATCAAATTTAATCTTCAGGGTGATGGCCAAATATTTTTTTCTTGAAGCAGCAGTATTGTTCTTTAAATTAGTGCGGTAGACATTTGGTTTGGTTATGGTCCTGAAGCATTTTAGTATGTTTCTGGATTACCTAAGCATTTTTTGGGACCAACTTGCTTACAAACTCTATCTTCAGATGATTTAGATTGCCACTAACCCTTTTTCTTCCACTTGATTTTGTGTGTAATTTTGTGGGCTATACCCTTGTGAATAATTTCAATTCTGCCAATGATTATAATGTGCCCGGAAGGATTGTCAAAACATAATTCTACAATTGGCACCAAATTTCCTTTTTTTTCTTTTTGTAGGGAAATAATATTATTACTCAACACTCACTCCTGGAAAACTGAAGGTGCATTCCCTAGTAGTGACCAGTGCTTTTCATGTTGCGTTTGCAGGGAGCAGTTGGTGTTCGGAACTCCAGTGTTGACTAATCTCTACCATGTGCTTTTTCATTTCAATCCAAAACTTGGATTAATGAATCCAGAAATGACAAGGCAAAGGAAGGCGCTGGTTCAGTTGATAGTCCTATTCTGTGAAGCTGTCCGCTTCAGGCGTATGCGAGCAAGGCTTCTGGAGATCATGGAGGATGGCCAGAGCGTCACTTTATAACCGAAGATGTGGTCATGGCTTCAGGAATGGTCCTCAGCGTCAGTGTTTGCCCTGAGCTGCAAGGAAAGAGAGGGACGTGGTAATATGCAGGACAACCCTCGTCTGTTGCCACGCGTTGAGGGTCTTGAAATCAACAGCAGAGAGGACGTACCTGGTTTCCTTGGCCTCATTTTGCGCACGGCCGTTGTTCCTACTGCTCAAGCTGTAGTACGATAGGGAGGATGTCGCACCAAATTAGATCTACAAGCACTTGTGGCTTAAGATTGATACGTACACTTGTAATTCCGTCCAAATTCTGCTGCTGTTATTAATGAGACTCAAATTTGCCTGAATGTTCTCTCGTGGTCAAGTTATGCTTTTGCAGGCATCCAGGCACGATCCTTGTTTTTTTATGTATTTTTTACAGTGATATATAGTTGAATTGGTGGTTAAAGCAATGAATGCATATGAAAAGGCCAGGTAAATTTAAACGATGGCATACTGCATTTGAGCGCCTACAGTCACAGTTGGTACCATTGCAGGTATGCTTACTTCTTTAGATCGTATCTAGCTTATGGGTAAATTAGAAATTGAAAACCATCGTGTGCAAGTTTGTCAAATGAAGATGACATCGGCTGGCACATATATTAGGTCTGAACTTTGAGGCATAGACCAGCAGCTGGGCTATGCAGGCTGTAAATAAATGGTTATCTTTAACCTTTAAGTAGGGGTGGTGTTCTTTATATAATTATCTGACCATTTGATCTTTCTGGCCTGGTAAGTTGATCATGAATTCTTCTACTTTTGCATTTGAAATGCATGGAATGTCATTTAGTTTTACTTCGATAACAATACTGGTATAGTACCTATCAGCTCCATGTAGAATTGTAGATTCTGTACTTATTTCAAGTCTAAGGTTTTATATAATGTTTGTAGAGGTGCCAGAATACTCTGTGCCACCTATAGAGATATATTCACAGAGCTATAGCTATCTATTGAAAACCATCTTTGTATTAGTCATTACCATGATCTTTCTAGGATTAAACAATTAACTACAACTGATTACTAAGTATGCTATAAATTTGATTATTCTTGCCCAAACCAGAGGTAGCTTATCTTTTCTTTCTTGAAAATTACATCAAATTTAATCTTCAGGGTGATGGCCAAATATTTTTTTCTTGAAGCAGCAGTATTGTTCTTTAAGTTAGTGCGGTAGAGATTTGGTTTGGTTATGGTCCTGAAGCATTTTAGTATGTTTCTGGATTACCTAAGCATTTTTTGGGACCAACTTGACGATGAGCCGCCAACAGGTTTTCGTTTCGTTTCGTTTTGAGCACGAAGTCCATGGCACGAGGGAGCCACATGCTGACGACCTCGTCTCTGTTCAGCTCTGGCCTTCCCGGCTTTTGGGGCAGAAGCGCAGCAGCGGCCAGGGACAGAACAGTGGCTTTGGCTTGGCTTGCCGAGCCAACGGTCGGCACCTCACCCAAGAGGATAATGCACGGTGATTTAGGCCGCATAAATGCTTGCACAGCGTGCAAGAAACCCTCTTCTCCTCTGGGAACTCGAGACATATCCATGACGCAGTTATCTCTCCAAGACTCCAAACCAAATTATCAAAAAGAAAACCCTCCAAACCAGAAAGCATATTTTACTGCTACTCCATGTGCCAAAAACCAGTAGAGTTTCAACGTAGGGGTGTTTGGATACACCCCACTAAAATTTAGCACCTATCACATCGGATGTTTGGATGCTAATTAGAAGTATTAAATATAGTCTAATTATAAAATTTTTGCCATTGCCATTGCCTTAAATGAAAGTCCAGTGCCTTATAAATCTTTGATGCACCAATAAGTGGTTTTGGACGCACTTTATTCAACTGTGCTGCCATTCTTTAATAGTTGTATTATGAAAAATGAGTGAATTGGCAACAGCCTAGAATTTTTTTCCATAAAAAGAAAGTTACTACCACCTTGCTTCTATATATGAGTGATTATGGACATCAGGGTGCACCAATGAGTGATTTTTGACAGTCATGTTAGTGTCACATTTTACTTAACTGCGTTGGCTTTCTTCAATAGTTTTATTATGAAAATGAGGGAATTGGCATCAGCGTAGAGTTTCTTCCAGAAAAAGAAGTCACTCCTTCCTTTTATATATGGAGTTGGATAGTTCAATTAAGTTTTTGACATAAATGTGGCAAATCAGTAGTTTTAGATATTCTTATGTAAAAAAGGTCCTGCTATCTAGGACCCCCCCCAAAAAAAAAACAGTCTGAAGTACCATCTTGGTTATCACATTAATGCTTATATGTCCTGTTGTCAATATATTTCTTCTCTCCATTTCTTAAAATCTTGCTGTGATCCGTATCACATTAATGCTGTCTGTCTTCCTCCCTGAAGGTACCCCTGGTACGGAACCCGTCACATCAGCGTCTGGCTCCAGCGATGGCATCCGGTAGCAGCGGTGGCGTCCTGGCCGAGACCGGCGGCCGCGGACGGTGGCGGGGCATGCTGTGCCAGTGGTAGGGCGGACGGTGCAATGATGGCAGCGCTCGCGGAGCAGCGACGTCGGGTGAGAGAGAGGGGTAGGGTTGGCGAGAGTTGGCATATCCAACTGATGAAACTATTTGCATGATAATATCGGAAGCCACGTAATAATAGAGCTTCCGGAAGCTATATAGGAATACCGGTTTGGTGTAGCAGCAGTAGCCCGCAACCCGCCAGGAGGTCCATCTGATCGCGACAGTACTTTGGTACTTTACCTGAGTCCCCCGTCACCTAGGCCTTACTAATGTGTGTGACAAGAAATCGAAATGGGCTAGCTCTTTGAAAATCTAGGACCTATTTCTTTGAGTTGCAGATTTTGAACTTTTCTGAAAAGCTGTTGCTGGCCTTTTGCTTCTAAAAAAGCTAACATTAGCTTGTAGAAGATTTAGTTAGCTTTCTGAGAAAAAAGCTACGAAAAGCGCACAAAACTGAGCTTTCCATCTTTCCATATAAACTCAATTCTTTTAGACTTCCAGTTTTCTGAAACTACATGAGAATATCGTTGTTTATTTGAGCTTCCGGTTTTTCACGCTGAAAAAATGCCACGTAACTCAAACAGGGCCCTAATCCACCTCCAGATTTGGGCCATCCCCGTGTCATCCAAGACGGGCCTTATTTGAGCTTCTGGTTTTTCACGCTGAAAAACTGCCACGTAACTCAAACAGGGCCCTAATCATCCACCTCCAGATTTGGGCCATCCCCGTGTCATCCAAGACGGGCCGGGAGAAATGTACAGGCCCTTGACTGATCCAAGCAGCCCGCGGACCTCTCTCACCTCATCAGTCAACAAGGTGATCACTCACCCACCCCAGCCGTCCCAACACAACACAACACCAATCCGAGATCTAGAGGCATCTCGCTAGCCTTCTCTTCGGCAGCGGGGCAAAAACCCTAACCTTCTCGGCGGCGGAATACGGAGGCGATGGATCTGGAGGCGAAGCTGGGTGAGAACGGCCACGGCCACGACCACGGCCACAAGAGGTCTGATCTGGATCTGGAGAAGGCCGCGGGTCAAGTGCTTCAGGGCGGCGATGCTAAAAGGCCGCGCGAGGCCAACAACGGCGACCACCACAGCGCTATGGAGACGGATGAGGAGGAGGAGGAGGAGGAGGAGCTGGGGCCGGCGGGTTGCTTTGAGTTGCACCGCAAGAGTTGGCTCTCGATGTTCGGCAGAAATGGCGCCATCCCCTTCGAGGCCGAGAGTACGTATTCACCTGCACATCTCTCTTGCTTTTCCTCGTCTTGATCAGCTTTTCCTCGTCTTGATCATCTTGTTGGAGCTTTCTTCAGTCGTGGCCAACGGATTAGGATTCCACTCAAAAACCGTAATTTCAAATCCGTAGCATTTGTTTCTTTTCTTATATCAAGGAGGCATGATTAGACGCATGAACTTGCTGGGGACTGGTGCTTGAGATCAATGGTAGGAGGTCTGTCTAGCCAGACGGGGTGTAGGTTAGAAAAAACGTCATGATGTGGCCTACTGATTCTATTTTAGAAAGAATAAAAGATAATATTAAATGTTAATATGAACCCCATTTCTATCCGATATTGGCTTGAGATCTATGTGATTTCCCCGTATATTTGCTCCTAATTACATTGCTTGACAAATGTTTATAGTAAAAAAAATCCCCTTTCCAAGCCATTTTATCATATCCAGCTACGAGTAACAGTTTTTCCTTATACATAGCAGTTGTTTGCTTCATCATTAATCAATTGTGATGTCAAGGGATAGATGACTGGATTAACAAATAACCCCCTTCCTTTTTCAGCTCAGTACCCTCCCATGCGCTACACGGACATACCGATGCTGCCAGTAACTGCTGGATGTGGTTCTGGTGATACCATGGAGGTCTTCTTCGTCAAGGTGACTCAGATCACCAACGACCTCCAATGGCCACTAGATGTCTATGGCATTGTCGTTGTGCGTGATTCCCTAGACTGGAAGCGCAACTACCTCTTCAGTCGAGGCAGAGATAATTGCCAGACCCTCACCTCTCAGACATGTTCAAACATCTGTGTTTCAACTTCTGTCCTATTCCATCGCCCATTTAATCTACTATAAGCATCTCAATGCATGTATATGGTGTAATCTGCTTGGTAGTACTGGTAATATCAGCTGATTTTTATGGCGTTTAGCTCCAAGCTAGCATTCGGAAGAAATATTTATATAGGTTGATACTGTGAATTAGGATCAGAACCTTTCCATCAGAGATACTTTATGCATGTTGCTGCTGGCTCTTAAAACGTAAATAGTAAAACTTGGTTATATTTTTAAAAGTATATCAAATGTAGTTTTTATAGTTGGTATCCACTTCACTTCTTGGTTGGCTGGCCCTGACATGCAAGATTTCAGTAGGTGGGCACATCCTGATCCTTAAATCTTCATTTTAGAGAATGCTATTAAGTGGTTTTGTATGTGCATCACTGGTGAAATAAATTGCTGGCTGCTTATTCACCTTTAGTGATGGTGTTCCCGAAGGCAATTGAAATTTGCGGGTGTTGGCGCTAGAAATCGGTCGACCGGATCCAAGCAGCCGACACACGACCCGGGAGAATCTGCTTAGCTCCTGTTCGGGTGAATGCCCTGGTGCGGTTCGCGCGGCGTGCCAGCCAATCTGACCTGTTGATTGGCAAGGAAAAACACGTGTCAAATTCAGTAACTACGATCGGCTAAGTTTCCGATCGGGAAAGCTTATCGGCAGATCGGCCGATTTACTGTAGTAGAGAAATCGGCTACAAGACAGCACGATCCCTGTAGCCTTGTGGATAGAAAAATATTAAAGTAATCGGTACAAGATATGTAGTAACAGCACTAGGAAAAGATCTAATCGGCAATAGATGGATCTGTCAACAGAAAGTGGTGAAAGCCGATACTACCGATTCCTAGTAGGATAACTGGTGATAAAAACTAGGAAAACAGGCAAAAACCTATGAATCTAGTCGATATCGATAACTGATGAATAAATCCAAACGAAACAACAGCGATGCGCCAGAAGTTAAAGCTTAGATATTACTCGATAAACGGAACTTACAGAATCGGCCGGAGATCAAGATGATGCAGCCCTGCCAACCCGTACGAACTCGTGAGAAGAAAAAGTGATGGCGAAGTCGCCTGCTCGAAAGTAAGTACGAAGAATAAAGTAGCTTGTTGTATTGATTGATTGTTTTTTTACAGATTTACAAAGGTAGCTATTTATAGCCCCGTACAAATAATCTTCTTAACCGACTAGGACTCTATCTCTAATTCAAACAGAAAACAAATATCTACAAGCACAATCCGTGCTAAACTAATTACCCCACGTTTCGTGGGCTGAACTCCACCTCATCTTTCCACCTTCCCAAGCCCATACAGGCCCACTTTAGTCTACCTTCCTGATCGGCCGATTTCTCATCAGCAAAGGATTGCCGATTAGGAATCTGACATATTCACTTTGTTGGCGCTAGAAATCGGTCCAGCGGCCGACACACGACCCGGGAGAATCTGCTTAGCTCCTGTTCGGGTGAATGCCCTGGTGCGGTTCGCGCGGCGTGCCAGCCAATCTGACCTGTTGATTGGCAAGGAAAAACACGTGTCAAATTCAGTAACTACGATCGGCTAAGTTTCCGATCGGGAGAGCTTATCGGCAGATCGACCGATTTACCGTAGTGGAGAAATCGGCTATTAGACAGCACGATCCCTGTAGCCTTGTAGATAGAAAAATATTGAAGTAATAGGTACAAGGTATGCAGTAACAACACTAGAAAAAGATCTAATCGGCAACGGATATATCTAGCAACAGAAGGTAATGAAAGCCGATACTACCGATTCCTAGCGGGATAACTGGTGATAAAAGCTAGAAAAACAGGTAAAAACCTATGAATCTAGTTGATATCGATAACTAGTGAATAAATCTAAACGAAACGACAGCGATACGCCGGAAGTTAAAGCTTAGATATTACTCGATAAGCGGAACTTACAGAATCGGCCGGAGATCAAAGTGATGCAGCCCTGCCAACCCGCACGAACTCGTGAGAAGAAAAAACAATGGCGAAATCGCCTGCTTGAAAGTAGTACGAAGAATAAAGTAACTTGTTGTATTGATTGATTGTTGTGTTTACAGATTTACAAAGGTAGCTATTTATAGCCCCGTACAAATAATATTCTTAACCGACTAGGACTCTATCTCTAATTCAAACAGAAAACAAATATCTACAGGCACAATCCGTGCTAGACTAATTACCCCACGCTTCGTGGGCTGAACTCCACCTCATCTTTCCACCTTTCCAAGCCCATACAGGCCCACCTTAGTACACTTTCCTGATCGGCCGATTTCTCATCAGCAAAGGATTGCCGATTGGGAATCGGACGTATTCACTCTGAAGTGAAGTAAAAACCACTTAGCCGATTCCGCACTGTAGCTCCTTTTGACCGATCTGTATTCCTTCGATTTCTTTCTTCTTTGACGCCGATTCTACCGATGACGAAATCTGGCGTCAACACATGCCCCCCAGTTTCGGAGTAAAACATAATCCTTTACTTCGAAATTCTTTACAACCTCTCCTCCGAAACGGCCGCAGTGAAAATATCCTTCCGTTTCGCGGTCTCCCGGCTGATCATTGCAATTTTTGAAACGGGCGCCCACGACGGCCACTACTCCGAAAAACTCGACGCGCTGGCGCGGTGAAAATTCCATTTTTACCCTTCTTTCAGGCACCCTATAAATACCATTTCACCGCAACTCATCTTCAAGCTCACATCTCCTTCCCAGCGCGCGCGCCTCCTTCTTTCTTCAATCTTGCCATCGAAGTTTTCCAGTTTCAGCTCCAATCACTTCTCCCCCTTTCCCTTCGATGGCGACTCCTTCCAGCAACTCCCCAGCACGCGATGCCGCAGGAACAATTCCTCCGGCGGAGGTGGCGACGGTCGTCACTTCTTCAACAGACGCAAGGGCTTCATCAGAAATCCCGATGGCGATTCCCTTCACAGCCCCATCATCTGCGCCAACGTCGGCGGCTACGCCGATTACTCAGAACTTCATCCCGGAGGTAAATACCGAATCTTCTCCTTATCGGCAATATTTTTTAGATCTACTCCTTATATCCCTATGCCCCTTTTTCCTTTTTTAGGCGGTTAGAGATAGAATTACCATTCACCTTACGGATAGTCCCGGCCTCGTTTGCCTTGGTCCCATGGGAAACCCAGATCCGGCGGTCTTTATAGATTCGGAAACTTACCGGATACCTTTCAAGCGGTCCGATATGAATCTGAATCAATGGGCGAGTACTTTTAGATCCTGGCCGAATGAAACCCCTGGCTGGAGGGATTGGTACCAGCGGATGGCCGCATCAAAAAGTGTTTTATGGGATGAGCTCAGAATCGGCCAATGCATCAACCTTTCTCTGTCGCAAATGGAGAAAAATGAACCGCTAGTGATGGCAGCTTCCTATTTCTGGTCTGACGCCCTTAATGCGTTTCTATTTGGTCATGGTCCTATGACCCCCACCCTGGCCGATGTGGTTCTCTTGACTGGTTTAGATGTATCTTCCCCTGACACGCCTTTCCAACTTCTGAACGTCCCGTCGCATCGGCTGGACACAAGAGGAATCGGCGGCTGGAAGGGCTTTCTTAGTGAAAACCAGAGGACCGGCACTGTTGAAAATAGGGAGCACACCGCTTTCTTGTTAATGTGGCTTGAAAAACACTTCTTCTGTGGAAGAGCCGCCGGCCCAACAACCAACACCCAACCTTTAGCCGAGGCACTGTCCAGAGGAAGCCGCATTCCTCTCGGGAAACATCTTTTGGGTGCCGTGTACCATATGCTCCACCAAATCGGCACGAAACTTTCCAAAGGGGAACCAATCGGCAACCCAGGTGGGCCTTGGTGGTTCGTCAATTTATGGTTGAACCTCTATATGAGCAGAATCACTCGGCAGCCAGTGGACAGCATGTCATTTCCCAATATTGAATCGGCAGAAGACCCTACAGAGCGTCGCCGATGTATGTCTTATGGTGAAGCAGCGTCAGCTTTTCCAAGTTGTGCATATTCTGCCACAAAAGTAGCCGAATACTTTCGGTGCTTCTATAATGGATTTAATGAGGATGCTACCATCTGGTTCCCATACCAGCGAGATATCCCAGTCTTTGAGCTTCCCACCTGCTTTGACTCGACTTCTGGCCGGTTTGATGAGGGTCTTTATGAAGAATTGATCAAACCAGGACTTTTACCGGCCAACTTCTTCTCGGGGAAAAATGCCCCCACATATGAGTTCTACAACCCATCTACTGCTGCTCGGCAATTCGGCATGGGTCAACTGCCGATACGGGTGTATTTCGCTGGCCAAATCAAGTTCAGAGAAGCACTCAGATCTGGCCTGGACTATTGTCGGTTGCGAGACCGAATTCCGGATTCCAGTACGATCAATCTGAATGAATGGCTGTTATACCCATTTGCAACCCAGCCTTTCAAGCTTTGGTGGGCCGAATGGAAGCAATTTTTATTCTGCAACTCAGCATCGGCGTACTGCAATCTCCTGGATCCATCCAACATTGACCCCAATGCCGAGGTATATCTGATTACTGTCTGTACTCTTTTCACCATAATTGCGCATTCAACGATTTCATTTCTCCTTTAGGCTGGGAATCAAGCCCCTCCCTCGCACAGCCGCAGTGGCCGGCTAATAGAACGTCATCCGTACACTACTTACCCTCTCATCGGCTATGATGCTCCATCGGTCGATGAAATTACTGGCCGATCGAAGAGAGTTCAGAAGAAGGTCGTCAAGAAAACCAGTCGCCGAGTTCGGGCTCGTACGGAATCGGTGGACCCTCCTGTACCTGTATCGGCAGAAGTCTCGACTGCACCACCCCCGGCCATACAAAGTGATGACACTCAAACCATTACACAAGCCGGAGCGGCAGCCGCCTCACTATTGCTGGAAGCTTTACAAGTGAGTTCAAGCTTTATCTCTTCCGATTTGTCAATTCGGTAATTACTCTTGTTAACTTTTTGTGCTTCTTAGGGCTCTTCTATGGAAATACCACAGTCAGCAACAACTCGACCGGAGGCCAACACGCCCCTGCCTTCATCCATTGAGGTACAGTACTTGTCTTATGGCCTTCCTTCGGGTATTTGCATAACATATTTGACCGATCCTTTGACGCAGACCATCGGCACATCAAGCGTTTCTCAACAACCGATTCCTTCCCAGGGAGCCGGTCCGAGCACCGTGCCGATTGTCGTAGAGTCTTCTTCATCGGATGAACCCATGACTGAGGTCACTGACCAAGGTACAACGGCCCTGCAAGCGCAGCACGAGGAAACCCGTTTTAAGATGGTGAGTTTTTTGAACCAGCTTTACCAGCCGATTTATTCTGCCCCCCTGCCGATTTACCCCTTTTTCTTTATTCCTTCAGGAACAGGACTCTCCCAACAACAGTCTCTTCTCTTTCGCGGTCGCTCTCTCCGATGATGAGGAGACTTCTTCTCGCCAAGTCGCCTTGAGCTCCGTCCCTGATGACGTCCGGGCTAAGCTTATCAATATCCGATCCCTCCTTCAAGGGGATATCGGCCGATTGGTAGAAGATGCTTCGCCGATTCGGCAGCTTTTTAGTGACGTCAGCGGACGCGTACCAGAGGAAGCGGAAGAGGCGTTGGCACCGGCGGCTTTTATTGAGTCCATGAGGATTCCAGTTTTTAGAGCCCTTCGTCATATGGCCGATCGCGCAAAACTGGCCAAGATTCGTGAAGATGAAAATGCTTTCAAGCACCAGGCTCAAGAAGCGAATCGGCGGATCCATGTCTTGGAAGATTCACGGCCGGCGATTATTAGTGAGATAGATCGCCTCAAACGGCGGAGAGCGGACCTTGCCAAGGAGATGGAACAAGTGACCAAGGCCATCAGCGCCGAAGAGAGCAGACTTCAAGAACTACCTTCGGCTATTGCCGATTTGACCCGGGAGAGGCAGCGTCTTGCTCAGGAAGCCCTGAGGCTCCACCGCACCGCATCGGAAGTCCCTGGATCGGCAGAAGAAGACCAACGGGTTCTGGACTCCGCCGATCAGATCCGGCGTCGGGCCGTCACGGCTATCGATACCCTTTTGGGTAATCTGTAAAGCACTGACCGTTTTGTACGAACATTTACTGCCGCTTTTGACTGACCCTTCGTGATCCCCTTTATTTACTGCTTTCCTTATTACCGATGGGACGTGGCCTCATCAGTTTTTACTGTATTCTCCCATAAATATCGGCCCCGGCGCTTCCTCTCCGATAACACCGATTTGGCTTCCATCTCATTTCTCCTCTTCCTCTCATCGGCGCCGCTTATTTCGTCATGGCTTCATCGTCGTCCTCCTCCGTTAACCAGGTGACGCTTCATCTTCTCTTTTTCAGATTTTAGGAAGTGAACGCGCTTAACTCGTTTCCTCTCTATTTCAGCCTCAATGCCTTAGCCCCGAGCTTGTGCGCGCGATCGAATGTCTCCATTCTGAGGATCCTCTGACCCCGGAGGACAAGGCTTTGATCTTAGCTCATCGGGCGGAGCTTCAAGACCACATCACCGTAGACGCTCGAGTGGTCCTGGAGGCCGTGGTGAACGAATATCAACATGCGCGCCGAGCCGTGAGGGGTCGTCGCAGCAGCGTTCTTGGTGGTGACATCACCTCAACGGCCTGCGCGATCCTGAACTCCCTGGAAAGGAACGGCAATCCGCGGCTTCCTGCCGATAGGGTCCGCTCGTTTCCTCGGCACCTGCGGCCTTCTAGTGACAGAGTCCGTATGCTTCCTCGGCCCGTCGCTTTGGCGGCGGCGGCGGACTCACGCCCTCCCGTGGGCCTTCCCCGTCAAGCTGAAGCAGGGAGTTCGATGGAGGCCATGGAGGAAGGATACATTCGACGCCTGATAGAGCTGGGTAGGGCTGAGAGGGAGCGTAAGAACAAGAATAATTAGTTGTTGTATTTTTTATTCTAAGGGCGACTTAGTGTTTTGTCGGCCATGTAATCGGTTCGCCCGTACCGAATGTAATCGGCCCGAATGAATGTCATCGGCCATTATGAACGTAATCGGCCATTCTGGTCGATTTCATATGAATCTTAAAACCGAGTTGTGTCGGTCATATTTGACTGTGTTTATCCCTTTAGGCCCCGACCCATATACTTGGGTAATATCTTTTTAAGTATCTCCCATTCAGGGCCCTAGTGAATTCTTCCCCCTCAGTTGTTTCCAGAATATACGCATTCCCTGGAGCGCACCTGCCGACTCTATACGGCCCTTCCCAGGTAGGAGACCATTTGCCGAATTTAGGATCCTTCGACCCAATCGGTAGTACCAACTTCCATACCAAATCTCCAGGAGAGAACTGTTTGACCTTGACCTTTTTATCGTACCATCTGGCCACTCTCTTTTTATTCTCTTCGATGCTTATTAGAGCTCTTAGTCGTTGGCCGGCCAAGTCGTCAAGTTCTTCCTTCATCAGAGCCGAGTAGTCATCGGCCGACAACTGGTCCTGTAGTGAAATGCGCCTTGATCCTGCCCTTGACTCCCATGGAAGAACTGCATCGTGACCGTATACCAACTGATAGGGGGATAATTTGGTCGCTCCGTGACAGGCCATTCTGTATGCCCATAGGGCCTCGGTCAAACATAGGTGCCACTTCTTGGGGCATTCTTCAATCTTCCTTTTGATTAACTTGATTATTCCTTTGTTGGAAGATTCTGCCTGACCATTGGCTTGAGCGTAATACGGAGACGAATTCAGCAACTTGATGCCCATATCGGTCGTAAATTCCTCGAATTCTCCCGATGTGAACATTGTTCCTTGATCGGTCGTTATAGTTTGAGGGATACCGAATCGGTAGACGATGTGATCCCTTACGAAATCGGCCATGATAGCCGAGGTCACATTCCTTAGTGGGATTGCCTCCACCCATTTGGTGAAATAATCGGTGGCGACCAGAATAAATTTGTGCCCCTTGCTTGACGGCGGATAAATTTGGCCGATAAGGTCTATTCCCCACCCTCTGAATGGCCACGGTTTGATGATGGGATTCATGGCCGATGCGGGTGCACGCTGGACATCTCCAAACTTTTGACACTCCTGACAACCCTTATAATATTTGAAACAATCTTCCAGGATCGTAGGCCAATAGTACCCATTGTTTCTGATCATCCACTTCATCTTATGTGCTGATTGATGAGCCCCGCATACCCCTTCATGGATTTCTCCCATTAGAGTCTTGGCTTCTTCTGTTCCAAGGCATTTAAGAAGAACACCATCGATCGTTCGGTAGAACAGATCGTCTTCGAGCAGCACGTATTTGGTAGCATGAAAACGCACTCGTCGCTCCACCTTTTTGGAAGGATCTTTTAGGTAATCGGCAATTTCCTTACGCCAATCATCAGCTGCAAGCTCTAAGGCCATGGCGCCCAGAATTGGCCGATACCCAGATGCATGTTGAGCGAGTTTGTTTGCCTCTTCGTTGCGGTCTCTTGGGATGTGTTCGATCACTGCCGATCTGAATTCTTTCAACAGTTGTAAGCAATCTTCGTGATGGAGTCGCAATACGTCATCTTTGCACTCAGCTCTTCCGGTTAGCTGATCCACAATTAGCATCGAATCTCCGAAGACCTCAACAGAATCGGCCTTGATCTCTCTCAATAATCGTAAGCCTTTTAATACAGCTCTGTATTCTGCTTGATTGTTTGTGGCGGCGGTTTCTATTGGCAGAGAAAAATCATATCTTGCCCCCCGAGGCGATATGAGGACGATGCCGATTCCCGATCCGGCTCCGCATGATGACCCATCGAAAAACAACTGCCAAGGCGCTGTTTCCACGAAGGCGACCTCTGGCCCACAGTGCTGGGCAACGAAATCGGCCATAACTTGACCCTTGACGGCTTTTGCCGATTCGTATCGTAGGTCAAATTCTGATAAAGCCAAAATCCATTTGCCGATTCTCCCTTTCAATATCGGCAGTGACAGCATGTATTTCACTACATCATCTTTGCACACGACTATACATTCTGCCGACAGTAGATAGTGTCTGAGTTTGGTGCACGAGAAGTAAAGACACAAACACAAACGCTCTACTGGAGGATATCTTGTTTCGGCATCCAGGAGTCTTCTACTAACGTAATAAATTACCCGTTCTTTGCCTTCAAACTCTTGGACTAGAGCCGACCCAATAGCTTTGTCATCGGCTGATAAATATAGTTTAAACGGCTTACCCGTTTGAGGAGGAACCAGGACTGGGGGTGAGACCAGATATCGCTTGATGTCTTCTAACGCCTTGCGTTGTTCTTCTCCCCATATAAACTCCTGGTCTGGCTTCAACTTCAGAAGTGGCGTGAACGCCTGAATCCGTCCAGATAGATTAGATATAAATCTTCTGATAAAGTTTACCTTGCCGATTAGAGACTGTAGCTCAGTTTTGTTTTGTGGGGCGACGACTTTGTTGATGGCCGCTATGGTCTTCTGATTGACTTCAATGCCTCGTTCGTGCACCATGAATCCTAAGAACTGTCCGGCGGAGACGCCGAAAGCGCATTTGTTGGGATTCATCTTAAGACCATGTTTTTTGGTGCACTCTAGGACCCTTCGCAAATCGGCTAGGTGTTCCTCGTGGCTTTTGGACTTGACCACAACGTCGTCGATGTAGATTTCCACCAGGAGGCCGATGAGTTTGTGAAAAATATAGTTCATGGCCCTCTGATATGTAGCACCAGCATTTTTCAAACCGAAAGTCATCACCACCCACTCGAATAGACCAAGATGGCCTGGACATCTGAAAGCCGTTTTGGGTATATCCTCTTCGGCCATAAGTATTTGATTGTATCCGGCGTTCCCATCCATGAAGCTAATAATTTTGTGCCCTGCGGCGGCGTCGATCAGTACATCGGCCGTGGGCATGGGGTAGCCATCCATTGGTGTGGCCTGATTAAGATTTCTGAAATCGACGCAAACGCGCAACTTCCCGTTTTTCTTATACACCGGTACGATATTAGAAATCCACTCGGCGTAACGACATTGCCGAATAAATTTCGCTTCAATTAACCGAGTTATTTCGGCTTTTATGTCCGGTAAAATTTTAGGATTGCATCGTCGTGCGGGTTGTTGGTACGGCCGATACCCTGGTTTTATGGGTAGCCGATGTTCAACAATAGATCGATCTAATCCGGGCATCTCGTGATACTCCCACGCAAAACAATCCTTGAATTCTCTTAATAAATTTGTCAATTTACACTTGTACTCCGGATCTAAATTTGCACTAATGAAAGTCGGCCTTGGTTTGGTCCCGTCACCTAAATCTACCATCTCTAATGAATCGGCCGACGTGAACCCGTGTCCCAGCTTCCCGTCTTCTCTGGCGAACTGATCCATTTATTGCGCTTCTTCGGAGCCGACTGCTCGGATCGGCTGTAGGCCAAAATCGATGACCTTAAGGAAATCGGTTTCCCACACCCTACCTGATATGCACCTGACAGTCTCGCAGCTCCACTGTTGTGCGTCGGCTGCTGCGATGCTGTACGCGGAGTCGGCTTTGACCACTTCGATGTTATCGCCGATCCATTGTACAAGGCATTGATGCATAGTTGATGGGATGCAGCAGTTTGCGTGTATCCAGTCTCGGCCAAGAAGCATATTATAGGACCCTTTGCCATTAATGACGAAAAATGTGGTAGGAAGGGTCTTACTGCCGATGGTGAGGTCGACGCAGAGGGCACCGCGAGCGTTTGACACCTTGCCTTCGAAGTCCTTGAGCATCATGTCCGTCCTGGTCAGGTCGTCGTCGCTTTTTCCCAGCTTTCGGAGTACGGCATATGGCATGATGTTGACGGCAGCTCCCCCGTCGACCATCAATTTAGTGAGGGGACGACCGTCAACATGCCCGTTAAGGAACAACGCCTTCATATGTTGTCGTTCGTCATCCTCGGGCTTTTCGAACGTGGCCATCATCGGTTCTAAAGCCAACCTTGCTGTTTGTTCCTCTATCGCCGACACCTTCTGTTGATCGGCGGGGGTCATGAACTCCATCGGCAATATGAAAACCATACCGATTTCAGCTGCCGATTCGTCGCCCGCCGACTCGTCGTTGCCTTTGTCGTTTCTTTTGGGGCGCCACACCCGAGGCCTTTCTTGCTTTTCGTCCATCATGCCCTCTTCTTCTTGCTGTTCCCATTGGCGGAGGCGTTGAATTCTCCGTTTTTGTGATTTGGTTAAGCCATCGGGGCACCATCTGGGGTTTATTGGCCTCCCTTCTTTCCCGGCGCGTTCCCATTCTGGTTCGCGTCCTAACGGGTTCTCGTCTGTTACCCGCGCATCGGCCATGTCTTCGAGCCGGCTGTGAACGCTGGCTTTGCTACTTGATTGATCGCGGTGATCAGTCCTGCCCTCCCGCCTATTATGGCCTCTTCCTTCTGACCGATCATATCGGTCGCTTCTGCCCCCCAGCCGATCACGCATGGAAGGGCGTTGTTCATCTGAAGTTCGCCGATTCCTGCTGATCGGTTCTGGCCTTCCGTCTCTAGAGCGAGACCTTGTGAACGGCCGATTGTTTCGATAGGGGCCGTTGCACTCTGGGCACGTATCAGCGGATGGAAGTCTGAGGTTATTCTCCCAACAGTGGATGAAGAATGGGCATCTCCAATGTTCCTCGTGCCGACGTATTGCTTCCTCTCGGGACCTTGATCGTTCATGTTGGCGTTGGTATTTTTGGAGCAGGAACTGGGAGGTAATGCGTGGTCCTTCTGGCTCACCGTCATCGGTCTCCATCCGTCGCTTCCCCTTGATGTCTTCAGACGTGACTTGATTCCTGGGATCGACAGCGCCACTCCTTTTTGCCGATTCAGATGTCAGCACTTTTGTTTGGAGGGGATTCTTACCCGTATCCACCATGTTGGTAGGAAATGGATGCTGATCAATCTTCATTGGTTTGGCCGGTTTTGCCGGCACTTCAAACTTGAGTCTGCCCTGTTCAATGGCCGACTGTATTTGTTGTCTGAAGATTTTGCACTCATTGGTATCATGCGACGTGGCATTGTGCCATTTGCAATATTTCATCTTCTTCAACTGTTCAGCAGAGGGAATCGTGTGGTAAGGTGAGAGTTTAATTTGTCCTTCCTGGAGTAGGAGGTCAAATATTTTGTCAGCTTTAGTGGTATCGAAACCGAACGCTTCCGGCTCCTTTTTGCCGAATGGGCATGATATTGGCTTCTTTCCCTTAATCCACTCTGCAAGTCCGATTTCGGCGTCTTCTTCATCCTCTACTTCTTCCAGGAATGCTACCTTCTTTTGGAAATTCCTTCTTGGGTCAAATGGACGCACTTCCTGTCCGGACAATCGGTGGACAATCTGGCTTAGGCTCTCGAACTCTTGTGAAGCATATTTCTCCTTGATGTGTGGCAGTAGGCCTTGGAAGGCTATATCGGCCAACTGTGCATCAGTTAGAGCCAAGGAGTAGCACTTGTTCCTGATTTCCCGAAACCTCTGTATGTATGAGGGTATCGGCTCATCACTTCGTTGCCGGATGCTAGTCAGATCAGACAGCTTCATTTCGTGGACTCCAGCATAGAAGTACTTGTGAAATTGCTTTTCTAGATCGGCCCATGTGATAATCGAATTTGGTGGTAGAGTGGTGAACCATTGGAAGGCCGATCCAGACAAAGATGACGAGAACAACCGTACCCGCAGGGCATCTTGCGTAGCTGCTTCGCCGCATTGGATGATGAATCTATTCACATGTTCTACGGTAGAAGTATCATCCATTCCGGAAAATTTAGTGAAATCCGGAACTTTGTACCGATGGGGAAACGGCAACAAGTCATATGTAGACGGGTATGGTGTCCTGTAGGTATAAGTTTGAACCTTCGGCTTCAAGCCGAATTGCTCTTGCATCACTTCCGCGATTTGCGCCGCCCAATCTGGTTGTTGCTGGGGAATAACTGGCGGCGGAATCGGCACATGTTGATAGATCGGAGGTTGAATGAAAGGGGATTGGTGAAACGGTGGCATCTGAGTATAAGCCGGCGGTGTAGTAAAGGACGGCTGCTTGTAGGCACCACTCGTTTCATCATATAGCATGAGCTCTGACGTCTTGTTGACCTCCGGAGCGATGGGCTGGTATGGTGGTATGATCGGCCGAGTGGCCGTTTGGGAAGGTATCTGGAACGGAGGATTTCCTTGGCCGACCGATTGATTCAAACCGGTCGAGTTTAAAGGTGCCCTCCAGGGTAAAGGAATGACTGGAGGGAGTGGTGCAGTGGACGGCTGGATGGAGCCGTATCCCAACGGAGTTGATGACGTAGAGGCACCAGATCCTTCAACAGAGGATTGGATCGGTTGTGAAGTCGGATAAGCCTGATTTGGTGGAATCGGCTGAAAATACGTGGGCCCCTTGTACCCCTGTGGTATGCCACCGGCGAAGGAGTTGACAACAGCATTATGCACCATGTTTGAAAGTACCGGGGACTGGGTGATGAAGGCGTGGTGAAGAGATTGCTGAATCATATCGGACATTTTGTCCGAATCCTCTGAGATCGTGATCTGGCGGGGAGTAGGAAAAGGAGACTTTTTAATAGTTTCCCCGCTCCTGGAACGACTGAAGGATTTCAAGCAAGTTTTCCGGACTTGCTCCAAATACTGATTCAGATCCTCTTTTTGGTCGTCCTTCAGATCTGCTTCCGTCACTTCGATGACGTTATCTTCGGTGACTTCAGCAGCTTTCGACATGACAGCGGTTGTTATGGTCCCACCGGGCGTGCCAAAAGTGTGTTGGCGCTAGAAATCGGTCCAGCGGCCGACACACGACCCGGGAGAATCTGCTTAGCTCCTGTTCGGGTGAATGCCCTGGTGCGGTTCGCGCGGCGTGCCAGCCAATCTGACCTGTTGATTGGCAAGGAAAAACACGTGTCAAATTCAGTAACTACGATCGGCTAAGTTTCCGATCGGGAGAGCTTATCGGCAGATCGACCGATTTACCGTAGTGGAAAAATCGGCTATTAGACAGCACGATCCCTGTAGCCTTGTAGATAGAAAAATATTGAAGTAATAGGTACAAGGTATGCAGTAACAACACTAGAAAAAGATCTAATCGGCAACGGATATATCTAGCAACAGAAGGTAATGAAAGCCGATACTACCGATTCCTAGCGGGATAACTGGTGATAAAAGCTAGAAAAACAGGTAAAAACCTATGAATCTAGTTGATATCGATAACTAGTGAATAAATCTAAACGAAACGACAGCGATACGCCGGAAGTTAAAGCTTAGATATTACTCGATAAGCGGAACTTACAGAATCTGCCGGAGATCAAAGTGATGCAGCCCTGCCAACCCGCACGAACTCGTGAGAAGAAAAAACAATGGCGAAATCGCCTGCTTGAAAGTAGTACGAAGAATAAAGTAACTTGTTGTATTGATTGATTGTTGTGTTTACAGATTTACAAAGGTAGCTATTTATAGCCCCGTACAAATAATATTCTTAACCGACTAGGACTCTATCTCTAATTCAAACAGAAAACAAATATCTACAGGCACAATCCGTGCTAGACTAATTACCCCACGCTTCGTGGGCTGAACTCCACCTCATCTTTCCACCTTTCCAAGCCCATACAGGCCCACCTTAGTACACTTTCCTGATCGGCCGATTTCTCATCAGCAAAGGATTGCCGATTGGGAATCGGACGTATTCACTCTGAAGTGAAGTAAAAACCACTTAGCCGATTCCGCACTGTAGCTCCTTTTGACCGATCTGTATTCCTTCGATTTCTTTCTTCTTTGACGCCGATTCTACCGATGACGAAATCTGGCGTCAACACACTTTGAAGTGAAGTAAAAGCCACTTGACCGATTCTGCACTGTAGCCCCTTTTGACCGATTCCCATCTGTATCCCTTCGATTTCTCTCTCTTTTGACGCCGATTCTACTGATGACGAAATTTTGCTTCAATTAACCGAGTTATTTCGGCTTTTATGTCCGGTAAAATTTTAGGATTGCATCGTCGTGCGGGTTGTTGGTACGGCCGATACCCTGGTTTTATGGGTAGCCGATGTTCAACAATAGATCGATCTAATCCGGGCATCTCGTGATACTCCCACGCAAAACAATCCTTGAATTCTCTTAATAAATTTGTCAATTTACACTTGTACTCTGGATCTAAATTTGCACTAATGAAAGTCGGCCTTGGTTTGGTCCCGTCACCTAAATCTACCATCTCTAAAGAATCGGCCGACGTGAATCCGTGTCCCAGCTTCCCGTCTTCTCTGGCGAACTGATCCATTTATTGCGCTTCTTCGGAGCCGACTGCTCGGATCGGCTGTAGGCCAAAATCGGTGACCTTCAGGAAATCGGTTTCCCACACCCTACCTGATATGCACCTGACAGTTTCGCAGCTCCATTGTTGTGCGTCGGCTGCTGCGATGCTGTATGCGGAGTCGGCTTTGACCACTTCGATGTTATCGCCGATCCATTGTACAAGGCATTGATGCATAGTTGATGGGATGCAGCAGTTTGCGTGTATCCAGTCTCGACCAAGAAGCATATTATAGGACCCTTTGCCATTAATGACGAAAAATGTGGTAGGAAGGGTCTTACTGCCGATGGTGAGGTCGACGCAGAGGGCACCGCGAGCGTTTGACACCTTGCCTTCGAAGTCCTTGAGCATCATGTCCGTCCTGGTCAGGTCGTCGTCGCTTTTTCCCAGCTTTCGGAGTACAGCATATGGCATGATGTTGACGGCAGCTCCCCCGTCGACCATCAATTTAGTGAGGGGGCGACCGTCAACATGCCCTTTAAGGAACAATGCCTTCATATGTTGTCGCTCGTCATCTTCGGGCTTTTCGAACGTGGCCATCATCGGTTCTAAAACCAACCTTGCTGTTGGTTCCTCTATCGCCGACACATCCTGTTGATCGGCGGGGGTCATGAACTCCATCGGCAATATGAAAACCATACCGATTTCAGCTGCCGATTCGTCACCCGCCGACTCGTCGTTGCCTTTGTCGTTTCTTTTGGGGCGCCACACCCGAGGCCTTTCTTGCTTTTTGTCCATCGTGCCCTCTTCTTCTCGCTGTTCCCATTGGCGGAGGCGTTGGATTCTCCGTTTTTGTGATTTGGTTAAGCCGTCGGGGCACCATCTGGGGTTTATTGGCCTCCCTTCTTTCCCGGCGCGTTCCCATTCTGGTTCGCGTCCTAACGGGTTCTCGTCTGTTACCCGCGCATCGGCCATGTCTTCGAGCCGGCTGTGAACGCTGGTTTTGCTACTTGATTGATCGCGGTGATCGGTCCTGCCCCCCTGCCTATTGTGGCTTCTTCCTTCTGACCGATCATATCGGTCGCTTCTGCCCCCCAGCTGATCACGCATGGAAGGGCGTTGATCATCTGAATTTCGCCGATTCCTGCTGATCGGTTCTGGCCTTCCGTCTCTAGAGCGAGACCTTGTGAACGGTCGATTGTTTCGATAGGGGCCGTTGCACTCTGGGCAAGTATCGGCTGATGGAAGTCTGAGGTTATTTTCCCAACAGTGGATGAAGAATGGGCATCTCCAATGCTCCTCGTGCCGACGTATTGCTTCCTCTCGGGACCTCGATCGTTCGTGTTGGCGCTGGTATTTTTGGAGCAGGAACTGGGAAGTGATGCGTGGTCCTTCTGGCTCACCGTCGTCGGTCTCCATCCGTCGCTTCCCCTTGATGTCTTCAGACGTGACTTGATTCCTGGGATCGACAGCGCCACTCTTTTTTGCCGATTCGGATGTCAGCACTTTTGTTTGGAGGGGATTCTTACCCGAATCCACCACGTTGGTAGGAAACGGATGCTGATCAATCTTCATTGGTTTGGCCGGTTTTGCCGGCACTTCGAATTTGAGTCTGCCCTGTTCAATGGCCGACTGTATTTGTTGTCTGAAGATTTTGCACTCATTGGTATCATGCGACGTGGCATTATGCCATTTGCAATACTTCATCTTCTTCAACTGTTCGGCAGAGGGAATCGTGTGGTAAGGCGAGAGTTTAATCTGTCCTTCCTGGAGTAGAAGGTCAAATATTTTGTCAGCTTTAGTAGTATCGAAACCGAATGCTTCCGGCTCCTTTTTGCCGAATGGGCATGATATCAGCTTCTTTCCCTTAATCCACTCTGCAAGTCCGATTTCGGCGTCTTCTTCATCCTCTACTTCTTCCAGGAATGCTACTTTCTTCTGGAAATTCCTCCTCGGGTCAAATGGACGCACTTCCTGCCCGGACAATCGGTGGACAATCTGGCTCAGGCTCTCGAACTCTTGTGAAGCGTATTTTTCCTTAATATGTGGCAGTAGGCCTTGGAAAGCTATATCGGCCAACTGCGCATCAGTTAGAGCCAAGGAGTAGCACTTGTTCCTGATTTCCCGAAACCTCTGTATGTACGAGGGTATCGGCTCATCACTTCGTTGCCGGATGCTAGTCAGATCAGACAGCTTCATTTCGTGGACTCCAGCATAGAAGTACTTGTGAAATTGCCTCTCTAGATCGGCCCACGTGATAATCGAGTTTGGTGGTAAAGTGGTGAACCATTGGAAAGCCGATCCAGACAAAGATGACGAGAACAACCGTACCCGCAGAGCGTCTTGCGTAGCTGCTTCTCCGCACTGGATGATGAATCTGTTCACATGTTCCACGGTAGAAGTATCATCCATTCCGGAAAATTTAGTGAAATCCGGAACTTTGTACCGATGGGGAAACGGCAACAAGTCGTATGTGGATGGGTATGGTGTCCTGTAGGTATAAGTTTGCACCTTCGGCTTCAAGCCGAATTGTTCTTGCATGACTTCCGCGATTTGCGCCGCCCAATCTGGTTGTTGCTGGGGAATAGCCGGCGGCGGAATCGGCACATGTTGATAAATCGGAGGTTGAATAAAAGGGGATTGGTGAAAAGGTGGTATCTGAGTATAAGCCGGCGGTGTAGTAAAGGACGGCTGCTTGTAGGCACCACTCGTTTCATCATATATCATGAGCTCTGACGTTTTGTTGACCTCCGGAGCGGTAGGTTGGTATGGTGGTATGATCGGCCGAGTGGCCGTTTGGGAAGGTGTCTGGAACGGAAGGTTACCTTGACTAACCGATTGATTCAAACCGGTCGTGTTTAAGGGTGCCCCCCAGGGTAAAGGAATGACTGGAGGAAGTGGTGCAGTGGACGGCTGGATGGAGCCGTATCCCAAAGGAGTTGATGACGTAGAGGCACCAGATCCTCCGACAGAGGATTGGATCGGTTGTGAAGTCGGATAAGCCTGATTTGGTGGAATCGGCTGAAAATAAGTAGGCCCCCTGTACCCCTGCGGTATACCTCCGGCGAAGGAGTTGACAACAGCATTGTGTACCATGTTTGAAAGTACCGGGGACTGGTTGATGAAGGCATGATGAAGAGATTGCTGAATCATATCGGACATTTTGTCCGAATCTTCTGAGATCGTGATCTGGCGGGGAGTAGGAAAAGGAGACTTTTTAATAGTTTCCCCGCTCCTGGAACGACTGAAGGATTTCAAGCAAGTTTTCCGGACTTGCTCCAAGTACTGATTCAGATCCTCTTTTTGGTCGTCCTTTAGATCTGCTTCCGTCACTTCGATGACGTTATCTTCGGAGACTTCAGCAGCTTTCGACATGACAGCAGTGTGTAATGGTCCCACCGGGCGTGCCAAAAGTGTGTTGGCGCTAGAAATCGGTCGACCGGATCCAAGCAGCCGACACACGACCCGGGAGAATCTGCTTAGCTCCTGTTCGGGTGAATGCCCTGGTGCGGTTCGCGCGGCGTGCCAGCCAATCTGACCTGTTGATTGGCAAGGAAAAACACGTGTCAAATTCAGTAACTACGATCGGCTAAGTTTCCGATCGGGAAAGCTTATCGGCAGATCGGCCGATTTACTGTAGTAGAGAAATCGGCTACAAGACAGCACGATCCCTGTAGCCTTGTGGATAGAAAAATATTAAAGTAATCGGTACAAGATATGTAGTAACAGCACTAGGAAAAGATCTAATCGGCAATAGATGGATCTGTCAACAGAAAGTGGTGAAAGCCGATACTACCGATTCCTAGTAGGATAACTGGTGATAAAAACTAGGAAAACAGGCAAAAACCTATGAATCTAGTCGATATCGATAACTGATGAATAAATCCAAACGAAACAACAGCGATGCGCCAGAAGTTAAAGCTTAGATATTACTCGATAAACGGAACTTACAGAATCGGCCGGAGATCAAGATGATGCAGCCCTGCCAACCCGTACGAACTCGTGAGAAGAAAAAGTGATGGCGAAGTCGCCTGCTCGAAAGTAAGTACGAAGAATAAAGTAGCTTGTTGTATTGATTGATTGTTTTTTTACAGATTTACAAAGGTAGCTATTTATAGCCCCGTACAAATAATCTTCTTAACCGACTAGGACTCTATCTCTAATTCAAACAGAAAACAAATATCTACAAGCACAATCCGTGCTAAACTAATTACCCCACGTTTCGTGGGCTGAACTCCACCTCATCTTTCCACCTTCCCAAGCCCATACAGGCCCACTTTAGTCTACCTTCCTGATCGGCCGATTTCTCATCAGCAAAGGATTGCCGATTAGGAATCTGACATATTCACTTTGAAGTGAAGTAAAAGCCACTTGACCGATTCCGCACTGTAGCCCCTTTTGACCGATTCCCATCTGTATCCCTTCGATTTCTCTCTCTTTTGACGCCGATTCTACTGATGACGAAATCCGGCGTCAACAGCGGGCCTTTAATTTGTCTGGCTGCTGATGCACCTTTAGTGATGGTGTTCCTAAAGGCCATTGAAATTTGCTGGCCTTTAATTTGTGTGCCACTGTATGCAGGATTCTCTTTTGCAACTTACAGGTCCTAGCGGAGCTATCGTGCTGTGGGATGAGCCTATTTTTGAGATTGACCTGAAAGTGAAGGACAAAGGGAGTTCATTGTATGAAGATGACAAGATTTTATGCTTGGATTTCTTTGGATACAACAACATCTCTTACAGAGGCAGTCTCAGTTACACCAGAACAGAGGTGCTTTCAAGCAAGCATAGCACAGTGGAGGTCAGGTACGCTCATGTCAAGCGCTCCGTGGAGGCGACCATCACTGCCCGCATCAGCAAGGGATCAGGCAACTTTAGTGCAGGCCTCACTGCCTGCAACACGAGCATTGGTGAGGATGTAATGCTGCTGGACACCAGAGGCAAGGAGGTGGTCGTCAACGAGGATGGGCAGGTCACACTGCAGCGCCGAGTAGTCGTCGTGGAGGAGAGGGCTGAACTGATCCTTGGCATCAAGGCTGAACAGCTAGGTGACGCTGGTGAGAGCAGCACTAAGCTTGAGAAGAAGTTTGGTTTTGTAGCTAAGTCAGCCCGGAGAGATGAAGGCTATTTTCACATTGGATCCTCGAGCCTGCACATGGTGGTTGCATGGTCTGTTCTTCTTTAGATTACTTCAGAACTGTGTGTCATCGTACCACGACATGGCTCGCCCTGACTTGGTGATGTTATTACCTGGCAGACTGGTGGTGCTTCCTTCAGGTGGTTTAAGTTATCATGTACTTGTTTTGTAGTCAGGACTTGTTGTGGTTATGCTGCCATGCAGCTTTAATTTATGTAAACCTCTAGCCCTGTTTATATCTATTTCTTTGTCGAGTCAGTGTCCATTTTGATTTATATGTTACATAAACAACTACTACCTCCATCCATAAATATATGAAGTTTAGTACAAACAAATTAGTTCAAAAATGGACTAATTGGCTTGTCCTGAGCATCATATATTTGAGGACGGAGGGTATAATTCATCCAACTGATGAGTGTGTGCGATGAACATTTCTGCCACCTGCTGGTTACTCTCTATTACATTTCGTGAGAAAATAAGATATTTACCACCTGCTCTGTTGGGCTTCGTCAAGCTGCCATGTTCAACATGAGTCCCTCGGTACACTGGTTTCGTGGCCATCTTGATTATTTACCCTCTTCACCACTTTTGTTTCATTCATTTACATTTTCTGTTCCTAACTTGGGCTTCGTCCATTTATTTCGTGGCCATCTTGATTATCCACTTTCATTTCATTCATTTACATTTTCTGTTCATATTCACTGGCACAGGAATTGATCGGACTGCCCTCTTAGCCAAGAAATAAAAAGTTCCTTCGGTTCATCCAAAGCAACCGCTATAACCTGGCACCATGAATCTTTCTCTTTGAAAAAAAGTTTCTTGTATGCCACTAAATATTATACCATTCCCTTATGTGATATATAAAGTTTTGAGTTTACTTAGGGGGTGTTTGGGAGATAGGACCTAAACTTTAGTCCTGTCACATCGGACGTTCGGATGCTAATTAGGATGACTAAATATGAGCTAATTACAAAACTAATAGCAGAATTTCTAAGCTAAATCGCGAGACGAATCTATTAAACCTAATTAATTCATCATTAGCGAATGGTTACTGTAGCACCACATTGTCAAATCATGGACTAATGGGTCTAATAGATTCGTCTCGCGATTTAGCCTAGGGGTTGTGCAATTAGTTTTGCAATTAACCAATATTTAATACTCCTAATTAGTGTCCAAACATCCGATGTGATAGGGGCTAAATTTTAGCCCCTGTGTGCCAAACACCCTCTTACATCATTACACCGCTATAACCTGGCACCATGAATAATCAAGTTTCTTGTATGCCACTAAATATTATACTATTCCCTTATGTGATATATAAAGTTTTGAGTTTACTTAGGGGGTGTTTGGGAGATAGGATCTAAACTTTAGTCATGTCACATCGGACGTTCGGATGCTAAATAGGACGAATGAGCTAATTACAAAATTAATAGCAGAATTTCTAGGCTAAATCGCGAGACGAATCTATTAAACCTAATTAATTCATCATTAGTGTTGGGGGAAATATTAACGACCTCTCGAAGCCCATGAAGGCCCCGGCCCACCTGAGGTAATGAAAACTGCCGTCGGCCCAATACGGGAGGGAGGAGCCACGCTCCGCCTCGCCCGACCCGGTGCCTCGGGGTCGGACGTTCCCGACCCCTTAAAGACCAAACTCCGCCTCGCCCGACCCCGGGGACTCCCGACCCCCCGCCGCGAAACTCCGCCTCGCCCGACCCCGGGCCCAGGATCCCATCGCCGGAGGGCGAAGAGCTCGACGGGGGATGGGGAGAAAGGGTGCGGCGCCGGGCGGAGGAAGACGGGCGCAAGAAAACCAAGGGCGCGCGAGGAGGCGAAAGGGCTTGGAAGCAGATGGCGGGCGGAACAGGCGCAGGGGAGATCGGGAGGGGGGAAAGGAGTTCTCTTTCTCTCTCCCACTTTCATGTGGGACCCACAGAGGCCTTCACGGCAAGTGACGGTAGAATCCAACGGAATGGCAAGTACGGGATGGAGTTAAATTTTCAGTGGCACTGAGGGGATGGAGTTAATTTTGATGGCACGTAAGGAATGAGTTAAATTTTTAATGGCAGATAGGGAATTTGCTTAGGCCCCGTTTGGGTCCAAGGAATTGGAATCTATTTATCTATTCAATGGAGTAGGCTAATTTATGTTGGAATGTGGCATTCCACAACTTTCCAAAGTTTAGATATAAGCCTATCTTAAATTCATGGGGTGGGAGATGGAAATTGATTCTATAGATTATGGTTATTAGATGGAATTCAATTCTTATAGCACGCTCTTAGACTCGCTTCTCTACAGTAGAAGTGCAGCATACAAGTATCTCTCCCATATCACCAACTATAATATACAACTATATTCCACATACAATTATATTAGCTTAATTAATTTGTGTCTAAATTATGATTATTAGGATGGAATTCAATTCCAATGATCCAAACGGGGCCTTAGGGTTTTTCATGTCCCTTCGTTCAAAAATAAATATACTTCCTCCATAGCAAAATATTTATCGCTGTTAATTTTTTCTGATACATCTGACCATTCATTTTATTTAAAAATTTATTGTAAACGTACGAAAAGAATATTTATGATGGTAAAGTAAGCCACAAACAAAAACAAAATAAATGATGCTTAAATAATTTTTTAATAATATGAATGGTTAAGACTAAGTGTCATTGACAGCTATTTTGATACGGATATTATCATTCAAAATTTGTCAAAAAAAATAAGTTATTACACTTAATTTAGTACGTGCTTATATGCACAGGTATGCATCAGTCAATTAGCACCAGAATAAATAAGGTCATTTTAACTCCTTGTTTTTTTTAATCCATCCTACAATTTCTTGGGTGATTTGTTTTTTTGACAGAGGGAGCATGCATGTTTGTCTAATTTGATCATATCACATCACAAGACGAATTAATATCATTGTCAAATTCCTTATGAACTATCCAAATCCAACTATTTAGGCATGTTGTCTTTTCTTTTTCCTTAGCGTAAATTTACGGCATGCAAAGTAATTGAGACTAGCAAATGTATTTTGACCGGTTATCTTTAAGCTAATTAAGTAGGCCCTCCTAGTGGTCCAAAGCGAAGGATTGCACTTTTTTTAGGATTTTTTTGAAGTGTTAGAATTGCGGTTTTTATTAGGTGAATGGAGTATGTGAAAGTTTTCACCCTTTGCATTTCAGCGGTACGTAAGAAAATTGGACAAAAACGTCCTTCTTCATTGGATTTTGAGTAAGTAACCGAGATAGCACGGAAGAGAATGGAAATTTAAGTACTGGCACGTAATGACGTAAGTAAACTCAAAACTTTATATATCACATAAGGGAATGGTATAATGTTTAGTGGCATACAAGATACTTTTTTCAAAGAGAAAGATTCATGGTGCCAGGTTCCAGCGGTTGCTTTGGATGAACTGAAGGAACTTTTTATTTCCTGGCCACGAGGGCAGTCTGATCAATTCCTGTGCCAGTGAATATGAACAGAAAATGTAAATGAATGAAACGAAAGTGGTGGAGAGGGTAAATAATCAAGATGGCCACGAAACCAGTGTACGAGGGGCTCATGTTGAACATGGCAGCTTGACGAAGCCCAACAGAGCAGGTGGTAAATATCTTATTATTTTCTCACGAAATGTAAATAGAGAGTAATTAGGTGGCAGAAATGTTCATCGCACACACTCATCAGTTGGATGAATTATACCCTCCGTCCTCAAATATATGATGCTTAGGACAAGCAAATTAGACCATTTTTGAACTAATTTGTTTGTCCTAAACTTCATATATTTATGGATGGAGGTAGTAGTTGTTTATGTAACATATAAATCAAAATGCATACTGACTCGACAAAGAAATAGATATAATCAGGGCTAGAGGCTTACATAAATTAAATCTGCATGGCAGCATAACCAGAACAAGTACCAGACATCAGTTCACAAGCATCTTACATACATATGTTATAACACTAGGTACACTGACTACAAAACAACTACATAATAACTTAAACCACCCGAAGGAAGCAACATTAGTTTGCCAGGTAATAGCATCACCAAGTCAGTGGCCGAGTCATGTCGTGGTACGATGACACACAGTTCTGAAGTAATCTAAGGAAGAAGAGACCATGCAACCACCATGTGCAGGCTCGAGGATCCAATGTGAAAATAGCCTTGATTTCTCAGGGCTGACTTAGGTACAAAACCAAACTTCTTCTCAAGCTTAGTGCTGCTCTCGCCAGCGTCACCTAGCTGTTCAGCCTTGATGCCAAGGATCAGTTCAGCCCTCTCCTCCACGACGACTACTCGGCGCTGCAGTGTGACCTCCCCATCCTCGTTGACGACCACCTCCTTGCCCCTGGTGTCCAGCAGCACTACATCCTCACCAATGCCCGTGTTGCAGGCAGTGAGGCGTGCACTAAAGTTGCCTGATCCCTTGCTGATGCGGGCAGTGATGGTCGCCTCCACGGAGCGCTTGACATGAGCGTACCTGACCTCCACTGTGCTATGCTTGCTTGAAAGCACCTCTGTTCTGGTGTAACTGAGACTGCCTCTGTAAGAGATGTTGTTGTATCCAAAGAAATCCAAGCATAAAATCTTGTCATCTTCAGACAATGAACTCCCTGTGTCCTTCACTTTCAGGTCAATCTCAAAAATAGGCTCATCCCACAGCAGGATAGCTCGGCTAGGACCTGTAAGTTCCAAAAGAGAATCCTGCATACAGTGACACAAATTCAAGGCCAGCAAATTTCAATTGCCTTTAGGAACACCATCACTAAAGGTGCATCAGCAGCCAGACAAATTAAAAGCCCGCAGATTTCAATTGCCTTTGGAAACACCATCACTAAAGGTGAATCAGCAGCCAGCAATTTATTTCACTAGTGATGCACATACAAAACCACTTAATAGCATCCTCTAAAATGCAGATTTAAGGATCAGGAATGTGCCCACCTACTGAAATCTTGCATGTCAGGGCCAGCCAACCAAGAACTGAAGTGGATACCAACTATAAAAACTACATTTGATATACTTTTAAAAATATAACCAAGTTTTACTATTTACGTTTTAAGAGCCAGCAGCAACATGCATAAAGTATCTCTGATGGAAAGGTTCAGATCCTAATTCACAGTATCAACCTGTATAAATATTTCTTCCGAATGCTAGCTTGGAGCTAAGCGCCATAAAAATCAGCTGATATTACCAGTACTACCAAGCAGATTACACCATATACATGCATTGAGATGCTTATAGTAGATTAAATGGGCAATGGAATAGGACAGAAGTTGAAACACAGATGTTTGAACATGCCTGAGAGGTGAGGGTCTGGCAATTATCTCTGCCTCGCCTGAAGAGGTAGTTGCGCTTCCAGTCTAGGGAATCGCGCACAGCGACAATGCCATAGACATCTAGTGGCCATTGGAGGTCGCTGGTGATCTGAGTCACCTTGACGAAGAAGACCTCCATGGTATCACCAGGTCCAGCAGTTAATGGCAGTATCGGTATGTCCGTGTAGCACATGGGAGGGTACTGGGCTGAAAAAGGAACGGGGTTATTTGTTAGTCCAGTCATCTATACCTAGACATCATAATTGATTGATGATGAAGCAAACAAATGCTGTGCATAAGGAAAAACTGTTACTCGTATAGCTGCATATGATAAAATGGCTTGGAAAGGGGATTTTTTTACTATAAACATTTGACAAACAATGTAATTAGGAGCAAATATATGGGGAAATCATATAGATCTCAAGCCAATATGGGATTGAAACGGGGTTCATATTAACATTTAATATTATCTTTTATTCTTTCTAAAATAGAATCAGTAGGTTTTGTAAACAACAGGATCTAAAACGGATGACCCACATCATGACGTTTTTTCTAACCTCCTACCATTGATCTCAAGCACCAGTCCCCAGCAAGTTCACGCGTCTAATCATGCCTCCTTGATATAAGAAAAGAAACAAATGCTACGGATTTGAAATTACGGTTTTTGAGTGGATCCTAATCCGTTGGCCACGACTGAAGAAAGCTCCAACAAGATGATCAAGACGAGGAAAAGCTGATCAAGACGAGGAGAAGCAAGAGAGATGTGCAGACGAATACGTACTCTCGGCCTCGAAGGGGATGGCGCCGTTTCTGCCGAACATCGAGAGCCAACTCTTGCGGTGCAACTCAAAGCAACCCTCCGGCCCCAGCTCCTCCTCCTCCTCCTCCTCATCCGTCTCCATAGCGCTGTGGTGGTCGCCGTTGTTGGCCTCGCGCGGCCTTTTAGCATCGCCGCCCTGAAGCACTTGACCCGCGGCCTTCTCCAGATCCAGATCAGACCTCTTGTGGCCGTGGCCGTGGCCGTTCTCACCCAGCTTCGCCTCCAGATCCAGATCAGACCTCTTGTGGCCGTGGCCGTTCTCACCCAGCTTCGCCTCCAGATCCATCGCCTCCATATTCCGCCGCCGGGAAGGTTAGGGTTTTTGCCCCGCCGCCGAAGAGAAGGCTAGCGAGATGCCTCTAGATCTCGGATTGGTGTTGGGACGGCCGGGGTGGGCTTGTTGACTGATGAGGTGAGAGAGGTCCGCGGGCTGCTGGGATCAGTAAAGGGCCTGTACATTTCTCCCGGCCCGTGTTGGATGACATGGGGATGGCCCAAAGCTGGAGCTTGATGATTAGGGCCCTGTTTGAGTTATCTGGCATAAGGGGTTGATGGGCTTACGGGGTGTTTGATTCCCTGTCACATCTTGGCATACCTAAGCTTAGGCAAGTTTGATCAATTGGTAGGTGTTTGGTTGGCCACTAACTTTAGACAATATTCTTTTTGAGCTCCACATGTCATAGAGTTAAAAAATATAGCAAAATTCTCTTTGCTATGGTAAAATGTGGCTTCAAATTTCTTTATTTTGTAGTTTGCCACACTTGACAAAGGATAGATGTAGCAAATGGTGGCTAGCAACCAAACATCATCGCTTGTGGCCGGGTAGGCTCCAGTGCATAGAGCGAGTAGCGATTTCTGTGAAAAGAGTGCGGTCTCAGCTCAGGCAACAACATTAGCGTGTTTGGTTGGCACTTGACAAAGGTTAGGTGTAGGCACAATTAAGATTAGACAAACTGAGCTCAACGCTGGAATCAAATTTGTCAGTAAAAAATTATAACATGTGGGGTATAGAGCTAGGATAGTGCACAGTGAATCAAAGTGGCATCATAGATGAGCTCTTTTACGATGCACAATATTAGGCTATACTAGTGTTCGAAAGGGATTAGTATAAAAACATCCGATGGTTAAGATTAATTGTATAGTACTAAAATTTCACGTGCGATATGGGTAGCATACATAGGTAGTATACGGGGTATCATGATAAGATAACACAAATGGTATCACTATAATGTTTTTTGACACTAGCGCTAGCATAAAGTCTAAAATGTCATTCTATTCGAAATATCACTTTTCCAATGTAACCATTACTAAATTATCCACATATAATAATAGACGTATCTATACCACTACGTATTGTGCACATGCATCATCAAATCGTAAGTCCCTAGTTATAAAAAAACTGGTACCTACATATAGGATTTGTCTATGCAGCATAGGGGTCTCTTGGAAACGGCACAAGCGAATTTTTTTGAAGGAACAGGAGGACGAAACCCCTACTGAAGTGCATTGAAATAAAATCAAGTTACAGAAGGAAAATGGAGATCGGTGTTGTCGGGGGGAAATATTAACGGCCTCCCTCTTAAAGCAACAGTCATGAAGGCCCAGACCCATCTAAGGTAGCGAAATTGCCGTCGGCCCAACAAGGAAAGACCCGACCGACTGAAAACCCGGGGTCGGATGCTCCCGACCTCTTGTATACTGCACTCCGCCTCGCCCGACCCCAAGTTCCGGGGTCGGGCATCCCCGACCCCCGGAAGACCAAGCTCCGCCTCGCCCGACCGCAGATCTGGGGTCGGGCTGATCCGGGCCCGCCCGACATGTATCCGCCTCGGGCGCAGATCTCGTGGGTCCCCCTGTCAATCTCGCCATAAATGCGCCGCAGGTATGTCAGGAAGAGGGCTGATCGCGCTCCTCACGCAACCACTGCAAGTACCCATGCACGGTCGCACTGTACAAGCTACAGTACCTGCGGCCTCCTTCCATTCGCCGCAAGGCACTCATGGCCTGCACCGCTCGGAGCAGAGGAAAGACTCGCCCGTCCTCGGGCCCCGCGCGCCCGGCAGCGGGGATGTGACGCTCGCTCTCCGCGAGCCATCGGCAGGACGGCGGATGCCGCCGTCCCTCCCGACGGACACCGGAGTCACGACGAAATGCCCTCATCATGACCCGGCGGCTACAGCCACCGAGGAGGCCATCTGCGGGGCGCGACGACAGTTGGTGCGCGGCCACCCTCCTCCTCCAGCATACGCGCCTGCAGAGGGATAGCGGCGAGCGGCCAGGCGCGCGCCGGCGGGCCTCCCCCAGAGGGGCGGCTCCGCCTGGAACATAGAACAGCTAAGACGTTTCTACCCCTAGCTTTCGTTTCCAAGTTCTGTACATGACACTTCTGTAAATTAAAAATTTTACGGAAAAAAGAATTTTGAGTTGGATCCATTCAAGTTTCGCTTCGAACTCAGGGATATCCGACCCTAGCTCTGCCTCAGGGTCGCACATCCCTCGGGGGCTATCAGGGGCTCCGGCCCAAGCCACTTGACATCCTCTCAAAACGCTCTCTCTTTCCGGGCCGACCCTCTTTCTGAACTTTCGGGCATGAAAAGGAGAGAGTGCACGACCGGTGTTCAGGCAAGACTGATCGGACTGCGAAAAAACCTACGCCCCAGCGGCCGACTTTTTTATTTTTTAGCCCTTTTTTGGAAAGATTCTCACAAATAGGCCCCTGACGGAACCAATTCCAAAAATGGACCCTTAGCTTGGCGCCATCCACGCTGGCGCCAAGCTACAACGTCTCGGCGCCAGCCATCCTGACGCCAAGGTCTTTGCACAGCTGCTGACGCGGATGCCGACGTGGCGGGGGCTTGGCGCCATGGATCTTGGCGCCAAGCTTGGCGCCATAGATCTTGGCGCCGAGCTATCTACGCCGTACCCCCTCGCGTTTCGAACTAAATAAGTATAATTATTCCGAGAAGTGTGGAACAAACTAAGCTGTGGTTCAACTGGTTAGGAGGTGGAGGTGGGTTCCTTAGCTGGTAGACCTGAGTTCAAACCCCAGTGTTGAACCTTTTTTTTCTACATTTTATTTTTTTCTCTGTTGTACAGGTAAACAAGCGGTGCAACTTTATTTTACGAAATCTCGTATCCTACGATAATAGAGTTTGTACATGTCGGGTTACCCTGCCTTCCAAATCAAAAAAATAAAATGTAGAAAAAAAAGGTTCAACACTGGAGTTTGAACTCGGGTCCCCAGGCTAAGGAACCCACCTCCACCCCCTAACCAGTTGAACCACAGCTTAGTTTGTTACACACTTCTCGGAATAATTATACTTATTTAGTTCGAAACGTGAGGGGTACGGCGTAGATAGCTCGGCGCCAAGATCCATGGCGCATGGCGCCAAGGCTTGGCGCCATCATGGCTGGCGCCAAGCCCCCGCCACGTCGGCATCCGCGTCAGCAGCTGTGCAAAGACCTTGGCGCCAGGATGGCTGGCGCCGAGACGTTGTAGCTTGGCGCCAGCGTGGATGGCGCCAAGCTAAGGGTCCATTTTTGGAATTAGTTCCGCCAGGGGCCTATTTGTGAGAATCTTTCGAAAAAAGGGTTAAAAAACAAAAAAGTCGCCCCCAGCGGCGGCTACGGTGTCTTCGCTCATCAATGTTTACTGACACACCCGACAAAGCGCTCTAAACTTTACAAGTCCAAAAAATAAGAAAGGGGATTGAAAACTTTTTCACGACAATTTATAGAAAAGGCCTCTATGACCTAAACTTTAGTCCTGTCACATCGGACGTTCGGATGCTAATTAGGATGACTAAATATGAGCTAATTACAAAACTAATAGCAGAATTTCTAAGCTAAATCGCGAGACGAATCTATTAAACCTAATTAATTCATCATTAGCGAATGGTTACTGTAGCACCACATTGTCAAATCATGGACTAATGGGTCTAATAGATTCGTCTCGCGATTTAGCCTAGGGGTTGTGCAATTAGTTTTGTAATTAACCAATATTTAATACTTCTAATTAGTGTCCAAACATCCGATGTGATAGGGGCTAAATTTTAGCCCCTGTGTGCCAAACACCCTCTTACATCATTACACCGCTATAACCTGGCACCATGAATAATCAAGTTTCTTGTATGCCACTAAATATTATACTATTCCCTTATGTGATATATAAAGTTTTGAGTTTACTTAGGGGGTGTTTGGGAGATAGGATCTAAACTTTAGTCATGTCACATCGGACGTTCGGATGCTAAATAGGACGAATGAGCTAATTACAAAATTAATAGCAGAATTTCTAGGCTAAATCGCGAGACGAATCTATTAAACCTAATTAATTCATCATTAGTGTTGGGGGAAATATTAACGACCTCTCGAAGCCCATGAAGGCCCCGGCCCACCTGAGGTAATGAAAACTGCCGTCGGCCCAATACGGGAGGGAGGAGCCACGCTCCGCCTCGCCCGACCCGGTGCCTCGGGGTCGGACGTTCCCGACCCCTTAAAGACCAAACTCCGCCTCGCCCGACCCCGGGGACTCCCGACCCCCCGCCGCGAAACTCCGCCTCGCCCGACCCCGGGCCCAGGATCCCATCGCCGGAGGGCGAAGAGCTCGACGGGGGATGGGGAGAAAGGGTGCGGCGCCGGGCGGAGGAAGACGGGCGCAAGAAAACCAAGGGCGCGCGAGGAGGCGAAAGGGCTTGGAAGCAGATGGCGGGCGGAACTGGCGAGGCGAAATCCTCGTTTTATAGGGAAGGCGCGTGGGAAGCAGAACGGACGCCTCCAGCGCAATAAATGCAGCGCCAGGTACGCCCCGTCACGCCCGCCCCTTCGTCGGAAACCGTGCACACGACCTGCAGCAGAAACATCCCCTCCTCCCTCGATTCGCGGGTCGGCGCCCTCCACCACTTCATCTCCCGGAAGGCACGCGCACGACGTCTCCCACGTCCGGCCCAAGGCGCGGCCTCCCTCCACGTTCGGCCCAAGGCCCACCAAAAGGTAAGAAAGGGATACAGGTCTGAAGAAATCCTCCCGCGCCGAGCCGCTCACAGGATGCTTCGCCCGATCAACCCATTCGGTCAAGCCGCGCAAACGACACCTCCTGTCCCGGATCGACTGTGAGGATCCCCTGCGGACGATGACAGCAGCCTCTGGAGGAGCGTCCCCGCTCCACCACAGGCTCAGGGGCTACTGTTGGGGGGAAATATTAATGACCTCTCGAGGCTCAACCATGAAGGCCCCGGCCCACCTGAGGTAATGAAAACTGCCGTCGGCCTCGCCCGACCTCCCGACCCCCCGCCGTAAGGAGCATTGCATTCAGGAAACCTAACGATTCCATATACACCTTCCCGATGCCTGATTGCATGTGTCAGCAAGATGGGTTGATATAGGTTTAGCATACATACGGATAGTATACCACACAAATTGGTGCAGGCAGGCATTTTGTACACTTTGTAACCTCTAGGGTAGTCACCATATAGCAAGATTGACTGGAAATTCGTTGAGTTTTGTTAGTACCAGGGAGGTAGATGAGCTGGGGAGTTAGTTTGGCTGTGGATGTTGAAATATTCCGTTGAATGTATATGTAAAGAGGACTACTAACTACAAAGAAAAGAGAGCTTCCTTCCTTAGCACAGTATTACTACTACTAGAGCCATTTTCCCGGTCTAGTTTGTAATGTAATTTTTTCCTGCCGGGATTGTATTTTTATCATCATGTTTCCTCAATTAGGTGCACACAATTTGTTATAAAGAAACTTGCGATAGGTAATCAGATGCAAGGTCAGCCATGAAACGGCGAACTGCTAGAACATTGTATATTGCATGATCATTTGTACATACACACCAGGCAGCGTACATTTTGAAAAAAAACGCAACAGGAGTCGGTTTACATCAAACTGCATTCTGCAATACCCCCCGGCGCTGCAGCTGCGTCGTCGCGAACCCCCGGCGCCGCGGCATTCGCACCGCCGCCCAGCGTCAGGTACCCCAATGGACGGCTTCGTCGGGAAGCAGTAGGAGAAGGCCCCGCCGTACGCGCCCGCCGCCTGCCCCACCAGCGACACCGGCAGGCGGCCGAGGCCGAGGAGCCCATCGATGCCGGTGAACAGACCGCTCTGCGCGTGGCCGCACCCGAAGAGGAATCCGAGCACCGCGCCACCGCGAAGAGGGATATCCGACCCTAGCTCTGCTTCAGGGCCGCACATCCCTCGGGGGCCATCAGGGGCTCCGGCCTAAAGCCACTTGACACCCTCTCAAAACGCTCTCTTTCCGAGGCCCCCCCCCTTCTGAACTTTTGGGCATAAAAAGGAGAGAGTGCACGAACGGTGTTCAGGCAAGATTGATCGGACTGCGAAAAAACCTACGCCCCAGCGGCTACGGTGCCCTCGCTCATCAAAGCTTACTGACATGCCCGACAACGCACTCTAAACTTTCCAAGTCCAAAAAAACAAGAAAGGGAATCGAAAACTTTTTTATGACAATCCATAGAAAAAGCCCCTGTGGCCATCACAAAATAAGTCTGAAACTAACGTATTTACATCTTGGGCGCCAGCCCGATACAGTTAACTCGTTCGGGGATCTTCGGGAGGGACGGCTTCATCCTCCAGGAGCTTCGCCAAGGCCTCCGCCGGGTTGAGCACCGACGCGTCGATCTCGTCCAGCTCCGCCTCGGAGTAGCCGGCGGCGTACCTCCCGCTCATCCCGGCGAAGTTGATGCCGGAGTAGTGGGAGCCGAAGACCCTGAAGGCTCGCCTCACGTTACGGGTTCGATAGCTGCCTCAGGACATCCCCCGAGCAAGGGGTGAGAAGGGACGGGTCCGCAAGCGGCCAACACCCAGGCGAGCGAAAGCCAAGGGCGTCCCGACCTCACGTTCGAGTCCAGACCGGCATCAAAGTTCATGGTTTTTCCACGACGAAAGGCAACGAGCCCCCGGATCCGACCGAACGGACTCGGGAACTATAGGAACTGGCTGGCTGGAGCCTGGAGTACGCCACCAGCTTGGCCTGAGCCGGACCCCCCCGAACGGGGACCGGGACTCCACTCGAACCGACCCGTTCGCAGCTCAACGAGCACCACGGTTCGTCCAACGAGGATAGCATGGCACGGCTCCACCCCTCCGTCCCAGCGAACGGACGCTTGAGGGGTAACGATCAAAAGCCGATCTAGCCTCCCGATCAGTCTCCTGCAACGCGCGGGGGCTCGGGGGCTAGCGTCGCAACCAACGACCACGCGTGTGGTCGCGATTTGAGGACTCCCCGGTCAAGCCGGACTAACAACGCTCCCTACCCCTGATCAAACCGCAGCTTGCAGGACGAGCACAAGATCTCCGGCGAAACGACGAAAGGATGACCGCGCTCCTCACGCAACCTGCTGCAAGTACCCATGCACGGCCGCACTGTACGAGCTACAGTATCTGCGGCCTCCTTCCATTCGCCGCAAGGCACTCATGGCCTGCGCCGCCCGGAGCAGAGGGAGGTCTCGCCTGTCCTCGTGCCCCGCGCGCCCGGCAGCAGGGATGTGACGTCTGCTCTCCGCGAGCCATCAGCAGGACGGCGGGATCCGCCGCCTCCCCCAACGGACACTAGAGTCACGACGAAACGCCCTCATCATGACCCGGCGGCTACAGCCACCGAGGAGGCCGTCGACAGGGCGCAACGACAGTTGGCGCGCCGCCACCCTCCTCCAGCATACGTGTCGGCAGACGTCGAAGGCCGGCAAGGACGCCGGGAACCTAGGAACTTGGTTCCTCCCTTCATGTTGTATTTTTTACCCAGCTATGTTTAACTCTTTACTGTCTTCCACACCCGTCTCACCTGTAACCCCGGCGGTCTCCTTACAATATAAAAGGAGCGTCGGGGGCCAGAGAGGGGGGCTCAGACTTTTTTCCTCAAGCTAACAGAACATTCTTACATTCCCTTAGAGCACAAGCACACAAGAGACCTGGGATCAGTTCCCTCTCTCGCCCACCTGTAACCCAACCTCGCGTGGGCAACACGAGCATCCTCGATACTGGACGTAGGGCCTCTTTTGCCCGAACCAGTCTAACCCTGTGTCTCCCACGTCACCGTCCGAAGCCTTACGCGCATAAAAGAAATTTACTAGTCTAAGTTCCGCAAATCTTGACAACGACAGAAACGAAAACCTGTTGGCGGCTCATCATCTCGTTTCCGCTACACCATCCTTGAGCTGCCAGTTGCTTTGGAGTGCAAAAGGGGCTTGATCATCAGCTGCAGCACAAGCACCGTCTCTGGATGCACGCACGTGACATCCCTTCCGGTGGTAGTTTCTGATTTAGTCTGTTATGCACGCGTATGTGATGTGCCCAACATGATTGCACCAAAAACTTCCCAGCCAACCTACAGATATTTCGACGGCTCCCGTATAATTTTCACAGACAGGTGACAGAAAAAAGCTAAGGCGAAAATTAAGTAATTAACCAACAGATGAAAAATGCGTATCACAGCGACTTTTCAGGACAAACAAACCAATCTTGAAGATCAACAGAAAAGATTCTCAACAAATGCAGTTGGGACTTGCAATTGACCTAGATTCCATTGTGCTTTCTAAGGCCTGCCTGCTCGCTGCACAAGACAATAGCAAAAGCCGGCCGGATCATCCCCGGCGCTCCGGAGCGGCCCGTCGGGCGTCGTCGATTATCCGCACGCGGAGGTCAACGGCGCGGGCTTCGACGACTCCACGCGCGTGCTCTGCCTCAGGGACGGGATGGCCAGCATCGTCTTCGCCAAGCCCGGTGACGCGCGCTGGACGGTGCTGCCACTGCTACGTCAGCTCGCCGGAAGGTTCGGTCTACCTGGTGGTGCGGTACGGAGAGGCGTCGAGCACGTCGGCGTTCCCATCCATTGCGGCTGGCGCCATATACACATACACCAATCTCGGGGCTTCAGCGTCTAACGATATCGTGTCGACAAGCAGAGGAACAAAGGAGGACCGAACCACCGCAGCCGCACAAGCTCGTCTTCCATGAACACCGGGGTTTAGCTCCGGCTGCCAGTGCCAGGCCCTGCAACTTCTCTTGTTTGGATTGGCGTGATTTTGTTTTGCAACCTAAAAGATTGAGAAAATATTCTACTTGGCGTAATTTATCGATCAATGAGCCAAACACTCTTTCGGGTGGGGACAAAGTTGGTATTTCTCAAAACACAGCCAACTGGAGGGCTGGGACGGAATCTGACAGCCTTTTATGGTAAAATTATCACAACAATAAATCGACAAAGTAACTTTAATTTAGGAGACTAAAAGCAAAGATCAACGACAAATGAAAAGTACTTAATAACACAAACATCCAGTCGGTACAATGTATCTTAGAACCACAGATTCTTCACCGAGGCAATTCTGCCTTTGCCATTAAGGTCTGTAATCCTACCATTTTGCCACTGGACACTCCCAAGGTTTGTTTTTACCACGTGAAGGGTCCCAGTGGCAAAAAGTCAAAAACCAAAATGCATCTGGGATTTCATCACTTGATGGCAAAAGCAGAATTTGCGCGCTCTTACACTGCAGCCACTTGGTTGTACAAGCAGCCGTAGGATTAAGCAAAAGGTGGATCACGTGATCAGTTCAGATCCTAGTAAACCTGGTAATAACCTAATCTAGTTTATCCGTGATACTTCATGGTTCTAAGTTCAGTGTGGCGTCTGCACTGGCCTCGACTTCCTTCTTGCTCCTGATCTTGCATCTCCTCTTTGCTTCCTCATCTAGGTAGACCAGGTCTTCGACGACCGCAATGTGCGCATACAGCAGCTCTTCCAGGTTGTCAACAGGAGCAGCCTTCTTACCTTTGCCATCTCTCATCTGCTGAAACTCTTCCTTACCGTGGTTTCTGCTGGAGAAATAGTCGTTGATTCTCATGGCTTCCTGAAACCCAGATATTGTTGGCTGGAACTTCACCAGGAAGACACTCTGATTAGCAGGTCTTCCATGGCTAACCTTCACCTTCTCACGTGGTACCCCTATATCTGGATAAACAAAACAACATGAACAACTATTGGAGTCAATAGCACAAGGCTGCTATTAACAACTAAAGATTAACCTCTCAGAAAGCTGCATTATTACAAATGCATTCATTTTGCTACGAAAATACTACCATAATCACAAAGGAACAAACAAGTATGCCTAAATAAGCCAATGTATCAGTCCATTCATAACATCTTAAGGAAATACTACAGAAGACAACATAAGAACATATTTAGCCACAATCATAATTTCTAAGGTATCCATATTGATAAACAAAAAGTTAACAAGTGCACAGGTATGTTCTTCTGAGGCTCAGCGGAAACTAACTTGCCAGTACGCCTTCAATTTCTTCCATGGACACAACCTTTACTTCAGTATCCTTTGCCTTGCTCACGATTGAGCTGTTATGTATCACAACTACTGGAGGCCACAACATGAGATCTCCCCTCATGGCATTTACTTCCTCAGATGAAATGGAGTGATGGGCTTTAGATGTGTCTGGAGCAACAAGCCAATTCCACCCCATCAAAACACAGAGTGCTTTGTGAAACCCTAAGTGTTTTTCTTCAACCCTGCTTTGGATGTATCATAAGCATGTGATAGCAAGGCATCAAGATCTGGGATTTCACCACGTGAAGGGTCCCAGTGGCAAAAAGTCAAACATCCAGTCGGTACAATGTATCTTAGAACCACAGATTCTTCACCGAGACAATTCTGCCTCTACCATTAAGGTCTGTAATCATTATATACTTCCTCCATAGCAAAATATTTATCGCTGTTATTTTTTTCCGATACATCTGACCATTCATTTTATTTAAAAATTTATTGTAAATGTACGAAAAGAATATTTATGATGGTAAAGTAATCATTTATTGTAAATGGCTCAGCCACGTAGATCTCGCCGCGGCGGGGGAGCGGTGGCGAGCCGAGTCGGCCCCTCCCTCCCACGAACGGGAGCGGCGGCGAGCCTGGGTCGGCCCCTCCCATCCACGGACGGGAGTGGCGGCATCGCCCCCGAGTCAGCACCTCCCTCCCACGGACGGAAGCGGCGGCGGGAGCTGCGGGCCTGCGACGACGCCCCGGCTTGGACCTCTGCGGACGGGAGCGGTGGCGGCGCCCCGGCTCAAACCTCCTGCGGACGGGTGCGGCGGGGGCGCAGGCGCAGGGGAGATCGGGAGGGGGGAAAGGAGTTCTCTTTCTCTCTCCCACTTTCATGTGGGACCCACAGAGGCCTTCACGGCAAGTGACGGTAGAATCCAACGGAATGGCAAGTACGGGATGGAGTTAAATTTTCAGTGGCACTGAGGGGATGGAGTTAATTTTGATGGCACGTAAGGAATGAGTTAAATTTTTAATGGCAGATAGGGAATTTGCTTAGGCCCCGTTTGGGTCCAAGGAATTGGAATCTATTTAATGGAGTAGGCTAATTTATGTTGGAATGTGGCATTCCACAACTTTCCAAAGTTTAGATATAAGCCTATCTTAAATTCATGGGGTGGGAGATGGAAATTGATTCTATAGATTATGGTTATTAGATGGAATTCAATTCTTATAGCACGCTCTTAGACTCGCTTCTCTATAGTAGAAGTGCACCATACAAGTATCTCTCCCATATCACCAACTATAATATACAACTATATTCCACATACAATTATATTAGCTTAATTAATTTGTGTCTAAATTATGATTATTAGGATGGAATTCAATTCCAATGATCCAAACGGGGCCTTAGGGTTTTTCATGTCCCTTCGTTCAAAAATAAATATACTTCCTCCATAGCAAAATATTTATCGCTGTTAATTTTTTCTGATACATCTGACCATTCATTTTATTTAAAAATTTATTGTAAACGTACGAAAAGAATATTTATGATGGTAAAGTAAGCCACAAACAAAAACAAAATAAATGATGCTTAAATAATTTTTTAATAATATGAATGGTTAAGACTAAGTGTCATTGACAGCTATTTTGATACGGATATTATCATTCAAAATTTGTCAAAAAAAAATAAGTTATTACACTTAATTTAGTACGTGCTTATATGCACAGGTATGCATCAGTCAATTAGCACCAGAATAAATAAGGTCATTTTAACTCCTTGTTTTTTTTAATCCATCCTACAATTTCTTGGGTGATTTGTTTTTTTGACAGAGGGAGCATGCATGTTTGTCTAATTTGATCATATCACATCACAAGACGAATTAATATCATTGTCAAATTCCTTATGAACTATCCAAATCCAACTATTTAGGCATGTTGTCTTTTCTTTTTCCTTAGCGTAAATTTACGGCATGCAAAGTAATTGAGACTAGCAAATGTATTTTGACCGGTTATCTTTAAGCTAATTAAGTAGGCCCTCCTAGTGGTCCAAAGCGAAGGATTGCACTTTTTTTAGGATTTTTTTGAAGTGTTAGAATTGCGGTTTTTATTAGGTGAATGGAGTATGTGAAAGTTTTCACCCTTTGCATTTCAGCGGTACGTAAGAAAATTGGACAAAAACGTCCTTCTTCATTGGATTTTGAGTAAGTAACCGAGATAGCACGGAAGAGAATGGAAATTTAAGTACTGGCACGTAATGACGTAAGTAAACTCAAAACTTTATATATCACATAAGGGAATGGTATAATGTTTAGTGGCATACAAGATACTTTTTTCAAAGAGAAAGATTCATGGTGCCAGGTTCCAGCGGTTGCTTTGGATGAACTGAAGGAACTTTTTATTTCCTGGCCACGAGGGCAGTCTGATCAATTCCTGTGCCAGTGAATATGAACAGAAAATGTAAATGAATGAAACGAAAGTGGTGGAGAGGGTAAATAATCAAGATGGCCACGAAACCAGTGTACGAGGGGCTCATGTTGAACATGGCAGCTTGACGAAGCCCAACAGAGCAGGTGGTAAATATCTTATTATTTTCTCACGAAATGTAAATAGAGAGTAATTAGGTGGCAGAAATGTTCATCGCACACACTCATCAGTTGGATGAATTATACCCTCCGTCCTCAAATATATGATGCTTAGGACAAGCAAATTAGACCATTTTTGAACTAATTTGTTTGTCCTAAACTTCATATATTTATGGATGGAGGTAGTAGTTGTTTATGTAACATATAAATCAAAATGCATACTGACTCGACAAAGAAATAGATATAATCAGGGCTAGAGGCTTACATAAATTAAATCTGCATGGCAGCATAACCAGAACAAGTACCAGACATCAGTTCACAAGCATCTTACATACATATGTTATAACACTAGGTACACTGACTACAAAACAACTACATAATAACTTAAACCACCCGAAGGAAGCAACATTAGTTTGCCAGGTAATAGCATCACCAAGTCAGTGGCCGAGTCATGTCGTGGTACGATGACACACAGTTCTGAAGTAATCTAAGGAAGAAGAGACCATGCAACCACCATGTGCAGGCTCGAGGATCCAATGTGAAAATAGCCTTGATTTCTCAGGGCTGACTTAGGTACAAAACCAAACTTCTTCTCAAGCTTAGTGCTGCTCTCGCCAGCGTCACCTAGCTGTTCAGCCTTGATGCCAAGGATCAGTTCAGCCCTCTCCTCCACGACGACTACTCGGCGCTGCAGTGTGACCTCCCCATCCTCGTTGACGACCACCTCCTTGCCCCTGGTGTCCAGCAGCACTACATCCTCACCAATGCCCGTGTTGCAGGCAGTGAGGCGTGCACTAAAGTTGCCTGATCCCTTGCTGATGCGGGCAGTGATGGTCGCCTCCACGGAGCGCTTGACATGAGCGTACCTGACCTCCACTGTGCTATGCTTGCTTGAAAGCACCTCTGTTCTGGTGTAACTGAGACTGCCTCTGTAAGAGATGTTGTTGTATCCAAAGAAATCCAAGCATAAAATCTTGTCATCTTCAGACAATGAACTCCCTGTGTCCTTCACTTTCAGGTCAATCTCAAAAATAGGCTCATCCCACAGCAGGATAGCTCGGCTAGGACCTGTAAGTTCCAAAAGAGAATCCTGCATACAGTGACACAAATTCAAGGCCAGCAAATTTCAATTGCCTTTAGGAACACCATCACTAAAGGTGCATCAGCAGCCAGACAAATTAAAAGCCCGCAGATTTCAATTGCCTTTGGAAACACCATCACTAAAGGTGAATCAGCAGCCAGCAATTTATTTCACTAGTGATGCACATACAAAACCACTTAATAGCATCCTCTAAAATGCAGATTTAAGGATCAGGAATGTGCCCACCTACTGAAATCTTGCATGTCAGGGCCAGCCAACCAAGAACTGAAGTGGATACCAACTATAAAAACTACATTTGATATACTTTTAAAAATATAACCAAGTTTTACTATTTACGTTTTAAGAGCCAGCAGCAACATGCATAAAGTATCTCTGATGGAAAGGTTCAGATCCTAATTCACAGTATCAACCTGTATAAATATTTCTTCCGAATGCTAGCTTGGAGCTAAGCGCCATAAAAATCAGCTGATATTACCAGTACTACCAAGCAGATTACACCATATACATGCATTGAGATGCTTATAGTAGATTAAATGGGCAATGGAATAGGACAGAAGTTGAAACACAGATGTTTGAACATGCCTGAGAGGTGAGGGTCTGGCAATTATCTCTGCCTCGCCTGAAGAGGTAGTTGCGCTTCCAGTCTAGGGAATCGCGCACAGCGACAATGCCATAGACATCTAGTGGCCATTGGAGGTCGCTGGTGATCTGAGTCACCTTGACGAAGAAGACCTCCATGGTATCACCAGGTCCAGCAGTTAATGGCAGTATCGGTATGTCCGTGTAGCACATGGGAGGGTACTGGGCTGAAAAAGGAACGGGGTTATTTGTTAGTCCAGTCATCTATACCTAGACATCATAATTGATTGATGATGAAGCAAACAAATGCTGTGCATAAGGAAAAACTGTTACTCGTATAGCTGCATATGATAAAATGGCTTGGAAAGGGGATTTTTTTACTATAAACATTTGACAAACAATGTAATTAGGAGCAAATATATGGGGAAATCATATAGATCTCAAGCCAATATGGGATTGAAACGGGGTTCATATTAACATTTAATATTATCTTTTATTCTTTCTAAAATAGAATCAGTAGGTTTTGTAAACAACAGGATCTAAAACGGATGACCCACATCATGACGTTTTTTCTAACCTCCTACCATTGATCTCAAGCACCAGTCCCCAGCAAGTTCACGCGTCTAATCATGCCTCCTTGATATAAGAAAAGAAACAAATGCTACGGATTTGAAATTACGGTTTTTGAGTGGATCCTAATCCGTTGGCCACGACTGAAGAAAGCTCCAACAAGATGATCAAGACGAGGAAAAGCTGATCAAGACGAGGAGAAGCAAGAGAGATGTGCAGACGAATACGTACTCTCGGCCTCGAAGGGGATGGCGCCGTTTCTGCCGAACATCGAGAGCCAACTCTTGCGGTGCAACTCAAAGCAACCCTCCGGCCCCAGCTCCTCCTCCTCCTCCTCCTCATCCGTCTCCATAGCGCTGTGGTGGTCGCCGTTGTTGGCCTCGCGCGGCCTTTTAGCATCGCCGCCCTGAAGCACTTGACCCGCGGCCTTCTCCAGATCCAGATCAGACCTCTTGTGGCCGTGGCCGTGGCCGTTCTCACCCAGCTTCGCCTCCAGATCCAGATCAGACCTCTTGTGGCCGTGGCCGTTCTCACCCAGCTTCGCCTCCAGATCCATCGCCTCCATATTCCGCCGCCGGGAAGGTTAGGGTTTTTGCCCCGCCGCCGAAGAGAAGGCTAGCGAGATGCCTCTAGATCTCGGATTGGTGTTGGGACGGCCGGGGTGGGCTTGTTGACTGATGAGGTGAGAGAGGTCCGCGGGCTGCTGGGATCAGTAAAGGGCCTGTACATTTCTCCCGGCCCGTGTTGGATGACATGGGGATGGCCCAAAGCTGGAGCTTGATGATTAGGGCCCTGTTTGAGTTATCTGGCATAAGGGGTTGATGGGCTTACGGGGTGTTTGATTCCCTGTCACATCTTGGCATACCTAAGCTTAGGCAAGTTTGATCAATTGGTAGGTGTTTGGTTGGCCACTAACTTTAGACAATATTCTTTTTGAGCTCCACATGTCATAGAGTTAAAAAATATAGCAAAATTCTCTTTGCTATGGTAAAATGTGGCTTCAAATTTCTTTATTTTGTAGTTTGCCACACTTGACAAAGGATAGATGTAGCAAATGGTGGCTAGCAACCAAACATCATCGCTTGTGGCCGGGTAGGCTCCAGTGCATAGAGCGAGTAGCGATTTCTGTGAAAAGAGTGCGGTCTCAGCTCAGGCAACAACATTAGCGTGTTTGGTTGGCACTTGACAAAGGTTAGGTGTAGGCACAATTAAGATTAGACAAACTGAGCTCAACGCTGGAATCAAATTTGTCAGTAAAAAATTATAACATGTGGGGTATAGAGCTAGGATAGTGCACAGTGAATCAAAGTGGCATCATAGATGAGCTCTTTTACGATGCACAATATTAGGCTATACTAGTGTTCGAAAGGGATTAGTATAAAAACATCCGATGGTTAAGATTAATTGTATAGTACTAAAATTTCACGTGCGATATGGGTAGCATACATAGGTAGTATACGGGGTATCATGATAAGATAACACAAATGGTATCACTATAATGTTTTTTGACACTAGCGCTAGCATAAAGTCTAAAATGTCATTCTATTCGAAATATCACTTTTCCAATGTAACCATTACTAAATTATCCACATATAATAATAGACGTATATATACCACTACGTATTGTGCACATGCATCATCAAATCGTAAGTCCCTAGTTATAAAAAAACTGGTACCTACATATAGGATTTGTCTATGCAGCATAGGGGTCTCTTGGAAACGGCACAAGCGAATTTTTTTGAAGGAACAGGAGGACGAAACCCCTACTGAAGTGCATTGAAATAAAATCAAGTTACAGAAGGAAAATGGAGATCGGTGTTGTCGGGGGGAAATATTAACGGCCTCCCTCTTAAAGCAACAGTCATGAAGGCCCAGACCCATCTAAGGTAGCGAAATTGCCGTCGGCCCAACAAGGAAAGACCCGACCGACTGAAAACCCGGGGTCGGATGCTCCCGACCTCTTGTATACTGCACTCCGCCTCGCCCGACCCCAAGTTCCGGGGTCGGGCATCCCCGACCCCCGGAAGACCAAGCTCCGCCTCGCCCGACCGCAGATCTGGGGTCGGGCTGATCCGGGCCCGCCCGACATGTATCCGCCTCGGGCGCAGATCTCGTGGGTCCCCCTGTCAATCTCGCCATAAATGCGCCGCAGGTATGTCAGGAAGAGGGCTGATCGCGCTCCTCACGCAACCACTGCAAGTACCCATGCACGGTCGCACTGTACAAGCTACAGTACCTGCGGCCTCCTTCCATTCGCCGCAAGGCACTCATGGCCTGCACCGCTCGGAGCAGAGGAAAGACTCGCCCGTCCTCGGGCCCCGCGCGCCCGGCAGCGGGGATGTGACGCTCGCTCTCCGCGAGCCATCGGCAGGACGGCGGATGCCGCCGTCCCTCCCGACGGACACCGGAGTCACGACGAAATGCCCTCATCATGACCCGGCGGCTACAGCCACCGAGGAGGCCATCTGCGGGGCGCGACGACAGTTGGTGCGCGGCCACCCTCCTCCTCCAGCATACGCGCCTGCAGAGGGATAGCGGCGAGCGGCCAGGCGCGCGCCGGCGGGCCTCCCCCAGAGGGGCGGCTCCGCCTGGAACATAGAACAGCTAAGACGTTTCTACCCCTAGCTTTCGTTTCCAAGTTCTGTACATGACACTTCTGTAAATTAAAAATTTTACGGAAAAAAGAATTTTGAGTTGGATCCATTCAAGTTTCGCTTCGAACTCAGGGATATCCGACCCTAGCTCTGCCTCAGGGTCGCACATCCCTCGGGGGCTATCAGGGGCTCCGGCCCAAGCCACTTGACATCCTCTCAAAACGCTCTCTCTTTCCGGGCCGACCCTCTTTCTGAACTTTCGGGCATGAAAAGGAGAGAGTGCACGACCGGTGTTCAGGCAAGACTGATCGGACTGCGAAAAAACCTACGCCCCAGCGGCCGACTTTTTTATTTTTTAGCCCTTTTTTGGAAAGATTCTCACAAATAGGCCCCTGACGGAACCAATTCCAAAAATGGACCCTTAGCTTGGCGCCATCCACGCTGGCGCCAAGCTACAACGTCTCGGCGCCAGCCATCCTGACGCCAAGGTCTTTGCACAGCTGCTGACGCGGATGCCGACGTGGCGGGGGCTTGGCGCCATGGATCTTGGCGCCAAGCTTGGCGCCATAGATCTTGGCGCCGAGCTATCTACGCCGTACCCCCTCGCGTTTCGAACTAAATAAGTATAATTATTCCGAGAAGTGTGGAACAAACTAAGCTGTGGTTCAACTGGTTAGGAGGTGGAGGTGGGTTCCTTAGCTGGTAGACCTGAGTTCAAACCCCAGTGTTGAACCTTTTTTTTCTACATTTTATTTTTTTCTCTGTTGTACAGGTAAACAAGCGGTGCAACTTTATTTTACGAAATCTCGTATCCTACGATAATAGAGTTTGTACATGTCGGGTTACCCTGCCTTCCAAATCAAAAAAATAAAATGTAGAAAAAAAAGGTTCAACACTGGAGTTTGAACTCGGGTCCCCAGGCTAAGGAACCCACCTCCACCCCCTAACCAGTTGAACCACAGCTTAGTTTGTTACACACTTCTCGGAATAATTATACTTATTTAGTTCGAAACGTGAGGGGTACGGCGTAGATAGCTCGGCGCCAAGATCCATGGCGCATGGCGCCAAGGCTTGGCGCCATCATGGCTGGCGCCAAGCCCCCGCCACGTCGGCATCCGCGTCAGCAGCTGTGCAAAGACCTTGGCGCCAGGATGGCTGGCGCCGAGACGTTGTAGCTTGGCGCCAGCGTGGATGGCGCCAAGCTAAGGGTCCATTTTTGGAATTAGTTCCGCCAGAGGCCTATTTGTGAGAATCTTTCGAAAAAAGGGTTAAAAAACAAAAAAGTCGCCCCCAGCGGCGGCTACGGTGTCTTCGCTCATCAATGTTTACTGACACACCCGACAAAGCGCTCTAAACTTTACAAGTCCAAAAAATAAGAAAGGGGATTGAAAACTTTTTCACGACAATTTATAGAAAAGGCCTCTATGACCTAAACTTTAGTCCTGTCACATCGGACGTTCGGATGCTAATTAGGATGACTAAATATGAGCTAATTACAAAACTAATAGCAGAATTTCTAAGCTAAATCGCGAGACGAATCTATTAAACCTAATTAATTCATCATTAGCGAATGGTTACTGTAGCACCACATTGTCAAATCATGGACTAATGGGTCTAATAGATTCGTCTCGCGATTTAGCCTAGGGGTTGTGCAATTAGTTTTGTAATTAACCAATATTTAATACTTCTAATTAGTGTCCAAACATCCGATGTGATAGGGGCTAAATTTTAGCCCCTGTGTGCCAAACACCCTCTTACATCATTACACCGCTATAACCTGGCACCATGAATAATCAAGTTTCTTGTATGCCACTAAATATTATACTATTCCCTTATGTGATATATAAAGTTTTGAGTTTACTTAGGGGGTGTTTGGGAGATAGGATCTAAACTTTAGTCATGTCACATCGGACGTTCGGATGCTAAATAGGACGAATGAGCTAATTACAAAATTAATAGCAGAATTTCTAGGCTAAATCGCGAGACGAATCTATTAAACCTAATTAATTCATCATTAGTGTTGGGGGAAATATTAACGACCTCTCGAAGCCCATGAAGGCCCCGGCCCACCTGAGGTAATGAAAACTGCCGTCGGCCCAATACGGGAGGGAGGAGCCACGCTCCGCCTCGCCCGACCCGGTGCCTCGGGGTCGGACGTTCCCGACCCCTTAAAGACCAAACTCCGCCTCGCCCGACCCCGGGGACTCCCGACCCCCCGCCGCGAAACTCCGCCTCGCCCGACCCCGGGCCCAGGATCCCATCGCCGGAGGGCGAAGAGCTCGACGGGGGATGGGGAGAAAGGGTGCGGCGCCGGGCGGAGGAAGACGGGCGCAAGAAAACCAAGGGCGCGCGAGGAGGCGAAAGGGCTTGGAAGCAGATGGCGGGCGGAACTGGCGAGGCGAAATCCTCGTTTTATAGGGAAGGCGCGTGGGAAGCAGAACGGACGCCTCCAGCGCAATAAATGCAGCGCCAGGTACGCCCCGTCACGCCCGCCCCTTCGTCGGAAACCGTGCACACGACCTGCAGCAGAAACATCCCCTCCTCCCTCGATTCGCGGGTCGGCGCCCTCCACCACTTCATCTCCCGGAAGGCACGCGCACGACGTCTCCCACGTCCGGCCCAAGGCGCGGCCTCCCTCCACGTTCGGCCCAAGGCCCACCAAAAGGTAAGAAAGGGATACAGGTCTGAAGAAATCCTCCCGCGCCGAGCCGCTCACAGGATGCTTCGCCCGATCAACCCATTCGGTCAAGCCGCGCAAACGACACCTCCTGTCCCGGATCGACTGTGAGGATCCCCTGCGGACGATGACAGCAGCCTCTGGAGGAGCGTCCCCGCTCCACCACAGGCTCAGGGGCTACTGTTGGGGGGAAATATTAATGACCTCTCGAGGCTCAACCATGAAGGCCCCGGCCCACCTGAGGTAATGAAAACTGCCGTCGGCCTCGCCCGACCTCCCGACCCCCCGCCGTAAGGAGCATTGCATTCAGGAAACCTAACGATTCCATATACACCTTCCCGATGCCTGATTGCATGTGTCAGCAAGATGGGTTGATATAGGTTTAGCATACATACGGATAGTATACCACACAAATTGGTGCAGGCAGGCATTTTGTACACTTTGTAACCTCTAGGGTAGTCACCATATAGCAAGATTGACTGGAAATTCGTTGAGTTTTGTTAGTACCAGGGAGGTAGATGAGCTGGGGAGTTAGTTTGGCTGTGGATGTTGAAATATTCCGTTGAATGTATATGTAAAGAGGACTACTAACTACAAAGAAAAGAGAGCTTCCTTCCTTAGCACAGTATTACTACTACTAGAGCCATTTTCCCGGTCTAGTTTGTAATGTAATTTTTTCCTGCCGGGATTGTATTTTTATCATCATGTTTCCTCAATTAGGTGCACACAATTTGTTATAAAGAAACTTGCGATAGGTAATCAGATGCAAGGTCAGCCATGAAACGGCGAACTGCTAGAACATTGTATATTGCATGATCATTTGTACATACACACCAGGCAGCGTACATTTTGAAAAAAAACGCAACAGGAGTCGGTTTACATCAAACTGCATTCTGCAATACCCCCCGGCGCTGCAGCTGCGTCGTCGCGAACCCCCGGCGCCGCGGCATTCGCACCGCCGCCCAGCGTCAGGTACCCCAATGGACGGCTTCGTCGGGAAGCAGTAGGAGAAGGCCCCGCCGTACGCGCCCGCCGCCTGCCCCACCAGCGACACCGGCAGGCGGCCGAGGCCGAGGAGCCCATCGATGCCGGTGAACAGACCGCTCTGCGCGTGGCCGCACCCGAAGAGGAATCCGAGCACCGCGCCACCGCGAAGAGGGATATCCGACCCTAGCTCTGCTTCAGGGCCGCACATCCCTCGGGGGCCATCAGGGGCTCCGGCCTAAAGCCACTTGACACCCTCTCAAAACGCTCTCTTTCCGAGGCCCCCCCCCTTCTGAACTTTTGGGCATAAAAAGGAGAGAGTGCACGAACGGTGTTCAGGCAAGATTGATCGGACTGCGAAAAAACCTACGCCCCAGCGGCTACGGTGCCCTCGCTCATCAAAGCTTACTGACATGCCCGACAACGCACTCTAAACTTTCCAAGTCCAAAAAAACAAGAAAGGGAATCGAAAACTTTTTTATGACAATCCATAGAAAAAGCCCCTGTGGCCATCACAAAATAAGTCTGAAACTAACGTATTTACATCTTGGGCGCCAGCCCGATACAGTTAACTCGTTCGGGGATCTTCGGGAGGGACGGCTTCATCCTCCAGGAGCTTCGCCAAGGCCTCCGCCGGGTTGAGCACCGACGCGTCGATCTCGTCCAGCTCCGCCTCGGAGTAGCCGGCGGCGTACCTCCCGCTCATCCCGGCGAAGTTGATGCCGGAGTAGTGGGAGCCGAAGACCCTGAAGGCTCGCCTCACGTTACGGGTTCGATAGCTGCCTCAGGACATCCCCCGAGCAAGGGGTGAGAAGGGACGGGTCCGCAAGCGGCCAACACCCAGGCGAGCGAAAGCCAAGGGCGTCCCGACCTCACGTTCGAGTCCAGACCGGCATCAAAGTTCATGGTTTTTCCACGACGAAAGGCAACGAGCCCCCGGATCCGACCGAACGGACTCGGGAACTATAGGAACTGGCTGGCTGGAGCCTGGAGTACGCCACCAGCTTGGCCTGAGCCGGACCCCCCCGAACGGGGACCGGGACTCCACTCGAACCGACCCGTTCGCAGCTCAACGAGCACCACGGTTCGTCCAACGAGGATAGCATGGCACGGCTCCACCCCTCCGTCCCAGCGAACGGACGCTTGAGGGGTAACGATCAAAAGCCGATCTAGCCTCCCGATCAGTCTCCTGCAACGCGCGGGGGCTCGGGGGCTAGCGTCGCAACCAACGACCACGCGTGTGGTCGCGATTTGAGGACTCCCCGGTCAAGCCGGACTAACAACGCTCCCTACCCCTGATCAAACCGCAGCTTGCAGGACGAGCACAAGATCTCCGGCGAAACGACGAAAGGATGACCGCGCTCCTCACGCAACCTGCTGCAAGTACCCATGCACGGCCGCACTGTACGAGCTACAGTATCTGCGGCCTCCTTCCATTCGCCGCAAGGCACTCATGGCCTGCGCCGCCCGGAGCAGAGGGAGGTCTCGCCTGTCCTCGTGCCCCGCGCGCCCGGCAGCAGGGATGTGACGTCTGCTCTCCGCGAGCCATCAGCAGGACGGCGGGATCCGCCGCCTCCCCCAACGGACACTAGAGTCACGACGAAACGCCCTCATCATGACCCGGCGGCTACAGCCACCGAGGAGGCCGTCGACAGGGCGCAACGACAGTTGGCGCGCCGCCACCCTCCTCCAGCATACGTGTCGGCAGACGTCGAAGGCCGGCAAGGACGCCGGGAACCTAGGAACTTGGTTCCTCCCTTCATGTTGTATTTTTTACCCAGCTATGTTTAACTCTTTACTGTCTTCCACACCCGTCTCACCTGTAACCCCGGCGGTCTCCTTACAATATAAAAGGAGCGTCGGGGGCCAGAGAGGGGGGCTCAGACTTTTTTCCTCAAGCTAACAGAACATTCTTACATTCCCTTAGAGCACAAGCACACAAGAGACCTGGGATCAGTTCCCTCTCTCGCCCACCTGTAACCCAACCTCGCGTGGGCAACACGAGCATCCTCGATACTGGACGTAGGGCCTCTTTTGCCCGAACCAGTCTAACCCTGTGTCTCCCACGTCACCGTCCGAAGCCTTACGCGCATAAAAGAAATTTACTAGTCTAAGTTCCGCAAATCTTGACAACGACAGAAACGAAAACCTGTTGGCGGCTCATCATCTCGTTTCCGCTACACCATCCTTGAGCTGCCAGTTGCTTTGGAGTGCAAAAGGGGCTTGATCATCAGCTGCAGCACAAGCACCGTCTCTGGATGCACGCACGTGACATCCCTTCCGGTGGTAGTTTCTGATTTAGTCTGTTATGCACGCGTATGTGATGTGCCCAACATGATTGCACCAAAAACTTCCCAGCCAACCTACAGATATTTCGACGGCTCCCGTATAATTTTCACAGACAGGTGACAGAAAAAAGCTAAGGCGAAAATTAAGTAATTAACCAACAGATGAAAAATGCGTATCACAGCGACTTTTCAGGACAAACAAACCAATCTTGAAGATCAACAGAAAAGATTCTCAACAAATGCAGTTGGGACTTGCAATTGACCTAGATTCCATTGTGCTTTCTAAGGCCTGCCTGCTCGCTGCACAAGACAATAGCAAAAGCCGGCCGGATCATCCCCGGCGCTCCGGAGCGGCCCGTCGGGCGTCGTCGATTATCCGCACGCGGAGGTCAACGGCGCGGGCTTCGACGACTCCACGCGCGTGCTCTGCCTCAGGGACGGGATGGCCAGCATCGTCTTCGCCAAGCCCGGTGACGCGCGCTGGACGGTGCTGCCACTGCTACGTCAGCTCGCCGGAAGGTTCGGTCTACCTGGTGGTGCGGTACGGAGAGGCGTCGAGCACGTCGGCGTTCCCATCCATTGCGGCTGGCGCCATATACACATACACCAATCTCGGGGCTTCAGCGTCTAACGATATCGTGTCGACAAGCAGAGGAACAAAGGAGGACCGAACCACCGCAGCCGCACAAGCTCGTCTTCCATGAACACCGGGGTTTAGCTCCGGCTGCCAGTGCCAGGCCCTGCAACTTCTCTTGTTTGGATTGGCGTGATTTTGTTTTGCAACCTAAAAGATTGAGAAAATATTCTACTTGGCGTAATTTATCGATCAATGAGCCAAACACTCTTTCGGGTGGGGACAAAGTTGGTATTTCTCAAAACACAGCCAACTGGAGGGCTGGGACGGAATCTGACAGCCTTTTATGGTAAAATTATCACAACAATAAATCGACAAAGTAACTTTAATTTAGGAGACTAAAAGCAAAGATCAACGACAAATGAAAAGTACTTAATAACACAAACATCCAGTCGGTACAATGTATCTTAGAACCACAGATTCTTCACCGAGGCAATTCTGCCTTTGCCATTAAGGTCTGTAATCCTACCATTTTGCCACTGGACACTCCCAAGGTTTGTTTTTACCACGTGAAGGGTCCCAGTGGCAAAAAGTCAAAAACCAAAATGCATCTGGGATTTCATCACTTGATGGCAAAAGCAGAATTTGCGCGCTCTTACACTGCAGCCACTTGGTTGTACAAGCAGCCGTAGGATTAAGCAAAAGGTGGATCACGTGATCAGTTCAGATCCTAGTAAACCTGGTAATAACCTAATCTAGTTTATCCGTGATACTTCATGGTTCTAAGTTCAGTGTGGCGTCTGCACTGGCCTCGACTTCCTTCTTGCTCCTGATCTTGCATCTCCTCTTTGCTTCCTCATCTAGGTAGACCAGGTCTTCGACGACCGCAATGTGCGCATACAGCAGCTCTTCCAGGTTGTCAACAGGAGCAGCCTTCTTACCTTTGCCATCTCTCATCTGCTGGAACTCTTCCTTACCGTGGTTTCTGCTGGAGAAATAGTCGTTGATTCTCATGGCTTCCTGAAACCCAGATATTGTTGGCTGGAACTTCACCAGGAAGACACTCTGATTAGCAGGTCTTCCATGGCTAACCTTCACCTTCTCACGTGGTACCCCTATATCTGGATAAACAAAACAACATGAACAACTATTGGAGTCAATAGCACAAGGCTGCTATTAACAACTAAAGATTAACCTCTCAGAAAGCTGCATTATTACAAATGCATTCATTTTGCTACGAAAATACTACCATAATCACAAAGGAACAAACAAGTATGCCTAAATAAGCCAATGTATCAGTCCATTCATAACATCTTAAGGAAATACTACAGAAGACAACATAAGAACATATTTAGCCACAATCATAATTTCTAAGGTATCCATATTGATAAACAAAAAGTTAACAAGTGCACAGGTATGTTCTTCTGAGGCTCAGCGGAAACTAACTTGCCAGTACGCCTTCAATTTCTTCCATGGACACAACCTTTGCTTCAGTATCCTTTGCCTTGCTCACGATTGAGCTGTTATGTATCACAACTACTGGAGGCCACAACATGAGATCTCCCCTCATGGCATTTACTTCCTCAGATGAAGAGTGATGGGCTTTAGATGTGTCTGGAGCAACAAGCCAATTCCACCCCATCAAAACACAGAGTGCTTTGTGAAACCCTAAGTGTTTTGTCTTCAACCCTGCTTTGGATGTATCATAAGCATGTGATAGCAAGGCATCAAGATCTGGGATTTCACCACGTGAAGGGTCCCAGTGGCAAAAAGTCAAACATCCAGTCGGTACAATGTATCTTAGAACCACAGATTCTTCACCGAGACAATTCTGCCTCTACCATTAAGGTCTGTAATCATTATATACTTCCTCCATAGCAAAATATTTATCGCTGTTATTTTTTTCCGATACATCTGACCATTCATTTTATTTAAAAATTTATTGTAAATGTACGAAAAGAATATTTATGATGGTAAAGTAATCATTTATTGTAAATGGCTCAGCCACGTAGATCTCGCCGCGGCGGGGGAGCGGTGGCGAGCCGAGTCGGCCCCTCCCTCCCACGAACGGGAGCGGCGGCGAGCCTGGGTCGGCCCCTCCCATCCACGGACGGGAGTGGCGGCATCGCCCCCGAGTCAGCACCTCCCTCCCACGGACGGAAGCGGCGGCGGGAGCTGCGGGCCTGCGACGACGCCCCGGCTTGGACCTCTGCGGACGGGAGCGGTGGCGGCGCCCCGGCTCAAACCTCCTGCGGACGGGTGCGGCGGGGGCGCAGGCGCAGGGGAGATCGGGAGGGGGGAAAGGAGTTCTCTTTCTCTCTCCCACTTTCATGTGGGACCCACAGAGGCCTTCACGGCAAGTGACGGTAGAATCCAACGGAATGGCAAGTACGGGATGGAGTTAAATTTTCAGTGGCACTGAGGGGATGGAGTTAATTTTGATGGCACGTAAGGAATGAGTTAAATTTTTAATGGCAGATAGGGAATTTGCTTAGGGTTTTTCATGTCCCTTCGTTCAAAAATAAATATACTTCCTCCATAGCAAAATATTTATCGCTGTTAATTTTTTCTGATACATCTGACCATTCATTTTATTTAAAAATTTATTGTAAACGTACGAAAAGAATATTTATGATGGTAAAGTAAGCCACAAACAAAAACAAAATAAATGATGCTTAAATAATTTTTTAATAATATGAATGGTTAAGACTAAGTGTCATTGACAGCTATTTTGATACGGATATTATCATTCAAAATTTGTCAAAAAAAAAATAAGTTATTACACTTAATTTAGTACGTGCTTATATGCACAGGTATGCATCAGTCAATTAGCACCAGAATAAATAAGGTCATTTTAACTCCTTGTTTTTTTTAATCCATCCTACAATTTCTTGGGTGATTTGTTTTTTTGACAGAGGGAGCATGCATGTTTGTCTAATTTGATCATATCACATCACAAGACGAATTAATATCATTGTCAAATTCCTTATGAACTATCCAAATCCAACTATTTAGGCATGTTGTCTTTTCTTTTTCCTTAGCGTAAATTTACGGCATGCAAAGTAATTGAGACTAGCAAATGTATTTTGACCGGTTATCTTTAAGCTAATTAAGTAGGCCCTCCTAGTGGTCCAAAGCGAAGGATTGCACTTTTTTTAGGATTTTTTTGAAGTGTTAGAATTGCGGTTTTTATTAGGTGAATGGAGTATGTGAAAGTTTTCACCCTTTGCATTTCAGCGGTACGTAAGAAAATTGGACAAAAACGTCCTTCTTCATTGGATTTTGAGTAAGTAACCGAGATAGCACGGAAGAGAATGGAAATTTAAGTACTGGCACGTAATGACGTAAGTAAACTCAAAACTTTATATATCACATAAGGGAATGGTATAATGTTTAGTGGCATACAAGATACTTTTTTCAAAGAGAAAGATTCATGGTGCCAGGTTCCAGCGGTTGCTTTGGATGAACTGAAGGAACTTTTTATTTCCTGGCCACGAGGGCAGTCTGATCAATTCCTGTGCCAGTGAATATGAACAGAAAATGTAAATGAATGAAACGAAAGTGGTGGAGAGGGTAAATAATCAAGATGGCCACGAAACCAGTGTACGAGGGGCTCATGTTGAACATGGCAGCTTGACGAAGCCCAACAGAGCAGGTGGTAAATATCTTATTATTTTCTCACGAAATGTAAATAGAGAGTAATTAGGTGGCAGAAATGTTCATCGCACACACTCATCAGTTGGATGAATTATACCCTCCGTCCTCAAATATATGATGCTTAGGACAAGCAAATTAGACCATTTTTGAACTAATTTGTTTGTCCTAAACTTCATATATTTATGGATGGAGGTAGTAGTTGTTTATGTAACATATAAATCAAAATGCATACTGACTCGACAAAGAAATAGATATAATCAGGGCTAGAGGCTTACATAAATTAAATCTGCATGGCAGCATAACCAGAACAAGTACCAGACATCAGTTCACAAGCATCTTACATACATATGTTATAACACTAGGTACACTGACTACAAAACAACTACATAATAACTTAAACCACCCGAAGGAAGCAACATTAGTTTGCCAGGTAATAGCATCACCAAGTCAGTGGCCGAGTCATGTCGTGGTACGATGACACACAGTTCTGAAGTAATCTAAGGAAGAAGAGACCATGCAACCACCATGTGCAGGCTCGAGGATCCAATGTGAAAATAGCCTTGATTTCTCAGGGCTGACTTAGGTACAAAACCAAACTTCTTCTCAAGCTTAGTGCTGCTCTCGCCAGCGTCACCTAGCTGTTCAGCCTTGATGCCAAGGATCAGTTCAGCCCTCTCCTCCACGACGACTACTCGGCGCTGCAGTGTGACCTCCCCATCCTCGTTGACGACCACCTCCTTGCCCCTGGTGTCCAGCAGCACTACATCCTCACCAATGCCCGTGTTGCAGGCAGTGAGGCGTGCACTAAAGTTGCCTGATCCCTTGCTGATGCGGGCAGTGATGGTCGCCTCCACGGAGCGCTTGACATGAGCGTACCTGACCTCCACTGTGCTATGCTTGCTTGAAAGCACCTCTGTTCTGGTGTAACTGAGACTGCCTCTGTAAGAGATGTTGTTGTATCCAAAGAAATCCAAGCATAAAATCTTGTCATCTTCAGACAATGAACTCCCTGTGTCCTTCACTTTCAGGTCAATCTCAAAAATAGGCTCATCCCACAGCAGGATAGCTCGGCTAGGACCTGTAAGTTCCAAAAGAGAATCCTGCATACAGTGACACAAATTCAAGGCCAGCAAATTTCAATTGCCTTTAGGAACACCATCACTAAAGGTGCATCAGCAGCCAGACAAATTAAAAGCCCGCAGATTTCAATTGCCTTTGGAAACACCATCACTAAAGGTGAATCAGCAGCCAGCAATTTATTTCACTAGTGATGCACATACAAAACCACTTAATAGCATCCTCTAAAATGCAGATTTAAGGATCAGGAATGTGCCCACCTACTGAAATCTTGCATGTCAGGGCCAGCCAACCAAGAACTGAAGTGGATACCAACTATAAAAACTACATTTGATATACTTTTAAAAATATAACCAAGTTTTACTATTTACGTTTTAAGAGCCAGCAGCAACATGCATAAAGTATCTCTGATGGAAAGGTTCAGATCCTAATTCACAGTATCAACCTGTATAAATATTTCTTCCGAATGCTAGCTTGGAGCTAAGCGCCATAAAAATCAGCTGATATTACCAGTACTACCAAGCAGATTACACCATATACATGCATTGAGATGCTTATAGTAGATTAAATGGGCAATGGAATAGGACAGAAGTTGAAACACAGATGTTTGAACATGCCTGAGAGGTGAGGGTCTGGCAATTATCTCTGCCTCGCCTGAAGAGGTAGTTGCGCTTCCAGTCTAGGGAATCGCGCACAGCGACAATGCCATAGACATCTAGTGGCCATTGGAGGTCGCTGGTGATCTGAGTCACCTTGACGAAGAAGACCTCCATGGTATCACCAGGTCCAGCAGTTAATGGCAGTATCGGTATGTCCGTGTAGCACATGGGAGGGTACTGGGCTGAAAAAGGAACGGGGTTATTTGTTAGTCCAGTCATCTATACCTAGACATCATAATTGATTGATGATGAAGCAAACAAATGCTGTGCATAAGGAAAAACTGTTACTCGTATAGCTGCATATGATAAAATGGCTTGGAAAGGGGATTTTTTTACTATAAACATTTGACAAACAATGTAATTAGGAGCAAATATATGGGGAAATCATATAGATCTCAAGCCAATATGGGATTGAAACGGGGTTCATATTAACATTTAATATTATCTTTTATTCTTTCTAAAATAGAATCAGTAGGTTTTGTAAACAACAGGATCTAAAACGGATGACCCACATCATGACGTTTTTTCTAACCTCCTACCATTGATCTCAAGCACCAGTCCCCAGCAAGTTCACGCGTCTAATCATGCCTCCTTGATATAAGAAAAGAAACAAATGCTACGGATTTGAAATTACGGTTTTTGAGTGGATCCTAATCCGTTGGCCACGACTGAAGAAAGCTCCAACAAGATGATCAAGACGAGGAAAAGCTGATCAAGACGAGGAGAAGCAAGAGAGATGTGCAGACGAATACGTACTCTCGGCCTCGAAGGGGATGGCGCCGTTTCTGCCGAACATCGAGAGCCAACTCTTGCGGTGCAACTCAAAGCAACCCTCCGGCCCCAGCTCCTCCTCCTCCTCCTCCTCATCCGTCTCCATAGCGCTGTGGTGGTCGCCGTTGTTGGCCTCGCGCGGCCTTTTAGCATCGCCGCCCTGAAGCACTTGACCCGCGGCCTTCTCCAGATCCAGATCAGACCTCTTGTGGCCGTGGCCGTGGCCGTTCTCACCCAGCTTCGCCTCCAGATCCAGATCAGACCTCTTGTGGCCGTGGCCGTTCTCACCCAGCTTCGCCTCCAGATCCATCGCCTCCATATTCCGCCGCCGGGAAGGTTAGGGTTTTTGCCCCGCCGCCGAAGAGAAGGCTAGCGAGATGCCTCTAGATCTCGGATTGGTGTTGGGACGGCCGGGGTGGGCTTGTTGACTGATGAGGTGAGAGAGGTCCGCGGGCTGCTGGGATCAGTAAAGGGCCTGTACATTTCTCCCGGCCCGTGTTGGATGACATGGGGATGGCCCAAAGCTGGAGCTTGATGATTAGGGCCCTGTTTGAGTTATCTGGCATAAGGGGTTGATGGGCTTACGGGGTGTTTGATTCCCTGTCACATCTTGGCATACCTAAGCTTAGGCAAGTTTGATCAATTGGTAGGTGTTTGGTTGGCCACTAACTTTAGACAATATTCTTTTTGAGCTCCACATGTCATAGAGTTAAAAAATATAGCAAAATTCTCTTTGCTATGGTAAAATGTGGCTTCAAATTTCTTTATTTTGTAGTTTGCCACACTTGACAAAGGATAGATGTAGCAAATGGTGGCTAGCAACCAAACATCATCGCTTGTGGCCGGGTAGGCTCCAGTGCATAGAGCGAGTAGCGATTTCTGTGAAAAGAGTGCGGTCTCAGCTCAGGCAACAACATTAGCGTGTTTGGTTGGCACTTGACAAAGGTTAGGTGTAGGCACAATTAAGATTAGACAAACTGAGCTCAACGCTGGAATCAAATTTGTCAGTAAAAAATTATAACATGTGGGGTATAGAGCTAGGATAGTGCACAGTGAATCAAAGTGGCATCATAGATGAGCTCTTTTACGATGCACAATATTAGGCTATACTAGTGTTCGAAAGGGATTAGTATAAAAACATCCGATGGTTAAGATTAATTGTATAGTACTAAAATTTCACGTGCGATATGGGTAGCATACATAGGTAGTATACGGGGTATCATGATAAGATAACACAAATGGTATCACTATAATGTTTTTTGACACTAGCGCTAGCATAAAGTCTAAAATGTCATTCTATTCGAAATATCACTTTTCCAATGTAACCATTACTAAATTATCCACATATAATAATAGACGTATATATACCACTACGTATTGTGCACATGCATCATCAAATCGTAAGTCCCTAGTTATAAAAAAACTGGTACCTACATATAGGATTTGTCTATGCAGCATAGGGGTCTCTTGGAAACGGCACAAGCGAATTTTTTTGAAGGAACAGGAGGACGAAACCCCTACTGAAGTGCATTGAAATAAAATCAAGTTACAGAAGGAAAATGGAGATCGGTGTTGTCGGGGGGAAATATTAACGGCCTCCCTCTTAAAGCAACAGTCATGAAGGCCCAGACCCATCTAAGGTAGCGAAATTGCCGTCGGCCCAACAAGGAAAGACCCGACCGACTGAAAACCCGGGGTCGGATGCTCCCGACCTCTTGTATACTGCACTCCGCCTCGCCCGACCCCAAGTTCCGGGGTCGGGCATCCCCGACCCCCGGAAGACCAAGCTCCGCCTCGCCCGACCGCAGATCTGGGGTCGGGCTGATCCGGGCCCGCCCGACATGTATCCGCCTCGGGCGCAGATCTCGTGGGTCCCCCTGTCAATCTCGCCATAAATGCGCCGCAGGTATGTCAGGAAGAGGGCTGATCGCGCTCCTCACGCAACCACTGCAAGTACCCATGCACGGTCGCACTGTACAAGCTACAGTACCTGCGGCCTCCTTCCATTCGCCGCAAGGCACTCATGGCCTGCACCGCTCGGAGCAGAGGAAAGACTCGCCCGTCCTCGGGCCCCGCGCGCCCGGCAGCGGGGATGTGACGCTCGCTCTCCGCGAGCCATCGGCAGGACGGCGGATGCCGCCGTCCCTCCCGACGGACACCGGAGTCACGACGAAATGCCCTCATCATGACCCGGCGGCTACAGCCACCGAGGAGGCCATCTGCGGGGCGCGACGACAGTTGGTGCGCGGCCACCCTCCTCCTCCAGCATACGCGCCTGCAGAGGGATAGCGGCGAGCGGCCAGGCGCGCGCCGGCGGGCCTCCCCCAGAGGGGCGGCTCCGCCTGGAACATAGAACAGCTAAGACGTTTCTACCCCTAGCTTTCGTTTCCAAGTTCTGTACATGACACTTCTGTAAATTAAAAATTTTACGGAAAAAAGAATTTTGAGTTGGATCCATTCAAGTTTCGCTTCGAACTCAGGGATATCCGACCCTAGCTCTGCCTCAGGGTCGCACATCCCTCGGGGGCTATCAGGGGCTCCGGCCCAAGCCACTTGACATCCTCTCAAAACGCTCTCTCTTTCCGGGCCGACCCTCTTTCTGAACTTTCGGGCATGAAAAGGAGAGAGTGCACGACCGGTGTTCAGGCAAGACTGATCGGACTGCGAAAAAACCTACGCCCCAGCGGCCGACTTTTTTATTTTTTAGCCCTTTTTTGGAAAGATTCTCACAAATAGGCCCCTGACGGAACCAATTCCAAAAATGGACCCTTAGCTTGGCGCCATCCACGCTGGCGCCAAGCTACAACGTCTCGGCGCCAGCCATCCTGACGCCAAGGTCTTTGCACAGCTGCTGACGCGGATGCCGACGTGGCGGGGGCTTGGCGCCATGGATCTTGGCGCCAAGCTTGGCGCCATAGATCTTGGCGCCGAGCTATCTACGCCGTACCCCCTCGCGTTTCGAACTAAATAAGTATAATTATTCCGAGAAGTGTGGAACAAACTAAGCTGTGGTTCAACTGGTTAGGAGGTGGAGGTGGGTTCCTTAGCTGGTAGACCTGAGTTCAAACCCCAGTGTTGAACCTTTTTTTTCTACATTTTATTTTTTTCTCTGTTGTACAGGTAAACAAGCGGTGCAACTTTATTTTACGAAATCTCGTATCCTACGATAATAGAGTTTGTACATGTCGGGTTACCCTGCCTTCCAAATCAAAAAAATAAAATGTAGAAAAAAAAGGTTCAACACTGGAGTTTGAACTCGGGTCCCCAGGCTAAGGAACCCACCTCCACCCCCTAACCAGTTGAACCACAGCTTAGTTTGTTACACACTTCTCGGAATAATTATACTTATTTAGTTCGAAACGTGAGGGGTACGGCGTAGATAGCTCGGCGCCAAGATCCATGGCGCATGGCGCCAAGGCTTGGCGCCATCATGGCTGGCGCCAAGCCCCCGCCACGTCGGCATCCGCGTCAGCAGCTGTGCAAAGACCTTGGCGCCAGGATGGCTGGCGCCGAGACGTTGTAGCTTGGCGCCAGCGTGGATGGCGCCAAGCTAAGGGTCCATTTTTGGAATTAGTTCCGCCAGGGGCCTATTTGTGAGAATCTTTCGAAAAAAGGGTTAAAAAACAAAAAAGTCGCCCCCAGCGGCGGCTACGGTGTCTTCGCTCATCAATGTTTACTGACACACCCGACAAAGCGCTCTAAACTTTACAAGTCCAAAAAATAAGAAAGGGGATTGAAAACTTTTTCACGACAATTTATAGAAAAGGCCTCTATGACCTAAACTTTAGTCCTGTCACATCGGACGTTCGGATGCTAATTAGGATGACTAAATATGAGCTAATTACAAAACTAATAGCAGAATTTCTAAGCTAAATCGCGAGACGAATCTATTAAACCTAATTAATTCATCATTAGCGAATGGTTACTGTAGCACCACATTGTCAAATCATGGACTAATGGGTCTAATAGATTCGTCTCGCGATTTAGCCTAGGGGTTGTGCAATTAGTTTTGTAATTAACCAATATTTAATACTTCTAATTAGTGTCCAAACATCCGATGTGATAGGGGCTAAATTTTAGCCCCTGTGTGCCAAACACCCTCTTACATCATTACACCGCTATAACCTGGCACCATGAATAATCAAGTTTCTTGTATGCCACTAAATATTATACTATTCCCTTATGTGATATATAAAGTTTTGAGTTTACTTAGGGGGTGTTTGGGAGATAGGATCTAAACTTTAGTCATGTCACATCGGACGTTCGGATGCTAAATAGGACGAATGAGCTAATTACAAAATTAATAGCAGAATTTCTAGGCTAAATCGCGAGACGAATCTATTAAACCTAATTAATTCATCATTAGTGTTGGGGGAAATATTAACGACCTCTCGAAGCCCATGAAGGCCCCGGCCCACCTGAGGTAATGAAAACTGCCGTCGGCCCAATACGGGAGGGAGGAGCCACGCTCCGCCTCGCCCGACCCGGTGCCTCGGGGTCGGACGTTCCCGACCCCTTAAAGACCAAACTCCGCCTCGCCCGACCCCGGGGACTCCCGACCCCCCGCCGCGAAACTCCGCCTCGCCCGACCCCGGGCCCAGGATCCCATCGCCGGAGGGCGAAGAGCTCGACGGGGGATGGGGAGAAAGGGTGCGGCGCCGGGCGGAGGAAGACGGGCGCAAGAAAACCAAGGGCGCGCGAGGAGGCGAAAGGGCTTGGAAGCAGATGGCGGGCGGAACTGGCGAGGCGAAATCCTCGTTTTATAGGGAAGGCGCGTGGGAAGCAGAACGGACGCCTCCAGCGCAATAAATGCAGCGCCAGGTACGCCCCGTCACGCCCGCCCCTTCGTCGGAAACCGTGCACACGACCTGCAGCAGAAACATCCCCTCCTCCCTCGATTCGCGGGTCGGCGCCCTCCACCACTTCATCTCCCGGAAGGCACGCGCACGACGTCTCCCACGTCCGGCCCAAGGCGCGGCCTCCCTCCACGTTCGGCCCAAGGCCCACCAAAAGGTAAGAAAGGGATACAGGTCTGAAGAAATCCTCCCGCGCCGAGCCGCTCACAGGATGCTTCGCCCGATCAACCCATTCGGTCAAGCCGCGCAAACGACACCTCCTGTCCCGGATCGACTGTGAGGATCCCCTGCGGACGATGACAGCAGCCTCTGGAGGAGCGTCCCCGCTCCACCACAGGCTCAGGGGCTACTGTTGGGGGGAAATATTAATGACCTCTCGAGGCTCAACCATGAAGGCCCCGGCCCACCTGAGGTAATGAAAACTGCCGTCGGCCTCGCCCGACCTCCCGACCCCCCGCCGTAAGGAGCATTGCATTCAGGAAACCTAACGATTCCATATACACCTTCCCGATGCCTGATTGCATGTGTCAGCAAGATGGGTTGATATAGGTTTAGCATACATACGGATAGTATACCACACAAATTGGTGCAGGCAGGCATTTTGTACACTTTGTAACCTCTAGGGTAGTCACCATATAGCAAGATTGACTGGAAATTCGTTGAGTTTTGTTAGTACCAGGGAGGTAGATGAGCTGGGGAGTTAGTTTGGCTGTGGATGTTGAAATATTCCGTTGAATGTATATGTAAAGAGGACTACTAACTACAAAGAAAAGAGAGCTTCCTTCCTTAGCACAGTATTACTACTACTAGAGCCATTTTCCCGGTCTAGTTTGTAATGTAATTTTTTCCTGCCGGGATTGTATTTTTATCATCATGTTTCCTCAATTAGGTGCACACAATTTGTTATAAAGAAACTTGCGATAGGTAATCAGATGCAAGGTCAGCCATGAAACGGCGAACTGCTAGAACATTGTATATTGCATGATCATTTGTACATACACACCAGGCAGCGTACATTTTGAAAAAAAACGCAACAGGAGTCGGTTTACATCAAACTGCATTCTGCAATACCCCCCGGCGCTGCAGCTGCGTCGTCGCGAACCCCCGGCGCCGCGGCATTCGCACCGCCGCCCAGCGTCAGGTACCCCAATGGACGGCTTCGTCGGGAAGCAGTAGGAGAAGGCCCCGCCGTACGCGCCCGCCGCCTGCCCCACCAGCGACACCGGCAGGCGGCCGAGGCCGAGGAGCCCATCGATGCCGGTGAACAGACCGCTCTGCGCGTGGCCGCACCCGAAGAGGAATCCGAGCACCGCGCCACCGCGAAGAGGGATATCCGACCCTAGCTCTGCTTCAGGGCCGCACATCCCTCGGGGGCCATCAGGGGCTCCGGCCTAAAGCCACTTGACACCCTCTCAAAACGCTCTCTTTCCGAGGCCCCCCCCCTTCTGAACTTTTGGGCATAAAAAGGAGAGAGTGCACGAACGGTGTTCAGGCAAGATTGATCGGACTGCGAAAAAACCTACGCCCCAGCGGCTACGGTGCCCTCGCTCATCAAAGCTTACTGACATGCCCGACAACGCACTCTAAACTTTCCAAGTCCAAAAAAACAAGAAAGGGAATCGAAAACTTTTTTATGACAATCCATAGAAAAAGCCCCTGTGGCCATCACAAAATAAGTCTGAAACTAACGTATTTACATCTTGGGCGCCAGCCCGATACAGTTAACTCGTTCGGGGATCTTCGGGAGGGACGGCTTCATCCTCCAGGAGCTTCGCCAAGGCCTCCGCCGGGTTGAGCACCGACGCGTCGATCTCGTCCAGCTCCGCCTCGGAGTAGCCGGCGGCGTACCTCCCGCTCATCCCGGCGAAGTTGATGCCGGAGTAGTGGGAGCCGAAGACCCTGAAGGCTCGCCTCACGTTACGGGTTCGATAGCTGCCTCAGGACATCCCCCGAGCAAGGGGTGAGAAGGGACGGGTCCGCAAGCGGCCAACACCCAGGCGAGCGAAAGCCAAGGGCGTCCCGACCTCACGTTCGAGTCCAGACCGGCATCAAAGTTCATGGTTTTTCCACGACGAAAGGCAACGAGCCCCCGGATCCGACCGAACGGACTCGGGAACTATAGGAACTGGCTGGCTGGAGCCTGGAGTACGCCACCAGCTTGGCCTGAGCCGGACCCCCCCGAACGGGGACCGGGACTCCACTCGAACCGACCCGTTCGCAGCTCAACGAGCACCACGGTTCGTCCAACGAGGATAGCATGGCACGGCTCCACCCCTCCGTCCCAGCGAACGGACGCTTGAGGGGTAACGATCAAAAGCCGATCTAGCCTCCCGATCAGTCTCCTGCAACGCGCGGGGGCTCGGGGGCTAGCGTCGCAACCAACGACCACGCGTGTGGTCGCGATTTGAGGACTCCCCGGTCAAGCCGGACTAACAACGCTCCCTACCCCTGATCAAACCGCAGCTTGCAGGACGAGCACAAGATCTCCGGCGAAACGACGAAAGGATGACCGCGCTCCTCACGCAACCTGCTGCAAGTACCCATGCACGGCCGCACTGTACGAGCTACAGTATCTGCGGCCTCCTTCCATTCGCCGCAAGGCACTCATGGCCTGCGCCGCCCGGAGCAGAGGGAGGTCTCGCCTGTCCTCGTGCCCCGCGCGCCCGGCAGCAGGGATGTGACGTCTGCTCTCCGCGAGCCATCAGCAGGACGGCGGGATCCGCCGCCTCCCCCAACGGACACTAGAGTCACGACGAAACGCCCTCATCATGACCCGGCGGCTACAGCCACCGAGGAGGCCGTCGACAGGGCGCAACGACAGTTGGCGCGCCGCCACCCTCCTCCAGCATACGTGTCGGCAGACGTCGAAGGCCGGCAAGGACGCCGGGAACCTAGGAACTTGGTTCCTCCCTTCATGTTGTATTTTTTACCCAGCTATGTTTAACTCTTTACTGTCTTCCACACCCGTCTCACCTGTAACCCCGGCGGTCTCCTTACAATATAAAAGGAGCGTCGGGGGCCAGAGAGGGGGGCTCAGACTTTTTTCCTCAAGCTAACAGCACATTCTTACATTCCCTTAGAGCACAAGCACACAAGAGACCTGGGATCAGTTCCCTCTCTCGCCCACCTGTAACCCAACCTCGCGTGGGCAACACGAGCATCCTCGATACTGGACGTAGGGCCTCTTTTGCCCGAACCAGTCTAACCCTGTGTCTCCCACGTCACCGTCCGAAGCCTTACGCGCATAAAAGAAATTTACTAGTCTAAGTTCCGCAAATCTTGACAACGACAGAAACGAAAACCTGTTGGCGGCTCATCATCTCGTTTCCGCTACACCATCCTTGAGCTGCCAGTTGCTTTGGAGTGCAAAAGGGGCTTGATCATCAGCTGCAGCACAAGCACCGTCTCTGGATGCACGCACGTGACATCCCTTCCGGTGGTAGTTTCTGATTTAGTCTGTTATGCACGCGTATGTGATGTGCCCAACATGATTGCACCAAAAACTTCCCAGCCAACCTACAGATATTTCGACGGCTCCCGTATAATTTTCACAGACAGGTGACAGAAAAAAGCTAAGGCGAAAATTAAGTAATTAACCAACAGATGAAAAATGCGTATCACAGCGACTTTTCAGGACAAACAAACCAATCTTGAAGATCAACAGAAAAGATTCTCAACAAATGCAGTTGGGACTTGCAATTGACCTAGATTCCATTGTGCTTTCTAAGGCCTGCCTGCTCGCTGCACAAGACAATAGCAAAAGCCGGCCGGATCATCCCCGGCGCTCCGGAGCGGCCCGTCGGGCGTCGTCGATTATCCGCACGCGGAGGTCAACGGCGCGGGCTTCGACGACTCCACGCGCGTGCTCTGCCTCAGGGACGGGATGGCCAGCATCGTCTTCGCCAAGCCCGGTGACGCGCGCTGGACGGTGCTGCCACTGCTACGTCAGCTCGCCGGAAGGTTCGGTCTACCTGGTGGTGCGGTACGGAGAGGCGTCGAGCACGTCGGCGTTCCCATCCATTGCGGCTGGCGCCATATACACATACACCAATCTCGGGGCTTCAGCGTCTAACGATATCGTGTCGACAAGCAGAGGAACAAAGGAGGACCGAACCACCGCAGCCGCACAAGCTCGTCTTCCATGAACACCGGGGTTTAGCTCCGGCTGCCAGTGCCAGGCCCTGCAACTTCTCTTGTTTGGATTGGCGTGATTTTGTTTTGCAACCTAAAAGATTGAGAAAATATTCTACTTGGCGTAATTTATCGATCAATGAGCCAAACACTCTTTCGGGTGGGGACAAAGTTGGTATTTCTCAAAACACAGCCAACTGGAGGGCTGGGACGGAATCTGACAGCCTTTTATGGTAAAATTATCACAACAATAAATCGACAAAGTAACTTTAATTTAGGAGACTAAAAGCAAAGATCAACGACAAATGAAAAGTACTTAATAACACAAATATCCAGTCGGTACAATGTATCTTAGAACCACAGATTCTTCACCGAGGCAATTCTGCCTTTGCCATTAAGGTCTGTAATCCTACCATTTTGCCACTGGACACTCCCAAGGTTTGTTTTTACCACGTGAAGGGTCCCAGTGGCAAAAAGTCAAAAACCAAAATGCATCTGGGATTTCATCACTTGATGGCAAAAGCAGAATTTGCGCGCTCTTACACTGCAGCCACTTGGTTGTACAAGCAGCCGTAGGATTAAGCAAAAGGTGGATCACGTGATCAGTTCAGATCCTAGTAAACCTGGTAATAACCTAATCTAGTTTATCCGTGATACTTCATGGTTCTAAGTTCAGTGTGGCGTCTGCACTGGCCTCGACTTCCTTCTTGCTCCTGATCTTGCATCTCCTCTTTGCTTCCTCATCTAGGTAGACCAGGTCTTCGACGACCGCAATGTGCGCATACAGCAGCTCTTCCAGGTTGTCAACAGGAGCAGCCTTCTTACCTTTGCCATCTCTCATCTGCTGGAACTCTTCCTTACCGTGGTTTCTGCTGGAGAAATAGTCGTTGATTCTCATGGCTTCCTGAAACCCAGATATTGTTGGCTGGAACTTCACCAGGAAGACACTCTGATTAGCAGGTCTTCCATGGCTAACCTTCACCTTCTCACGTGGTACCCCTATATCTGGATAAACAAAACAACATGAACAACTATTGGAGTCAATAGCACAAGGCTGCTATTAACAACTAAAGATTAACCTCTCAGAAAGCTGCATTATTACAAATGCATTCATTTTGCTACGAAAATACTACCATAATCACAAAGGAACAAACAAGTATGCCTAAATAAGCCAATGTATCAGTCCATTCATAACATCTTAAGGAAATACTACAGAAGACAACATAAGAACATATTTAGCCACAATCATAATTTCTAAGGTATCCATATTGATAAACAAAAAGTTAACAAGTGCACAGGTATGTTCTTCTGAGGCTCAGCGGAAACTAACTTGCCAGTACGCCTTCAATTTCTTCCATGGACACAACCTTTGCTTCAGTATCCTTTGCCTTGCTCACGATTGAGCTGTTATGTATCACAACTACTGGAGGCCACAACATGAGATCTCCCCTCATGGCATTTACTTCCTCAGATGAAATGGAGTGATGGGCTTTAGATGTGTCTGGAGCAACAAGCCAATTCCACCCCATCAAAACACAGAGTGCTTTGTGAAACCCTAAGTGTTTTGTCTTCAACCCTGCTTTGGATGTATCATAAGCATGTGATAGCAAGGCATCAAGATCTGGGATTTCACCACGTGAAGGGTCCCAGTGGCAAAAAGTCAAACATCCAGTCGGTACAATGTATCTTAGAACCACAGATTCTTCACCGAGACAATTCTGCCTCTACCATTAAGGTCTGTAATCATTATATACTTCCTCCATAGCAAAATATTTATCGCTGTTATTTTTTTCCGATACATCTGACCATTCATTTTATTTAAAAATTTATTGTAAATGTACGAAAAGAATATTTATGATGGTAAAGTAATCATTTATTGTAAATGGCTCAGCCACGTAGATCTCGCCGCGGCGGGGGAGCGGTGGCGAGCCGAGTCGGCCCCTCCCTCCCACGAACGGGAGCGGCGGCGAGCCTGGGTCGGCCCCTCCCATCCACGGACGGGAGTGGCGGCATCGCCCCCGAGTCAGCACCTCCCTCCCACGGACGGAAGCGGCGGCGGGAGCTGCGGGCCTGCGACGACGCCCCGGCTTGGACCTCTGCGGACGGGAGCGGTGGCGGCGCCCCGGCTCAAACCTCCTGCGGACGGGTGCGGCGGGGGCGCAGGCGCAGGGGAGATCGGGAGGGGGGAAAGGAGTTCTCTTTCTCTCTCCCACTTTCATGTGGGACCCACAGAGGCCTTCACGGCAAGTGACGGTAGAATCCAACGGAATGGCAAGTACGGGATGGAGTTAAATTTTCAGTGGCACTGAGGGGATGGAGTTAATTTTGATGGCACGTAAGGAATGAGTTAAATTTTTAATGGCAGATAGGGAATTTGCTTAGGCCCCGTTTGGGTCCAAGGAATTGGAATCTATTTAATGGAGTAGGCTAATTTATGTTGGAATGTGGCATTCCACAACTTTCCAAAGTTTAGATATAAGCCTATCTTAAATTCATGGGGTGGGAGATGGAAATTGATTCTATAGATTATGGTTATTAGATGGAATTCAATTCTTATAGCACGCTCTTAGACTCGCTTCTCTATAGTAGAAGTGCAGCATACAAGTATCTCTCCCATATCACCAACTATAATATACAACTATATTCCACATACAATTATATTAGCTTAATTAATTTGTGTCTAAATTATGATTATTAGGATGGAATTCAATTCCAATGATCCAAACGGGGCCTTAGGGTTTTTCATGTCCCTTCGTTCAAAAATAAATATACTTCCTCCATAGCAAAATATTTATCGCTGTTAATTTTTTCTGATACATCTGACCATTCATTTTATTTAAAAATTTATTGTAAACGTACGAAAAGAATATTTATGATGGTAAAGTAAGCCACAAACAAAAACAAAATAAATGATGCTTAAATAATTTTTTAATAATATGAATGGTTAAGACTAAGTGTCATTGACAGCTATTTTGATACGGATATTATCATTCAAAATTTGTCAAAAAAAAAATAAGTTATTACACTTAATTTAGTACGTGCTTATATGCACAGGTATGCATCAGTCAATTAGCACCAGAATAAATAAGGTCATTTTAACTCCTTGTTTTTTTTAATCCATCCTACAATTTCTTGGGTGATTTGTTTTTTTGACAGAGGGAGCATGCATGTTTGTCTAATTTGATCATATCACATCACAAGACGAATTAATATCATTGTCAAATTCCTTATGAACTATCCAAATCCAACTATTTAGGCATGTTGTCTTTTCTTTTTCCTTAGCGTAAATTTACGGCATGCAAAGTAATTGAGACTAGCAAATGTATTTTGACCGGTTATCTTTAAGCTAATTAAGTAGGCCCTCCTAGTGGTCCAAAGCGAAGGATTGCACTTTTTTTAGGATTTTTTTGAAGTGTTAGAATTGCGGTTTTTATTAGGTGAATGGAGTATGTGAAAGTTTTCACCCTTTGCATTTCAGCGGTACGTAAGAAAATTGGACAAAAACGTCCTTCTTCATTGGATTTTGAGTAAGTAACCGAGATAGCACGGAAGAGAATGGAAATTTAAGTACTGGCACGTAATGACGTAAGTAAACTCAAAACTTTATATATCACATAAGGGAATGGTATAATGTTTAGTGGCATACAAGATACTTTTTTCAAAGAGAAAGATTCATGGTGCCAGGTTCCAGCGGTTGCTTTGGATGAACTGAAGGAACTTTTTATTTCCTGGCCACGAGGGCAGTCTGATCAATTCCTGTGCCAGTGAATATGAACAGAAAATGTAAATGAATGAAACGAAAGTGGTGGAGAGGGTAAATAATCAAGATGGCCACGAAACCAGTGTACGAGGGGCTCATGTTGAACATGGCAGCTTGACGAAGCCCAACAGAGCAGGTGGTAAATATCTTATTATTTTCTCACGAAATGTAAATAGAGAGTAATTAGGTGGCAGAAATGTTCATCGCACACACTCATCAGTTGGATGAATTATACCCTCCGTCCTCAAATATATGATGCTTAGGACAAGCAAATTAGACCATTTTTGAACTAATTTGTTTGTCCTAAACTTCATATATTTATGGATGGAGGTAGTAGTTGTTTATGTAACATATAAATCAAAATGCATACTGACTCGACAAAGAAATAGATATAATCAGGGCTAGAGGCTTACATAAATTAAATCTGCATGGCAGCATAACCAGAACAAGTACCAGACATCAGTTCACAAGCATCTTACATACATATGTTATAACACTAGGTACACTGACTACAAAACAACTACATAATAACTTAAACCACCCGAAGGAAGCAACATTAGTTTGCCAGGTAATAGCATCACCAAGTCAGTGGCCGAGTCATGTCGTGGTACGATGACACACAGTTCTGAAGTAATCTAAGGAAGAAGAGACCATGCAACCACCATGTGCAGGCTCGAGGATCCAATGTGAAAATAGCCTTGATTTCTCAGGGCTGACTTAGGTACAAAACCAAACTTCTTCTCAAGCTTAGTGCTGCTCTCGCCAGCGTCACCTAGCTGTTCAGCCTTGATGCCAAGGATCAGTTCAGCCCTCTCCTCCACGACGACTACTCGGCGCTGCAGTGTGACCTCCCCATCCTCGTTGACGACCACCTCCTTGCCCCTGGTGTCCAGCAGCACTACATCCTCACCAATGCCCGTGTTGCAGGCAGTGAGGCGTGCACTAAAGTTGCCTGATCCCTTGCTGATGCGGGCAGTGATGGTCGCCTCCACGGAGCGCTTGACATGAGCGTACCTGACCTCCACTGTGCTATGCTTGCTTGAAAGCACCTCTGTTCTGGTGTAACTGAGACTGCCTCTGTAAGAGATGTTGTTGTATCCAAAGAAATCCAAGCATAAAATCTTGTCATCTTCAGACAATGAACTCCCTGTGTCCTTCACTTTCAGGTCAATCTCAAAAATAGGCTCATCCCACAGCAGGATAGCTCGGCTAGGACCTGTAAGTTCCAAAAGAGAATCCTGCATACAGTGACACAAATTCAAGGCCAGCAAATTTCAATTGCCTTTAGGAACACCATCACTAAAGGTGCATCAGCAGCCAGACAAATTAAAAGCCCGCAGATTTCAATTGCCTTTGGAAACACCATCACTAAAGGTGAATCAGCAGCCAGCAATTTATTTCACTAGTGATGCACATACAAAACCACTTAATAGCATCCTCTAAAATGCAGATTTAAGGATCAGGAATGTGCCCACCTACTGAAATCTTGCATGTCAGGGCCAGCCAACCAAGAACTGAAGTGGATACCAACTATAAAAACTACATTTGATATACTTTTAAAAATATAACCAAGTTTTACTATTTACGTTTTAAGAGCCAGCAGCAACATGCATAAAGTATCTCTGATGGAAAGGTTCAGATCCTAATTCACAGTATCAACCTGTATAAATATTTCTTCCGAATGCTAGCTTGGAGCTAAGCGCCATAAAAATCAGCTGATATTACCAGTACTACCAAGCAGATTACACCATATACATGCATTGAGATGCTTATAGTAGATTAAATGGGCAATGGAATAGGACAGAAGTTGAAACACAGATGTTTGAACATGCCTGAGAGGTGAGGGTCTGGCAATTATCTCTGCCTCGCCTGAAGAGGTAGTTGCGCTTCCAGTCTAGGGAATCGCGCACAGCGACAATGCCATAGACATCTAGTGGCCATTGGAGGTCGCTGGTGATCTGAGTCACCTTGACGAAGAAGACCTCCATGGTATCACCAGGTCCAGCAGTTAATGGCAGTATCGGTATGTCCGTGTAGCACATGGGAGGGTACTGGGCTGAAAAAGGAACGGGGTTATTTGTTAGTCCAGTCATCTATACCTAGACATCATAATTGATTGATGATGAAGCAAACAAATGCTGTGCATAAGGAAAAACTGTTACTCGTATAGCTGCATATGATAAAATGGCTTGGAAAGGGGATTTTTTTACTATAAACATTTGACAAACAATGTAATTAGGAGCAAATATATGGGGAAATCATATAGATCTCAAGCCAATATGGGATTGAAACGGGGTTCATATTAACATTTAATATTATCTTTTATTCTTTCTAAAATAGAATCAGTAGGTTTTGTAAACAACAGGATCTAAAACGGATGACCCACATCATGACGTTTTTTCTAACCTCCTACCATTGATCTCAAGCACCAGTCCCCAGCAAGTTCACGCGTCTAATCATGCCTCCTTGATATAAGAAAAGAAACAAATGCTACGGATTTGAAATTACGGTTTTTGAGTGGATCCTAATCCGTTGGCCACGACTGAAGAAAGCTCCAACAAGATGATCAAGACGAGGAAAAGCTGATCAAGACGAGGAGAAGCAAGAGAGATGTGCAGACGAATACGTACTCTCGGCCTCGAAGGGGATGGCGCCGTTTCTGCCGAACATCGAGAGCCAACTCTTGCGGTGCAACTCAAAGCAACCCTCCGGCCCCAGCTCCTCCTCCTCCTCCTCCTCATCCGTCTCCATAGCGCTGTGGTGGTCGCCGTTGTTGGCCTCGCGCGGCCTTTTAGCATCGCCGCCCTGAAGCACTTGACCCGCGGCCTTCTCCAGATCCAGATCAGACCTCTTGTGGCCGTGGCCGTGGCCGTTCTCACCCAGCTTCGCCTCCAGATCCAGATCAGACCTCTTGTGGCCGTGGCCGTTCTCACCCAGCTTCGCCTCCAGATCCATCGCCTCCATATTCCGCCGCCGGGAAGGTTAGGGTTTTTGCCCCGCCGCCGAAGAGAAGGCTAGCGAGATGCCTCTAGATCTCGGATTGGTGTTGGGACGGCCGGGGTGGGCTTGTTGACTGATGAGGTGAGAGAGGTCCGCGGGCTGCTGGGATCAGTAAAGGGCCTGTACATTTCTCCCGGCCCGTGTTGGATGACATGGGGATGGCCCAAAGCTGGAGCTTGATGATTAGGGCCCTGTTTGAGTTATCTGGCATAAGGGGTTGATGGGCTTACGGGGTGTTTGATTCCCTGTCACATCTTGGCATACCTAAGCTTAGGCAAGTTTGATCAATTGGTAGGTGTTTGGTTGGCCACTAACTTTAGACAATATTCTTTTTGAGCTCCACATGTCATAGAGTTAAAAAATATAGCAAAATTCTCTTTGCTATGGTAAAATGTGGCTTCAAATTTCTTTATTTTGTAGTTTGCCACACTTGACAAAGGATAGATGTAGCAAATGGTGGCTAGCAACCAAACATCATCGCTTGTGGCCGGGTAGGCTCCAGTGCATAGAGCGAGTAGCGATTTCTGTGAAAAGAGTGCGGTCTCAGCTCAGGCAACAACATTAGCGTGTTTGGTTGGCACTTGACAAAGGTTAGGTGTAGGCACAATTAAGATTAGACAAACTGAGCTCAACGCTGGAATCAAATTTGTCAGTAAAAAATTATAACATGTGGGGTATAGAGCTAGGATAGTGCACAGTGAATCAAAGTGGCATCATAGATGAGCTCTTTTACGATGCACAATATTAGGCTATACTAGTGTTCGAAAGGGATTAGTATAAAAACATCCGATGGTTAAGATTAATTGTATAGTACTAAAATTTCACGTGCGATATGGGTAGCATACATAGGTAGTATACGGGGTATCATGATAAGATAACACAAATGGTATCACTATAATGTTTTTTGACACTAGCGCTAGCATAAAGTCTAAAATGTCATTCTATTCGAAATATCACTTTTCCAATGTAACCATTACTAAATTATCCACATATAATAATAGACGTATATATACCACTACGTATTGTGCACATGCATCATCAAATCGTAAGTCCCTAGTTATAAAAAAACTGGTACCTACATATAGGATTTGTCTATGCAGCATAGGGGTCTCTTGGAAACGGCACAAGCGAATTTTTTTGAAGGAACAGGAGGACGAAACCCCTACTGAAGTGCATTGAAATAAAATCAAGTTACAGAAGGAAAATGGAGATCGGTGTTGTCGGGGGGAAATATTAACGGCCTCCCTCTTAAAGCAACAGTCATGAAGGCCCAGACCCATCTAAGGTAGCGAAATTGCCGTCGGCCCAACAAGGAAAGACCCGACCGACTGAAAACCCGGGGTCGGATGCTCCCGACCTCTTGTATACTGCACTCCGCCTCGCCCGACCCCAAGTTCCGGGGTCGGGCATCCCCGACCCCCGGAAGACCAAGCTCCGCCTCGCCCGACCGCAGATCTGGGGTCGGGCTGATCCGGGCCCGCCCGACATGTATCCGCCTCGGGCGCAGATCTCGTGGGTCCCCCTGTCAATCTCGCCATAAATGCGCCGCAGGTATGTCAGGAAGAGGGCTGATCGCGCTCCTCACGCAACCACTGCAAGTACCCATGCACGGTCGCACTGTACAAGCTACAGTACCTGCGGCCTCCTTCCATTCGCCGCAAGGCACTCATGGCCTGCACCGCTCGGAGCAGAGGAAAGACTCGCCCGTCCTCGGGCCCCGCGCGCCCGGCAGCGGGGATGTGACGCTCGCTCTCCGCGAGCCATCGGCAGGACGGCGGATGCCGCCGTCCCTCCCGACGGACACCGGAGTCACGACGAAATGCCCTCATCATGACCCGGCGGCTACAGCCACCGAGGAGGCCATCTGCGGGGCGCGACGACAGTTGGTGCGCGGCCACCCTCCTCCTCCAGCATACGCGCCTGCAGAGGGATAGCGGCGAGCGGCCAGGCGCGCGCCGGCGGGCCTCCCCCAGAGGGGCGGCTCCGCCTGGAACATAGAACAGCTAAGACGTTTCTACCCCTAGCTTTCGTTTCCAAGTTCTGTACATGACACTTCTGTAAATTAAAAATTTTACGGAAAAAAGAATTTTGAGTTGGATCCATTCAAGTTTCGCTTCGAACTCAGGGATATCCGACCCTAGCTCTGCCTCAGGGTCGCACATCCCTCGGGGGCTATCAGGGGCTCCGGCCCAAGCCACTTGACATCCTCTCAAAACGCTCTCTCTTTCCGGGCCGACCCTCTTTCTGAACTTTCGGGCATGAAAAGGAGAGAGTGCACGACCGGTGTTCAGGCAAGACTGATCGGACTGCGAAAAAACCTACGCCCCAGCGGCCGACTTTTTTATTTTTTAGCCCTTTTTTGGAAAGATTCTCACAAATAGGCCCCTGACGGAACCAATTCCAAAAATGGACCCTTAGCTTGGCGCCATCCACGCTGGCGCCAAGCTACAACGTCTCGGCGCCAGCCATCCTGACGCCAAGGTCTTTGCACAGCTGCTGACGCGGATGCCGACGTGGCGGGGGCTTGGCGCCATGGATCTTGGCGCCAAGCTTGGCGCCATAGATCTTGGCGCCGAGCTATCTACGCCGTACCCCCTCGCGTTTCGAACTAAATAAGTATAATTATTCCGAGAAGTGTGGAACAAACTAAGCTGTGGTTCAACTGGTTAGGAGGTGGAGGTGGGTTCCTTAGCTGGTAGACCTGAGTTCAAACCCCAGTGTTGAACCTTTTTTTTCTACATTTTATTTTTTTCTCTGTTGTACAGGTAAACAAGCGGTGCAACTTTATTTTACGAAATCTCGTATCCTACGATAATAGAGTTTGTACATGTCGGGTTACCCTGCCTTCCAAATCAAAAAAATAAAATGTAGAAAAAAAAGGTTCAACACTGGAGTTTGAACTCGGGTCCCCAGGCTAAGGAACCCACCTCCACCCCCTAACCAGTTGAACCACAGCTTAGTTTGTTACACACTTCTCGGAATAATTATACTTATTTAGTTCGAAACGTGAGGGGTACGGCGTAGATAGCTCGGCGCCAAGATCCATGGCGCATGGCGCCAAGGCTTGGCGCCATCATGGCTGGCGCCAAGCCCCCGCCACGTCGGCATCCGCGTCAGCAGCTGTGCAAAGACCTTGGCGCCAGGATGGCTGGCGCCGAGACGTTGTAGCTTGGCGCCAGCGTGGATGGCGCCAAGCTAAGGGTCCATTTTTGGAATTAGTTCCGCCAGGGGCCTATTTGTGAGAATCTTTCGAAAAAAGGGTTAAAAAACAAAAAAGTCGCCCCCAGCGGCGGCTACGGTGTCTTCGCTCATCAATGTTTACTGACACACCCGACAAAGCGCTCTAAACTTTACAAGTCCAAAAAATAAGAAAGGGGATTGAAAACTTTTTCACGACAATTTATAGAAAAGGCCTCTATGGCCATCACAAAACGAGTCTGAAACTAATATATTTACATCTGGGGCGCTAGCCCGATGCAGTTAACTTGCCCGGGGATCGGCGGGCGGGACGGCTTCATCCTCGAGGAGCTTCGCCAAGGCCTCCGCCGGGTCGAGCACCGACGCGTCGATCTCGTCCAGCTCGGCCTCGGAGTAGCCGGCGGCGTACCCCCCGCTCATCCCGGCGAAGTTGATGCCGGAGTAGTGGGAGCCAAAGACCCCGAAGGCTCGCCTCACGCCGGTGCGGAGCGCCTCCAGGGCAATCTCGCGGGCTCGGCGGTAGGTCCCAAGGACACGAGCCGCCAGCGAGCTCGTCCTCTCCCCCTGACCACGCTGAGGTCGTCGCAGACGACGCGGACCGTATCCCGCAGGGCGCCATGCTCAGTGCGTTCCGCGTCAAGCGCCTCCCTCGAGTCTCGGGCGCGACGGCGGGGGCGGGCTCCGCGGACCTCCGGGGAGCGCTCCGCGCTGACTCCGGGGGGACGTCCCGCGCCGGCTCCTGGGCGACGGCGGAGGCGGGCTCCGAAGACCTCCGGGGAGCGCTCCGCGCCAACTCCTGAGGAGCGTCCCGCGCCGGCTCCTGGGGGGCGTCCCGCGCCGACCCCTGGGGAACGCTCTGCGCCAACCCCTGGGGGGCGCTCCGCGCCGACCCCTGGGGCGCAGTCCCCGAGCCTTGCGAGACCAAGCCCCGGGCGGACGTCCCCTCCGCCTCATCCCCCGCGGCCGGTTGCGGGCGCACCTCCCGGATTACGAGCGCACCCGACCGAAGGGAGGAAACCAGCTCTTCCTCCTCTTCATCATCTTCCTCATCTTCCTCCTCGTCATCATCATCGTCGTCGTCGCCGTCGTCTGACATGACCCGCCCTCTCCGCCGCCGTTGGAACTCCTTGGCGGCCTTCTTCTTCCTTTTCGCCGTCTCCTTGTCCTTACGGCGTTTCTGCTCTTCGGCAAGGAGACGGTTTTGCGTCCGCCGTGGAGCGGAAACATCCCCTCCTCCCTCGATTCGCGGGTCGGCGCCCTCCACCACTTCAACTCCCGGGAGGCACGCGCACGACGTCTCCCACGACCGGCCCAAAGCACTGCCTCCTCCACATCCGGTCTGAGGCACGGCCTCCCTCCACGTTCGGCCCAAGGCCCACCAAGAGGTAAGAAAGGGATAGGGGCTGAAAACGACCCTACGGCCCATTACGATCCAGGGGTTCGAAGGTTGGCCCGCCGCGGGTTCGACAACCGCCCCAGGATGCCCCCGAGCGAGGGCTGAGAGGAGACGGGTCCGCAAGCGGCCATCACCCGGGCGCGCGACAGCCCAGGGCGTCTCAATCTCACATTCGAGTCCGGACCGGCATCAAAGTTCATGCTTTTTCCCCGAAGAAAGGCAACGAGCCCCCGGATCCAACCGAACGGATTCGGGAACTATATGAATTGGCCGACCGAAGCCTTGGGTACGCCACCAGCTTGGCCCGAGCCGGACCTCCCCGCCCCCCCGAACGGGGACCGGGACCCACTCAAATCAACCCGTTAGTAGCTCAATGAGCACCAAGGATCGTCCACGCGAGGATAGCGTGGCACGGCTCGCCCCCTCCATCCCAGCGAACGGACGCTTGAGGGGTAACGTACGAAAGTCGACCTAGCCTCCGACCGGTCCCGTGCAACGCGCGGGGGCTCAGGGGCTGGCCTCGCAACCAAAGGCCACGCAGGTGGTCTCGACTTAAGGCTCTCAGATAGAAGGGAACGACAGGAAAGTTCATGTTTTTATTAGGTGAATGGAGTATGTGAAAGTTTTCAAGATGGCCACGAAATAAATGGACGAAGCCCAAGTTAGGAACAGAAAATGTAAATGAATGAAACAAAAGTGGTGAAGAGGGTAAATAATCAAGATGGCCACGAAACCAGTGTACCGAGGGGCTCATGCTGAACATGGCAGCTTGACGAAGCCCAACAGAGCAGGTGGTACATATCTTATTTTCTCACGAAATGTAATAGAGAGTAACCAGCAGGTGGCAGAAATGTTGATCGCACACACTCATCAGTTGGATGAATTATACCCTCCGTCCTCAAATATATGATGCTTAGGACAAGCAAATTAGTCAAATTTGTTTGTACTAAACTTCATATATTTATGGATGGGGGTAGTAGTTGTTTATGTAACATATAAATCAAAATGGATACTGACTCGACAAAGAACTAGATATAATCAGGGCTAGAGGTTTACATAAATTAAATCTGCATGGCAGCATAACCACAACAAGTCCTGACTACAAAACAAGTACATAATAACTTAAACCACCTGACGGAAGCACCACTAGTATGCCAGGTAATAGCATCACCAAGTCAGTGGCAGAGTCATGTCGTGGTACGATGACACACAGTTCTGAAGTAATCTAAAGAAGAACAGACCATGCAACCACCATGTGCAGGCTCGAGGATCCAATGTGAAAATAGCCTTGATTTCTCAGGGCTGACTTAGCTACAAAACCAAACTTCTTCTCAAGCTTAGTGCTGCTCTCACCAGTGTCACCTAGCTGTTCAGCCTTGATGCCAAGGATCAGTTCAGCCCTCTCCTCCACGACGACTACTCGGCGCTGCAGTGTGACCTCCCCATCCTCGTTGACGAACACCTCCTTGCCTCTGGTGTCCAGCAGCACTACATCCTCACCAATGCTCGTGTTGCAGGCAGTGAGGCGTGCACTAAAGTTGCCTGATCCCTTGCTGATGCGGGCAGTGATGGTCGCCTCCACGGAGCGCTTGACATGAGCGTACCTGACCTCCACTGTGCTATGCTTGCTTGAAAGCACCTCTGTTCTGGTGTAACTGAGACTGCCTCTGTAAGAAATGTTGTTGTATCCAAAGAAATCCAAGCATAAAATCTTGTCATCTTCAGGCAATGAACTCCCTTTGTCCTTCACTTTCAGGTCAATCTCAAAAACAGGCTCATCCCACAGCAGGATAGATCCGCTAGGACCTGTAAGTTCCAAAAGACAATCCTGCATACAGTGGCACACGAATTAAAGGCCAGCAAATTTCAATTGCCTTTAGGAACACCATCACTAAAGGTGCATCAGCAGCCAGACAAATTAAAGGCCCGCAAATTTCAATTGCCTTTGGGAACACCATCACTAAAGGTGAATCAGCAGCCAGCAATTTATTTCACCAGTGATGCACATACAAAACCACTTAATAGCATTCTCTAAAATGAAGATTTAAGGATCAGGAATGTGCCCACCTACTGAAATCTTGCATGTCAGGGCCAGCCAACAAAGAACTGAAGTGGATACCAACTATAAAGCTAAATTTGATATACTTTTAAAAATATAACCAAGTTATACTATTTACGTTTTAAGAGCCAGCAGCAACATGCATAAAGTATCTCTGATGGAAAGGTTCTGATCCTAATTCACAGTATCAACCTGTATAAATATTTCTTCCGAATGCTAGCGTGGAGCTAAACGCCATAAAAATCAGCTGATATTACCAGTACTACCAAGCAGATTGCACCATATACATGCATTGAGATGCTTATACTAGATTAAATGGGAGATGGAATATGACTGAAGTTGAAACACAGATGTTTGAACATGCCTGAGAGGTGAGGGTCTGGCGATTATCTCTGCCTCGACTGAAGAGGTAGTTGCGCTTCCAGTCTAGGGAATCGCGCACAGCGACGATGCCATAGACATCTAGTGGCCATTGGAGGTCGCTTGTGATCTGAGTCACCTTGACGAAGAAGACCTCCATGGTATCACCAGAACCAGATCCAGTTACTGGCGGCACCGGTATGTCCGTGCGGCGCATGGGAGGGTACTGAGCTGAAAAAGGAAGAGGGTTATTTGTTAGTCCAGTCAGCTATCCCTTGACATCACAATTGATTAATGATGAAGCAAACAAATGCCGTGCATAAGGAAAAACTGTTACTCGTAGCTGTATATGATAAAATGGCTTGGAAAGGGGATTTATTTGACAAACAATGTAATTAGGAGCAAACATATGGGTAACTCACATAGATCTCAAGCCAATATCGGATTGAAACGGGATTCATATTAACATTTAATATTATCTTTTATTCTTTCTAAAATAAAATCAGTAGGTTTTGTAAACAACAGGATCTAAAACGGATGACCCACATCATGGCGTTCTTCTAAATTAAAGAATGTAGACCTACACCCCGTCTGGCTAGACAGATCGACCTCCTACCATTGATCTCAAGCACCAGTCCCCAGCAAGTTCACGCGTCTAATTATATATGCCTCCTTGATATAAGAAAAGAAACGAATGCTTGATCAAGACGAGGAAAAGCATGAGAGATGTGCAGGTGAATACGTACTCTCGGCCTCGAAGGGGATGGCGCCGTTTCTGCCGAACATCGAGAGCCAACTCTTGCGGTGCAACTCAAAGCAACTTTCCGGCCCCAGCTCCTCGTCCTCCTCCTCATCCGTCTCCATGGCGCTGCGGTGGTCGCCGTTGTCGGCCTCGCGGGGCCTTTTAGCATCGCCGCCCTGAAGCACTTGACCCGCGGCCTTCTCCGGATCCAGATCAGACCCCTTGTGGCCGTGGCCGTTCTCACCCAGCTTCGCCTCCAGATCCATCGCCTCCATATTCCGCCGCCGAGAAGGTTAGGGTTTTTGCCCCGCCACCGAAGAGAAGGTTAGCGAGACGCCTCTAGGGGGTACCCCGGACTAAACTTAGGCCCCCTTTGGTAGGGCTTCTCAACCGGCTTCATACCTGAAGCTCCGGAAATCTCGCTGAGAGGAGCCAGGAGAGGGAGGAGAAGCCCAAAAAAGGGGCTCCCCGCGGCTTCGTCCCCTTCGTGGGGCCAAAATCCCCATCTTGGCCATGGGCGCACGGGGTCGGAGGATGGCACGGGCGCGGGCGCAGGGAGGCCGGAGGACGGCCGGCGGCGCGGGCGAGGGGCGGAGGACGGCCGGCGGCGGCGGGCGCGGGGCGGAGGTGGCCGGCTGCGGCGGGCGCGGGGCGGAGGTGGCCGGCGGCGGCGGGCGCGGGGCGGAGGGCGAGCGGATAAGGCAAGCGGTGACAAAAAAGGATGCCAGCGTAGGGGGTGTGCAAGATGTGCTTATTGGCAGGAAAACCATGCATTTAGATACCTATACCTGTGAGCGTATCCCGGGGTCAGGCATCCCCGACCTCCGGAAGACCAAGCTCCGCCTCGCCCGACCGCAGGTCTAGGGTCGGGAGCGTCCGACCCCCCGCCGCAGGTCTCCGCCTCGCCCGACCCCAAGCGTAGGGGGTCGGGCTGACCCGGGCCCGCCAGACAAGTATCCGCCTCGGGCGCAGATCTCGTGGGTCCCCCTGTCGATCTCGCCATAAATGCGCCGCAGGTCTGTCAGGAAGAAGGATGACCGCGCTCCTCACGCAACCTGCTGCAAGTACCCATGCGCGGCCGCACTGTACAAGCTACAGTACCTGCGGCCTCCTCCCATTCGCCACAAGGCACTCATGGCCTGCGCCGCCCGGAGCAGAGGGAAGCCTCGCCCGTTCTCGCGTCCCGCGCGCCCGGCGGCAGGGATGTGACGTCCGCTCTCCGCAAGCCGTCAGCAGGACGGCGGGATCCGCCGCCTCCCCCAACGGACACCAGAGTCGCGACGAAACGCCCTCATCATGACCCGGCGGCTACAGCCACCGAGGAGGCCATCGACAGGGCGCGACGGCGGCCACCCTTCTCCGGCATACGTGCCGGCAGACGTCGAAGACCTGGGAACTCGGTTCCTCCCTTCGTGTTGTATTTTTACCCAGCTATGTTTAACTCTTTACTGCTCCCCACACCCGGCCTCACCTGTAACCCCGGTGGTCTCCTTACGCTATAAAAGGAGGATCGGGGGCCTGAGACGGGGGGCTCGACGCACAACTCAAGGCACCATAACGCCTCCAAGCCAACAGAACATACGGAGACACCCTGCTAAAGCATCAGTGCACACCAAGAGACTTGGGACCGGATCCCATTCTCACACTTGTAACCCCTACTACAGAACCCCGCCTGGGCAACACGAGCAGCTCCTGACATTGGACGTAGGGTATTCCTTTGCCCGAACCAGTATAAACCCTGTGTCTCCCGCGCCACCATCTCAAGCCTTACGCGCATATAAGAAATTTATTAGTCTAAGTCTTGATCCGCTAATCTTGACAACGACACTGATAGTCTTGTAAGTCTTTATTTATCTTTTTACGTGATACTGTTACTGTTATTCACTAATGATGTTATGAAATTAGATCTTGGCATACATATACATATAGGTAGCACTTGGTTTTGTTATAAAACCAGGTGCGACAAGGGGGAACCTATATTCCAAAACAACTATGCCCATTTCATCGAGTTTCAATGAAGCTGTCAGGGGAACAATGGATTCTCACAAACGTTTATGCACCCTGCACCCCAGAAGGGAAACTAGCTTTTATTGATTGGTTCAAACAACTATGCCCATTTCGGGGAACCTATATTCCAAAACAACTATGCCCATTTCATCGAGTTTCAATGAAGCTGTCAGGGAACAATGGATTCTCACAAACGTTTATGCACCCTGCACGCCGGAAGGGAAACTAGCTTTTATTGATTGGTTCAAACATGTTGACATGCCTGAGGAGGAAAAATGGTTAATAGTTAGGCCATGTTTAGTTACCCCCAACTCCCAACTTTGACACTATGCAAAAAGAAGATTCCCCATCACATCAAACAAACTTGCGGTATATGCATGGAGTACTAAATGTAGACAAAATTAAAAACTAATTGCACGTTTTGTTGTACTTTGCGAGACGAATCTTTTAAGCCTAGTCAATATTTGGACAATAATTCACAAATACAAACGAAACGCTACAGTGTGCTACAGTGTTGGCACAGTAATTTTGCATCTTCCAAATTGGCCAACTAAACAAGGCCTTAGAGACTTTAACTTGATTAGGAAACCGGAAGATAAAAATAAACCGGGAGGAAATATCCAGGAAATGCTTCTCTTTAATGAAGCTATCAGTAGGCTAAGGCTAACAGAGATCCAGCTCAAAGGATGCAAATACACCTGGTCAAACAAGCAACAAAATCCCCTCTTGGAAAGACTAGATTGGTTCTTCATATCTAGCCATTGGACAACCTCCTACCCAAACACCTTTGCTTCATCGCTATCCAGAGATTTCTCGTACCATACACCATGTGTCATATCGATCTCTACAAGTATTCCAAGGCCACAGGTTTTCAGATTTGAGAATTATTGGCTAGAACATTATCAGTTCCCAAGCATTCTTCAACAAGGATGGACAAATCAGACTACAGGTACAGATAGGGCTAAGGCCATTGGGGCCAAGTTCAAGAACGTAAGGAAAATCTTCAGGATCTGGAAGGCCCAACTCCCGAACCTGGCTAAAGTGATACAAAACACCAAAGACACCATTCAATTAATAGACCTCATTGAAGAGTTCAGAGACCTTACCCTCCAAGAATGGAACTTCAGAGAACTCATCAAAGCACACCTGCAAAACCTGCTCCAGCAACAGAAGATATATTGGCAACAAAGAAGCTCCATAAATTGGGCCAAAAGGGGGGATAAGTGCACAAGGTTTTTTCATGCAAAAGCCTCAGTCAGAAATAGAATTAACTATATATCTTCACTGACCGATACCAATGGCCAAGTTGCCACAGGGCCTGATGACAAAGCCAAGATCATATGGGAAGCATTTAAAGAACGAATGGGAGATCAGAGTTCAGTCACATGTATTTTGATCTATCCTCTTTGATAACTCCAGATCCGGACCTAGATTGGCTCGAATCACCCTTTATAAAGGAGGAGATTGATAAAATTATTGGAGAACTGCCCAATAACAAGTCACCAGGCCTAGATGGTTTCAACTGGGAATTCCTCAAGAGATGCTGGCACTTAATTGCAGAAGACTTCTACAAACTGTGTGAAGGGTTTTATGATAGAAATGTCTGTGTTCAGAGCATAAATGCCTCCTATATTATTGATGACACATTACTGGTTATGGAAGTTGACCCATCCCAGCTCCTACATCTCAAGCATCTCCTTAACCAGTTCGCGAACTCAACTGGCCTCAAGATAAATTATAACAAGACAGTTATGGTTCCTCTTAACATTTCGGAAGAAAGATCACAAGAACTATCGTTGCTGTTCAACTGCCAAGTTGGCAGTCTCCCTTTTACATACTTAGGCTTGCCACTAGGCACGACAAAGTCCAACATTGCAGGGTTCATGCCCTTAATAAAGAGGGTGCAGGGAAGTTTGGGAGGTATATCAAACTTGCTTACTAAGGGAGGTAAACTTGAACTGGTGAACTCAGTCTTCTGCTCCTCCCCAATCTTTCACATGGCAACCTTGAAGCTTCATAAGGGTGTCATCAGGCAGCTTTACAAATATAGAAAGCACTGTCTTTGGAGAGGCCAGGACTTGAACTCCAAAAAACCATCTAAGGCAGCTTGGCCTATGGTGTGCCTGTCAAAACCGCAAGGAGGGCTGGGAGTTATCAACCTAAACACCCAAAATGACGCCCTGCTCCTAAGTTTCTATACAAGTTCTTTAACAAAGCTGACATTCCCTGGGTTCATCTAGTTTGGGATAATTACTACAATAACGGCAAACTGCCTGGTCAGCATAAAAAGGGCTCATTCTGGTGGAGAGACATAGTTAAACTACTGGACAAATTCAAAGGGATGGCATCGGTGTGGGTTTCAAATGGATCTATGGTTTTATTTTAGATAGATACATGGGATGGACATAGGTGCCATCCCTGGATTTCCCACAGTTGTTCTCACACGCCAGAAATAAACCGATCTCATTCAAGGAGGCCACCGACACAGAACCGCTAAAGCAAAATTTTCATCTCCTCCTTTCGGAAGAGGCTCAACAGCAATTAATGATTCTCCGGACCGACTGGCAAACGAGAGGGCATCCCATGATAAAGATCAATGGACCTACATCTGGGGCAGCCCTATCTTCTCGGTAGCAAAAGCTTACAAAGTTCTTACAGGCACGAGAAACACTCACCCGATTTATAGATGGATATGGAAGTCCAAATGTCAAATGAAACATAAGGTTTTCTTCTGACTACTACTTAAAGACAGGTTGAGCACCAAAGACATTATTGGCAGGAAAACCATGCATTTAGATACCTATACCTGTGAGCTTTGCATCCTACAGAAAAGGAAGACAATGCCACACTTATTCTTAAGAAGCAATTTTGCCAAAGCTTGCTGGGCTTCCATTGGGATTGTGGTCAACACAGCCAGGCCGCCAATTTACATTTTCAACTCCATCATGAAAAACTGAATGTGCCCTTTTACATGGAAGTCATAATTCTGATGGCTTGGGCTATTTGGTCTATGAGGAATGACTGGACCTTCAATAATACTGCACCGTGGGTGCAAGGATGCAATAGAAAATTCAAAGAAGAATTGACCACTGTCTGTCTATATCGGGCAAAACCGGCTTGGAACCCTGCCACGATGGCTTGGCTAGAGGCCCTGTAATCTTTCCTGTTTTCTTTCACTTCACACCGATCTCCATTTTTCTTCTGTAACTTGATTTTATTTCAATGCACTTCAGTAGGGGTTTCGTCCTCCTGTTCCTTCAAAAAAATTCGCTTGTGCCGTTTCCAAGACCCCTATGCTGCATAGACAAATCCTATATGTAGGTACCAGTTTTTTTATAACTAGGGACTTACGATTTGATGATGCATGTGCACAATACGTAGTGGTATATATACGTCTATTATTATATGTGGATAATTTAGTAATGGTTACATTGGAAAAGTGATATTTCGAATAGAATGACATTTTAGACTTTATGCTAGTGTCAAAAAACATTATAGTGATACCATTTGTGTTATCTTATCATGATACCCCGTATACTACCTATGTATGCTACCCATATCGCACGTGAAATTTTAGTACTATACAATTAATCTTAACCATCGGATGTTTTTATACTAATCCCTTTCGAACACTAGTATAGCCTAATATTGTGCATCGTAAAAGAGCTCATCTATGATGCCACTTTGATTCACTGTGCACTATCCTAGCTCTATACCCCACATGTTATAATTTTTTACTGACAAATTTGATTCCAGCGTTGAGCTCAGTTTGTCTAATCTTAATTGTGCCTACACCTAACCTTTGTCAAGTGCCAACCAAACACGCTAATGTTGTTGCCTGAGCTGAGACCGCACTCTTTTCACAGAAATCGCTACTCGCTCTATGCACTGGAGCCTACCCGGCCACAAGCGATGATGTTTGGTTGCTAGCCACCATTTGCTACATCTATCCTTTGTCAAGTGTGGCAAACTACAAAATAAAGAAATTTGAAGCCACATTTTACCATAGCAAAGAGAATTTTGCTATATTTTTTAACTCTATGACATGTGGAGCTCAAAAAGAATATTGTCTAAAGTTAGTGGCCAACCAAACACCTACCAATTGATCAAACTTGCCTAAGCTTAGGTATGCCAAGATGTGACAGGGAATCAAACACCCCGTAAGCCCATCAACCCCTTATGCCAGATAACTCAAACAGGGCCCTAATCATCAAGCTCCAGCTTTGGGCCATCCCCATGTCATCCAACACGGGCCGGGAGAAATGTACAGGCCCTTTACTGATCCCAGCAGCCCGCGGACCTCTCTCACCTCATCAGTCAACAAGCCCACCCCGGCCGTCCCAACACCAATCCGAGATCTAGAGGCATCTCGCTAGCCTTCTCTTCGGCGGCGGGGCAAAAACCCTAACCTTCCCGGCGGCGGAATATGGAGGCGATGGATCTGGAGGCGAAGCTGGGTGAGAACGGCCACGGCCACAAGAGGTCTGATCTGGATCTGGAGGCGAAGCTGGGTGAGAACGGCCACGGCCACGGCCACAAGAGGTCTGATCTGGATCTGGAGAAGGCCGCGGGTCAAGTGCTTCAGGGCGGCGATGCTAAAAGGCCGCGCGAGGCCAACAACGGCGACCACCACAGCGCTATGGAGACGGATGAGGAGAAGGAGGAGGAGGAGCTGGGGCCGGAGGGTTGCTTTGAGTTGCACCGCAAGAGTTGGCTCTCGATGTTCGACAGAAACGGCGCCATCCCCTTCGAGGCCGAGAGTACGTATTCGTCTGCACATCTCTCTTGCTTCTCCTCGTCTTGATCAGCTTTTCCTCGTCTTGATCATCTTGTTGGAGCTTTCTTCAGTCGTGGCCAACGGATTAGGATCCACTCAAAAACCGTAATTTCAAATCCGTAGCATTTGTTTCTTTTCTTATATCAAGGAGGCATGATTAGACGCGTGAACTTGCTGGGGACTGGTGCTTGAGATCAATGGTAGGAGGTTAGAAAAAACGTCATGATGTGGGTCATCCGTTTTAGATCCTGTTGTTTACAAAACCTACTGATTCTATTTTAGAAAGAATAAAAGATAATATTAAATGTTAATATGAACCCCGTTTCAATCCCATATTGGCTTGAGATCTATATGATTTCCCCATATATTTGCTCCTAATTACATTGTTTGTCAAATGTTTATAGTAAAAAAATCCCCTTTCCAAGCCATTTTATCATATGCAGCTATACGAGTAACAGTTTTTCCTTATGCACAGCATTTGTTTGCTTCATCATCAATCAATTATGATGTCTAGGTATAGATGACTGGACTAACAAATAACCCCGTTCCTTTTTCAGCCCAGTACCCTCCCATGTGCTACACGGACATACCGATGCTGCCATTAACTGCTGGACCTGGTGATACCATGGAGGTCTTCTTCGTCAAGGTGACTCAGATCACCAGCGACCTCCAATGGCCACTAGATGTCTATGGCATTGTCGCTGTGCGCGATTCCCTAGACTGGAAGCGCAACTACCTCTTCAGGCGAGGCAGAGATAATTGCCAGACCCTCACCTCTCAGGCATGTTCAAACATCTGTGTTTCAACTTCTGTCCTATTCCATTGCCCATTTAATCTACTATAAGCATCTCAATGCATGTATATGGTGTAATCTGCTTGGTAGTACTGGTAATATCAGCTGATTTTTATGGCGCTTAGCTCCAAGCTAGCATTCGGAAGAAATATTTATACAGGTTGATACTGTGAATTAGGATCTGAACCTTTCCATCAGAGATACTTTATGCATGTTGCTGCTGGCTCTTAAAACGTAAATAGTAAAACTTGGTTATATTTTTAAAAGTATATCAAATGTAGTTTTTATAGTTGGTATCCACTTCAGTTCTTGGTTGGCTGGCCCTGACATGCAAGATTTCAGTAGGTGGGCACATTCCTGATCCTTAAATCTGCATTTTAGAGGATGCTATTAAGTGGTTTTGTATGTGCATCACTAGTGAAATAAATTGCTGGCTGCTGATTCACCTTTAGTGATGGTGTTTCCAAAGGCAATTGAAATCTGCGGGCTTTTAATTTGTCTGGCTGCTGATGCACCTTTAGTGATGGTGTTCCTAAAGGCAATTGAAATTTGCTGGCCTTGAATTTGTGTCACTGTATGCAGGATTCTCTTTTGGAACTTACAGGTCCTAGCCGAGCTATCCTGCTGTGGGATGAGCCTATTTTTGAGATTGACCTGAAAGTGAAGGACACAGGGAGTTCATTGTCTGAAGATGACAAGATTTTATGCTTGGATTTCTTTGGATACAACAACATCTCTTACAGAGGCAGTCTCAGTTACACCAGAACAGAGGTGCTTTCAAGCAAGCATAGCACAGTGGAGGTCAGGTACGCTCATGTCAAGCGCTCCGTGGAGGCGACCATCACTGCCCGCATCAGCAAGGGATCAGGCAACTTTAGTGCACGCCTCACTGCCTGCAACACGGGCATTGGTGAGGATGTAGTGCTGCTGGACACCAGGGGCAAGGAGGTGGTCGTCAACGAGGATGGGGAGGTCACACTGCAGCGCCGAGTAGTCGTCGTGGAGGAGAGGGCTGAACTGATCCTTGGCATCAAGGCTGAACAGCTAGGTGACGCTGGCGAGAGCAGCACTAAGCTTGAGAAGAAGTTTGGTTTTGTACCTAAGTCAGCCCTGAGAAATCAAGGCTATTTTCACATTGGATCCTCGAGCCTGCACATGGTGGTTGCATGGTCTCTTCTTCCTTAGATTACTTCAGAACTGTGTGTCATCGTACCACGACATGACTCGGCCACTGACTTGGTGATGCTATTACCTGGCAAACTAATGTTGCTTCCTTCGGGTGGTTTAAGTTATTATGTAGTTGTTTTGTAGTCAGTGTACCTAGTGTTATAACATATGTATGTAAGATGCTTGTGAACTGATGTCTGGTACTTGTTCTGGTTATGCTGCCATGCAGATTTAATTTATGTAAGCCTCTAGCCCTGATTATATCTATTTCTTTGTCGAGTCAGTATGCATTTTGATTTATATGTTACATAAACAACTACTACCTCCATCCATAAATATATGAAGTTTAGGACAAACAAATTAGTTCAAAAATGGTCTAATTTGCTTGTCCTAAGCATCATATATTTGAGGACGGAGGGTATAATTCATCCAACTGATGAGTGTGTGCGATGAACATTTCTGCCACCTAATTACTCTCTATTTACATTTCGTGAGAAAATAATAAGATATTTACCACCTGCTCTGTTGGGCTTCGTCAAGCTGCCATGTTCAACATGAGCCCCTCGTACACTGGTTTCGTGGCCATCTTGATTATTTACCCTCTCCACCACTTTCGTTTCATTCATTTACATTTTCTGTTCATATTCACTGGCACAGGAATTGATCAGACTGCCCTCGTGGCCAGGAAATAAAAAGTTCCTTCAGTTCATCCAAAGCAACCGCTGGAACCTGGCACCATGAATCTTTCTCTTTGAAAAAAGTATCTTGTATGCCACTAAACATTATACCATTCCCTTATGTGATATATAAAGTTTTGAGTTTACTTACGTCATTACGTGCCAGTACTTAAATTTCCATTCTCTTCCGTGCTATCTCGGTTACTTACTCAAAATCCAATGAAGAAGGACGTTTTTGTCCAATTTTCTTACGTACCGCTGAAATGCAAAGGGTGAAAACTTTCACATACTCCATTCACCTAATAAAAACCGCAATTCTAACACTTCAAAAAAATCCTAAAAAAAGTGCAATCCTTCGCTTTGGACCACTAGGAGGGCCTACTTAATTAGCTTAAAGATAACCGGTCAAAATACATTTGCTAGTCTCAATTACTTTGCATGCCGTAAATTTACGCTAAGGAAAAAGAAAAGACAACATGCCTAAATAGTTGGATTTGGATAGTTCATAAGGAATTTGACAATGATATTAATTCGTCTTGTGATGTGATATGATCAAATTAGACAAACATGCATGCTCCCTCTGTCAAAAAAACAAATCACCCAAGAAATTGTAGGATGGATTAAAAAAAACAAGGAGTTAAAATGACCTTATTTATTCTGGTGCTAATTGACTGATGCATACCTGTGCATATAAGCACGTACTAAATTAAGTGTAATAACTTATTTTTTTTTTGACAAATTTTGAATGATAATATCCGTATCAAAATAGCTGTCAATGACACTTAGTCTTAACCATTCATATTATTAAAAAATTATTTAAGCATCATTTATTTTGTTTTTGTTTGTGGCTTACTTTACCATCATAAATATTCTTTTCGTACGTTTACAATAAATTTTTAAATAAAATGAATGGTCAGATGTATCAGAAAAAATTAACAGCGATAAATATTTTGCTATGGAGGAAGTATATTTATTTTTGAACGAAGGGACATGAAAAACCCTAAGCAAATTCCCTATCTGCCATTAAAAATTTAACTCATTCCTTACGTGCCATCAAAATTAACTCCATCCCCTCAGTGCCACTGAAAATTTAACTCCATCCCGTACTTGCCATTCCGTTGGATTCTACCGTCACTTGCCGTGAAGGCCTCTGTGGGTCCCACATGAAAGTGGGAGAGAGAAAGAGAACTCCTTTCCCCCCTCCCGATCTCCCCTGCGCCTGCGCCCCCGCCGCACCCGTCCGCAGGAGGTTTGAGCCGGGGCGCCGCCACCGCTCCCGTCCGCAGAGGTCCAAGCCGGGGCGTCGTCGCAGGCCCGCAGCTCCCGCCGCCGCTTCCGTCCGTGGGAGGGAGGTGCTGACTCGGGGGCGATGCCGCCACTCCCGTCCGTGGATGGGAGGGGCCGACCCAGGCTCGCCGCCGCTCCCGTTCGTGGGAGGGAGGGGCCGACTCGGCTCGCCACCGCTCCCCCGCCGCGGCGAGATCTACGTGGCTGAGCCATTTACAATAAATGATTACTTTACCATCATAAATATTCTTTTCGTACATTTACAATAAATTTTTAAATAAAATGAATGGTCAGATGTATCGGAAAAAAATAACAGCGATAAATATTTTGCTATGGAGGAAGTATATAATGATTACAGACCTTAATGGTAGAGGCAGAATTGTCTCGGTGAAGAATCTGTGGTTCTAAGATACATTGTACCGACTGGATGTTTGACTTTTTGCCACTGGGACCCTTCACGTGGTGAAATCCCAGATCTTGATGCCTTGCTATCACATGCTTATGATACATCCAAAGCAGGGTTGAAGACAAAACACTTAGGGTTTCACAAAGCACTCTGTGTTTTGATGGGGTGGAATTGGCTTGTTGCTCCAGACACATCTAAAGCCCATCACTCCATTTCATCTGAGGAAGTAAATGCCATGAGGGGAGATCTCATGTTGTGGCCTCCAGTAGTTGTGATACATAACAGCTCAATCGTGAGCAAGGCAAAGGATACTGAAGCAAAGGTTGTGTCCATGGAAGAAATTGAAGGCGTACTGGCAAGTTAGTTTCCGCTGAGCCTCAGAAGAACATACCTGTGCACTTGTTAACTTTTTGTTTATCAATATGGATACCTTAGAAATTATGATTGTGGCTAAATATGTTCTTATGTTGTCTTCTGTAGTATTTCCTTAAGATGTTATGAATGGACTGATACATTGGCTTATTTAGGCATACTTGTTTGTTCCTTTGTGATTATGGTAGTATTTTCGTAGCAAAATGAATGCATTTGTAATAATGCAGCTTTCTGAGAGGTTAATCTTTAGTTGTTAATAGCAGCCTTGTGCTATTGACTCCAATAGTTGTTCATGTTGTTTTGTTTATCCAGATATAGGGGTACCACGTGAGAAGGTGAAGGTTAGCCATGGAAGACCTGCTAATCAGAGTGTCTTCCTGGTGAAGTTCCAGCCAACAATATCTGGGTTTCAGGAAGCCATGAGAATCAACGACTATTTCTCCAGCAGAAACCACGGTAAGGAAGAGTTCCAGCAGATGAGAGATGGCAAAGGTAAGAAGGCTGCTCCTGTTGACAACCTGGAAGAGCTGCTGTATGCGCACATTGCGGTCGTCGAAGACCTGGTCTACCTAGATGAGGAAGCAAAGAGGAGATGCAAGATCAGGAGCAAGAAGGAAGTCGAGGCCAGTGCAGACGCCACACTGAACTTAGAACCATGAAGTATCACGGATAAACTAGATTAGGTTATTACCAGGTTTACTAGGATCTGAACTGATCACGTGATCCACCTTTTGCTTAATCCTACGGCTGCTTGTACAACCAAGTGGCTGCAGTGTAAGAGCGCGCAAATTCTGCTTTTGCCATCAAGTGATGAAATCCCAGATGCATTTTGGTTTTTGACTTTTTGCCACTGGGACCCTTCACGTGGTAAAAACAAACCTTGGGAGTGTCCAGTGGCAAAATGGTAGGATTACAGACCTTAATGGCAAAGGCAGAATTGCCTCGGTGAAGAATCTGTGGTTCTAAGATACATTGTACCGACTGGATGTTTGTGTTATTAAGTACTTTTCATTTGTCGTTGATCTTTGCTTTTAGTCTCCTAAATTAAAGTTACTTTGTCGATTTATTGTTGTGATAATTTTACCATAAAAGGCTGTCAGATTCCGTCCCAGCCCTCCAGTTGGCTGTGTTTTGAGAAATACCAACTTTGTCCCCACCCGAAAGAGTGTTTGGCTCATTGATCGATAAATTACGTCAAGTAGAATATTTTCTCGATCTTTTAGGTTGCAAAACAAAATCACGCCAATCCAAACAAGAGAAGTTGCAGGGCCTGGCACTGGCAGCCGGAGCTAAACCCCGGTGTTCATGGAAGACGAGCTTGTGCGGCTGCGGTGTGGTTCGGTCCTCCTTTGTTCCTCTGCTTGTCGACACGATGTCGTTAGACGCTGAAGCCCCGAGATTGGTGTATGTGTATATGGCGCCAGCCGCAATGGATGGGAACGCCGACGTGCTCGACGCCTCTCCGTACCGCAACACCAGGTAGACCGAACCTTCCGGCGAGCTGACGTAGCAGTGGCACCACCGTCCAGCGCGCGTCACCGGGCTTGGCGAAGACGATGCTGGCCATCCCGTCCCTGAGGCAGAGCACGCGCGTGGAGTCGTCGAAGCCCGCGCCGTTGACCTCCGCGTGCGGATAATCGACGACGCCCGAGGGGCCGCTCCGGAGCATATCGGATGTTTGATGCTAATTAGGAGTATTAAATATAGTCTAATTACAATTAATTGCACAGATAGTTTAATTCGCGAGACGAATCTATTAAGCCTAATTAGTTCATAATTTGATAATGTGGTGCTACAATAACCATTTGCTAATGACGGATTAATTAGGCTTAATAGATTCGTCTCGCGAATTAGCACAGAGTTCAGCAATTAGTTTTATAATTAGCTCATCCTAATTAGCATCCGAATATCCGATGCGACACTGTTAAAATTTAGCACCTAGTATCAAACACCCTCATAATTCTCGAGAAAATCCACGCGCCGTCTCCATTCACCACTAGAGCCAAGAGAATTTCTTGGACGAAATATTGTTTCAGTAATCAGCAAATATGCCTAGTCCTAAAGGCTAAACCACTAGAGCCACCCCATAGGTGTGCGCTGCGAACTACCATCCGGTGTCAGATGAATAACACCACTAATTTGATCAGACAGCAACAGGCAGAGCCAGAAGCACTACTCTCTCTTGGCAGTGGCTTCCACGGGGAGAGAGAGAGAGAGAGAGTACTAGCAGCTGGTTTTGATTTGACGGTTTGCGCACTAAACAGAGCCTGCCCTCACAGTCCCAGGTCCACGCCCCCATCCGAGGACCGTTGAAAGTTTGCATCACCCACAAGGGAGCTCCGTCGAATCCTTGGATTCTCTGTGCCTGCGATCTTCAGGTGCACGCTTGTTTTCAAGGTTCTTGTCGGATGTCATATTTTCGTGAGAGCGTTCAACCGCAACCGGAAAAGGCTATTTTATTCATGTATCGCTAAAAAAGGCTATTTCGTTTAAGTTGCCACCAAAATAAAAGACAGGAGCCACGAATTTCAAAATAGTTGGATAGTTAGCTATGAACTTTCCACGAAACCATCTGATCTGTATTTAGGGTTATGGTTTATGAGTAGTACGGAAGTCTAAACTTTGTTACCTAGCAGCATATAGAAAGAAAGAAATGTTGAACTGGAGTTGTATTAGGTTACATGTCTATTATTCCAACGACTCGATCGGAACACTACAAGTACTCTAATAGACAATAGCAAAACATGTGACGTCAACATAGTTAACGGTCGCTTGCTCCACGTCGCTAAGCGTGAGAGAGCTAGATTTGCAATACAATGGTAGGATATGTTTCACCCAACGTTTCTATTCAGATAATTTTCTTTTCAAATCCACGATATGTTATTCATTTCAAATCCACGATATGTTATTCCTAGTTACGTCGGTAGCAGAACATAATATAATATGAAACTGAAGTGTAGATTCTATAGTCAAGATGAAGCACCAAAGTAGGCTACACGCAGCGAGGGCGCAAGCAATCAGGCTAGTGCCGCACAAGGCAATCCGAGGTCGTCGCACGACGCCACGTACGCGCACCGCCATTTGGCCACGCTGATTCCGGCGGTTACACACTACTAATTCCTGCGCACACGTTTTCCTTCCGCGTTTCTTCCCTTTTCGGTTTCCATCCTTCCAATCTGCTTCTCCCTCCCTCCTCTCGCCTCACCATCCCCTGCAGCTCCATTAATCCCTGCGCCCGTTTCCGCCCAACCTCCCCCCACCCCAGCTGAGCGAGCGGAGCTCACATGATCCCCACGCGCCGCCGCTGAGGGTCCCCCGCCCCCATGTCTCTCGCGGCGTCAATGCGCAAGCCCGCCGCCGCGTGGCGCCGCCCGGGCGCCCGCGGCGGCGGCGGACCGCGGAGGCGCGGCGTGGTCGTCCTGCTCCTCGCCCTCGCCTACGCCGCGGGGACGCTCATGTTCCTGCTCGCCGGGAGGCTCTCCGGCGGGGGTCCGGGCGTCGAGGTGGCCTCATCCTCCCCGCTCCAGCGGCCGCGGCGCCACGCGGCCCCGCCGCCCTCGCCGCCACAGCCCGGGTCGGTGTACCGCAGCCACCTCGTCTTCGAGCGGCTCTGGCCGTCCATGCGCGACGACGCCACGCTCGTCGCGTCCGCCTCCTCCCTCTCCTCCTCGGCCTCGTGGCGCCGCAGCATGGTGAGGGCGCTGCTCCCCTTCCTATCTAGCGAGTAGCGACCACCCCTGTTTCTTCTTTGCTACGGGTATCATCGGTGCTCGCTGGCTTTTCTTGTGGGGGGGGCGAAGCTTCAGTTCTCGCGTGCTTCTTTGCTCCGTCTCTTCCTGGGTTTTGCTGCAAGGATTAGTCCAACTATTCCGCGAATTTCGGCGTCCTTTACATGTTCCTGCTCGGAAAATAATAACGGGAGGGATGCGCATTGTTTTTCTTGTTTCGTCAGGTGGTGTTCTTGTTGTGAGTTCAGGGCCGAAATAAATACAGGATGGTTCTTGGTTTCTTGGGCTTCGCCTTGTTTACTTCACCTTCGGTTCTGAGTGATCGATTCTACTGAGCATTTATTTACTAGTATATCATGTCTTTTTTCTTCTTTGCTTATGAACTAGATGTACTCTGAGTAACAACCTGTTGCATAGCTGTATGCTTTGCTAAACAAGGAACAGAATGTTTGTAGTTTAAGCCTCCTAAGATTCCAAAGGAAGAAATAATCTTTAGATCACAATACTGTGCCTCTTGAGAGCTTCAATTTTGGATGCAATTGGTTATCTTCATTCAAATTTAACTGTTAAATCAATCTGGGAATGTGCCAAAAATGAACCCCTATTGGTAGGGAATGGACAATGTGGACTTCCCTGTAACGTCTGGACATGTAGAATAACTTGCTATTTTGCCTATTTTTTCCTCTTGTTGGAACCAATCTGTGCCCATCTTTAGACACGTTTGCTCTTATCAAATTCATGTTATATAACACTTTTATGTTGGTATTGTGCAGTTAATGACATCACAATATCAAAATTCTGGGGAGCCATGGATGCCTTGTGTCAACAGCAGGCTGATTCGATCAGGTTCCATTTTGAAAATCTTTGCTATGATTTCGTACATCATATGTACCCAATTGAAATGATATACCTTATGGAATTCTTGGGCCACATAATCATGAGGAAACTGGATGAACTTTAAGTCAACACTGATAGTCTACATCACATTTTGGTTCTTTGCAGAGTTGCCGCCCTCAAATGGCTATCTCATGATTGAAGCAAATGGTGGTCTGAATCAACAACGACTTTCTGTAAGTACCAGGATTATTACTTTTTGAATAGATGTGTGCTCATTGTTCTGAGTAAGATATACCATTGCCATTGCCTTAAATGAAAGTCCAGTGCCTTGTAAATCTTTGATGCACCAATAAGTGGTTTTGGACGCACTTTATTCAACTGTGCTGGCATTCTTTAATAGTTGTATTATGAAAAATGAGTGAATTGGCAACAGCCTAGAATTTTTTCCATAAAAAGAAAGTTACTACCACCTTGCTTCTATATATGAGTGATTATGGACATCAGGGTGCACCAATGAGTGATTTTTGACAGTCATGTTAGTGTCACATTTTACTTAACTGCGTTGGCTTTCTTCAATAGTTTTATTATGAAAATGAGGGAATTGGCAACAGCGTAGAGTTTCTTCCAGAAAAAGAAGTCACTCCTTCCTTTTATATATGGAGTTGGATAGTTCAATTAAGTTTTTGACATAAATGTGGCAAATCAGTGGTTTTAGATATTCTTATGTAGAAAAGGTCCTGCTATCTAGGAAAAAAAAACAGTCTGAAGTACCATCTTGGTTATCACATTAATGCTTATATGTCCTGTTGTCAATATATTTCTTCTCTCCATTTCTTAAAATCCTGCTGTGATCCGTACCCATTAGCTGTGATGCTAATCTATTATATTTCTGAAGTTCTTGGAGTCTTCACCCTAAGTTGCATAATAATTAACTCAGATTTTGCAATGCAGATCTGTGATGCTGTTGCTGTGGCCAGCTTGCTTAATGCAATTCTTGTGATCCCAACATTTCATCTGAATAGCGTTTGGCGTGATGCGAGGTAACTATTTGTCTGATTATCACATTGTTTCCTTACATATAAAATGCCCTTTTTATTTGTGACTTCCTATAATTTTGTTGGGAAATACTAGTTTAAGAGTGTGAAAGGTTGTTAACATACAACATAAACTGCAAACTTTAACATTTTGATTTGAGAATGATCATTGGTATTACTTCTGTACCTCTTGGTTAGCAGTTTCATGAGGATATAGAATCTGACCTGGTGTATTTCTTCCAGCAAATTTGGTGATATATTTGACGAAGATCATTTCATTGAGACACTCAGAGAACATGTAAGAGTTGTGAAGAAACTTCCTGAAGATGTTTTGCTGCGCTTCAATCATAATATCAGCAGCATACCAAATATGAGAACTAAAGCCTACTCATCACCGAACCACTATGTGCAAAAGGTGCTTCCAAAACTGCTGGAGTTAGGGTAAGGAATACCCCCCCCCCCCCCCCCCCCCCCCCCCCCCCCCCCCCCCCCCCCCACTCCACCTAGAATGAAGGAGAGCTTGATTTAACTGGGACAAAGCCAAGGCGCATGTTTCATTTTATTGTCTGTTCTGTGCAGGGTTGTGCGCATAGCCCCATTCTCAAATAGATTAGCCCAGTCAGTTCCATCGAACATCCAGGCCTTGAGGTGTTTGGTAAACTACCACGCACTGAGGTTTGCTGAACCAATAAGAAATCTTGCAGAGGATTTGGTTGGCCGAATGATGAAAAAGAGTTATTTGACTGGTGGGAACTATGTTTCGGTGCATCTTCGCTTTGAAGAGGTTATTAATTCTCTCGTACATGTTCGCAATACGGTATTTTCTTCCATCCTACTGATACTGTGTACTTTTAGGATATGGTAGCCTTTTCGTGCTGTACATATGACGGTGGCTTGAAGGAGAAAACTGAAATGGACAATGCTCGTGAAAGGAGCTGGAGAGGCAAGTTTCGTCGACATGGTCAAGTGATAAATCCAGAGGCAAATAGAAGGGATGGAAAATGTCCTCTTACTCCTCTAGAGGTTAGACCTCCTTTTTTCTTTTTGTCTCCTTGTATTGTCCACTGTAAACACTTTCTATATCTACGCTGCTGTATGTGGATCATCTGATGGGAGTGCAGCATTTTATGTTGGACAGACAGTTGCATTTGTGTGCTGAATCATGTAGTCAGTATTTCAAAGTGTCCTAAAAATTGCTATAGGCTTGGTTTATCACTTTTTTTTCCTGCTTTTCTGTATTCTCAAGTCAGTTTAGTCGGTTAAGCTTCAGTTTATTACTAAGTTGCCTTCTAAAATCATTTAAAAGGGTTTACTGGAGATGATGTCCTCACTGAATGGATTCTTGCAGGTTGGTATGATGCTACGAGGCATGGGATTTGACAATACCACCTCCCTGTACGTTGCTTCTGGTAAAATATACAATTCTGAAAAATACATGGCTCCGCTTGGCCAGATGTTCCCTCTTTTAGCGACAAAGGATTCTCTTGCTTTACCTGAAGAGCTTGCTCAGTTCAAGGTATTACTTTCGCCAGCACTCTGTTTACTTGAATACACTGGAGAGCTGCATATCATTTCATTAAAGAAGAGATGGAGTTATTTTTAACACCGAACGAGTATGCATGCATGCTTCTGTTCACCTTTACCACATACAAATTTGGAACAATATGTTAGTCTGAAGTATCTGTCTTGGTTGAGAACAGAAGTTAGATTGGGACCCCGCTCACCAACCTATTCTCTGCAGGGACACTCATCTCGTCTAGCAGCGTTAGATTACACTGTTTGCGTTCAGAGTGAAGTGTTTGTGACAACTCAAGGAGGAAACTTCCCTCACTTTCTGATGGGGCACAGGCGTTACCTGTTTAGAGGGAATTCAAAGACAATAAAACCTGACAAACGGAAGCTAGTTTTATCATTTGACGATCCCAATATCAGGTCAGTTGTTTGGAGCACTCACCATACGTTTCGATCAGTAACTATCAATCATTCACTAAATCCATAATTATAAGTGGTTAGCTCATCACTGGCTGCCAGTAGCTGTCAGATCACAGCAATTCGGTTTTCAACTTTGGCCGTCTAGATGATAATTCTTTGATAAAACAATTGTTGAAGACTATGTTTTGACCAAAAAGTGGTCCGTTCTTGCTGTTGTTCTGGTTTTTACCTAATCAACTTCTTTAATTAGTATGCCTTCCCAACGGCCCATTGAACTAATCCCTGAATTTTTTTTACACCAGAAGCCTTTCCTAGGTTTTACATTTCTGAATATATTGGTCCAGTCCACAATTTTGTAGCACACCTAAATGTTAATTCTGGCATAGTTTTGTTTAGGACTGTATTATTAAGATGAGTTGTTTTAATTTCCCTCGTGCAATTTCAGATGGGATCGCTTTAAGCAGAACATGCAGGAAATACTGCAGCACAGCGACGTAAGGAGCATTGCATTCAGGAAACCTAACGATTCCATATACACCTTCCCGATGCCTGATTGCATGTGTCAGCAAGATGGGTTGATATAGGTTTAGCATACATACGGATAGTATACCACACAAATTGGTGCAGGCAGGCATTTTGTACACTTTGTAACCTCTAGGGTAGTCACCATATAGCAAGATTGACTGGAAATTCGTTGAGTTTTGTTAGTACCAGGGAGGTAGATGAGCTGGGGAGTTAGTTTGGCTGTGGATGTTGAAATATTCCGTTGAATGTATATGTAAAGAGGACTACTAACTACAAAGAAAAGAGAGCTTCCTTCCTTAGCACAGTATTACTACTACTAGAGCCATTTTCCCGGTCTAGTTTGTAATGTAATTTTTTCCTGCCGGGATTGTATTTTTATCATCATGTTTCCTCAATTAGGTGCACACAATTGGGAAATTCGGTGCACACAATTTGTTATAAAGAAACTTGCGATAGGTAATCAGATGCAAGGTCAGCCATGAAACGGCGAACTGCTAGAACATTGTATACTGCATGATCATTTGTACATACACACCAGGCAGCGTACATTTTGAAAAAAAAAACGCAACAGGAGTCGGTTTACATCAAACTGCATTCTGCAATACCAATATTATACATGTGAGAAAGCAGAAAGCACACCACACCACACCACAAAGCCGCCCAATCTCAATAGCATCCTGATGCACTGTCAAACTGCCATGACTATCACATATAAAAACAATAATTCAGGCTGACTTCAGCAAGTTACACCTCCGGCGTCTACATGCTATTTGAATCTTCAGAAGACCGCTCAACCTTCTATCGGGCTATGCTGGTTCTGTTAGTTCTCCATTATTTTTCATTGGGCCTGTGTTGGGATGTTGGCTGTAGGCCTTAAAATAACCTGAAGCAACATCATATCATAAATGGTTGTAAACGATCCCAACCTGCATGAAGGGCAGAAGGAGTAGATTGTTGTGGGGCCAACACACTGGAACCCTCAGCGCATCAGGTCCTTGCTTATAGCTTCAACTTTCGGAGTCTTTGTAGATATTTGGCGAGCATAGAAGAAACAGTTTGTGATGGGCTTGTGGTTCACAAAGCTCCAATAGTAGTTGTTGAATGATCCGAATTCCCGAACTACCTACAGGTAAGCATTTCGAAAGTTAAACACAATAAATACAGAATAGACTCTTTATGTACTGATGCTCCAACAGCAGGGCTCTAGTTGACAAAATCCACTGCTATGGAATAAACCCTCAAGAATGATATTCTTGAGGGTTTATTGAATCTGCTAACCTGTACTGGGGCTAACAGGGTGAAGGCACATTCTAACTGTTAAGCCCCATCACCCACTCTATAATCTCTTATCCTAGTAAACTGAACTTCCAAACCCATTGTTTTGTAAACGCGAATTGTCCAACAAATGTTTGTTCTTGGATAGATGACACATAAATTGCCGAACACGAACAACGCATAATAAAAAAAAATAGGCACACTGACATTCCTCCATCATAAGTACCTGATGCACTGATTGCATACTTGTAGGCATAGATAGAAGTATTTGGTAAATTTTCTCAGTAGTAGAAAAGGCGAGCAATTTACCATGTGCTACAAATTGCTATCCTCTAAAAACATAAAGCAAAAAAAAAAAGACAGCAGCTTAAATCCGAAGGTGAAAAGTGCCAAAAGATGAGAGGATAAGCCAGCGAGTACCTGGAGTTCCTTGTGATAGACTCCATTCTGACTGCAATATCTAATAGCATCCATTAACTGATGAATATGAATATTGTTTGCTAATGCCGAAGATTCAGATTAAGTGGTCACTGACATCATAAGAAAAAAAATATCAGGATCCTTCTTCTATAAGGATAATTAGAGTGTGCAGTCATTCATGGTTTAGGTATTTGGGAAACATGGGGATCAAGAATTACCTCAATAAAAATCGTCAACATGCAAGATCAACTGGGTAAAATTGAATACAAACGGCTAAGATATGAATCAGGTGTAACAGCCCATGGGCCGGGCCACTTGGGCCAAAAGTGGTGTGCGTGCGTGCTAGCAGTGCTAGCAGCAGCACAGGCTTTAGTGCCATACTGCTAGATATGAGTGGGTTAGACTAGGTTAAATAGCCGGTGGTAGAAAACTGTGTAACTCAGCGAGGACTAGCACAAGAAAAGAGATAATGTTCCAGAAACCCGTATACAAAAGAAATTAGACTTGACAGAAAACATCTGACAACTGATGCATATCTACCTAGTTGGTGCATCAGAAATGTTTTTGTCCATGAGGAGTTGGTGTTTATAGTTTCTGCTTTCCTATTAGTCAAATGAGGCAAAGCTCAAAACAATCCATCTAATAAGTGCTGTACAACAATATGAAGACAAAATTTACCAATTTTAATAAAAATGAAGCCTGGTTCAGATCAAGTTTGCCTGATCTTCAGCGTTCAAAAACTACCTAAACCACATACAACACCACTAACTGATATGATAGATATGTTGACGAGGAAAGGTACCATAAGAGCAAATGCACTATCAATTTCAGAGAAACTACATGCCTCATGCAAGAAACTGAACTGTTGGGAGCAAATTTCATATTAAGGCTTTTGCGTTTTCATACTTGAAATTAGCATTAGATATCTTCTCAACAAATCGGACCGACTCAACTCTAGTGTGGCACAATAGCAGCAGGGTTGGAGGAATTTGGCACATATGGGATGTCATATCAATAATAGCTGAAAGAAGGGTTTAGAGGTTAATTTAATCCCATGAATGGACCTGCATTTTTCTTGATACCACTAATGCTGAGTACAGAAAAAGATTATGCCTACAATTTATATGAAAGATAAATGGAAAAATAGTTTTGTGTTCAAAATCAAATGGATGGGAACAAAAATATAATCAAGAAGCTTACGGCATCACCATAACACCAAGTAATGAGATAGCAAGACCTGTAGCTCCATTTCCTTTTAAGTTCAGGAACAAAAAGGTCCCTTATGACTCCTGAAGCATCTGGTTCAGAATACCAGAGTTCAACTAAGAATAAAAATAGGATAATGCATTTGGTTCATGACTAATGTAGGTTCATGATATGAATAAGATAACCTTAAAAACATGTGCCTGTGGTTTGGATTTTGGAATAAAAAAGCAGCTACTGTTCTCCAGTAGCGGACAGTTAAGCAAATCAATCAAGAGAGATACAGCATTTCAGACATGCATAGTTAAGTTCTTTCTCTCCTACTTTAACTATAAACATAGTAAAAGCGTATCAAAGAAATTAGTCTGGCAATTAGAGAGAGCAATACTCAGATTCCATGATAAGGAATCAATTGGGACAAATACTCATTCATTGTTCCAAAGTATATTAGATGATCCTCCATTTCTTTAAGGAGCCATCACACAGAGTATGAGCTAGCTAACACGTAGTGATAAGATGGTAACTGATTAAAAACAAATACATACATCTGTTAGGATTGATCTCATCCGAATCAATCCAACGATTGAGTCGGACCCCTTGACCGCGTCCTGATCGGGGACGCTCAACCCACCACTGGTCGGCGGACCCCTGTCACACAACGCTATAAAAGGAGAAAGGTCGGGGCCGAGGCACAACACACGAATTTGACCACCGCCACTAACCCACCAAACAACCCTAGAAGGCCCCTCCGATCATGGGCACGCTGCAGTGACGGGAAGCACCGCCGGCCGTGTCGCCGTCCTCTGGACTCTACCGGCCCGTACTGCATCGCTGCTCCCACGGTTACTTTTTCCTACTCTACCTCTCCTGCCAAGCCCGAAGGTATGGGTGTTTACTCCTCTCTCTCTCTCTCTCTCTCTCCCTCCCTAGATTCTCAAGTTTATACAATGCTAAACCGAAATCACCCGAAGATCCACACCTAGATGATCCCTAATGAGTCTATCAACATCAGATCAGCTGTACCACACATCAATTTCAAGTATGCAGCGCTAAAATTTCAGTGAACCATCGTAAACCAAACAAGAACAGAACAGCGTTAAAATGTTGGGGGAAGAAAAGGGGTTTGTGGGGTTAGTGATTAGAGAACTTATTTGTGAATCCAAGTACAGCAATTGGTGCTAGACCATGAATGAACTCAATTTGGGGAAAATCAGAGATAGCAAAAGAGAAACGAGAGGCAGTAGGAAAGATGACAGGAGATATTTGACCTGAAGAACTGAGACCCATACAGTATAGCAGAGCAGCAGGGACGGATCACCGTGGAGTCACGCGCTGCAGCTGCGTCGTCGCGAACCCCCGGCGCCGCGGCATTCGCACCGCCGCCCAGCGTCAGGTACCCCAAGGTGGACGGCTTCGTCGGGAAGCAGTAGGAGAAGGCCCCGCCGTACGCGCCCGCCGCCTGCCCCACCAGCGACACCGGCAGGCGGCCGAGGCCGAGGAGCCCATCGATGCCGGTGAACAGACCGCTCTGCGCGTGGCCGCACCCGAAGAGGAATCCGAGCACCGCGCCACCGCGTCCGTCGCCATCAGCGTCAGCGTGTCGAAGCTGTACTGTACACGCCCGTTGTGTTGGGCCCGTCGCCGTAGCTGACCACGTACCCGCACTGCGCGCGCGTCTGCGCCGCCAAGCACCCGGACGCGTAGATGCCCAGCCCCGAGCACGCGGACCCGCCGCACAGCACGGCGGCGTACGACGAGGACTGGGAAAGGGTCGAAGAGCGGGTCCTTCTTTCTGAAGCACGACGACGCCGCGCGCGCCCGGCTTGCACTGCACACACGACAGGTCGCTGCCGGTGTCCACCTCCAGCATCTGCGCCACGCCCGGCGTGCCGAGGCTCGCCGTCACCACGTAGTTGAGATCGTGCCGATCTCCTAGCCCCAGTTCACCGGCACCTCCTCAGGATGTACTCCGCCCACCGCTGGTCCCCACGCAGCGTCTCGGCGACTGACGGCGTCGCTAGCGAGGACGTCCGCGAGGGGGCGCACGGCCCGTGCCTCACGCCGCCGGGGACGGCGGGCTGATTGGTCCCATCCGAGCCGAACCGAGGCGCGCGCCATGAGCTCCTCCCCGTGGCGCGCGCGTCCTCTTGCCATTTGCCACTGCTCCTGCGCGCCGGCTGGGGGGGGGGGGGGGGGGGGGGGGGGGGGGGGGGTTGTTTCCTAGCAGGGGCGACGCCGCGCAAGGAGGTACCGACGAGAGGGAAGCCAGGAGAGACGAAAGTAGCGGACAGATGCACATCAAATGGATGGAGTCCACGGGTACTGCTGTTTTCTAGCTTTCAGACAAGTTGATGACTGAGGTTTCCTCTCCATGCATATAGGGCAGATTTGGTCAAATGGCACTATGGCAGGTTGGTTAGGTATTGAAAGATCCGACCAAAAGTGGTTAAGCCTACCCCTTCCCTTCCAAATTTAAAGTCGTTTTAGTTTTGTCATAAGCCAAATTTCTTTAATTTTAACAAAGTTTGTAAAAATACATAAATATCTACGCTATCGAACTAGTTTCATTAGAAAAACCATGGAATATATTTTTTATAATGCATTTATTTGATATTGTATGTTGGTATATTTTTCAATAAATTTGGTCAAAGCTATACGAGTTTGATAAGGTAAAATAATCTTAGAACCTGGGAGTATATTGCAAGTGCAGGCTGGCCAAATGTTGAAGCACGAGCTCAGGCAATGCACTAGTGGGTTCGTATCTAAAACACGGTGCACTTGTTTTCCGAAAATAAAAATATAAATAAAAGAACAGCAGAAACATGCATAGCAGTGAGAAAAAAAAAATCCATGCTTCATCCAGTGGTTGGCCAGTAGTCCGTAGTCCGTACCAGTGTTCCGTGGTCTCACGTGTTTTTTCAAAAGGTTTTTGCAGGAGCTCCAGCAACTCGTGTTCCGATGGCGACGAGCTCCATGTGGTCGCCGCAGTACTTTGGTCTTGGTCTGTTTGGTGTGGGGGCTCCTGTACAGCTAGATAAGCAACATGGTTTTAAAAGTTCATTAGGTCTAATTAGAGATCAGAGCTACCGGTGTTCAGCTCTATTACACGTTGTGTGTCAGCTCCATGAACAAACAGCGTGGAAGAGTGATTTCCTACTGATTTTGTAGGAAATCATCGATGTCAGCTGACGTCAACAAAGAGATCTGGCTCCGTCCCTATACGGATTCAACCTTTCAAAGATTTCAATATTTTCCAAATAATAGATCAACATATCGAAAATTGCAGATTCAACAATTTTGGAAAGCTAGATCAACATTTAAAAAATTCTACCTTCAACATTTTCCCAAAATTATTTCAATATTTTTAGCGAATTGATTCAACATTAGTCAAATGTGAGATCAACATTTTGAAAAAAAAATGGATTGCATCGTGCCAGTGTTTCGTACCACCGACTAGTGAATGTACGTCGCGCTCTCCTCACTTCCGATGGCTAGCACACGAGGGGCGGAGAATTATACTGGTTCGGGAATGTCCTTACGTCCAGTTTCGGTAGGAGTCTTGTTCCTTGGATCGTGTGCACAGGGCTTACAACGGGGTGCTTGCAAGCAGGTGTTCGTGCGGTGTGGGAATGTGTGTTGTGCGAGTGAGTGCGAGAGAGTGAGAAGAAGGCCCGGTTCCCTTTATATAGACCAGGGACCGAGCAACAATGTTTTTTAGAAATGGAGGGGTCCCCGACTTAGAGGTTAGGGGCGGTGCCGTGGTCGGGGTCTTCCTTGTCCTATCCTCCTAGCCTGGCAGCGGGCTTCGCACGCCTTGTACGGCGACTCCTGTGCGGCGTGGGCCGCCTACGCGAGGCCTGGCCTGTGGCGTGCTCCCATCTCGTCTGCCAACCCCGTGGCAATGAACGGGACGGGAGTCATGGCTATCAGTCGTACTGGTGATGAGCGGATAGGCCTGAGCTCGAGGCGAGGGCGGGGGCATGCCGCCTGTTCCGGCTTTCCCCAACCTCCTCGGTGACTCATGGCCATCTCACACCGTCACCTAGCGCTAGGTCCCACCCCCCTTAGGGTCGTACGGGATCTAGCGCTGGGTCAGATCCTTGACCTTGACGAGTCGCCCTGACAGGGGTGGTGATGACATTGGGGCGCGTGGGCTCGTACGTTCGCGCGTACCTTCCCCTGACAAGCGTTCTGGGCGGTCTGAGGGGTGTAGCCTCACCCTTGGACCCCTTGGCCAAAGATCGGTTCCTTCAGCCGAGTCTTGTCACCGGCGTGGGACAGCCAGTGTGGCCATGCCCTGCATTGAATGCTCATCTACACGGAACCGATCCTCCCGTGTCAACGATCCTCCCGTGTCAACGGTGGCGAGCGGGCGAGGTGCTGTGGGACCTACGCGGGCCCTTCTCCAACCTGTGTGGCTCCGGTGTCCGGTGGCCGTGGTCTTCACTCCAGACTTGGGGTGGTCGGGAGGTGGGCCACGTCGTGATCTGGCCCGATCTAGCATGCACTTGGCTTTGTGTTGGTATTTATTAACATTCATAAATAAATACGCAGGCACACCGATATACCGTTGTAGCATTTCACCTATGAGTATTCCCAAGGGTATCGTATTTCCCAAAGGAAGGCGGGTAGGTCAAAAGAGTTTACTATTGCATACGAGTATATCATGTATGGCTAGTGTCAATACTCAAGGTAGGGGTAAGATAGATAAATAGATAGTGTGACACACACATGATTCATCTCAAGATAACAAAGCTAAGGAGAAGGACTAAGAGTTAGCTCTATGTTCATATGTACTTCCTATATAAATGCACAGATTATACAAGCAAACCATACATACACACTGTATAGACTATCAGTCTATCACCCAGGCGCACGCGAGGAGATAGTTCCCGCACTGGTTACGCCCTGTGAAGTTACTATTGATTTACGAACTCCTACAGCGTACCCGAACGTGGAGGAGTACAAAGGACCGGCAAGGCTGTCACCACCTGCGGCCTACCTCTAACTATCTGTGGGGCAAACTCATAAGCAATGAAGTTATGCAACCTAAGCACCATGCTTGCATTGTTAACAACACTCCAGACACCTCGAGCTATCGTATAGAAGGCTAAAGCTACCGTAGAAATGGCCATTGAACTGATGCCGTAGCATAGCACATCGACGCTATACAAGGTATATAAGCACACAAGATATAAACTATGGTATGGTCTATAAACACATATAAGAGCACGTGATCATATGCTATAAGAGCAAGGGTATACGACTAACATACGAGCGTATAAGCCTAGCACATGAACATGGCACGAACACATAAGCAACTCATGCATATGAGAACCAAGCACAACACTATATAAAGAATATATATCTTTGAAGTAGAATAAAGTCAACCTAGGAATAAAAGATACAAGAGCCATACCCTAGACTCCAAGGAGACCTAGAACCTGAAGCAGAGCTACTCTAGCCTAACTCCACTAACTTGGAAACTAAGAGGAAGAGAGTGAATCACTAGTTGTGTGTGTGTCTCTAAATGGAGCCCCTCCCCTCATATATATAAGCACCAAGAGGCAGCATCTCTGAAGGAATCTTCAGGGAATCTCCTACCGCCGCCTTTAGGACATCACCACAGGCTGCCACATGGAAGGTGGAGATGAAAGGGCACAAGGGCGGTTCGGCCGACCCCCATGTGGCGCCTTTCTCCACCGTCTTTATGTGGGAGACTGACATGTGGACCCCTATGACAGTTGTGTGCATTATCCAGTGGATTGAGGCGGTTTTGGTAGTTTGTGGGCCCTTCAATCCATGGGATGCACATGTGGCGGCTCTCATTTGTCGGAAGCATGCTTCTTGGATCCATAGAGGGTGGTTTTCCTTTATTTTGTGCTTTATTCACCTGCAACCAAATATTCTCCAAGGACAAGTGGAACTACATTATTTTGAAACCAAATATATGTGTGAAAAATGCCAATCCTACTTTATTTTTAAATATATTGAGAGTCATTTTTGTACTTAACGATCGTCAACATCTTGCTGGGCTGTTTGGCCTTTTTAGCTCCTGATGGCGTTTGTCTTCCTCCCTGAAGGTACCCCTGGTACGGAACCCGTCACATCAGCGTCTGGCTCCAGCGACGGCATCCAGTAGCGGCAGCGGCGTCCTGGTCGAGACCGGCGGCCGCGGACGGTGGCAGGGCATGCTGTGCCGGCGGCAAGGCGGACGGTGCGATGATGGCGGCGTTCGCGGGGCAGCGGCGTCGGGTGAGAGAGAGAGAGGGGTAGGGTTGGCGAGAGTTGGCATATCTAACGGATGAAACTATTTGCATGATAATATCGGAAGCCACGTAATATATGGGCTTCCGGAAGCTATATAGGAATACCGGTTTGGTGTAGCAGCAGTAGCCCGCAACCCGCCTGGAGGTCCATCTGATCGTGGCGGTACTTTGGTACTTTACCTGAGTCCCCCGTCACCTAGGCCTTACTAATGCGTGTGACAAGAAATCGAAACGGGCTAGCTCTTTGAAAATCTAGGACCTATTTCTTTGAGTTGCAGATTTTGAGCTTTTCTGAAAAGCTGTTGCTGGCCTTTTGCTTCTAAAAAAGCTAACATTAGCTTGTAGAAGATTTAGTTAGCTTTCTAAGAAAAAAGCTACGAAAAGCGCACAAAATTGAGCTTTCCATCTTTCCATATAAACTCAACTTTTTTAGACTTCCAGTTTTTCTGAAACTACATGAGAATATCGTTGTTTATTTGAGCTTCCAGTTTTTCACGCTGAAAAACTGCCACGTAACTCAAACAGGGCCCTAATCATCCACCTCCAGATTTGGGCCATCCCCGTGTCATCCAAGACGGGCCGGGAGAAATGTACAGGCCCTTTACTGATCCAAGCAGCCCGCGGGCCTCTCTCACCTCATCAGTCAACAAGGTGATCACTCACCCACCCCGGCCGTCCCAACACAACACAACACCAATCCGAGATCTAGAGGCATCTCGCTAGCCTTCTCTTCGACGGCGGGGCAAAAACCCTAACCTTCTCGGTAGCGGAATACGGAGGCGATGGATCCGGAGGCGAAGCTGGGTGAGAACGGCCACGGCCACAAGAGGTCTGATCTGGATCTGGAGGCGGAGCTGGGTGAGAACGGCCACGGCCACAAGATGTCTGATCTGGATCTAGAGGCGAAGCTGGGTGAGAACGGCCACGGCCACAAGAGGTCTGATCTGGATCTGGAGGCGAAGCTGGGTGAGAACGGCCACGGCCACGGCCACGGCCACAAGAGGTCTGATCTAGATCTGGAGAAGGCTGCGGGTCAAGTGCTTCAGGGCGGCGATGCTAAAAGGCCGCGCGAGGCCAACAACGGCGACCACCACAACGCTATGGAGACGGATGAGGAGGAGGAGGAGGAGGAGGAGCTGGGGCCGGAGGGTTGCTTTGAGTTGCACCGCAAGAGTTGGCTCTCGATGTTCGGCAGAAACGGCGCCATCCCCTTTGAGGCCGAGAGTACGTATTCATCTGCACATCTCTCTTGCTTTTCCTCGTCTTGATCAGCTTTTCCTCATCTTGATCATCTTGTTGGAGCTTTCTTCAGTCGTGGCCAACGGATTAGGATTCCACTCAAAAACCGTAATTTCAAATCCGTAGCATTTGTTTCTTTTCTTATATCAAGGAGGCATGATTAGACGCGTGAACTTGCTGGGGACTGGTGCTTGAGATCAATGGTAGGAGGTCTGTCTAGCCAGACGGGGTGTAGGTTAGAAAAAACGTCATGATGTGACCTACTGATTCTATTTTAGAAAGAATAAAAGATAATATTAAATGTTAATATGAACCCCGTTTCAATCCGATATTGGCTTGAGATCTATGTGATTTCCCCATATATTTGTTCCTAATTACATTGCTTGACAAATGTTTATAGTAAAAAAAATCCCCTTTCCACGCCATTTTATCATATCCAGCTACGAGTAACAGTTTTTCCTTACACATAGCAGTTGTTTGCTTCATCATTAATCAATTGTGATGTCAAGGGATAGATGACTGGACTAACAAATAACCCCCTTCCTTTTTCAGCTCAGTACCCTCCCATGCGCTACACGGACATACCGGTGCTGCCAGTAGTAACTGCTGGATGTGGTTCTGGTGATACCATGGAGGTCTTCTTCGTCAAGGTGACTCAGATCACCAACGACCTCCAATGGCCACTAGATGTCTATGGCATTGTCGTTGTGCGCGATTCCCTAGACTGGAAGCGCAACTACCTCTTCAGTCGAGGCAGAGATAATTGCCAGACCCTCACCTCTCAGGCATGTTCAAACATCTGTGTTTCAACTTTTGTCCTATTCCATCGCCCATTTAATCTACTATAAGCATCTCAATGCATGTATATGGTGTAATCTGCTTGGTAGTACTGGTAATATCAGCTGATTTTTATGGCGTTTAGCTCCAAGCTAGCATTCGGAAGAAATATTTATACATGTTGATACTATGAATTAGGATCAGAACCTTTCCATCAGAGATACTTTATGCATGTTGCTGCTGGCTCTTAAAACGTAAATAGTAAAACTTGGTTATATTTTTAAAAGTATATCAAATGTAGTTTTTATAGTTGGTATCCACTTCAGTTCTTGGTTGGCTGGCCCTGACATGCAAGATTTCAGTAGGTGAGCAGATTCCTGATCCTTAAATCTTCATTTTAGAGAATGCTATTAAGTGGTTTTGTATGTGCATCACTGGTGAAATAAATTGCTGGCTGCTGATTCACCTTTAGTGATGGTGTTCCCAAAGGCAATTGAAATTTGCGGGCCTTTAATTTGTCTGGCTGCTGATGCACCTTTAGTGATGATGTTCCTAAAGGCCATTGAAATTTGCTGACCTTTAATTTGTGTGCCACTGTATGCAGGATTCTCTTTTGCAACTTACATGTCCTAGCCGAGCTATCATGCTGTGGGATGAGCCTATTTTTGAGATTGACCTGAAAGTGAAGGACAAAGGGAGTTCATTGTCTGAAGATGACAAGATTTTATGCTTGGATTTCTTTGGACAAAGGGATCAGGCAACTTTAGTGCAGGCCTCACTGCCTACAACACGAGCATTGGTGAGGATGTAGTGCTGCTGGACACCAGAGGCAAGGAGGTGGTCGTCAACGAGGATGGGCAGGTCACACTGCAGCGCCGAGTAGTCGTCGTGGAGGAGAGGGCTGAACTGATCCTTGGCATCAAGGCTGAACAGCTAGGTGACGCTGGTGAGAGCAGCACTAAGCTTGAGAAGAAGTTTGGTTTTGTAGCTAAGTCAGCCCGGAGAGATGAAGGCTATTTTCACATTGGATCCTCGAGCTGCACATGGTGGTTGCATGGTCTGTTCTTCTTTAGATTACTTCAGAACTGTGTGTCATCGTACCACGACATGGCTCGCCCCTGACTTGGTGATGCTATTACCTGGCAGACTGGTGTTGCTTCCTTCAGGTGGTTTAAGTTATCATGTACTTGTTTTGTAGTCAGGACTTGTTGTGGTTATGCTGCCATGCAGCTTTAATTTATGTAAACCTCTAGCCCTGTTTATATCTATTTCTTTGTCGAGTCAGTGTCCATTTTGATTTATATGTTACATAAACAACTACTACCTCCATCCATAAATATATGAAGTTTAGTACAAACAAATTAGTTCAAAAATGGACTAATTGGCTTGTCCTGAACATCATATATTTGAGGACGGAGGGTATAATTCATCCAACTGATGAGTGTGTGCGATGAACATTTCTGCCACCTGCTGGTTACTCTCTATTACATTTCGTGAGAAAATAAGATATTTACCACCTGCTCTGTTGGGCTTCGTCAAGCTGCCATGTTCAACATGAGCCCCTCGGTACACTGGTTTCGTGGCCATCTTGATTATTTACCCTCTTCACCACTTTTGTTTCATTCATTTACATTTTCTGTTCCTAACTTGGGCTTCGTCCATTTATTTCGTGGCCATCTTGATTATCCACTTTCATTTCATTCATTTACATTTTCTGTTCATATTCACTGGCACAGGAATTGATCGGACTGCCCTCTTGGCCAAGAAATAAAAATTTCCTTCGGTTCATCCAAAGCAACCGCTATAACCTGGCACCATGAATCTTTCTCTTTGAAAAAAGTTTCTTGTATGCCACTAAATATTATACCATTCCCTTATGTGATATATAAAGTTTTGAGTTTACTTAGGGGGTGTTTGGGAGATAGGACCTAAACTTTAGTCCTGTCACATCGGACGTTCGGATGCTAATTAGGATGACTAAATATGAGCTAATTACAAAACTAATAGCAGAATTTCTAAGCTAAATCGCGAGACGAATCTATTAAACCTAATTAATTCATCATTAGCGAATGGTTACTGTAGCACCACATTATCAAATCATGGACTAATTGGGCTTAATAGATTCGTCTCGCGATTTAGCTTGGGGTTGTGCAATTAGTTTTGCAATTAACCAATATTTAATACTCCTAATTAGTGTCCAAACATCCGATGTGATAGGGGCTAAATTTTAACCCCTGTGTGCCAAACACCCTCTTACGTCATTACGTGCCAGTATTCTCTTCCGTGCTATCTCGGTTACTTACTCAAAATCCAATGAAGAAAGACGTTTCTGTCCAATTTTCTTACGTACCGCTGAAATGCAAAGGGTGAAAACTCCATTCACCTAATAAAAACCGCAATTCTAACACTTCAAAAAAAATCCTAAAATAAGTGCAATCCTTCGCTTTGGACCACAAGGAGGGCCTACTTAATTAGCTTAAAGATAACTGGTCAAAATACATTTGCTAGTCTCAATTACTTTGCATGCCGTAAATTTACGCTAAGGAAAAAGAAAAGACAACATGCCTAAATAGTTGGATTTGGATAGTTCATAAGGAATTTGACAATGATATTAATTCGTCTCGTGATATGATATGATCAAATTAGACAAACATGCATACTCCCTCTGTCTAAAAAACAAATCACCCAAGAAATTGTAGGATGGATTAAAAAAACAAGGAGTTAAAATGACCTTATGACCTTATTTATTTTGGTGCCAGTTGGCTGATGCATACATGTATGCATACAAGCACGTACCAAATTAGGTGTAATAACTTATTTTTTTGACAGATTTTGAATGATAATATCCGTATCAAAATAGTTGCCACTGACACTTAGTCATGACATTTGACCATTTATCTTATTCAAAAATTATTTAAGCATCATTAATTTTTTTTGTTTGCGGCTTACTTTACCATCATAGGTATTTTAAGTACAACTTATCTTTTCGTACATTTACAATAAATTTTTAAATAAAATGAATGGTCAAATGTATCCGAAAAAATTAACAGCGATAAATATTTTGCTATGAAAGAAGTATATAATGATTTATTTTTGGACGAAGGGACATGGAAAATCCTATAGCAAAGGAGAAGACTCTCGCAAAGATGGAGCGTGGTGGGCTCACGGAGAAGGTTGTTAGGGACAAGATACTGGTGTTGTTCCGCTTCACAAATGTTGGCAAGCTTCCACCGCCAGTGCTGCAGTTTGTCGAGGTCACGTTTGGGTACACACCGCATAATCTGTTATACAAGAAGCTTGACTTAGGTGTCGACCTGGACTCTAGAATTGCGTTGGTTGGTCCCAATGGGGCAGGGAAGAGCACCCTTCTGAAGCTGATGGCAGGTGAGGTGGCTCCACTGGATGGTATGGTGAGGCAGCACAATCACCTGCGCATGGCGCAGTTCCATCAGCATCTGGCGGAGAAGCTGGACCTGGACATGTCGGCCCTGCAGTACATGCTGAAGGAATACCCTAGGAACGAGGAAGAGAGGATGAGAGTTGCGGTTGGTAAGTTCGGGCTGTCGGGGAAGGCTCAGGTGATGCCGATGAGGAATCTGTCGGACGGGCAGAGGAGCCGCGTGATCTTTGCGTGGCTGGCATACAGGCTGCCACAGCTGCTGCTGCTGGACGAGCCGACGAACCATCTTGATGATATCGAGACCATCGGCTCCCTAGCGGAGGCGCTGAACGAGTGGGATGGCGGTCTGGTCCTGGTGAGCCATGACTTCAGGCTGATCAACCAGGTTGCTCGTGAGATCTGGGTGTGTGAGAACCAGGCGGTGACCAGGTGGGAAGGCGATATCATGGGCTTCAAGGAACACTTGAGATTACTACCGTGTGTAGAAACGATTACTACCGTGTTGAATCTCGTCTCGGCATGATGATGTCTCATAAGAAGGAGCCAGAGGATTTGTAAATGTTTGTCTATATATATTTATTTTTCCAGTCGACTGGGGAAGCTATTCAGAGGTGTGGGGCGTATTCAGAGGTGGGCATGTCAATGCACAATCTTCTTCAGACATGATTCCCGGTACTGCTTTCCATTATTTGATTTGGGTTCAGTGTACCCTGTTGTCGGATGTTTATATTTATGGACCTGGATAGCTGAGAAGGAAAAGATAGCAGAATCTGGAGGAATTTGCGGAAGAACGCAGCAAGAACTCGAGATAGAACAGAAGGGATTCAGACAAAGCTTCATCAATGCCTACTGACTCATGCAAGCACACACCAGCCAGGGTACATGGCATTTCCAGATTTTGCTGCACTAACTAGATGAATGGCCGGCCTCAGGCCCAACCGGATCATGGCCCATAACAGACGCAACGGCCCACTCCACCACTCGCCAGAGCCATCATCATCATCTCCTTGTTGCTTCCCGACCTGCAAAAAACAAACGCTCCATGGCATGCTTGTCTGGCTGCTGGAGCATGGTGGGGGGTGGTGTTGCTGCTGCACTGAACTGATGACCAGGCTAGCAGTCTAGCACCGCGCAGGAAGGCGAACAAGACAAGAAAGAAAAGAGCGGAGTGGAAGTGGAGGAGGGAGGAGCGCTGAGCAGCGAGAGCAGACAGCAGAGACTAGGGAGGCGAGGGCGTGCTGCCTGCTGGTCGTACTCGTCCGGGGATTGGTTGGGATCGGCGGAAGAAAAGAAAGGCAGGCAGGGCAGGAGCAGGATTCCCGGCCGGGACTGACCGGACCGACGCCCCCTCCCTGACGACTGACGAGCAGCGAGGAGCCGCGCGTGAGTCCTAGGCCTTGTTTACTTCACCCTCAATTCCTAACTTTGGCACTATGCAAAAAGAAGATTCCCCATCACATCAAACTTACGGTACATGCATGGAGTACTAAATATAGATGAAATTAAAAACTAATTGCACAGTTGTGTTGTACTTTGCGAGACGAATCTTTTGAACCTAATTAGTCAATGTTTGGACAATAATTCACAAATACAAACGAAACGCTATAGTGTGCTACAGTACCAGCACAGTAATTTGGCACCTTCCAATTTGCAGCGGCGTCTGTGGTCTCCCTCCCTCGGTCGGCGGTCCTCCCATGTCCCAACCGAGCCATCATTCATCTCAAATTTCGGCCTGTTTAGTTGGAAATTTAGGAGTGACAAAGTTTGCATTTTACCATAAATGCACAACTATAGCATTTCGTTTGTATTTATGAATTATTATCCAAACATTGACTAATTAGGCTTAAAAGATTCGTCTCGCAAAGTACAATAAAACTGTGCAATTAGTTTTTGATTTCGTCTACATTTAGTACTCCATGCAGGTACCGAAAGTTTGATGTGATGGAGAATCTTTTTGCATAGTGCTAAAGTTGGAAATTTGGAAGACAAGGCCTTTGTACATCTGGTTACGTGATGTTTACATTGGGAAGGCCGGCGGTCAGCAAAATTGGACGGGGAGTTGACCGGATGTTGACTTGGTTAGTTAACCTGGAAATCAATTTTTAAAAATTGTAGCTGCACCCACCGTGTCTTGAATTAACATAGACCACCCCTGTTGATTACTAGTACTTCCCATGTCCATCAAACCGAATCCCCGGTTCCTCTCTTGTGTCGTCTTCTCCGGCACCGGCAGGATGCACTGCCCTGGATTGTCCAGCCTTCTCCATCCCCACCGGCCACCGGCTCCATTCAGATTGATGTTGAGGAGAGATCGGAGATGCAAGGCCAGCTGGAGCACGGTCAATCAGAGGTGCATCTGCACAGCGCACAGAGAGGCTTCGCTTTCGTACCCTTTCCTGCTTTCCTCCTCCCCTCTTCCCGACTTCCGGTACCCCCCGGGCTCCAGTTCTCTGTCTTCCTGGGCCCCCACACCCACCGAATTGCGAAGTTGCGAACGGTCCCAGCCCCAACTACGGATGGACGCGTGCACATCCACTGCCTGTCTTCTTTGGCAGGGCCTTGATGCCTGCCCATGGTCCCTGCCCAAAGATCCCAGATCGATAGGCCCCACAGAGAGAGATTAAGTAGTTTTTTCCCTGATCGATCATGGTAACTCATAAGTATGTGTAAAAGAAACATGTACCATGATCATATCAATTGAAGTAATCGATGATACGTTCACATCGGCAACGGCAGCAGCCTTTGCACTTGCACATCTCTCTCTCACAGTCACACGCACCCATGAGCAACGACGTGTGGTTTGTGGCGTACTAGTGTTCATCTCGCTGCATGCCTCTAAAGGAAAGGAATCAGTCGCTTGATCTCTATCTTCAGGTTCACTGTGTACATGCATCATGCCACATTGTTCGTCTCTCTGGCCGGTGTGTGTGAACCCCTTTCTTCTCTGATTTCTCCTCTCTATCCGGCCTTTCCGCTGTTGCAAATTATCACTTGATGCTGGTAGTGATGCCTTGGTTCGTGTCTATGAGCGTCTTGAAGCGATTCATGCATCAACTGCTGAAAAAGCTTTTCTGTGGTTGCTTTTGAGCCCCCGAATGCGAACAACAGAAGAAAAGGAGAGAGAGAGAGAGGTGGTTGCTTTTTGAGCTTTTCTGTGGAACAGGAACCGAGGCAGCGACCAGAGCTCGGTCCTCCGATCCCAATCCATGGTGGTGAACTGGTGTTGGTCCAGCAGCACAGCTTGCATTGGGGGTAGAGAGAGGGGGGCGCCTGTGTACCGTGGAGCCTACCTGGGGATGTGCGGCTGGGCCCGTCGTGTGACAGAAAAGAATGCAGGCCAGGATTCCCGGGACTGACCCCTAGGCCCCTCCCTGACGAGGGAGCGAGGCAGGAGTAGAAGCAATCAGGCGAATGGCCAATCCAACTGCATGCCTTCTCCTGTGATCTAATTTGTGCTTTGCTCCCATGTCCGAAGCTTGGCCATGGCCGCCGCCGCTCTCCACTCTCTTCTCCGGAACCGGCCCATCCATCCGGACCAAGGGCGCGTTTGGAATAGACTATCATGTGCCCTGCCAATCCATTGGCCGGCCAAATTTTGGCGGCCGCTCTGAATTCAGCCACGCACGGCAGCGAAAATGAACTGCGCAGCGGGCAGGCGAGCTGGGCGCGGCCAAAAATTTGGTCGGCCGGGCTTCCATCCAAACGAGCCCCAAGAACCAGCGGGTATCAGATCAGCAGCAGCTGCCTGCTGCCATGATGGACGAGACTGAAATTGAAGAGAGAGAGAGAGGGCTGCTGACTGCGTGCTGCATCCCCCGTTCCATTTCTCTCTCCTCTCTGTGGTGTTGTGGAAGTGGAACGTCTCTGTGGAAGTGGTGTTGTGGTGTTGTGCTGCACCCCCACCACCCACTAACCAACCAACCGATGCGAACAAAAAGAGTGTACTAAGGTGTAGCTTTTCTGTTGGTTTGGTCTGATCCCTGCCGAAAGTTCCCCAATCCCCAGGCAGGCTCCATTTGGAGAGTGAGTTTTTCTTTTCCTTTGTCTAATTGATTGATCATGGTAACTCGTACTAGTAATTCATACTAGTAAGCATATGTGTAAAAGAAACAAATCTCCACTCAGATCGAGTTACGTTGTTGATTTAATTATGACGGCGATTAGTTCAAATCTCCACTCAGATCGAGTTACGTTGTTGAGAGGAAGTATAATAAGGGGCTGTAAGCTGGCTGAATGTTGACGTGGAGGAGAGAGAAGAGGTGAGAGAGGAGAAACGGGCTATAGGCTTACAGCCGACTTGGGCACAGGAACCAAGAAACTTTGTGAGAATGACTTGTGGGCCATATATTAATGGTAAAGAGCTAACCATTATATGAGTGGGCTAGAAAAAAACTGAGAGAAACCTTGCAGCCTGCTTGCTAGCTGCGTTATTAAACTTGCTCCGATAGAATTGGATCAAGCACCAATGTACGGTGTTAGTCTCGACAGCTATGGCTAGCTCTTACCATGCCCTGGTAGCTGCCACCCCCACGCACCGCAACACAGCTGCCAAGACCCCAACGGCTGCAAGGCCACCGTGAAGAACAAGACAACACAAAAAAGAAAGCAAGAAAGTTTACATACGGATTAGAAGTACTGGGGGTTTGATACACCCAAACTTTAGTACCTATGGGCTTCGTCCATTTATTTCGTGGCCATCTTGATTATCCACTTTCATTTCATTCATTTACATTTTCTGTTCATATTCACTGGCACAGGAATTGATCGGACTGCCCTCTTGGCCAAGAAATAAAAAGTTCCTTCGGTTCATCCAAAGCAACCGCTATAACCTGGCACCATGAATCTTTCTCTTTGAAAAAAGTTTCTTGTATGCCACTAAATATTATACCATTCCCTTATGTGATATATAAAGTTTTGAGTTTACTTAGGGGGTGTTTGGGAGATAGGACCTAAACTTTAGTCCTGTCACATCGGACGTTCGGATGCTAATTAGGACGACTAAATATGAGCTAATTACAAAACTAATAGCAGAATTTCTAAGCTAAATCGCGAGACGAATCTATTAAACCTAATTAATTCATCATTAGCGAATGGTTACTGTAGCACCACATTATCAAATCATGGACTAATTGGGCTTAATAGATTCGTCTCGCGATTTAGCTTGAGGTTGTGCAATTAGTTTTGCAATTAACCAATATTTAATACTCCTAATTAGTGTCCAAACATCCGATGTGATAGGGGCTAAATTTTAACCCCTGTGTGCCAAACACCCTCTTACGTCATTACGTGCCAGTATTCTCTTCCGTGCTATCTCGGTTACTTACTCAAAATCCAATGAAGAAAGACGTTTCTGTCCAATTTTCTTACGTACCGCTGAAATGCAAAGGGTGAAAACTCCATTCACCTAATAAAAACCGCAATTCTAACACTTCAAAAAAAAATCCTAAAATAAGTGCAATCCTTCGCTTTGGACCACAAGGAGGGCCTACTTAATTAGCTTAAAGATAACTGGTCAAAATACATTTGCTAGTCTCAATTACTTTGCATGCCGTAAATTTACGCTAAGGAAACAGAAAAGACAACATGCCTAAATAGTTGGATTTGGATAGTTCATAAGGAATTTGACAATGATATTAATTCGTCTCGTGATATGATATGATCAAATTAGACAAACATGCATACTCCCTCTGTCTAAAAAACAAATCACCCAAGAAATTGTAGGATGGATTAAAAAAACAAGGAGTTAAAATGACCTTATGACCTTATTTATTTTGGTGCCAGTTGGCTGATGCATACATGTATGCATACAAGCACGTACCAAATTAGGTGTAATAACTTATTTTTTTGACAGATTTTGAATGATAATATCCGTATCAAAATAGTTGCCACTGACACTTAGTCATGACATTTGACCATTTATCTTATTCAAAAATTATTTAAGCATCATTAAATTTTTTTTGTTTGCGGCTTACTTTACCATCATAGGTATTTTAAGTACAACTTATCTTTTCGTACATTTACAATAAATTTTTAAATAAAATGAATGGTCAAATGTATCCGAAAAAATTAACAGCGATAAATATTTTGCTATGAAAGAAGTATATAATGATTTATTTTTGGACGAAGGGACATGGAAAATCCTATAGCAAATTCCCTGTATGCCATTAAAAATTTAATTCATGCCATCAAAATTTAATCCATCCCCGCAGTGCCACTGAAAATTTAAATCCATCCCGTACGTGCCATTCCGTTGGATTCTACCGTCACTTGCCGTGAAGGCGGAGGTGTTCGACGCCGGGATACGGCATGAATAGGAGAAGGGTCTCGAAACCTATACCGTCCCCAGTCCCCACCACTGCCTCCCGCTTAGCGACAAAACCCCAACTCCCCACCCACTGCCCTCCCGCTTACAGACAAAAACCCCCACCGCCCCACCAGCGTCGTCCACACGCTGTTGTTCTCCGCCCCACTCTTGCTCTCCGCCAGCGCCGCCGCACGGATTCGACACCTGGTGCCCGCTCCGCCGTCCTCGCTGATCGCGATGGCTGAGCCACAGGATCCGCTCGCGGTACGCACCCAGTTTCTCTCCCATCCCCCAGTTCGCTCGTTATTTTCAACCATATTTGGACTGCGGGCGTGCTCGCATCAATGCGGTTTTTCCCCTTTTAAAATCAAGTGGTTTTTTCCCCTTTTAAAATCAAAGTTCGATGGATTATTACTTGGGGAAGTAGTCCAGCGGCCTGCGCCGCTGCGCGCGTGCGGGATATTTCTATTTTTTAGGATAAATGATTTCCTTATGTCCCTAACCCTAAAATAACACCTGCTCTTGTCATATACTCTTTGTTTTTGAGTTTTTGGTGCTGTTCTCTCCGTGGAGGCGGAATTAGGAATACTAGTTGCAATGTCGAGTAATGTCTATGTGTGTAACATGTGCTGGTAACACCAGGTCGACCGATTATAATTCTGCTCTAACGATTTGGTCGGAAAATGATAAATCTTTGGTCTTTTTATGCAATATACAGTGGGTTCCTTCAGTGGATATCGACGTAATGGATCCGTCCCTCCAGGGGTACGAGCACGTGATGAATTGGATGGCGCAGCGGGATTTGGATCGTGCCGGCCCGGGGCAGGACAATCTCTTCCGCGACGTCCCCCTCACTTCTGCGACGGAAGGGTGGCGTCGTGTCAACTTTCTGTACCCTGACAGGCCGACGGTCTCCATACTAATCGACGAGATCGATTCCTACCTTGTGGCCATACAGAAGGGGGATGGGAAGTGGCTCAAGTTCTCCGACCGCCCTATTCCACTTCCAGCAGACCACCCTGCAGTTGAGAGTATGGACATACAGTCATCTTACGTTCACCTGACCCGTGGCTTCATCAGGTACTACATTCGATCCCATCTTTGTATTAGTCATTACCATGATCTTTCTAGGATTAAACAATTAACTACAACTGATTACTAAGTATGCTATAAATTTGATTATTCTTGCCCAAACCAGAGGTAGCTTATCTTTTCTTTCTTGAAAATTACATCAAATTTAATCTTCAGGGTGATGGCCAAATATTTTTTTCTTGAAGCAGCAGTATTGTTCTTTAAATTAGTGCGGTAGACATTTTGTTTGGTTATGGTCCTGAAGCATTTTAGTATGTTTCTGGATTACCTAAGCATTTTTTGGGACCAACTTGCTTACAAACTCTATCTTCAGATGGTTTAGATTGCTACTAACCCTTTTTCTTCCACTTGATTTTGTGTGTAATTTTGTGGGCTATACCCTTGTGAATAATTTCAATTCTGCCAATGATTATAATGTGCCCAGAAGGATTGTCAAAACATAATTCTACAATTGGCACCAAATTTCCTTTTTTTTCTTTTTGTAGGGAAATAATATTATTACTCAACACTCACTCCTGGAAAACTGAAGGTGCATCCCTAGTAGTGACCAGTGCTTTTCATGTTGCGTTTGCAGGGAGCAGTTGGTGTTCGGAACTCCAGTATTGACTAATCTCTACCATGTGCTTCTTCATTTCAATCCAAATATTGGATTAATGAATCGACAAATGATAAGGCAAAGGAAGGCACTGGTTCAGTTGATAGTCCTATTCTGTGAAGCTGTCCGCTTCAGGCAAATGCGAGCAAGGCTTCTGGAGATCATGGAGGATGGCCAAAGTGTCACTTTACCTCGGAAGATGTGGCCATGGCTTCAGGAATGGTCCACAGCGTCAAAGTTTGCCCTGAGCTGCAAGGAAAGAGAGGGACATGGCAATATGCAGGACGACCCTAGTCTGTTGCGAAGCGTTGAGGGTCTTGAAATCAAGAGCAGAGAGGACGTACCTGGTTTCCTTGGCCTCATTTTGCGCTCGGCCTTTGTTCCTGCTCCTTAAGCTGCAGTACGACAGGGAGGATGTGGCTTGTTTTTTTGGCCTCAATATTTGTTCCTGAAACTTAAACCGGGAGGGAGGAGAGTGTTGGTATAGCGATGACTTAGATTCATTTGCGCCACGGTATTAAAGCTGCTTGTGCATGTGTGTCGAGCTACTATATACAGTCCTGGAACACCGTGCCAGAAAATATGCCACGCTATGAAGTTTTGACGATTGGTGCTCGAGTGTTTTGTTTGCCTTTTGTTATGTTAGATTCTAATGCAACTTTCTTTGTTTGCTCTGCTTCTTATATCATTAAGCTGTTCTTTCTTTCAATGTAGTTGGCACTGCATCTTGGATTTGAGTTGTAGTGTGACCTGCGACTTTTTGAGGTTGGCTGCCTCATGTTTAGGGCCATGGTAGCCGATGTTTTGATGTGGGAATCAACTGGCAGAACCAGCATGATCACAACCACAAGAGATAATGAGATATAAAATTATCCACAAGAGATACAAAATTGTGGCTTAGGATTGTGTTGGGGGGAAATATTAACGACCTCCTAATGCCGCTTAAAGCAACAGTCATGAAGGCCCAGGCCCATCTAAGGTAGCGAAATTGCCGTCGGCCCAACATGAAAGGGAGAGGCCAGGTTCCGCATCGCCCGACCCGGAGTCCCGGGTCGGGCGCTCCCGACCCCTAGAAGACTAAACTCCGCCTCGCCCGACCCGGAGTCCCGGGGTCGGACGCTCCCGACCCCTTGAAGACTAAACCCCGCCTCGCCCGACCTGGAGTCCCAGGGTCGGACGCGCCCGACCCCCACCACAGAAACTCCGCCTCGCCCGACCCTGGGCGCGGGGGTTGGACTCGCTCGGGTCCACGAGACGAATATTCGCCTCGGGCGCGGACTGGAGGATCAGGATGACGATCTCGTGGGTCCCCCTATCGACCTCGCCATAAATGCGCCGCGGCCCTGTCTAGCCAAAAGGGAGCGGCGTCCCCAACGTAACCGGTCACGAATATGTACACTTGTAATTCCGTCCAAATTCTGTTGTTGTTATTAATGTGACTCAAATTTGCCTGAATGTTCTCTCATGGTCAAGTTATGCTTTTGCAGGCATCCAGGCACGATCCTTGTTCTTTTATGTATTTTTTTACAGTGATATATAGTTGAATTGGTGGTTAAAGCAATGAATGCATATGAAAAGGCCAGGTAAATTTTAAACGATGGCATACTGCATTTGAGTGCCTACAGTCACAGTTGGTGCCATTGCAGGTATCTATAGTGGCTGACCGTACATTCTTTATCTCCTTCCATAGAGAGGCTTTGTAAAGGAAAAAATCCTCGGCGCACCTTAATTTATTTGGTGTTACAAAATTCTTTGTGTCTAGCATGGCTATTTTCTTACTGGTGAGCATGTTATTGTACAGTCACATAAAAGATCAATGGCTTACAACATCTCAACATTGCAAGTAGCTAATATTAATTGGGGGAAAAATACAGCCCTTCACGGAAAAATATCAATGTTAACTAACAACGACAACAAGAAAATACCTCATCAACACAGGCCATATCTAAGCAATCTAACTGTTGAAAAGGGCATCCACTTAGATGATTGTGAAGGATGCTGACGAAATGTTACCTCAAGATATATGGCACCCTATCTGATCTGTTTGTAATTCCAATCGTACCTGAAAGGCAATCAAAGTCCAATGACCAAGTAATAACAGCAAAAGGTGGTGGAACCGTGGAACGTGAAGGCAACTATTTCTACATTCATAAGGTTTTTCTAACTCTTTTTTATACAAAAACCTGTTTGGCACACAGGAATTTTTTTTGACCAAATTGGTTTTTGTGCTGTCTACCCAACACTATATGATTTTCCTCTCATAGCACCTTTCTCTGACCAAGAAATTCTTGCAGCAGTCAAAGATGTTCCAAAAGACAAAAGACCAGATGGTTTTGGTTTGGGCTGCTACCATTTTTTTTTTTGCAACTTACTAAGCACCACATACATCAAACTTTCCGGGATTTTCATAACTGCATTCTAGATCGTGTGAGAATCAGCAGATCTTTCATGGTTCTTCTTAAGAAAAATAAAGATTATTGCACTCCAGATTCATATCAACCAATCTCTCTGTTAAATTGCCCAGTAAAATTGGTAACAACAGTTCTCTCTGCAAGATTCCAAATGGAAATTTAGCGAATCAAGAGCAAACTGGTTTTGTTAAGAGAAGATGTATAGCAGGCAACTTCATGGTTGCTGCAGACTTAGTTCAATACTTCAATGTTGCGAAAAAAGGAAAAAGAGAGCTGACATCCTTAAACTTGATGAAAGCTTTTGACACAGTTTTCTTGGGAATGCCTGTTCAGGCTTTTGCAAGTGAGAGGCATCCCAAAAAAATTGTATCAACTGGACGTCAGCTTTAAAAGCAGCATCAAAGACGGCGGTTTTATCAAATGGCACACCGGGACCCTGGATTCAAATGAGAAAAGGGCTTCGTCAAGGGGATCATCTTTCACCTGTGCGTTTCATAATAGTTGCAGACATCCTTCAACAAACAATCAACCGTTTTACACCGGAAGGGGTTCTAAGACACCCATTCTACCCAACAGCCCTTGCCTAGTTCTACAATATGCAGACGAAACTTTGATCATTATCGAAGGAGATACTGTACAAGTGAAATGGTTACATGAGATCCTCACTGATTTTGCAAAGAAACACTGGTCTTAATGTCAATTCTTTTAAAGTCCACCTTTATCTCTATATGTTGGAATGATTAGGAAATTCAAAGCATCTCAAACATCTTAAGCTGTCCAATTTCATCCTTCCCTCAAATCTATCTTGGCCTGCCACTATCCCACGTGAAATCCAGTCCAAGATCCTGTGATCCTGTCTAAAATCGATACTAGTATTGACACTTTCTCCAGGAGAGGTATAACCAGTGGTGGGAGGCGGCTCATTTTAACTAACTCAGCCGTGACGACTAGATTAGCCTACTTGATGTCGTGTTTAAGGGTCCCTGAATGGCTGATTGTTGGGTATTAACGACCTCCTAATGCCGCTTAAAGCAACAGTCATGAAGGCCCAGGCCCACCTGCGGTAATTACGATTACCGCCGACCCGGTAGAGGCAGAGAACATCCCACTCCGTCTCGCCCGACCCAGGGCCCCGGGGTCGGACAATCCCGACCCCTCGATGGCGGGACTCCGCCTCGCCCGACCGCGGTCCCAGGGTCGGGAGCGCCCGACCCCTCGCCGCAAGGCTCCGCTTCGCCCGACCCCGGGCGTAGGGGGTCGGACTCATCCGGGCCCACGAGACAAGTGTCCACCTCGGGCGCAGACCGACGGACGAGGGCGCGGATCTTGTGGGCCCCCCCAGCGGTCTCGCCATAAATGCACCGCGGCTCTGGCACGCAGAAAGGCGCCCGCGCCCCTCGACGTGACCCGCCACAAGTACCCGAGCGGAACACTGTAGCCACGACCGCACAGGCTACAGTGGCCGCAGATCCCCCTGATTCGCAGCAAGGGCACTCATGGCTTGCGCCGCCCGGAGCAGGAGGAAGTCGCGCCCGTCCTCGCGCCCCACGCATCCGGCGACAGGGACGCGACGTCCGCCTTCCGCGGGCCGTCAGCAAGTGGCGGGATCCGCCGCCTCCCCCAACGGACACAGGTGCCACGACGAAACACCGTCATCACGCCTGGCGGCGACAGCCGTCGAGGAGACCATCGACGGGACGCGACGGCGGCCGCCCTCCTCCGTCAGACGCGCCGGCAGGAGCCGAAGGCCGGCGAGGGCGCCGGTGGCCTGGGGACTTGGTCCCTCTCCTTGTGTTGTACTCCCTCCGTCCCCAAAAGAATGCAATTCTGGAATGATTTACTGTGTCAAGTTTGACCTATTATAGATGAAAAAGTATAAATATATATAATATCAAATAAACATGCATCATTAGATTAATTACGAAATGTATTTTCATAATAAATTAATTTGGAGCCATAAATGTGAATACTATTTACTACAAACATGGTCAAACGTGAAGCACTTTAACTGGCACGCATACCATAGTTGCATCCTTTTCAGGACAGAGGGAGTATTCTATAGCTTTGTTTATCTCTTTTACTTCTCCTGACAGCCGGTCTCACCTGTAACCTCGGTGGCCTCCTTGCGTTATAAAAGGAGAACCGGAGGCCTGAGACACGGGGGAGCCCGACTTTTTTGTTTTTCAGCACTTTTTGCGAAAGATTCTCACAAATAGGCCCCTGGCGAAACCAATTCCAAAAATGGACCTTTAGCTTGGCGCCAAGCTACAACGTCTTGGCGCCAGCCATCCTGGCGCCAAGGTCTGTACATAGCTGCTGACGCGGATGCCGATGTGGCGGGGCTTGGCGCCATCCATGATGACGCCAAGCCTTGGCGCCATCCATGATGACGCCAAGCCTTGGCGCCATGGATCTTGGCGCCGCCAAGATCCATGGCGCCAAGCTCATGGCGCCAAGCTTGGCGCCGTAGATCTTGGCGCCGAGCTATCTATCGCTACCTCTACGCGTTTCGAACTAAACAAGTATAATTATTCCGAGAAGTATGCAACAATCTAATCTGTGGTTCAACTGGTTAGGAGGTGGACTTCTTATCCTGGAGACCTGAGTTCGAACTCCACTATTGAACCTTTTTTCTACATTTTATTTTTTTTCTTTATTTTTTTTCTCTGTTGTCCAACAAACGGTGCAACTTTATTTTACGAAATCTTGTATCCTAGGATAATATAGTTTGTGGAGTTTGTACGTGTCAGCCCTCCCTTCCAAATTAAAAAAAAAATCAGTCCGCAGAGTGGCCGAGCTGGGGCGCAGGGCGTTCAAAGGCTAAAAAAAGCTCTGTTTTGTTTCGTCTCTCAAAAAAAACAAATGTGGACGGACGCTGGCGCCGTCGTTTTGTTTCGTCTCTCAAAAATAAAATGTAGAAAAAAAGTTCAATAGTGGGGTTCGAACTCAGGTCTCCACGATAAAAAGTCCACCTCCTAACCAGCTGAACCACAGCTTAGGTAGTTGCATATTCCTCGGAATAATTATACTTGTTTAGTTCGAAACGCGTAGAGGTAGCGGTAGATAGCTCGGCGCCAAGATCTACGGCGCCAAGCTTGGCGCCAAGATCCATGGCGCCAAGCCTTGGCGCCATCTTGGCGCCATCATGGATGGCGCCAAGCCCCGCCACATCGGCATCCGTGTCAGCAGCTATGTACAGACCTTGGCGCCAGGATGGCTGGTGCCAAGACGTTGTAGCTTGGCGCCAGCGTGGATGGCGCCAAGCTAAGGGTCCATTTTTGGAATTGGTTCCGCCAGGGGCCTATTTGTGAGAATCTTTCGCAAAAAGGGCTGAAAAACAAAAAAGTCGGAGCTTCCAAGCTAACAGAACACACTCACACCCACTTTGAGCATCAGTGCACATCCAAGAGGCCTGCGATCATCAGCTCCCTCTCTCGCACTCCTGTAACCCCTACTACAGAACCCCAGAACCCCACGTGGGCAACACGAGCAGCTCCTGATAATCTTGACAACGACACTGATATAAGAGATTGACAAAAGAAGAGCTTTATTCTGGAAAGGGGAAAACATGTGACTGGATCCGGTTTCCCTCATAAACTGGATCTAACTCTCTTCTTCTTATTAATATACGCCGGACATCTTCCGGATCTTTTGAAAAAAATTCTGGAAAGGGGAAAACATGTGACTGGTGCTAACTGCATCTGCATGGTAGCATGGGAAACTGCTTGTGGCCCTCAGAATGAAGTGGTTTAGGGACAAAAAAGTATAGAACAACAAAGCATCAGTTTACTTTTTAAGTTTTTGCACAAAATTCACACACAGCCAAACTCCCCTTGGGAAAGATGGATTAATACAACAGTGTTTGCCAATGGTAAAACGACTTGGGGATAAAGTGAATAAATCGACAGCAGCTTGGTGGTGACAATTATTATCTCTAATTCACCTTTACAGTGACAATTGTGATAATTGGCATTGACAGTTGGATATCTAGAAAGCCTGTCGCCACTCAATATCCTCACCTATGCTCATATGTGACAAGCACCAATATCTCAGTGGCTGAATGTAAGATCGATGAAAGGTGGCAAGTCAGAACAAGACCACTGACATCACATGGTGCAGAACAAGAGCTGCAAGACCTGCTACAATGGCTAGCTAGACCAAGTAAACCTAAGCCCGATTGAAGAGCAATGAGATTTGGTCCGACAAAAGAATTCACGGTCAAGACAAAGCTATTACATACTAGCTTTTGGTCTTTGGAAGCACAACTTGTCCGGTGGCCCCATCTATTCGGACGTCTTTGGCACCAAATAAATGCAAAATATTTGCATGCCAGAGCAACTCCAAGAGTATCCTAAAAAATTATTCCCCAAAACTATGTATTGGGGGTTCTCCCAAAAAAAATTTCCCCCAAAAACATATCAATCCACAGCAGATCGCTAATAAATAGCCCCCAATATTTCAAACACAGGCCACGTCATCGTATTGGGCCCATCGGAAGGGACACGAGGGCATGCGGGAAACAGGATTGGGGGAGGAATGCCAACGTAAAATATACGCAGTGGCAGGCTGTTTTTTAGCGTCGCTAAAAAATTGGGGAAGGTTTAGGTGGATTGTTGGAGTTCATTTTTCTCTCTTTTTTCCTTAAAAAAGGTATTGGGGTAAGATTAGCATCTTAGAACCAGACAGGTGCAGTACTAGCCAATAGAAACATTGTCACAAGCACATGTTGCACACACCCCTAGAGGCATTTCGCTAACCTTCTCTTCGGCGGCGGGGCAAAAACCCTAACCTTCTCGGCGGCGGAATACGGAGGCGATGGATCTGGAGGCGAAGCTGGGTGAGAACGGCCACGGCCACAAGAGGTCTGATCTGGATCCGGAGAAGGCCGCGGGTCAAGTGCTTCAGGGCGGCGATGCTAAAAGGCCCCGCGAGGCCGACAACGGCGACCACCGCAGCGCCATGGAGACGGATGAGGAGGAGGACGAGGAGCTGGGGCCGGAACGTTGCTTTGAGTTGCACCGCAAGAGTTGGCTCTGGATGTTCGGCAGAAACGGCGCCATCCCCTTCGAGGCCGAGAGTACGTATTCACCTGCACATCTCTCATGCTTTTCCTCATCTTGATCAAGCATTCGTTTCTTTTCTTATATCAAGGAGGCATATATAATTAGATGCGTGAACTTGCTGGGGACTGGTGCTTGAGATCAATGGTAGGAGGTCGATCTGTCTAGCCAGACGGGGTGTAGGTCTACATTCTTTAATTTAGAAGAACGCCATGATGTGGGTCATCCGTTTTGGATCCTGTTGTTTACAAAACCTACTGATTTTATTTTAGAAAGAATAAAAGATAATATTAAATGTTAATATGAACCCCATTTCAATCCATTTCAATCCGATATTGGCTTGAGATCTATGTGAGTTACCCATATGTTTGCTCCTAATTACATTGTTTGTCAAATAAATCCCCTTTCCAAGCCATTTTATCATATACAGCTACGAGTAACAGTTTTTCCTTATGCACAGCATTTGTTTGCTTCATCATCAATCAATTGTGATGTCTAGGTATAGATGACTAGACTAACAAATAACCCCCTTCCTTTTTCAGCTCAGTACCCTCCCATGTGCTACACGGACATACCGATGCTGCCAGCAACTGCTGGACCTGGTGATACCATGGAGGTCTTCTTCGTCAAGGTGAATCAGATCACCAGCGACCTCCAATGGCCACTAGATGTCTATGGCATCGTCGCTGTGCGCGATTCCCTAGACTGGAAGCGCAACTACCTCTTCAGTCGAGGCAGAGATAATTGCCAGACCCTCACCTCTCAGGCATGTTCAAACATCTGTGTTTCAACTTCTGTCCTATTCCATCGCCCATTTAATCTACTATAAGCATCTCAATGCATGTATATGGTGTAATATGCTTGGTAGTACTGGTAATATCAGCTGATTTTTATGGCGTTTAGCTCCATGCTAGCATTCGGAAGAAATATTTATACAGGTTGATACTGTGAATTAGGATCAGAACCTTGCCATCAGAGATACTTTATGCATGTTGTTGCTGGCTCTTAAAACGTAAATAGTAAAACTTGGTTATATTTTTAAAAGTATATCAAATGTAGTTTTTATAGTTGGTATCCACTTCAGTTCTTGGTTGGCTGGCCCTGACATGCAAGATTTCAGTAGGTGGGCACATTCCTGATCCTTAAATCTTCATTTTAGAGAATGCTATTAAGGACCTGTTTGGATACCCTGTGTTAAAATTTAACAAGTGTTAAAGTTTTAACACTCTCAAATAGAGTGCTAAAGTTTAACACATTGGGGTGTTTGGATGATGTGTTAAACTTTAACACCTTTGGTGGGAAATGACTTCATTGCCCCCTCATTTATGGCCGGCGGAGAGAGAGGGAGGAGAGAGAAGGGGTAACCTGAAAAAAAGTGGAGAGGGGACCACTTTTAACACCTTTAGCAAGTTTTAACACCCCTCCATGTCTTTATGAAAAATGGGGTGTTAAACTTTAACACCCCACTTTTAACATAAGTGTTTGGATAGGAAAGTGTTAAAAAGTGTTAAAAGTGGGGTGTTATACTTTAACACCCCCTTCCCAAACAGGGCCTAAGTGGTTTTGTATGTGCATCACTGGTGAAATAAATTGCTGGCTGCTGATTCACCTTTAGTGATGGTGTTCCCAAAGGCAATTGAAACTTGCGGGCCTTTAATTTGTCTGGCTTCTGATGCACCTTTAGTGATGGTGTTCCTAAAGGCCATTGAAATTTGCTGGCCTTTAATTTGTGTGCCACTGTATGCAGGATTGTCTTTTGGAACTTACAGATCCTAGCCGATCTATCCTGCTGTGGGATGAGCCTATTTTTTAGATTGACCTGAAAGTGAAGGACAAAGGGAGTTCATTGCCTGAAGATGACAAGATTTTATGCTTGGATTTCTTTGGATACAACAACATCTCTTACAGAGGCAGTCTCAGTTACACAGAACAGAGGTGCTTTCAAGCAAGCATAGCACAGTGGAGGTCAGGTACGCTCATGTCAAGCGCTCCGTGGAGGCGACCATCACTGCCCGCATCAGCAAGGGATCAGGCAACTTTAGTGCACGCCTCACTGCCTGCAACACGAGCATTGGTGAGGATGTAGTGCTGCTGGACACCAGAGGCAAGGAGGTGTTAGTCAACGAGGATGGGGAGGTCACACTGCAGCGCCGAGTAGTCGTCGTGGAGGAGAGGGCTGAAGTGATCCTTGGCATCAAGGCTGAACAGCTAGGTGACGCTGGCGAGAGCAGCACTAAGCTTGAGAAGAAGTTTGGTTTTGTAGCTATAAGTCAGCCCTGAGAAATCAAGGCTATTTTCACATCGGATCCTCAAGCCTGCACATGGTGGTTGCATGGTCTCTTCTTCCTTAGACAACTTATAGAACTGGTACCGTGTCATCGTACCAACGTGATGACTTACCACCGACATACAACCATTGAGGGTGCTGGCTACGTAGGGTAGGGTTTCGGCGCGGCGATCGTGCGTGTGTAGTGGCGGCGCATTCTTCTGGTCCGATACCGCGCGGCAAGCGGGTGGTCGGTGGTCCGGCTGACGACGACCAGTCGACCACCACCGACCAGAGAGGGTTGCTGGCTTGCTAGCTGCTGCAATATTGCACGGCCGGCCTTGCTGGCCCACGTACGATTTGATGATGTATGTTGCGTGATTTTCAGGCCTGTATGGTTGTGCTTGCTACTTTGATTCACCGTGGAGTACTACCGCCGAGGGCCCGTTTGGATACACCCCGCTAAACTTTAGCACCTGTCACATCAGATGTTTTGATACTAATTAGGAGTATTAAACATAGTCTAAATACAAAATTAATTGCACCTATGGAGTCTAATTCGCGAGACGAATCTATTAAGCCTAATTAGTCCATGATTTGACAAGATGGTGCTGCAGTAACCATTTACTAATGATGGATTAATTAGCTTTAATAGATTCATCTCGCGAATTAGCACAGGGTTCTGCAATTAGTTTTATAATTAGTTCATGTTTAGTCCTCCTGATTAGCATCCGAACATCTGATGTGACACTGCCAAACACCCCTGAGTTTTTTTTTCTGTCAGACTTGAACTTATAGAATGCGTGGCCTTGTACAAATCTCAAGTCTGAACCGATCAAACGCTCCACTGAACAGTCGGCGTGTGCGGTGTGCCCATCACATTCGCAATCGCAGCCAACCTGCGGTAGATTGAAGATGTTCACCCTGCGCCATGGTCTCTGCATGCAGGCTCTCGCAGACTCCATGTGGTTTCGGATCCAACGACCAACATGGATAACGTAAGATACAGGAAGCCAGAGCAATACTGTTCCGATCCAAGATCCATGCCTGCAAGTCAACAACTCATCTTTGTTCCCCGACCTGTAATCTTGGGCAGTTGGGCGGAAAGAAGAAACAAGGTCTGAGAATGAAGAAGTTAGAAGCTGCTCCTGACGCTCCACCAGGCACCAGCAAATTCTCTGGTCAGCATCTGGCAGCTCCTATGAAGCTACGTGACATCCTACAAGCTACAAATCGCAAACCGAAATGGAAAAAAAAAAAGAGCAAAAGTTTCTCTAATATCTGGCACTAGTTACTGATCAACAAGCAGCTCGTCGACGAGCTCCTCCGCGTCGGCCCCGGCGACGACGAGCTCCATCTGGTCGCGGAGGTACCGGTGCAGCAGCCGCGTCCGGTCGCCGGCGTCGTCGTCGGCCGCGATGATCTCCTCCCGCCACGGTACGACTCCCCCTCGCCCGCCGCAGCCACGCGAGGTCGTCCTCAGCTGCTTCCTGACCCTGCGGAAGCGGACGGCGGCGACGGCGCAGCAGAGCAGCGGCAGCCAGAGGAGCGCCAGCGCCAGGAGCACGGGCAACAGCCACAGCGCGAGAGCCGCCGCGGCCAGCGCGCGCCAGGACGTCGGAACCACGCCGCCGCCGCTGCCCATCCGCGGCCGGCGGGAGGCTATATACATATATCTAGGTTGCAGCCAGCGATCGACGGGGATGTGCAAGGAAGGGCGGTTTGCTTGCTTGTTCCTGGCTTGGGAACTCGAGTAGGAGTAGCGGCAAAGGTTGGTGCTTTTGCTTTGGGCGGGCGTTGCTTCTGCCAAAAGCGTCGCCCCGGGTTCCCGTCTCCCTCATCCCCCAGCGTAGTTTGTGTAGGGTAGGGGTGCCGACTGCCTTCACCTTTCGACGCGTCGCCGGCTCAGCGTGCCTTGCTTGTCCGAGTCGGAGAGGAGGATCGCGGGTGTGGGCACGCCACCTGATTTTATCCGCCTTTAGCACTACCAGGGCACATCATCCATCACTGGAAGGTTTCGTTGTTCCTCTGGCAGGGGCGGCAGAAGCCCGTACCGGGATCTTTAATTTCTGATGGGCGACCTTCATTAATGCAGCTGTCCACAGTAGCTTCCCCGGGGTAGCTGGGTGGGACTGGGAGGTAGTAGGGTCACGATCAGGTTCAGCTGCACGGATGGTCGGTGGCCCAGTCCCCACAGCTGAGTCGAGCTGGGCTGGGCTATCCCGGCCCGAATCGGCCCTTTCGATGGATGATCCCTTCCCTGGGCCGTATCGGGCCTTATGTTGGTTGGGTTGATCCCTTCCTTCCCGGGCCGACGTTTCCATGGAGATTGGAGAGAGGGACAAGGAATGAAACTGCAGACAGGAAGGGAAATGATCGAGTGAAGCGTGTTGGCGCTTTCAGCTAAGGAAGGCTACATGGATGATGATGATGATGCATGGATGGAGCGCCAACACCAAACAGTGCCTAGCTACCTAGGCTGCTGCTAGTACTACCTATGAGCCTATGACTACACCAAGCAGCTCCTGTAGTAGCCTAGCTAGTAGACAACCATGCAATTATATAAATAAATACCAGGTTGTAGTTTCCGTTACGCACGCTGCTTCTTCTACCTCTAGTATTTCATACGGGGCCAGTACACCTGCAGGTAGCTAGTGCCTAGGTATACCGTGCAAATTAAGCAATCCAGTGGCATAAGCATACGCCCCCCTAGCTCCTTGCTCTCCAAATTTTATAAGCATATCACTTGCGCCCACTTGACTTTTGCATAACAAATTGGATAGATCTAGCATAATTCAAAGCATGCTTAGAAGGGGCTACCACTACTAGAGAATGTAATTTTCATCCACGATCTTAGTACCGGTTGCATTTTAACCCGGTACTAGTACCGAATCTATTGAATAGTCCCTAAGGAATCCCCGTGACCCCCTTTAATACCGGGTGGAGGCTCCACCCGGTACTAAAGGTTCCCTCCATCCGCGTGCCACCTTTATGCACTTTCTCCCTTATCCTCTCAGGTTCCCTCCGCCTCCCTCATCCGCTCCCTCTCCCTCTAACCATGGAGCTCCTCCCTCCCTCCCCGGTCTCCCCTCTCCCCCCCCTCCGACCCCTCACCTCATGCCTAAGATGAGGAGCGGCGGCGGCGGCCATCGGGCGGTGGGCGACGGCGGGCAGGGGATTTTGTTTTTTTTTAATTTTTCAATATCCTTTAGTACCGGTTATTTGAACCGGTACTAAAGGGTCCCTTTTATTACCAAAATAGCAGTACCGGTTGTGAAAGTGGATTCCCCGGTAGTGTACATATAGTTCCGGTAGTGTACATATAGTTCCGGCTCATCGCTATGGTGCCCGAAGAAGCCAAAAGATGTATGCATCCCGGATATACGTACATCGCCGTGCCATGATCATCAGCCGGATGTCGCATTTCGATACTAAAGCTTCGACTTTCAAAAAAAAAAATCTAACGCGTCGAAACAAGCTAATAAGCCCTGCGCACGCGTGCATGAGTCATGAGTGCATCATATATATATATATATATATATATATATATATATATATATATATATATATATATATATATATATATATATATATATATATATATATATATATATATATATATGCTTCTTGCATTTGGTTTTGTCACGGGCGGGAATATGATTATATTCTCTCTGCACGATGGATCGGAAACGAAGGTCCTGTACTGTACTTTGTGCCGCATGATGCGATCATGTGGCCGTGTGACCATTCAGAAATTAAAGGTCGCGTTAGTTAGGAGGAGCGCATTGCAGAGAGGGAAAAGGCAATCTGCTGCCAAGTACGAAACATTATTAGTTGATAGATGTAGGACGTTTGGTGCCTTTAATAAATTCTTGATTCCTTCTTCTTGTCAGTATACGTACGTGCTGCCTCTTTTTTTTTTTACGTACTCTCCCGTTCCTCACTAGTCATGTTAAACGTACTGGCTGGCTGGTGCTGTGGCTAGTCGCACAAATTCCTCCCAACTGTTTGGACTAGAGGCCGGGATATCGATGTTTCCAAGGAGCGACACTGCACGAGTTGTGAATCTTTGCATGGGATATCATGCAAGAGGGATGGGGTTCTTGTTCTTCTTCATTCGTAAGCTACCGTCACTACGTAAGAAATAATTTATGCTGGCATGTTAAAATTAGCGTATTGGCGGGCGAAATTGGCACCCGCCAGCACAAAGGTGACTAGAGCCGCCGGACTAGTGCCCGCTAGCACAGATACCTCTGTGCTGGCGGGTGATCTAAACGCACACCAGCACATATGGGATGAATCTGTGCTGACGGGTGTATTAGGTAGCCCGCTAGCACAAATGACGAGTACTGCCTTATCTACTCTTCCCTCTCTCTCTCATCTTTCACTGTTGCTCCCAGCCTCACATCTCGTTTTTCCCTTCTCTCTAGGCACGTTGGGTGGGCGGGGCGAGGCCGGCGGGGCCTGACGCGGGAGGGTGGTGCGAGGGTGGCGACTGGTAGTGCCCGACACGGGCGAGCGGTGTGAGGTCAGCGACCGGTGGGGCTCGACGCTGGCGGGCGGCGGGCGGTAGGGCGCACGATGCAGCTTGAGCTAGGAGCGCGGGTACGGTGGCGGTGGTAGCAACGGCTGGCGGCGACGCTGCTCCGGTGGCTTAGGGCAAGAGGCAGTAGCCGGGCGCGAGCGCCCTGGAGACGATGATACCAGGACCAAGCCATGGCCAGCTGTGAAAACAGGATAGGTATGATTTTCCATGGTGGAGGATTGATTTATTGGTGCCGTGCGACGTTGCTGCTGGCGGTCACGGCCGGTAGTGGTATTTTTTTACCGCCAGCACAAGATGTATCTGTGTTGGCGGTTGGACACCTATCAGCATAAATTACCATTTTTACTGACTCAACCTTGCTGGTGGGCGCTCAAACCGCCAGCAGACACGTTTTGACCGCCAGCGGAAAATTTTTCTGGTGTGGTGCGCCGCCGTCGTTGCCGCTGGCCGTAGGAATTCTGTGCGGTCATTCTTACCAGCCAAGCCAAGGTAACATGCATCCACACACGATCATATCGATCGAACCAAACTCGAGCCAGCACTGTCTACCACCAACCTTGGCGCCTTTGCCTTTTGTAACCAACTAACCGTTGCTCTGTACGTAAAAGCACAGAGTTGCAGGGTCCTCCAATTCTTTTTCAATCAAGGCAACGTACGCGTGTACACATGTACGTAGAAAGCTACAAATTTTGACAGGGAGGAAAGGGTGGTAACGAGCGAATCATGGAACGGAGAAGTGCAGAGAGACGTGCGCGCAAAGAAGACGAAGAGCGACCACCACGCCATGGACGGTCCAACCGCCACCTCCAGCTCCAGCTCCACCCACGTGCTGCTGATGGCAGCGCCTGCTTCTCTGCTGCCGCCGCGAGCGGCAACAAGCCAACAACAGGAGTATCCGATACATCTTCCAACGTTCCAAATGTATTTTTGAAACGGCCGAATGCTATTGTTTTTCTTTATAACTTTTAGGATCTTCATAATGATTGGAAAAATACTATTGCTTCAATAATTTTGTAACTTTTTCTTAAATGATTGAGAATTATTGTCGTTGCTGTTCGATCACAAATTCTTTTGAAGCGCCCTTCATTTTTCTTATTGATCAGAGTTAAGCTAGAGGAGAATGGTCTGTTTGGTTTCAGAGTGGCGAGGTCATCTGCAATAGTTGCACTTCACTGATGCATTGCCATTTGCCAACCTTATGTATACGCTCTTCTACAATGATCCATCGGCCGCCAATCATGATATGGAGACCAATGCAAGAGGCTGCACCTTCGTGCATGCAGTAGGCCATGTTTGCCGTAGCTTCAATTTTGAGTACAAACATAACCATTGTTTACTCAAATTAATATTTAATAGAGATCAATTACACTCTAGTCTTGCCATATTTTTTCACTTTTGAATCACAATAAATGTAGTAACCAACAAGTCTATACATGCAACACTCTTCCTCTTTCCTTTCGCAATTTAGACCTCATCTCTCCTTGTGCATCGGCAGGTCCCACATCTTCCACAAATGTATAAGGAAGATAACACGGGCATTTTGCCTCATTCTCTCAAGGCTCTGGTAACGCGCCATAGAGTGTGTTTGGTTACATGGTTTAGATCTAGCTTGGTTAAGATATAGTCTGGCTCAGCTAGTACGTCCGATTCGGGCGTACTAGTGTAGCCTGGCTTAGGTGCTTTTTTGCATTGCGCTGGCCTGGCTATGTACTCTGGACAGGCAACCAAACAATCACAAGCTGCATTAGACTAGCCTAGTCAGGGACTTAGCCAGGCAACCAAACACAACCATAGCTTCTTAATTTCCGATATAAGTTGGACTTATGAAAAAAAAGATGAAATAAGTATAGGTAAATTGGGTTAGAAATTAGATATCGACAAGTTCGACTTATTTTTTCAAAAGCTTTCAACCAAAGTCAGAAAATGTTTATTAAAAAAGAGTCAGAAAATAAAAATATGGAAAATTACAACAAACGTAAGGGTCTTTGTGCAAATACTTAGCGGTATTTATCCGCACACAACTGACCTCCTCCAACTGCCCGGCTGAAACTACAGCGCAACAAACGCTCCCCTATACTGTGCGCCTCTCCCCGTCGCCCCCTCGGCAGTCGGCACGCCATGCGAGCCTCTCAGACCCAAAGACCGCAGCCACTGCCGCTGCCGCTGCCTCCTCCTCCTCTCTGTCTGCCGTCGCCGCCCGCCGCCCCTCGCCGCGGGCGCCACCGCAGCTCCTACTCATCCTCCTCCTCGTCCTCTTCATCCGTCTCCAGCGCCTCAACCTTCTGCCCGTCGCCGTCGCCCGCCGCGTCCCCTCTCGGCAGGAGTAGCACCTCCTCACTCGTGCCCTTCTCGTGGGAGCGCCACCCGGGCGTGCCCAAGAACTCGTTCCGCAGCGGCCTCGCCTCCCCGACGGGCACGCCGCTCCCGCTCCCGCCGCCGCTCCGCCCGGCCCCTCGACGCCGGCGCCCGCGCCCGCGCCCGCGCGCCAAAGGCCCTGCTGCGTCCGCCGCCGCCACCTCCGACGCCAGCGGCGACCCCTTCGTCGCCGCCTTCGCCGAGTGCACCAGGGACGACGGCGAGGACGACGAGGCAGATCACGGCGCGGACGCCGTGACGACCGCGGGCAAAGACAAGCTCTGGCTGGCGCCGGCGAAGCCTACGGTATCTGGCCGCGCCGCGCGCCCGTGTCGGCCTGCCACCGGCGGGTTCCTCGGCTTCCTCGACCTCTACGGGTGCAAGAGCGCCATGGCGGTCGCCGATGGCGCCTTCCTTGCCCGCAGACCCGTCGCAGCACGTCCCGGGCCAGCATCAGGCCGAGCAACACGGAGATAAGTGAACATATTAATCTGATGAAACCTTATTAAGGTGTGTAGATATATTTGTGCCAAAATGTACTGGATCATTGCTCTGCTCTTTTAGAGGCGTATAACTTAATTGATGCCTGCATTACCAAAATGTACTGGATCATTAGCATACTATATATAGCTGCTTGTTTCTCTAATTTGAGCTGTGTGCTTGCATTGATGGATGATGAAGCTACCTGTATTTTACAATCACGGTTGATTGCTACTGTGTGCTGGTTTGCAGCTGCTGTAATCATGCTCATGCCTGGCAATTACCAAGAGGGTTATAATACTAGTAAAACTTTGGTCTTCTTCAGATAATCAAATAATCTGTTAGTTTTGGCACATTCCTGGGATGCTTTTTTTTCTTTTCTTTTCTTGAGGGATGGCATCCTGGATGGTCTGTTAACTTTTGTACAAGAGGACATACATGTTTACGAAGTAGGTGTGGTATGTGCCAAACTGTACGCCACATGTTGGTTGGTGAGGTGAGATTAGGCCGGCTGGAGTCCTTAAACAAGCACCACAGACCAAATTAGAGGTGATGACACCATGCACGACCAGCAGAGAGAGGAAGAAGCTGGCATTATTGTGTAGCCAAAGCATGTGAAAATAATGCTGCGTCCCTAGCCAGCAACCACTTATATTAGCAGCAGGTACCACATACATGTCACCCATAACTCAACAGCAAATCGATCGACGCACACTGTACCATAATGTTCGTTCCTCACTCGCTCATCATCACTGAAATTGTTGCCGTGACTGGTCGGCGCGGCCGGGCTGCATGATGATGGTGGCCGGTGCCGCCGTGCTCCCCGGCTGGCCGTGCCGTACGGGTGTGGCCGTGACAGCTCTCCTCATCTTGGTTAAGTGGTGAAGGGGACAGATGGATTGGGTCCGTTGGGCCGGCAGAAAGGGTTGGTGTGGCCACCATGTGCCCGTCGTGTCCTTCCCACATGGCCGACCAGGGCAGCCCTGATGAATCCATTGGAGGAGGACCTCATCAAAATGTCTCAACACAAGTATATTCAAACCGAAAATCCCTAGCCGAAGATTAATTGTGAGTGACGTTGACAATATACCGAATCTTGAATAATGAACTTGATATGCAGGTGCCAGCAGCTCAGCCAGCTCAAGTGATCATCTGACACAAGGTGTTTTACTTGATCTGAATCAAGCGGATTTTGCTCATCAGGGCGGCTGTAAATGATTAAAATCTCCTTTATTTACGCGAGATAGAAACTCCATGCACTCACTGGCAAGTGTGTGAAGCAATCTCCTCCAACCTCCGTTGGATGCAACCCACCTCCTCGACACCTCAACCCTAGCTCCACCACGTCCCTGGCAGCAGCGGCCGCCGCCGGCTCGCTACCGCGCCCTACACCCGCGCGCGTCCACGGGCTTGCCGGCGGCCGTCGCGGCTGTGCCCGTGCTCGCCACCGGGGCGCTCCGTCCCGCCCGTCGCAGCCCCGCGGCCGCGGGCGCACCAGTCGCCGTGCGCCCCTGCCTCGGGCATCGCCGGCCACGCCGCCACCTCCGTGGGCGTGCCGGCCGGGCTGCTGCCGCGGTGCGCGCGGCCTATGCGCCGCCGGCCGCACGGCCCCTAGGGCACCTCAAAATGTTGAAAATTTGATTATTCCAGGTTGTAGAAATGTTGAAGCAAGCAATAAAAAATGTTGAATGCAATACTTTTTTATAAATTGCTGATCTGTATTTTATGAACTGTTGAATCTGATATTTTTGGATGTTGATTTTACGTTTAGAAAATGTTGAACCAAGTTTATTGCAATGTTGAATTTAGTTTATCAAAATGTTGACTTCAGCTTTTTAATGGGCCGAATGGGCTTTAAGTAGGGTTGCTTAACAAGCTTTGTATAGGAGCCTTCATCCCCAGTGGGTGCTGGTATTCTCCTAGCTTAGCGATGTTTGGATCCACGATCTGATCTTTCACGTCACATCGAATATTTGATACCTTTTAGAAGGACTAAATGTGAACTAATTATAAAACTAATTACATAAGTCGTGGCTAATTCGCGAGACAAATCTATTAAGCCTAATTAATAAATGATTAGCACATATTTACTGTAGCACCACATAGTCAAATTATGGACTAATTAGACTTAATAGATTCGTCTCGTGAATTAGTCTTCATATATGCAATTGGTTTTGTAATTAACTTATATTTAATACTCCTAATTAGTATCTAAACATTTAATGTGACACGGACTAAACTTTAGCCCTAGGAACCGAACACCCCCTTATCGCAATGAGGAATATAGCTAGGAAAATAATGCAGCACTTGTGAATATAGGGCAAATCACACGCCCGTAGCTAAAGAAGGAAAGGGGCAAAAAAACTCATCAGGAGTGGGAGAAGTTGCAATACTTATGGATCCATGACGTTATGCTACTGTCAGCTAAGAGCGATTACATGCATGCATTCATGTACTACTGTCAGCACTTGTAAGTCAAACGAGGAAGATATTGCAGTCATTGGACGTGCCACATACACCGGCTAAATTTGACGGCTCGCCGGCCGGTAAGGGTCGTAGGCAGGGAGCAGCTAGCGCACGCCGTGCTAGTGCTGTTGACTGAATGATCTCTGCCTTTCCGTGCACGATCTATCAGCAGCATTTATTTCAAGGCCTTTTCCGTTCCCTTTTCGCGGTATGCATGCCGCCTTTTGGTTTCCTTGTAAGGTCTTGTTTAATTTCTAAATTGGAAGTAGCAAAATTTGTATTTTGCCATAAATGCGCAACTGTAGCATTTCGTTTGTATTTGTAAATTATTGTTCAAACATTGACTAATTAGGCTTAAAAGATTCGTCTCGCAAAGTACAACAAAACTGTGCAATTAGTTTTTGATTTCGTTTACATTTAGTACTCCATACATGTACCGCAAGTTTGATATGATGAGGAATTTTCTTTTTGCATAGTGCCAAAGTTGGAATTTTGAGGGATAGGGGGAACTAAACAGGCCCTAAGTGGGACGCGTGATCTTTGATGCTAGCTACAGAGTTTTGTTTGAACGAAAGGGATCGGAAATGATATGATTCATGAGGCGTACGTAATGCTTAGCGCCGTAATGACGTGCTCATTTAACGCATATATCGATCGGGTAGGTGGTTGCGGATCGATAGGCCGGGCCGGCAACAGAACAACATGCTGGAAGATACGCCAATATCTTTGGCTGTGGCACAAGTCAGTCCACTCCACTAGCTAATTAAGACGACATGCAGCACATAATTTGAGACGCGCGGGAGCATCAGTCGTGCGTGCATTCGTGCTACACGCCTGCCTGCTGACTCAGTGACTTGCTTGCTGGCGTGTGTGCTGGATCAGGAATAATCAGCTCAAATCTCCGGCACCTTCCATGCTTCTCGATCTCTCCAATTTTCGCTTCCAAGTCAACAGGTCAAGATGTAGAAATCCGACCAGCCAGGGGCAACATTGCATGGTAATCCAACCCCGGGACGGGGGTCTACATCAACCTCTTCGCACATCAATTGGATGCATTATTCCTCGGACGCTCAGACGGCCAATACAACCATGGATCCGGCCGTGCCTAAAGAAGCATGATGTGGCTGGTCGATAAGAAGGCACACCATGAAATTTTCGTAAACTTTTATTTTTAGCCTTTTAGCTAGAAGAACAGCATCCATATATATGGATGTGCTCTCTAACCTGGACCCTTGTAGATTCGTGCCTTGTCTCAACGGCAAGACTATGATCTTCAGCGAAAGCAACCACCCCAACACGCCAAGCACATAATTCTCCACCCACCTTAGAGCTCTTTACTTCAATAGTTCCGTTCCAACTGGGACTAGATGATGCTCTTTAACAACCGGGACTAAACGCCCGACCTATAAAATCCCCTTCTTCCTCCTCGAGCTCAAGCCACTCACACAGAGAGCTCGGGCTCTCCTTCAATAGCTGAATCGAGCAACGCCACGACGGGAGGATCCTAAGAATTATGAGGACAAATTATTATATATACAGTAATTGTATAAATACTAGTTTGATGTGTATAAACTACTAAGAATTGTATATGTACTATCATGAAATATATATATACACAACATGCATACAATACGAGCGTGTGTACACTAAGAATGTATATGTATAGGTGTATATATATATAAGTGAAGCAACTAATATGGAAAAGAATTTAGGGTAAAAAGAAAAAAGTTTTAAAAAGAGGTCTTTAGTCTCGGGTGAATGACCCGGGACTAGGGGGTTTTATTCTCGAAAGATTAATTCTGGTTGGATTTTCGAGATATATGAGCCTATCCAATCGGACTGATGCCCATTTTTCTACCGGTGTAAACTATTGTCAACTTCCAATTAGTTAGCTTCTCCAGCAACTAACTGACGCCATCGCGCATAAATACGCGTAAACGCCATCAGCACACCACCACACTGAGGGAGGCCAAGAACACGTCCACCGCATCCACCGCTCGCCATGGCCGCCGCCGCTGCGACCGCTCTCCTCCTGCTACCAATCCTGGCCGCCGCACCTTGGGCGGCATCGGCGGCGAGCGGCGAGAAGAGCACGCACATGAAGCTCTACTGGCACGACGTGGTGAGCGGGCCGAGCCCGACGGCGGTGCCGGTGGCGCGCGCGGCTGTGACCAACAACTCCAAGACGGCCTTCGGCGCCGTGGTGGTGATCGACGACCCGCTCACCCAGGGCCCCGACCTCAAGAGCTCCAAGCCCCTCGGCCGCGCGCAGGGCACCTACATCGCCGCCGGCAAGGACGAGCTGTCCCTCATGATGAACATGAACTTCGTCTTCCAGGCCGGCAAATACAACGGCAGCACCGTCGCCATCATGGGCAAGAACGCCGCGTTCGACGCCGTCAGGGAGATGGCCATCGTCGGCGGCACGGGAGTGTTCAGGATGGCGCGAGGGTACGCGCAGGCCAGGACGCACACCCTCGACCTCAAGACCGGGGACGCCACCGTCGAGTACAACCTCTTCATCAAGCACTAATTAACCGAGTGATGGAGCCTCCAAGTAACATCGTCGGCTCTGGTTATAGTGATTTTATATATGTTACCTCAATTCATGGAGAAGAATAAAACTAGAATTAGCTTGGGTTTCTTGCGTTTCTTTTGGTGAAAAAATTGGCGCGAGAGCTGAAAGCGCTGTTGTACCGTACTACTCGAGAAGATTGATCGATGTGCACTCTCTTAGATGCTATTAATGCGTAAGCCCTTGTTTACTTCCCACAAAACTCCCAACTTTGACACTATGTAAAAAGAAGATTCCCCATCACATCAAACTTGCGGTACATGCATGGAGTACTAAATGTAGACGAAATCAAAAACTAATTGCACAGTTTTGTTGTACTTTGCGAGACGAATCTTTTGAGCCTAATTAGTCAATATTTGGACAATAATTCACAAATACAAACGAAACGCTACAGTGTCGCATTTATGGCAAAATGCCAATTTGGCACCTCCCAACTTCCCAAGTAAACAAGGGCAAAGTGTGCATCCTGACACACCATCAGACATTCAGACAAGTGTGAACGTGTGTGTTCACACCTATATCGCCCCCATCATATCACATGGTTTTTTTTCTACATTTACTATCCAAAAACCTTTCCTGAAAGAAGTTATCTAAATACATTTGAAAAAGATTTGCAAGAAAATTTGTAGAAGAACATTTAAATAAGTTCTTTAGTGACTCATAATATAAGAAAATAAGAAAAAAAAAGCCACGGAGATCACAGTCCCTCGCGTGCATTCCACGTTCTGTAGTTGTCCGCTGGCGCATCATTGCCCTGCACTCCACAACCGCACCCTGCAAAGCATCGTCACACCATCTGCTCCCGTTGCCTCCCTCCGCACGCTCTCCCTTTTGCAAAAAATAAAATAAAATAAAATGCGATAGCTTTTAGCCACACTGTGCGTGTCTAAGCTTGCTTACTTCATAATTTTATAGACAAAAGAAAAAAAAGAAAGTCTCGGCCAAACTATTTGACAGTGTCAAGCATCACAATGCCTGCTAGGCTGTTATTACTAAATGGATTTTCACGGTACGTTGAGGAGAGATGGTGTTCTACTGGCACTCGAACGCGTGTCACCACCATGTTCGCTGTAGTAATCGGACCCTTTGGAAAGTGCCAAAGCGCAGCTACTTTGACGGCTCAGGCTCGGACGGGCATGCCCCCTCCAAGTATGCGGAGACATCATCACCCCACTCCCGATCATGCAAGCCGGTTGACTCCCCTGCACGTTGAAACTGAAATCCCTTCCGTGTTTTACCCTGCCGGACCTGACACTTGACAGGGCTCTCCGTATTTGACGGTCCGTTGGAACATCAAACAGAGTGAGAGCAGGGGTGGTGGTACGGGTCAGGGCGTGCTCCAGTTCTCCGTTCCCTTCCTGCAAAAATGGTCGTCAATTCGTCATGCATGCTGTCAGAGTCAGACCGAGCGCCGGCGACCGGCCAAGCCTTGGCCGTGGAGCACGAGCACCCAAAACCGCTACCGACCCCAGCGACACGGGTACACCAACCAGCACCTCCCGTCACCTCATGCAGATTTCGTGGGCCCGCCACCAAGCTCTCTGCTCCCCCCAGTGCGGTCCGTGATCTCTGCTCCCCAGCGCGGTCCGTTCCTTATGCTCTGAAAAATACTATGAAAAAGTTAAAACGACTTGCAATTCGAAACACTATAATCGTACGGCGAGTAACGGGGGTGTTTGGATATGAGGTGTTAAATTTTAACAGTGTCACGTCAGATGTTCGGATGCTAATTAAGAGAACTAAACATGAGCTAATTATAAAACTAATTGCAGAACCCTGTGCTAATTCGCGAGACGAATCTATTAAACCTAATTAATCCATCATTAGCAAATGGTTACTGTAGCACCACATTGTCAAATCATGGACTAATTAGGCTTAATAGATTCGTCTCGCGAATTACACTCCATCTGTGCAATTAGTTTGTAATTAGTATATATTTAATACTCCTAATTAGCATCCAAACATCCGATGTGACGGGTGTTAAACACCTTATTGCCAAACAGGCCCTAAACACCAGCCCAATTTAGCAACTTTGGCTAATATAATCGGACGCTCCCACGTCCCTTTCTTTCCCTGTTTCAACTAGAGTACTCCCTGCCACCCATCACCTTCTAGATACATGAGAAAGTACCTGCTTTGTGGACCCTGTACGATGATGGCATCTGACCAAATATTTTCAGCGAAGCAAACCACCCAACACGCCATGCATAAACTCCCATTGTTTGGTCACCTCCCCACAACTTGCACTGCCCCTGTCGCGCACGCGCATAATAAATCACGCGCCCGTGAACTCCATCGCCACACCACAAAGTCCACAAGGACCACAACCACCAGCAACGTACGCCAAGCGCGCGCCATGGCCGCCGCCGTTCCCCTCCTCCTCCTGCCTCTCCTCCTGGCCACCACCGCCGCCTCGGCGGCGTCGTCGGGCGGCGGCGAGAAGCAGACGCACATCAAGCTCTACTGGCACGACGTGGTGAGCGGGCCGAGCCCGACGGCGGTGCAGGTGGCGCACGCCGCCGTCACCAACACTTCCAAGACGGGCTTCGGCGCCGTCGTGGTCATCGACGACCCGCTCACCGAGGGCCCCGACCTCAAGTCCTCCAAGCCCCTCGGCCGCGCGCAGGGCACCTACATCGCCGCCGGCAAGGACGAGGTGTCCCTGATGATGAACATGAACTTCGTCTTCCAGGCCGGCAAATACAACGGCAGCACCGTCGCCATCATGGGCCGGAACGCCGTGTTCAACGCCGTCAGGGAGATGGCCGTCGTCGGGGGCACCGGCGTGTTCAGGATGGCGAGAGGGTACGCGCAGGCGCGCACGCACACCTTCGACCTCAAGACCGGCGACGCCACCGTCGAGTACAACATCTACATCAAGCACTGATCGATGATCCGAGTGCTCTGCTCGATCCATCGACCGTGCGTCCGCTTTGATTACATTTTGTGCTTTGTTACGAGAGGGACATAGACGAATTCATGGAGAAGAATCAGATTCGAATTAGCTTTTGTTTCTTGTGCTGCTTTTGGTGGAAATTTAATAAAGATCCATTCATTCACATGCACCAGCATAGGTGCAAGTGCAACAGTAAAGCTAGGTGGTTGTTCAACCCGGGTGAATTCACACTCTGACTTGGTAAAATATGAGCTACAAGATTAGCCTCCCTTGGGCGTTAAACTGCCTTATGAAAAAAAGAAAGAGCTTGGATACAAAACCACTTTTAAGCGATCAGATTGCAGCTTGGTACACACAATTTGATTTGCCAAATACATCCATCACGAAGTGGTTACTTGACAGTGCTGTTGTAACTGACTTGATTACTTGGTGCTCCGTTGGAGTTGGAAAAACAACTAAAGTGGAATTAGCCAACAATATGTGATGCTTTCGGTTGTTGGCATGCTGCTGCCGATCTACAACGTTGATGCCATCTCTTGGGAGAGCATCCGTATTTTCTAGTGCTTAGGGCTGGTGCTAGTCATGTCATTCTCGCTCACTCATCCAATCAACACGATGAAAAGTGCCACCATCTTGTGGGTGCGAGGAGGTACTTTGTGATGTGGTGGCCGGGCTATGATGGATCTTCAGTTATCGGTGGAACCGATTTTGTAGTAGTGAGATGTTTGCAAATTCAAAACTAACCTTGGATCTCGCGTTGCCTGTGAAAACTGATTGATTTGATTTGGCAATGGCATGTTTACGAGATCAAAAGTCGAAAGCCGAATTTCGCGGTTGTCATTGGCGAAGTAAAATTTCATTGCTGGTTCCATCTCAAATTCTCAATAATAATAATACAAGAGACGAGGGAATTGGGTTCCTCCTGTAAAGAGAGGAGAGGGCCATTCCTTGCTTCACTTGCAGGGTACGTTCGGCAGCTGCCATTGCCCCATCCTCACGCGCTTGCACATGCTCTCTCAGACTCTCACTTTTTCTTGAGGTCACTCACTTCAGTGGCCCTGGAATTGACCAGGACTCGCGGCTTCTGATATTTTGATAGGCAGCAAATTGAACGGATGCTTCTCCGATCCTTTGCTGGATGGCTCCAGAATTGGAGTAAACAAGGAGACTTGTAATGACAAGAGTCTTCACGAGTCACTGACGTCTCAGCAACCGTGGCAAGCATGTTGCTGTCACGTCTCATGCTCAGCATCATGTCAAATCTGAATCTCCCTTCAAGATTCACTACAACGCGTAGTCCAACAGTTTGTGATGCAAGTATGAAACTGCGTACTCAATTCGCTTGAATTCGAGGTAACTAAGGTTAACGCGCGCAACCTAGTCCAACAAGGTACAACCAACATTTGTACTGGACTCGTCCAAGATACCAATTCGTTGAGTTGAGGGAGATTAAAGAATGATTCAAACTGCAGTGGAATTACAGGCACCGAGCAGTCCAATCTTGTAAACCTCCTCTAGCTAATATTTTCATTCGACTAACGACAATAGAAAAATAGTGACATAATGAAGGTGTCATCGCGGTCTTCCTGCAATGGACCCATTTGCAAGAAGGTATGCACCCAACAAAATGCTGTATGCACAAGTCCGGCATTGGAGTAATCAGAGGTCCACGGATGAAAAACAGAGCGCTTGGTTCTTCCTACAGGGAAAGAACATAAAGTGAGACTCAAAAGTTTTGCCATGCATGTAAATGTGTAAAAGGAATACACAATAAATGCTTCTGCAGTTATGTTGCCGTAAGCGTCGTTATGTGACCCACCTCAATGGTCTGAGTTTAGCAGATATTTCAGCTCATCAGCAATCACCTGATAGCAGAATTTGTATTGTTGCTGAAAAGCAGAATACACATGCTATTAGATCATGTAGGAAGTCCAATGAATTAACGAAAGTTAATATACGGATGTTATTTAAGTTACCAACGAATCATCAACAGTGCATTTGACGCAGGCTCAGCAAAACACTACATTATCAAGGGAAGGACATAATTTTATCAATTTGTCCTGTAGCGTTTTCTATCTAATTTCATAACTGCAATTACCACAACCCATGCAAATTTACCTTCAAATTCTAAAAACATCACCATTCACTTGTACTGTAACAAAAATAAACTCTTTCTAAAATACTAATAACCGTTTTGTAATGTGAAAGAAACTTGGTGGCAACACCCATTTTTATGAGCTCAAACTATTGCTGGACTTGAGTATTTTATCCTAAGAAAGTTGGGGTTGGTTAGAGACAGTCTATATTTCAGCTTGATCAGTCTGAACTGTACAAGAGCCACCAACAAACAGGTCATAGAAGTAAAGAGAAAAGAGCAGAGCCCACCTCAGTTTGGACCATTCCAGGTCGTTGGGATCTGAAATTCTTTACAGTTTCAACAATATCATAAGACCTTTTGTCACCAAGGAGGATTCTCTCAATTGCAGTATGGATGGTGATGTAAGTACCAGTTCTTCCAATACCTGCACTGCAGAAAGATACAGTAACAGTGTTAAGAGAATAAAAGGCATGCACAGGTTGAGATGGCATCAAGGTGAAACAAACCTGCAATGTACAACTATAGGATGTTCTGTTGGAATGTGATGTAGTCGCTTCCAGATTTGTCGTACAGCATCAGTATTGGTTGGCACTCCATGGTCGGGCCAATCAGGATATTCTATATGGAGTACAGAATGGACCTTGCCTGACTATATTATGAAATTAGCAATCAGAATAGCTTTCATCATGAAATGCCTATAGATGTACAGGGCTAATAAGCAATACAAGATTAATTATTTGACCACCATGGAGAAATACAATAAGTGCAAACATCAAAAGAGGTGATGGATGGCCACACCTGTTTTGTTACATGAGAACTAAATGCGATCTTTAATTTTGCAAAATTCTAATCATATCAAATTGTCACTAACAATGTTATGGCAAATTCGTCAATAACTGAGATCTTTACAAACAGTGAGTTCGCATATAATAAGAAAGGATGCCTAACCAATTAGGAGATCCAATACAACAGAACTTAACATCATCACTGCTTCCTAAGAGAGAACATGTATATTAAGTTTCTGAAGAAATTATCTGTTGTTGAGATGGCTAACAGATTGGACAAACCTATAGAAGCAGAATTGACATCCATGTATGAATTTTCATAAATAAGAGAAGTCATTGGTGAGAAAATCAGGAGGAACAATGAACCAATGCATACATGAATGTCTTTCAAGCTTCTTTACCTCCTTGTTTTGCACCTGCACGTTGCGCAGCCATAATTGATGGTTATCTTTTCTTTTTTTCATAATCTTAACATTATATTTTCCATATGCTCCTCGCCCATTGTGCAGTGGGAGATACTTATCACACTGTCACAATTTAAATAACAGGCATTTATCAGAGGAAATATTTATTTTCACAGAGCACAGTGAAAACCAGTAGACCTTCCTACAGTTGAAAGTACACCATCATTACCCATAAATATCCAAATACATTCACAAAGACAAACCCAAGGGTGCATAAAAAAAACTAACATTCAAGATAGGTAAACACGAAACCCACCTAAAAGGCATAGAGAAGCTTAAAAAAAACTCTCAGTTTTAGTCATTTTCCTCCCAAAAAATAGATGATACTTAATTGCCTGTACCACCAACCAACTTACTGGGTCTAAATACTGTCTACTCAGTACTCACTAGCAAAGCCAATGTACAAGTAGTTTTCTTTCCATTTCTCCTTCCAAGGACCTATGGCATCCTCTTTGACTAAAAACATTCAAATTAACAAGAGGACCATTATGCCACCTAGATTCACCACTTGCTGGTGTTAAATGCATTTAAGAAAATCTGGAACATCTGAGAATGTAAGCTTCTTTTCAAATTCTTAGTATTTATTTTATTTTTGAACAAAGAATCTTGCGAAATTCCATCACTGAAAGAAGTGATATGTCTAAAAGTACACCAGGAACTGGTTACAGCATAAGTCTCAGAGAAAACACGTTGTCAAAAGACGAAAGAACAGCACGACTGAGGATACTAAACTGAAAGGAATTCTCACAAATGAATTCTAGATTTGCATATTTTTCATCACATAATTTCCTACCTTTCTTATCTTTTGAGCATAGTTTATGCTTATATCATATGGCATGCATGCCATGGTCTGATAATATCATTAGTTGTGGTAATGGAACATTGTTAGTTGTAGCGCTTCCAGTTGCAATGAATTTCTGTGCTTATGCTAGATTTAAAGTTCAGAACGAGCCTACTACCACACTTGAATTTGGATATTCATTCATATTGATCCACCTCTCTGTTCATAACTACATTAACGGGAGGTTATACACTTTAAAAAGATACCAGCATGATACATTTTATCTGTTCATCAGCTCAATTAAATGGAATTTGCTGAGGTCATTTAATGCAAGCACAAACCTTAACACTATCGAATTGAGTGACCATGACAATTGCAGGGCACTGATATTGATAGACCATTTCCCAAAAATCCTCAAATGTGTTCACTAGGGGACCTTGAGTACAAATAAATGTTGCAACTCTTCTGTTGCCCTCAGTAGCCTGCAGGTTTCATACATGACTTAAGCTTTTGAATTATCCCATGAGAAAGGCAATAGAAAGGAATTGCATTAAAAAAACAAATACATGAACATTGAACTAACCTTTATGAAGCTTGCATTGATGTAATCATTGTTTGAAGTCAAACTGGTTGTTGTGGATTTCAGTTTTACCCTGGTATCATCAACTAGAGACAAGGAAGGAGTCAGATTCAAATTCCTAATGCTTTAAATCCAAAGGGATCTTGCTAGGTGAACACCAATAAAAATCGCCACAATTACAAGCATAGGTAGAGAACCTCACATGGTAAGACATCAATATAGCGATTCTTTTCCCTATTAACAGGATAATGAGCCACACTAATCCTTTTCATCAGTCCCATGTCCTGAAAAATTGACTATAGAACATGAAATACCTTGAAGTATTACTTTCATGATGATGAAAAAAAGCATTGAACAGAACACTGTATAACATATTTAACATGATGACTACTTAAAAAGAGTATGAAAATCATTAGATGGAAATGGATTGCAATTATGTAGAATAGTTTCTCAAGTTAAAAGGAGGAAGCTACAGTCCCCAACCCTCCATCAGTACAACTGCTATTGATCTTCATGATTTTTTATAAAAAAACAAAATCAAGCTCTCTTAATTGGACAATGAAGAGCACCCTGTACAGAAGATCATGTAGCTGTTCAAATTTGCTATGTTAACAAAACGCCTATTTCAAATTTAAACCAAAACTACAAGATTAAAGATGAAGGTTTATAGAATGAAATAAAATTCAGTCCACCAAAATAAAATAAAGGAAGATATAACAACAGAAGTTCTCTATTTGAAATGAAATGCAACAATGATATGAATAAATCTATCCATAGTAGCTGACAAAGAGGAAGATATGGAAGTCCTTAAACTAAGTGATCTTGATAAAATCCCAACAAACTTAACATTTACAATTCAAACTCAAGCCTGGTATTAGCGATATTCTGTTGCTTACAGCATTCTCCATGAATGAATGTCCAGGCAACCTACTGTTTTTTAAAGTATTTTGTAGTACAGTTTAGCTACAGCATTTTACTTATCCTGCTTCCCATATATGGCACGCCATATCATTGCATCAGACCACCAACACTTCACTTCAAAGCAATGCAGCACCAGTGCTTTGCTTCAAAGCAATACATCGTTAAGAAAACAAATGCCTAAGGCAGGTAGAACCAACCAGAATTGAACAAATAATCATCCATACCAAGAGTAGGATTAATTATTCTGTAACTTGTGTGTAATGTCCACACAAGGTAGTGAAAACAGACGAAATTACAGTACAATAATGCAATAAATTAACAGTCAATTGCTGATTAGTTCGCTAGATTAGACGACAGTAGTAACAAAGCAAACCAATCCTACTAGTTCTAAGCTAGATTATAGGAGAGCTACAAGTCAGCCCATACGTGGCACAAATTTCAAAACAGTCACGGAGGTAGAACCAATCAGAACAAAACAAATAATCATCCATACCGAGAGGCTTCCGAACTCTTCTGACAAGTCACTCCGCCTCTTCCTCTTCTCGAAGTGCGCGAGCGCATCGCTGCAGTGCCCGACCTGTTCAGGCGTCAGCTCCAGTTGTGACGGCGGGTCGGCATCGACGTCGAAGGGGTCGAACGCGGCCCCGGGAGCTGGGGCCCGGGAGGAGGATCCCAGCTCCTGCCGCGGCTGCGATCGGCTGGAGAGGCTGGCGGCGGCCCTCACCTTGGCAAGGACGCCGCCGCCGCCGCCACCGCCGGAGGCGGTGCTGGCGCGGGAAGCCATCGCGTTGCCCGTGGTGGCTTGCGGGGTCGTGGCGGCGCTTTGAGAGGGGAGGCGGAGGACGCGCGAAGCTTCGTCGGAGATGTCTTGTGGCGTGGGGAGGGAGGCCGGGGGGCATGTATCAATCAATAAGCAGAAATCGCAGGGGTGGATGGCAAAATGGATTAATTAATGACCGGCCACGATATAAAAATGATAACAAAAAATCCTCCAAACAGGGATACCGGGCACCCGATAGATGGGCCTATTTGGGCCTTATTCGCACGTGCTTGGGCCAAGTGGGTTGTCCGACCCCAAACGCCAATGCGGCAGCAGTCTTTTTTTTTTGTTTTGGAAATGTCAAGGTAATTAAGGAGTTCCTTAGAAAAACATGGTATAATAAAGCATATGAACGACTTCCACCATTTAGTTTATATATAAGGCGTTCTATTTTACGTTAAAAATTGATCTTCGATCATATATTCTTTCATAATATTTTACTAATATTTACAAATCATAATCCATTGGGAGTGCTTTAAGTAGGAAATCAACTATGCTATCAATTCTGTCCGGTTTGGACTCACTTCTTTTAAAAATAGTACGCTTTTAATTTTATGACATAACTCACATGCTATTAGTCTGGCCTTACTTCTTCTTTCTTTAAATACAATTGGAAGCTACCCCTATCTGTTTTGTTTTTTTGAAAAAAAAAACTATGCTAGCTATTTCGTGGAACATATCTCATATATATTCTTGGAGTAACTGTTGGTCAAAGCATTAACTTGAACGCACAAAATATACTCTCTCTATTTCAAACATAAATTTTACTATGTACGTATTAGACATAAATCTAGTAAAAATTATGTATCTAAAAAAGTCAAAACGTCCTACAAATTAAAACGGAGGAAGTAGTTTATAAAAATGAACTTAGGGAGCAGGTTTTGTTGGAAGGCTAGATATAAATGTGTGCATGTCGACACTTGTGCATCATCTGCGTGACTACTACTGGAGTTGATATCTACCCTGTTTATTTCCGCTTTTCTCAGCCATGCTTGGATTATAATCTAAGCGAAGATTTTCTCGCTTCTCGCTTCTTGTAGTTCAAATCAATGAAACAGCTTACCACATAAGCAAGAATTTAGAAAATAAGTAAGGCGTTTGGTGGGATTCTCGCTTATTTTCACGGATAAGCTGTTTATAAGCGGAAACAAATATAGCCCATCATCCCTCCGATTTAGTCGTACGAGTTCATGCACGCACGCATGCACATTTGTAACTGCAATCAATAAGGTGATGTGGAAATGTGAACACAAAGATACCGAGTTCAGATCATAAATTAGCAGCAAAGCATAATCCAGTGACATACGTATCGCGAAGAATTGTTTTCGGCCGGGTAGCTATTATTCAACCGTATCTCGTAACAAGAAAAGTAAGAAGAACACGTAATATTGGACGTCAGTGTATGCATGACAATAATATGGATAATCCCTGCACACATGATAGCTGTAGGAGCATCGTCTTACCAGTTTAACTAGTCTGACGCATGCAAACATTTGACTTCTTTCTTTTCATGGGCGTTGAGGCCTTGAGGGATGTATTTAATGACGTAATGTGGACATGGAGATTCTGCTACACTCTCTCAGTTTTTTTGATATATGTCATTTAGGACAAGATAATTACTTCATTTTAAACTAATGAGCTTGTCCTAAATGCCATACATTTAAAAATGCACATAGTAGAAAAGAGGCTATACCTTGCTAGTTTTTGAAATGTCATACTTCATTTTAAAATAGGTTTGTGCAAACCTTTGGAAAACTACATTTTAGGTACTTTATATATCGCAAATAAGCAACATGGACCCTGCATATTCTTTAGTGTGTGAAAATGTGTACTTTTTGATAAAGTATGCATAGTTCTTTTTTTGAGGCGAGTATGCATAGTTCTTTGAAACTACTCCCTCCATTCTCTATTGATAGACCTATTTCATCTTGGCACAACGATTAAGAAAAATGAACCTTACTTATAATCTAATGAATCATGTCATTATGTACTCCTCGTTATCATATACATGCACCTTGGTATCAATGTTATCATATACATGCACCAATTATTTTTCTAGAGGAGTTACTGGAATCGAACAGCCATTTGTGCCAAACCCGAGACAACAACTCAAATAGGACTATCAAAAGAGAAAAATTTAATTTTGCAAATAGTCCTATCAAAAGAGAACGGAGGGAGTATATGCTAAGAACTATGCATAGGTGGAGAGAAGTAAATTTAATACATGCTTATATATTCTCACGCTGCTAGGGAAGCCAACCACAATTGAAGATATATGTTGTGTGGTGCGAGAATCGACAAATAATGATGTCCATGAGGTTAATCAACCTTTCCTTAGTAGTACTATATGTGTTAACCTGTACATCACCCGATGACCATGTTGGGTATATGTTTACCTTGAACCAAATGTCACAGCAAAACATATATAAATTGAAAATGTTTTGTGGCACATGCCAGTACTGCAAATTAATATCTCGCGTGCACTGTATGTGCATAAGAACAATATAATAATTGAGCTGGTACCCAAATGGTCCTAGCTAGCTAGATTGGCCGAACTGATACCTGGCCTATACATATAGCTAAGCTATGATATGGACGAGAGGTAGCTTGGTAGGTAGCCCGTTCTAGAAAACCCAGCAAAACGATCAACCGGACCACCACATTATGAAACGAGCAAGCGTGTGCCATATGTTCAGGGAATAGTATTAGGTATTTTGGTCAGCTTCTGTCGTTAGGTGATGTATCACTGTTCGACCCCATTCGGATTTTGTCGATGCGTTTTTCAAAGGGATAAATTCCTTTGCTGCCATTGCTAAGTTCTCAGTCTTTTATTTACCACTGTAAGTGATATGGATAGGCCCTGTATGTCATTGCATGAGACATCGATAGCAAACAATAGATTGCATGCAAAATTTTGGAATTAATGGCTACCAAGCAATTGCTCCGTAATAGTCCCCAGCCAAAACTTTAAAGTAGCTAAAAAAAATTTTGGTTCCCAAATCGAGTAGTTTTGCGTACGGCGCTTTCTTTGGAGAAGCCTTCGTGCATGATGCGCTTTGAAGAAGCAAAGATCTGTTGGAATTCGATGTGACACAAGTTGGCCGATAAAATGCTTTGTCCATCACCGTCCAGTCTTCGTTTATTTTTTTAAGGTTCAGAGATCCACGGAAGAAGGCATATGGGTCCTCGTCGTGATCTCCAAAATGATTCTCTTGGCACGGCTTCTTCAATGTTCAAAGAAACCTTCTTGCTTGACAAATTCAAAGCCTTCGAATTGATGAAGTGCAAGATCATATATGCAAACTACAGATGGCGCTGTCCAGAAAATACAGATAACCGATCAGTCAAAGTTTCCAGGTGTTCTACATTCTCTCGCTCGTTGGTTATGTACGTGCTTGATCAAAAGATCCTGCATATGGAAGAGAAGGAGAAATTAAGCTTCAATTCATATATACTCCCCACGGAAGGCTGTCAGTGCTGAAAAGTTGGGCGCTGACCACGAGTCCTCTTACTTGGTGTCTCCGTTCTTCAGTTGGTATTCACGACGCTCCATTATATTGACCGCGTGTTGTAAACATCATTCACGTCTGAAAGGCGCATCAACTGCTGTGTGATAATGGAAGCATGATATTTTTACCCACCAGTTACTGCTGTCTGAAAGGCATATCAACTGCTGTGTGACAATATTACTCCCTCTGATCCAGATGTTATTTAGGCATGCCATGCCTGCAGATAAATTTTAGAAACTTCGGCTACTAAATACATGAAAATGATATTAGTAGAATTGATCTAACATACATACATACATACATACATATATCGGGCATAGAAGAAAAAACAACTCACTCAGCACTCATTTTTCAGTGTAATAGATTTATACAACATACTGCAATGACTTAAGATGTTATATATGGAAGTATTTATGAAAATAAATATGTATGAGGATTTTCCCCGCAAAAAAAGAATGTATATGAGGATTGGTCATGTTTCAGCATATACACTGAAAGATTTTCATATTAGTGTCCAAAACAATATTGCATGGGTGACGTTAGATTAACAGCAATGGATACCTACTACCCCGAGACAAACATCTAAGCCTAGGAAAAGAAAAAAAGTAAAAAAAAAAGAACTTGGGCGTAGTATATAGGAACCGGAGCAGAATTATGAGAGCTTCAGGAGCACAGCTGCCCACCAAACCAAATCCATCCCTAGGGCTGCGCATACCATACCTACTCAGTCAAATGACTTGGAGCGATCAGGGTCAGTGGGCCCCACTTCTCTCTTCTCCACATATAAACGGCCCCGGCCACTTTCTCTCTTCTCACAACACTCACCATCAGGAGAGGCAGGCAGAGACGACACATCCAGGTCTATCACTCCGTGGTTCGTGCTGAGATCGATAGAGAAGCATCAGGCATGGGGAGGTCGCCGTGCTGCGAGAAGGCGCACACGAACAAGGGCGCCTGGACCAAGGAGGAGGACCAGCGCCTCGTCGCCTACATCAAGGCCCACGGCGAAGGCTGCTGGAGGTCGCTCCCCAAGGCGGCGGGGCTGCTGCGATGCGGCAAGAGCTGCCGGCTGCGGTGGATCAACTACCTGCGCCCCGACCTCAAGCGCGGCAACTTCACCGAGGAAGAAGACGACCTCATCATCAAGCTCCACCAGATCCTCGGAAACAAGTACTCTATGTTAATTACTACAAAGATTAGAGTTGAATTAGATTTCTGTTTTATTTGGGTCTTTCTTGATTCTTACGGTGGTGTGAAACAATCCAAACAGGTGGTCTCAGATCGCCGGGCGGCTGCCGGGCCGGACTGACAATGAGATCAAGAACTACTGGAACACGCACATCAAGCGCAAGCTCCTCGCCCGCGGCATCGACCCGAAGACGCACCGTCCGCTCAGTGTCACCGCCGCCGCTGCTGCCGCACCAAGCAGCCGTCCCGAGGACCAACCGGCGGCGCGCTCCAGCTGCTCACCGGAGACCAGCGGCGCCTGCTGCCACAACAGCGACGATGACAGCGTGTCCGCACCGCACCACGGCGGCATCGACCTCAACCTAGCCATAAGCCCGCCGAGAGATCCGCCGTCGCCGTCGCCACTGCCGACGGCGACGCAAGAAGCAGAAGCGACAAGCAGCGCGACTGTAGAGGAAACTACACCCACAAGGAAAAGCTAGAGGAAGAGGATATGCGTCATGCGTGTGCCTGGACTTGCAAGGCGGCGTGGCGCCTGGGCGATGGTTAGCTTCTCTTCTTCTGCCATGCAGGTAGATCAAGGTCGACTATGACAGTATGACTCGTTTAATTAGGGCTTATGGTGATGAAAATCCTTGTTTGCGGCAGAACTCCATGATATGATAATTAATCCTGAGGAAGTACTTTTGATCTTTCAAACCTTTTGATGCAAACTGATGCCCCGCTGGTCTAGTGCTATCTGTCTGCAATAGCCTTGCTGGCCTTTTCTACTTTTCGGTTGATGACGCCATGCTCTTTTTGTTCGTTGCTTGAATCCCAGATCAGCATCTAGATCGGCGTTTGGGAAAAGCAGCACAAACTCTTGTCAAGTAAAGTACATATTTGGGGTTAATTTTGAGCTTTTTCTTTTTCTTTTTGCAAGGACACATACTATTGCATGGTGGCCATATCAGCTATCTTACCTACCACACCATCAAATATCCTAAGGACAAGAGAGAAAAGTTCTCTTCTAGATGAAGAGCGAATACGTACTCATCATGGAGTTCATGATGAATGTGTTGTAGATGCTAACTTGCACTATAAATTAGCGGTGGTACAAAGTATACATACAGATATTTCTACTGTTACTAAGGACAACTAACATAACCTCTAAAAGGAATAAACATAATTTGTTCCTGAAGGAAAACAACGTATTCAGCATGAATATAGGTGCACATTTTTGCCTGTTTAGAATGGGAGGATTTCTCCAAAATCTTCTTGATAGGGTTTGGATTATAGTTACCCTACACAAACATTCTAAATTGGACATCCTAAATTTCTAGGTATTTGCATCAACAAGACATCTTTAAAAAAAAACCATACAAAGAATGTAGTCGACGACATATAAATTGGCCACTTCGTAACAAACTGTAAAAAAGATACATTAATATTGCCACTTGGTACATGTATGGTTATATAACACCGTATGCAAAGGGTTTCTACTCCCTCCAGTCATAAATAATTGATGTGATTCCTACAATTTAAAAATATATAGTTGACATAAGGTAACTTCAAAATTTTACTTATTTGTGATTGCAGGAAGTATTTTAGTCGTCCTTGTTCAAATTTCTGTGGACCTTACAAATCAATTATGGCATGCTGGATTTATCACTAAGAAAACAAAGAAATTGAAGAATACTTAAAACTAAGTTCACTAGAGTTTTACAAGACAATATTATGTCATATTATTCAAATTGCAGAACACACATCCGCACACAGGAACTTCACATTATCTGTTAGGGACTAGACGTTTACCCTGTTAATTCTTCATTTGAGGTATCACGATCGAGGGGATGTCACATACCACCATAGCCATTGCTATTGCTTCAAAAAAGAACAAATAGAAGTGCAAAAGGATTTTTCCATTTTCTAGTATTATTCCCTATCTCTCTTTGACGAATACCATGAAACACAACTTAACACGACAAGGTTGTTCTATATTATGCAAATGATATATAGAGACTAAGAGAACCTTTCATATAGTTTATCCTTTATCATATCATATGTGAGAATTGAATTGTTTGCATGACAAAGAATCTGCCTGAGCTTGGTCGATAATTTGGTTAATATATCGGTTCAACGTAACAGGTATACTCCTTTTTTCCGTTAGGTGCAATTGTGATGCCATGACAAAGATCTGCCTGAGCTTTTCTTGTGCACGTACCTGATCAACCAACGCTAGCTAGCTACCCAGCTTCTAGAAGGGGTTAGTGGCGAGCTTAGTGCACCCTCCATCTTTGATGTGACATGCGGTGAGATTTTATCTCTTTTGTGAGGTCGATCAATTAAACGCACTCCCTTAATGTGAAGTACTCTTGAAAATTACTTGGGCAATTTGGCACTAGGCGAATCACTGCATCCATAAAATCTGATGCATCTATCAGTCAGACAGGGACAGTTATATGAGTCCATTTCACCATTGATACCTAGGGAAGTCACTCAGGGGCTAGAATAGCTTCTAGAAGGTGAAGGCCCACTGATGATCACTTTCTCAAGAGAGCAAGTATTTTGTCCCAACTCCCAACCTACTGAAAGAATAATATAATAGTACTAGAAATTTTGTAGAAAGATGATTGTAGGGGCAGCTGCCATACAGACAAGTAGTGCAAATAAAGCAGCAGTGCTCACGTGGCAAAGGAGCTATATTAGCTAGGCACTATACTAAGGGCTGTTGTTCATATAGGCACTACTATGGGTGTCCATTTGCTTCTAACTACCAATTACCACCGCCAAATGTGAACCACCCATTGCAATCGACACCATCAAAGTTTCGTTTACTACTAATCAGTCACTCATATACTAGTAGGCGTATTAATTCAACACTTCCAACAAGAAAATGTATATATAGTATGACATTATGACATCGAAAATGGTACACTGGCAGAGCGTTGTGGTTTCATATAATTGCATGGTCTGAACTTAAAAGAGCATATTTTTTTTTATCGAAACAATGTTACAATTGTTGTTTTTCCCCTAGGGATCTAAACTAAAAAAACAGTGTTTGCACTTTGCAGCCTAAAAGTTAATCAGGCGCAAGAAAATATCTACCGAAGCTAGGATTGGAGCATATACTGCAAGATTGCTAAACAAAAAATTAATTGCATGGTCGAGTAGCTAGTGAGGTCTACACTTTGATGGCAAAATTTGATATTTGCATGGTCCAAACTTATGTTAGTCGCTCTCTGTTTTTTTTCATTTGACATTTACAAGATTTAGATTTTAATTGTCAGAATTTTGAATGAAAATTTAGAAATTACTATCTAAAGCTGATAAAATATGTTTTCCTTGTTCAGAAAGGGATCTAAATGTAAAGAAAAGATTAGTCCAACAAGAAGAGCAAAAAAAATTATGTTATCTGCTTTGCATAAATGTGGCTAAAAAAATAATTACTCCTCCGTTCCAAATTGTAGGTCTTTTGACTTTTCTAGGTTATCTATGAACCTACAAAAGCCAAAACGACCTACAATTTCGAACAGATGGAGTACTAGTTACCAGAGAGTAAAATGACACAACACGTATATCACATATAGTTGCTTATGCAAATAAGAGTCTGATTGGTTTGTTGCCAAATTTTTGGCATGCCAGAGTTTTGGCAAGCCAATTTTTTAGCCACTATTTGGTTTGGTACCAAAATTTAGAAACTTCTCCCTTTTCTTACCAAAATATTGGTAAGTTTTTTGCCCAAATGGCCCAAATTTTGGCAGGCAAGCAACCAATCAGGCTCTAAGTACCCAGGGCCGTCAAACACACAAGATTGTAGCCGTTATTGTATTATAGTAGTGCTTCCTCGAGAATATATAATCGATCAGTGTCTGACGAAGAGGCTGTACTCGACGGTGGCGTCGCCAGTGCTGAGGTTAAAGGCATGCGTCCTGGCCTGCGCATACCCGCGCGCCCACCTGAAGACGCCGGTGCCGCCGACGACTGCCATCTCCCTGACGTCGGCGTCCACCTCGTTGCGGCCCATGATGGCGACGGAGCTGCCGTTGTACCTGCTCCCGCCCTGGAACACGAAGGTCATGGCCATGGCCACCGCCGGCACGTCCTTGTCGGCGCTGACGTACGTGCCCTGCGCGCGGCCCACGAGCCGGGAGGAGCCGAGGTCGGGGCCCTCCGTGAGCGGGTCGTCGATGACAATGACGGAGCCGAACAAGGTCTTGGAGGCGTTGGTCGTCGCGGCCCGCGCCACCGCCACCATCGTAGGGTCCGGCCCGCTCACCACGTCGTGCCAGTACACCTTGATGAGCGTCTCCTGCTCGCCCGCCGCCGCCACAGAAGCCGTGATCATGGCGGACAGGAGGAGAGGGAGGAGGAGCGTGGCGGCGGCGGCGGCGGCCATGGCGCGCATGCACTTGTTGGCGGCGGCAGCAGTGGTAGTGTTGCTCGATGATGAGTGTGCTGCCTCGGCGTTGTATATATGCATCCGGCAGTGAGCATATACTCCATTCGTGCAAGGTGACGCACGCGAGAATATTTTTATCAATTCGTGTTGTATCTGCTGTTGGCCTGTTGAGCTCTACCACGAGTAAACAATTTCTGCGTGCAAAGGCGCGGTGTAGCGTAGCGTGTTGGGGCCATGGCGGTGGTTACGTTTCTCTGAAATGTTTGGTGATAGTAGTCCTGACAAATGCATGCATACTCCTAGCAGAACGCAGCGATCAGATAAAGCCATTCAGATAAGGAAGGCATGCAGGTGATGCGTCGTCCTAGCAGGAGCATGTATATATCTAATGCCAGGTAGGTTATAATGGGTGGAAATCAATTATTAGCACATCAACACCAGGGACGATGTCGTACCAGAATGCTAAAAGGAATGCATGGATCACGTTTTTCTCTTTTCACCATCTCGAATTCGAAGGAGCTCGTGATCCATCTATCGATGCTAGCTTGCACACATCTCAGCGATCCATCTCCAGCTCGAACGTACTCCAAATATATTATTCTAGCAAGGAGTCCTGACTGCTATGTCTGCACCGAAAATCATCTTCGGCTCTGATGCACCCTTGCAAGCATGGCCGTGAACTCAGCTTGTTACTTACAAGGAATCGCGTCAGCCAAGCTTGAAGATACCACTTATTCACAGTGGATATTTGCACCAGCCTTAATAAGTAAGAAACAGAGTTAATTATAATCATATTTTTTTCTATCCATGAATGCAAGTTAAAAAATATGAGAGTGTTCATAGCTAGTCCGTATACATGCATGTCGTTCGGGACGATGTTTTTATCTAGGTTAGAGATTAGGTCTGTCGAAATGTATGCATGTCGACACTCGACATCCATATGCAATTATGCATGCTTCATATATATGCGTCTAGTATAGTGATGAAACTGCATCATCCTCTGATGAAGTCTTTCGGTAGCAGTGTGAACAAGAATATTCTCACGTACGGGTAAAGAACCCAACCACAATAAACGCTGCTATGTGACTGTCGGAGCACTTAACACCAACAAGTCTCATATCCCCCTAACCCATGGCAGGATTAGGTACATCATATGAATGTACTAGTATCATGCTTATATATGTGAACACACGTGCAATTTTGGCAGGTGCTTGGCATCCAATAGCACAACATATATCCCTACTAAGATACAAAACATGTTTTGTGTCACATGCAAGCAAGTACCGAGAACATCTCTTGTCTGCACTGCATATATAATTAAGAAAAGGAGAGCTGGCTAGCTAGCTAGTGCCTGATGGTCCTAGCTACATTGGGCAAACGATGATTTGTGTACACTCTCCACTGGACCTAAACTATGATAATGTTTTGGTAGGTAGCCCCCCTTCTAGAACAGGACCGATCGAGTGATCAATCATAGGACCACACTATGAACGTGCAAGAAGAGCCCCTATGCCAAAACAAACGAACAGTGTTAGGTTTTGGAAAGCTTGTGCTTTGGTGATGTAACGTCCGGTGACCATTTGGTCTTGAATAGAATGGAAACTCATCGATTTTTTTATTACATTGTCTATTTCAGTTGGAATTGTCATCTACCACTACTAGAGAGAATGTCATCACCGCCGGCCCATCACTGCCAATTTTCGGCGATCCGGCGGTCACCGCCGGCTTTTTACATGATCCGGCGGTGATAATTAAAATCGACAATGATATCATCCTATTACCGCTGGTTTATATTAAGAGCTAGCGGTGATAAACTATCGCCGCCGGCTTGTAATACAAACCGGCGGTGATGGTTGGTTCACGGATCCAAAATTTTTACCAATTTCAATTTTGACTCAACCCTTGCGTCCGGAACTCACCCAACAGGCCAACACCCACCCGGCCCACCCCCCTCCCTCCCCACCCGACCCCTGTCCTTCCCTCTCTCACACCACTCTCCCTCCTCTCTCGCCACCCCGCTCTTCCTCTCCTCCCTCCCTCCCGCCGCCCTCTCCTCCCCTTCCCTCCTCTCGCGCCACCCCTCTCCTCCCTCTCCAGAAGATGTCACCACCCCTCTCCTCCCCCCCCCTCCGTGCACCCCTCACAACTTATGGCTGCAGTGACGAGCAGCAGCGGGGCAAGGAGAGCGGCGGCGGCAGCCCGCGGGAGCAAGAGTGGCAACGTGGGAGGAGATCCGGTGGCGGCAGCGGCAGCTTCGAGGAGCAGTGACTTCGAGAAGCAGCAGCGGCAGCTTCAAGGAGCGGCAGCGCGGGAGGAGATCCAGGAGCAGCAGCCCCCCTCTCCCCATCTCAGATCTGGTGAGCCACCTCTCTCTCTCTCTCTCTCTCTCTCTCTCTCTCTCTCTCTGGTGGTGACGGGGCTCTAGCAGGGCGTGCTGCTGGGGTGGCGACGGCAGCAGCGGGGTGGGAGCGTGCTGCCGGTGGCGCGCGGCGGCCAGATCCGGTGCTGCATGGTGGTGGGGTGGGAGCGTGCTACCGGTGGCGCGCGGCGGCCAGATCCGGTGCTGCATGGCGGTGGGTGGGGTCCAAATTTTTTGTTTTTTTAAAATGGCCTCACCGCCGGTTCTACCCCCTCACTGCCAAAATTGATACAATGGATTCAAAACCGACGCTGATGAGGGATTGGGGGCCGACAGTGATGAAGGTATGTGTAGTAGTGTACCTACCCTTTCAAAGTTCAGAAAATCTTAATACGCTATTGTAAATCTATGCGTTTCCCTAGTGGATTTTCAGATATTTGCGTGGTACTTCTAATGCTTATTTGCAGTTTGGGAAATCTAGAGATGGACTTGTCGGCTATGTTGATTCTGATTATGCTGGTGATTTGGAAAAAAGAATTCTCTCACAGGTTATGTTTTCACCATTGGTGGTTGTGCTGTTAGTTGGAAAGCAAGTTTACAGGCTACCGTTGCTTTGTCCACTACTGAAGCTGAATATATAGCTATTTCTGAAGCTTGTAAAGAAGCTATTTGGTTGAAAGGTTTATACTCTGAGCTTTGAGGGATTTTTTCTTGCATTACTATACACTGTGATAGTCAAAGTGCTATTTGCCTTACTAAAGATCAAATGTTTTATGAAAGAACAAAGCACATTGATGTGAGATATCATTTTATTCGAGGCGCTATTGCTGAAGGTGATGTTAAAGTATGCAAGATAAATACTCGTGACAATCCCGCTGATATGATGATTAAGCATGTTCCTACAGCTGAGTTTGAGCTATGCTCAAGCTTGGTTGGTGTTAAAGTTTAAGTCCTAGTGACTTTTGGCGTCGGTGATTATTTATTATTGAAGTGAGTTCATTGATGATACTTCATTTCCTACAAGATGGAATTCATCTCAAGGTGGAGTTTGTTATCCGAATCATAATGTGAGTCTTGTGGGGATGCTTGGAGGGCCCACGGTTCGGGTTATGTGATCAACGAATTTGTTTTCGTATTTGACTGTAGTCAGTTTAGTCCACCCTATATATATATCTTGTAAGCCGCACGGGAAGAGCAAAACGACTCATTGTATTTCCTACGTTGTAACTCTCTCATTATAGTGAAGATCGCCGATTGGCGTCCGTGGTTTTTTCCCGCAAGGGTTTTTCACGTAAAAATCATGTCTCGTGTTCGATCTTATTTTCGCATTATTTGCTAACAGGTTGGAATGATCTGAATTGATGTCACTATGCTCCATTTCAAATCCCCAAACCCAACTGCTAATTTTTGTGAAATACTTCCTCCATTTCAAATCATAATTCATTCTAGGATTGTCCTAAGTCAAACTTCTCTATCTTTAACCAAGTTTATTAAAAATACACAAATATCCGTAACATCAAACTATTTTCATTAGATACACAATATAATATATATATATATATATATATATATATATATATATATATATTGGTTGTGCATTTTTTTATGTTGTAGATGCTAGTATATTTTCCTAGAAATTTGGTCAAAATTAGATAAGTTTGACTTAGAGCAAAGCTAAAAATGACTTACAATTTGGAAGAGAGGGAGTATAGTTTACTTTCTTTAGAAAGATTTGGCTTACCTGAGATCTAGCAAATTTCTGTTTTTCTTTTCCAATTAATTAACAACCTTTGCTCCAATTAACAACCTTCACGTCTGAAAGGCATCAACTTTTGCACATCTATCCATTTGCTTTGGTTCCTAGAAACTAGTACGTACATGTCATTATTAGCTGAACTTGTATTTTCCCTTGACATATGTAAGCTGAAATGACTACACATATGCATCTATGATGAGTCGCTGCAAGAAGAAGCAGTCAAGTAGTGTAGGGAGAATAATCATAGTAACATAGGTCGCAGTAGAGGGTCCAGGCGGGCAGGTTGAGCATGTAGCCCATGCATGCGTACCTACCAAAGCGGTAGGTGGCAATCGGCCTCAAATCGTCTCATCATCATCAGCACCATGCGCCTTACCTACCACTCCTGCATTAATTCTTGTACGTAATTAAATTAATTTTAATTTGTCGCAGAACTAATTGAAGTCATATATAGCCAAATTAAATTATTCTTCAGAGTTCTGTGAATACATTCTTTTTTTTTTTGCGAAAAAGAGTTCTGTTACTGTATATACATATGACTAACTAACAGTGATCGTGTGCTTAACTGTTTTGCTGGCTACCCATTGCTAGCTATTGGTCTGCCTCTCTGCCGGTTCGTTTTAAAAGATTTATGTATGGACATATCCTTGTTACATTATTCCTAAGAAGCCACTAGTAATAATACAGAAAATAATTAAGCAACGTGACTATGGCTTATTCATATGCAAGGAAAGTGAGCGTAAGTAGAATTCAAAGGTCAATGGACAAACGGCGTAATGCTCACTTCGGCAGGTGTGCACATTGTTTCTTGGATTGATCTGCTTCTTTTCGTCCCTACAAAATTGCTCCAATTCAGCAAGTTTGCTCATAAAAAGTGGAAGAAGATAGGGGCAGGTAAGGGCTACCTACCGATGACCCTAGTCAACTAATGTTAAAAGGTCGCTAACAAATATGTCCGGGGAGAGAGAATTCCAATGCCAAAAAATTAATTCAGCTGACATATATGTACATGACCATATGCCGAGAAATGTAGTCGATCAGCACCTCTAAACAAAAGGGATACAACTCCCACACAATTTCGATTCTTGCAAGGGATTGCTCAGCCAAAAAAAGTTCTTAATTCGCTTACCAGCTCATGATTGTTTGTTTGATTTTTGTCTACTACTGATCCCTATTCCAAAATGTAAGTCATTTTAGTTTGTCCTAAGCCAAATTTTCTAATTTTAACCATTTTTACATAAAGGAAATACACCAACTTCAACAACCTCAAATCAATTTCATCAAATCCACCATGAAATATATCTTGTTATTGCATTTATTTGTTACTGTAGATGTTAATAATTTTATCGATAAACTTAGTTGAAGTTGGATGAGTTTGATTTATGACTACAATCAAAATAACCTACATTTTGGAATAGAGGGAGCAATTCCTATGTTTGTCTAATCGAATATCTTCAGTTGGTGCAATTTTTAGCAAAAACATCAGTTCTTAAACATTGTTGAGAAATGCTTGTTTGGGAATCAAAATAACATCGTTTGAAATAAAAGAAGGACGATCCAACACTATATAGCTGGAAATAAATCTGACAGAGATGGGAAAAAATAATCCATCCAACACTACTTTCAATATGGAATGTAACAAGTTATGATGTTATGAAAATATTTTCCGTACAAATAAAATATGTAAAGTTCATTTCGTGTCTCTATACTGTATATATTATATTAACACTAAATTTTTTGTAACTTCAAAAATGTTATCAATGTCCAAATCGTGTGATGGTTGATATGATTAACAGATATAGGCACTACTCGGAAATACTAATGTCCAAGACAGCATTGCATCTGTGACTGTAGAATGATACACCAGAGCACATTGATGACCATATGGAATGGTTAGTCGAGCCAAGCCAATTTCTGAAGTCAAGAGCTATGCGTAGTTCGTTGCGTCTCATGGATGGTCTTTTTTTTTGAATTGGGTTAAACTTTGAGTGTGTCTATATGATGCGGAATATTTTTTCCAGTATCTAAAAAACCAGAGCAGAATTTCGCAGAAAAGTGTGCAAATCCATCCCTAGGGCCTCTCGGTCAAATGTCTCGGAGCGATCAGGCAGGTTCAGTAGACACTAGGCTCTCTTTCTCTCTCATCCTCACATAAACCACCTCCCTCTCCCTCTCTGTCTCGCCACGCTCATCAGTCATCAGTCATCACCACCAGACACCTTCAGTTGATCAGCTCTATCGCTCGGTGTTGCCAAGAAGCATCAGGCATGGGGAGGTCGCCGTGCTGCGAGAAGGCGCACACGAACAAGGGCGCCTGGACCAAGGAGGAGGACCAGCGCCTCGTCGCCTACATCAAGGCCCACGGCGAAGGTTGCTGGAGGTCGCTCCCAAAGGCGGCGGGGCTGCTGCGCTGCGGCAAGAGCTGCCGGTTGCGGTGGATCAACTACCTGCGCCCCGACCTCAAGCGCGGCAACTTCACCGAGGAAGAAGACGACCTCATCATCAAGCTCCACCAGATCCTCGGAAACAAGTAATCTATGTTAATTACTACAAAGATTAGAGTTGAATTAGATTTCTGTTTTATTTGGGTCTTTTTTGATTCTTACGGTGGTGTGAAACAATCCAACAGGTGGTCTCAGATCGCCGGGCGGCTGCCGGGCCGGACTGACAATGAGATCAAAAATTACTGGAACACGCACATCAAGCGCAAGCTCCTCGCCCGCGGCATCGACCCGAAGACGCACCGTCCGCTCAGTGTCACCGCCGCCGCTGCTGCCGCACCAAGCAGCCGTCCCGAGGACCAACCGGCGGCGCGCTCCAGCTGCTCACCGGAGACCAGCGGCGCCAGCAACAGCAGCGACGAAGAGAGCGGCGCGTCCGTGCCGTTCCGCTGCAGTATCGACCTCAACCTGTGCATAAGCCAGCCCAGCCAACAACCGTCCTTGCCATCTACGTCGTCACCGCCGGCGAGGAAGCAAGAAACAGAAGCCACAAGCAGCGCGACGGCAGTGGATGCATCCAGTAGGAGCTACTCAGACGGGAAGAAGATATGTTTGTGCTTGAATCGCCTGGGTCTGCAAGGAGGCGAGGGGTGCACCTGCGGCCATGGTGGTCAGTAGTGTCGTAGTGAGTACTCACGAGTCACGATTCACGACTGCCGCTGAGAGTAGTAAGCATCTTTTGATGCTTGTAGTTAATTTTTCTAGTTAAGCATCTTTGCTGGCTTATCTTTTGTGCTTGTTCTTCACTAAAATATGTGCTACTTTGATGTTCTTTCCTGACTTTTGATGCATACTGATATTGCTACCTTTTTCTTCTCTTTGTTTAGTGCAACGCTCTTTTGTCCATTCCTTGAACCCCAGATGCTTCTGCAGCATAGTCTTCTGAATCGATCGATGTCCATGGGAAGGGAAAAAGGTTAAAAAAAACAAACACTTAGGCATACGTAACCACAAAATATTGATGCCATACAAATATATTCTAGTATTTGAAATGTTTTCTCTTAACTCGTGGCATTTTTGTGTTTTTCCCCAAGGAAATACTCCATCGTTTGAAATTACAAAGTATATTTTATATCATTAGAATAAAGTTTTGACCAGCGATTACTCTATTAGCATGATAAGAATCATAATCACAAGTTTTTTCAGTACGAATTTAGTAAGATCAATTTTTTGTACAAAAACTATGTATTAATGGAGTAAGTATTAGAAATATTAAAGCCTTGTCCTAATTAAGTGAAACATTCCTTAAAATTTATTTTTTTAATGAAAATATACCTTGTAATTTCAAATAGAGGGGGTACTATTTAAAATATGGTGGCCAATTCATTAGCTCTCTCTTACCTACCACATCACAAGTGTCCTAGCGGAGATCAAAGAGAGCGAGAAAGGCTAGCTATCTTCTTCATTAAGAGACACAACTTCTATGCATATTTATAAATACTATAGATGCTAACTTGTTGCACTATAGGTTAGTGGCAGTGGCTACGAGCATATATGTTGCTACTAAAAACTAACATGAGAACTAGGTAAAGAGGAAGCAAGTTAGCTCCTTGGTGCTTCGAGAAATAACTTAGGGCATCACCTTCAAAAGGAAAAAAAATCTTGAAGCATCAAAACCACAGAGCATGTGTACTGCTTCTACGTGTCAGATCCTAACCTGTTTGTAAAATGAGGATTTCTCAAAAAAATAATTGGTATTTATTTTCAATCCTAAAAATTCCCCTATATGCAAACATGTCATGTTTGATGAATTTCCTGACTGAACAATTTAAGAGAAGTTGTGATGTCTTTATTCAATGGCGGGAATGAGTATGAGTCTATGAGACAAATGTCCAAATAGCTTTTTTTCACAGATGTTACATCATTATAGCAAATGTATCCTATCGGACTTCATTCTAATAAATTACATTGGTATGTATTTGCTTGCCATGCCACAACTTTGAAACCTACATGCTAAAATTGGATTCAGCTAGCGACACGAAAATTTGGTAACTTCATAACACATGTTGTAGAACAGATTCAAAATTTTGCGAAGGAGGATATTAACTTATAGTCGATCTCATCCAGATCAGTATGGACCTATAACGGAGTCAATCCTGACGTGTTAAGCATTGTGGAATGTCCATCAGAAAACACAAAAGAAGAATATATAGCTCATGTCTATCCAGTTTCCACACATGCATATCCATATAGAATGACTACAATACAATAAACACATTAATTCACATATTGAAACTTCATATAAAACTATGAAAGACTAATAAACACCTAAGTCAGTGAAGTTTTATGAGACTAACCTTATGCTTTCAATCTAGGCCATGTTTTGGAAAAGTATTCCTATGTAGGTTATGTATAGTTTACTTGTGAAAATGAAATTCAATTACTTTTCCATAAGTCCTGTGACGAGAGGGAAAGCAAATATTGTTAGCATAAATTTCTCTTAAATCTGCACACTTGTCAAGCTGCCATGTGCTGCTATGGAAGAATGGAAGTTGATGGGAAAAGGCAAGCTACTACTCCTGCGGTCAAATGTCATTTGGTCTTTGATACAATCTCCAAAACACAATTTGATTACTATTTTCTGTTTTAATATATCTGTAAAGTATAAAATACCATTAAAAAATACTTTTCAAAGAAAAGTATACTAATCTTATTTTTAAATATTGATAACCAACACATGTAAATAAGTAATCTCCAATCAAATTAAGTTAACATGGTGGTTGACTTATTTCCTCGCAACTCAAACACACTTATTTTTTTTACTAGAGGGAGCAAATGAAATTAATTAACTCTAGCAAGCGCTAACTCTGAGCAATCTAAACATGCTCTAGTCAGAGATAATAAGCCGTATGCTTTCTGCGTCAAGCTCAGCTGGTGAGTAGATCGATTAGGTAATTTTACAAGCTTTAAACATACAGTACTGCGCTCATGCATGTATAGCTTTGCATGGCTCATCTGGAACACAGAACCTCAATAGTTCAGTTAGTTCAGAGGATCCTAACTTTGCCTCCTTGTAGATCCAGACTACAGTAGTAACGAATAAGCGAAGTTTAGCCAGTAGTTTAACAGCTCAAAAATATGTCATTTGATGAGGTAACGTCACATGTGCCTTTATAGACTCTGCCAGTGCTTCAGGAATCAGGAAAGAGTAAACGAAAATCCAACAATGTTTACCATGTTCTAATATATTCTCTGTGACTAATACCCTGAAATGCAACCTAAACATATGACACTGCTGAGCGATCAAATCCAATATTCACTGATGTGGTGCAGCGATTTAAAAAAACCAAGAGAATCTTCCATTGATCCCTATCATATCATATGTGGCAAATGAACTATATGGTAGTGCTCAAGCGCAAAGTGAAGTGGCTTGGTGGTTAATTGGTTAAAATATCGGTTCAACAGGTACACTCCATTTTTCAGTGAGGTGAACACTTGTGATGCCATGACAAATTAATATCTGCCTGAGCTTTTTCTTGTACGTACCTCATCAACCAACCCTGGCTAGCTACCCCAGCTTCTAGAAGGGTTAGTGGCGGGCTTAGTGCACCCTCCATATCTGATGTAACATGCCAGGAGATTCTTCATCTTTTTATTGTGCAGTTGATCAACTAAACGTACTGGCCATGATCTCAAGTCTAGAGAAAAGTGAGGTTGCACATGTAACGAATGCCTTTATCATCTATCATAGATCTTACGCCATTTTAATTTGTATGTTAATCAAGTTTACTAAGTCTCAGGTCCTCTGAAGCAACCTTGAAAAATAAGAATTAATTCCACAATCCTGATGGAGCATTATCAGCAAATCTCTTCTGTTTGATCAGCAAAAAGGTGAGCAAGGATTTTGAGGTAGGACCATGCAGTCAAAATAAAGCTTTATGGTTGTATATATCACACATTCAAGCACTACTTTTATGCCTCAAAATATAGCTATGGCACATGGAATTACCGTACTATCTCCAGCACACTTTAGCATGAAGTGCGGGCCTTATATGATATGCTGTCAGTGAAAGAAATTGGAGTTTTCACTAAGCTTTGTCAATGTCCAACTCATTATATCACTTTCACCTTTCCCACCTAAGCACAGGAGACGATATACTCTTGAAAAAACTTTAGGCAATTTGACACAAGGCTGACTGCACCCATTAGCATCTGATGTACCCAGTCACAGTCAGATAAGGACAGTTCGTAAGTCCATTTTACCATTGGTAGGGAAGTCACTGGGTGGGGTCAGCTTAGCTTCTAGAAGGTGGAGGCCCACAGACATCGAGCACTTTCTCAAGAGTGACCAAGTTTTTTGCCCCAACCTACTGAAAGGCAGTAGAGATTTTTAAGAAAAAGGAATGTAGGGGCTGCTCATGCAAAGGAGCTAGCTAGTGGTTGTTCATAGGTGCCTGAGTGGTGTCATTGTGCTACCAAACACCAACTACCACCGCCAAATGGAAACCAACCATTGCAATCGCCATCGAATTTCTGTTTACTGATCAAGCACTCATGTATGTGGGAGGATTTATCTAACATTTCCACTAGAAAAGAGTATGTATAATATGACGACATCATGAGACGGAAATCTACATTGTTACAGAGTCCTATCATGGTCTCAGATGGTTCATTCTATTAACTTATAAGTATATATGTTCTAGAGAAACTGTAGTCGGAAAAATTAAGAGCCATCCATTCCGAGAAATCTAACGTTGGAAACAATAAAAGTATCTTGAAGTACCTAATGAGAAGTACCAAGGACTACCAAATCGGTGGGACCAAATACCAAAAAAATTCCTTAAATTTAATTTTTTTAATTATTTTTTCAGATCAGATTTTGAACAAAAATCATAGACAAAAGTACCAACAAGTACCGGTGGGTACTTTTAAACCAATGTAAAAGAGTATAAAAAATTTCAGATTTATTTGCTGCTATATAACTCAAATAAGTGATTTATCCATACTACTACGTTATAAGTTCTTTTCTTTTTGCCTCAGCATCTACACAACAAAAAGATATTTTCAGCGCAATAGGTAATCAGGCGGTAGGGAAAATCTAACAAAGCAAGGATTGTCCTTACTGCAAATGGTTGCTGCACACAAAAAAAAACAAATTATGTTTAGTGGTAAGGTCTAGATTTGGTGGGGAAATTTTAGCTTTGTTACTTTTTCAACCTACATTAAAATAACTATATTTAAATTGTGGAAATATGAAAAAAATAGACTACTTTCTAAAATACTGGATAGATGTCCTTTTGGTTAGAAAATGGTAGAAAAAAGTGCCAGCAGGTATATCGAATATATTTTCCCAAATCATTTTACCTTCTTTACCATGCCTCTGCTTCGTTCTCAAGTATAGATAGCTTTAGTACGTAGTTTTTTTTCTTTTTATGGAACATACTTGGATTTTGCGTACCAGAGGACAGAGGTAGCAGCTCAAAAGGTGTCCATTATTATTCAGATTAATTTCTACTCTAATTTCTCAGAACTTCGAACAGTGTGAGAGGTATGCCAATCTTTGCTTTCTCTAGCGATAGGACATATGCAAAGTACTTGGGTTTCATTGTCTCAAGTAGCTATATCCTATATATAGGAATTATTGTCCTCAGGAGCAATAAAAGGCAAATGAGGACGATTATTATGAGACTATATATCAGGTCACTACTAGAAAAATGATCTTTCGTCCACTCCCTTAAAACATGTCAAATTTTGATCCAAATTTAGGACCCCCGGAGGTCTTTTATTATTACTGGGTCGTAACACCATCTGGTACTATGTACTAAAGGTCCCCTTTAGTACCAGGTGGTGTTACGACCTGGTACTAAACCTTTTAGAACTTTTAGTACCGGTTCATAACACCACCCGGTACTAAAGGGGAACTTTTAGTACGGGTGGTGTTATGACCCAGTACTAAAGGTCCTCCACAGATTACTTCAAAAGGAAATCATATCTACATCCATCACATGCACTGCGTAGGTGGGATGACAAGGAAGGCTAGCGTGAGGCTTGAGGTCGTGGGTTCGAATCCCACGAACCGTGCACGACGCGAGGTTTTGTTTTTCGCGCAATGTACTAAATGGATCTCGTTAGTACTGGTTATTTAACCCGGTAATAAAGGGTAAAGCCCCCCTCCTAGTACCGACATAGCAATACCGGTTATACAACCGGTACTAAAGGGGAGTTTGGAACCGGTACTGAAAGTGGAATCCTCCTAGTACCGACATAGCAATACCGGTTGTACAACCGGTACTAAATGGGAGTTTGGAACCGGTACTGAAAGTGGAATCCCCGGTAGTGGCTAGAGAAATTCCAAAACAGGTATAAGACCTCCTCCAACAGTTGTTAGCTCTTAATAAGCACACTACTCAAAACTAATGTGCATCCCAAAACAAAGAAAGATGATTAGAGAAGATAAATGACTTGGCTGCCAAAAATTGAGAAGTGTTTGTGAGACTATCTCTTGAATAAAGTAGCTCTTCTTTCTCTCCTCTTCATCTCTCCACCACATAGGACAATTAATAATGACATGGACTATCTAAGAGCTAGCTGACATGGTCTTGTTGGAGGAGATCTAACACTCTTCCTAATTCTCTTGTGAACACACAAGAGCGTCGGGGCTTTTTCTTTCTACTAGTCCTCAACGATTTACTCAACATTTAAGCCAGAATAAGTATTAATCCTCCAGAGGAATCAACGAGTCTAGAGGACCATTGCTTCTTTATTTTGGAGTATTATTTTGCTAGTTTTGGCATGATCGAGCAATGGATAGAAAAGTCAACCTTTTGTCTCTCTTCAAGACTTCCGGTCAAACATGAACCCTTTTACGTTTTTCCAACATAGAATGTGTATTTTCTCCAATGCGTGTTCTAGTTAGTTACACAAACAACCAAGCATTGCATTGAAATTGTAAACCGAGTGGCATATTTGTGTAGGTGGGTAATTTTGATGAAATTAGGGGTTCCTTTAGGTTACTTTTCATATTGATAAAGGTGGGTAGTTACTATCGACTATTTTTGCAATGGCAAGGGTGAGTATTTTTTAAAAAGCATAATAGTTCCTATAGTTAGATGATTAGAGACCACCAAATTAATAATCCGATATTTCTGATTTTTATGAGAATTTTTTAAATCTATATTTTTATAGCATGTCTTATTAGAATTATTATAAAGTTTTTAATTAGTAATTGTAAGATTAAGATGAGAGTTTTGCCAGTATCATGAACCAAGAAGAGGCTGCATCAGAAGTGTCCGGAATCGATGTATATATGAACAAAAGAACGTCACACTGCACTAGCCGAAAAGAAGGAAAAAGGGATGAAAGAGGCCAAGGACGCAATCAACCGCGCCAAAGGCAGATACAGTACTGCTGCACAACTGAGCAGCTAGCATGCATCAAAAGGGAAGAAAGAAGAAGCATAGATTTTGGTGAAGATGTTTACACAAAGATGAGCCGTCATGTCACAAATATTTTTTACAAAAATTAAGAGAACAGTAGACAGGATTCCTCGTGTTCAAATTATAAGCCATCTTGTCTCTCTCTCTCGCTCTCTCTCTCTCTCTCTCTCTCTCTCTCTCTCTCTCTCTCTCTCGATTCTTGGCCGCCGCAGCAGGTGCACCCCTAGCTTGTTGAAACCTGGAGACTCAAGAACAGGCAAATCCTCTCCGTCTAGGAGACTAGGAGTGCCTCAGGCTCTCATCTTATCGTGCCGCTTCTTGCCTACTATGCCTATAGGTGCTAGTTGGCAACGGCGGCGACCGGCGAGGACGGTTGGCTGGGAGGGCTTAAGGACAGGTTGAGATCGATGCCGCCGAGGTACGGCACGGACGCGCTGTCTTCATCGCTGCTGTGGCCCGCTCCGCTCGTCTGCGGCGAGCAGCTGGAGCGCGCCGCCGCCAGTTGATCCTGGAGACGGCTGCTTGGCGCGTTGGCGGCGGCGCCACTGAGCGGCTGGTGCGTCTGCGGGTCGATGCCGCGGGCGAGGAGCTTGCGCTTGATGTGCGTGTTCCAGTAGTTCTTGATCTCGTTGTCCGTCCGACCCGGCAGCCGCCCGGCGATCAGAGACCACCTGTTTCATTTGTTTCAACACCGTAAGAATCAATAAGAAAGACCCAATAAAAACAGAAAGCTCTAATCTTTGTAATTAATAACGTACGTACTTGTTTCCGAGGATCTGGTGGAGCTTGATGATGAGGTCGTCTTCTTCCTCGGTGAAGTTGCCGCGCTTGAGGTCGGGGCGCAGGTAGTTGATCCACCGCAACCGGCAGCTCTTGCCGCAGCGCAGCAGCCCCGCCGCCTTTGGGAGCGACCTCCAGCAACCTTCGCCGTGGGCCTTGATGTAGGCGACGAGGCGCTGGTCCTCCTCCTTGGTCCAGGCGCCCTTGTTCGTGTGCGCCTTCTCGCAGCACGGCGACCTCCCCATGCCTGATGCTTCTCTAGTTCTCTCTCAAGAATCAAGATAAACAGACCAGGTAGCTACACCAACAACGCCGCAGTGGTGACTATCTGTGGTGAGTGGTATTTGGTTCTTGGTGCAGGGATGTGGAGAGAGGAGAGCTACAGAAGAGAGCGTGTGATTATATGATGAGACAGAGAGAGGCACACTGACCGGGATCACTCAAGACATTTGACCGGGTAGGTATGAGGACAGAGAGAGAGAGAGAAGCGAGTAGTTGCCAAGCCCTAGCAGGGATGAGTGTGGTAGGTAGGTGCCTGTCTTTGTCCTACTGCTGTCCAAGCTCTTTTGTGATTATTTTTGTTTCTTTTTAATTATTTAATTAGTACCTCCATTTTATCGTATATGTTTTGGGTTCACGCTGTCAGTTAGCGCTAGCATACTGCTAGCATGTTTTGATTATCTAACACAGTAGAACATTATTTTCTTCATTATTTTGTTTCTCTTCTAACAATTTCACTTTATACTTTTTTATACAACAAAGTTGCGACATGTTAGGCCAACCATTTCTGTTTGGGTTACCACAGTGAATCTTTTAAGATTTGGAGTCTTAATTTTGCTGTATAATAGGCACAAATTAAACAAAAGGAAGAATTTTGCCGTAGTAATAATAAAACAACAAAAAGGATGCAGTGGTTCCCTACACAACATTAAATATCTGGACTATGGAGCTTGTGCTGATGTGCCCACGAGTTTGGCAATGTCCAATATGCATTTGATCTCTAAAGTGCTTCCTTTTCCCCTAGTTTTAACCGAGACCACATTAATTTTTGTGTCATCACTATATATATGACTCCTTTTTCAAAGATTCTAGAAGCTGTCTCAAGCATGTCTCAATCGCTTCCTTTAGTTTATATCGTTAGAAGGAAATGAAACAGGCATGCATGAAACCAGAAATAAAGGAGAAGAGGGCGAATTAAGAATTGAAATTCTTTGGTTGGTCAACTAACTACCCTTCACTTTAAACATTCAATTTTTTTTGTTGTTGTTGTCGAAGTCCCTTGTTGTTTACTACTCGCTTCTACTTTTCTCAGCATATGGTCATGTATCTGTCGCAGACAGGAGAAGATTCCATGGCATTGGAATTCACACTCCCAGATAGTATATTGTTCAGCAACTTTATTTTTAGGATTTGTTTACCAGCAGGGTGTTCGGTTGCATGGTAGCCCTTTACCTACCCTTCTCCTTTACCTTTCCAAAGGCATTTGTATATGCAGAAAAGGAAAGAGAGCAGAGACTTGCCGAATTGGAGCAGCCGTTTAGGGACGAAAAGCCGAGAAACATTGGCAGCCGGAGTTGGCATGTCGACATATCGTTGTTCCTTTCCTAAAACTACATTGAAAACGTACTCCTATCCATGCATCGGTACAGTTACCACACAAATGTGAGTGGCAGCCGTACGTCAAACCCGGCCTGCTGCAGAGACCAGCAAGAGCCACACTGTACAAGCAAACAAAACAGCATGGACCATTATTCAGTAGTTGTTACTGCATTGCACTACCCTAGACTGAATGAGGGCATTCTGCATGCATGGCCTGTTGCAGTCAAGATTATTGTGCATATACAAGTGTCGACGACGACATATTCAGTAGGATGATCTTCCATTCAGAACATGTTACTTTATTTCTCACTTACGTGATCCGGGTGTACGTGTAGAACAGTACTAGCTAGCTAGTTTGGAAGCTTTGACGACTCAACTGAATACTAGTACCGTTTAATTTTCCGGACAGCGCCAGCTAGCATGCATTTCGTCAATTAGAAGGCTTTAATTTAACATCTCTGGACAACGAACGAAGCTATGGCATATCGATGGAGTACACGTGCCTGGCATTTGCAAGGAGGAATTCTACCTGACCATCACATCAGTGTGCTAGCGCACTTGTCAGTGTAGCGCCTATATACAAACACTCTTTGCAATAGGTTACCATTCAAAATTCTATTCAAGGCCAAACGTACAACAAGTGCCCAACATTCATACACGTACATCGATCGATCACGTACCTAACGCGAAAGCATACCAAGACCGACCTAACTAACAGGGAATAATGCATGGCACTTGCACGGTTGCATGCGTGGTCCCCCTGGCCCTGATCGAGACAACATTGTTGGGTGTTCTAGAAGGCCTACCAACACCCCCCCCCCCCCCCCCCCCCCCAGCTATACTACCTCGTGCTTAATTACATAGATACCTAATATAGTCTAGATGATCAGCTTGGCAAATCTAGCCAAAGACCATTTCAACTCATTCCTTATCCAGTACTGACCAACAGATTTATTTTTTTGCTAAATCGTCAGCATGTGACTCAAAAGCTGCTCTAGGATGTGTGCTTTCACGTACATACCCGGCAAATTAAAGTTGCTTTGTTGGATGTCTACCAAGCAGCTCTACGGTCCGTCCCAAATTACAATTCGTTTTGACCTATTCTATATATATAGCTTTTGCTATGTATATATCCAGACTTATTGTATATCTAGGAAGTCAAAACGAATAGTAATTTGGGACGGAGGGAGTAGCAAAGATAATCATTCAAAACTAGAAGCAATAATCAGCGTTGATTTGGTAGCCAGACATTGCTTATCGAGACAGAAAAAACAGCAACTATGTTCTTGTCAGATGAGAGAAGATCTCGTAGCAGACTAGCAGATCCAAGTTGTGACAACGCATGCAGTCGTCATATGTGTTTTTTTTTCCTCCTTCTCGTTTTATTAGTGGCAGTTGTGACAATGCAGTCGTCGTATGTGTTCGATCTCTGCTCATCTATTGCAAGCACCATGGCCTTACAGCTTAAAGGAAAGGAACTAGCTACTGGGTGCATGAGAGCGAGCGAGGTAGGAAGGTAGGTAATGGTGGTGTTTGTCGATGATGACGCGCGCGGCCAGTCGCCACCGTACCTACTACGACTATACTGCATCCGAGCACGCCGGCTAAAAATCCAACAAAGATCGCGGTAGGTACGTCCCGGTGACATCAGCTGCATGTTTCTATGACTGCACGTACGTACTCTTATTACTAGCTACCATTTTTCCACCGAATACTCATATGCAATCATTACCAGCAGTTTTTATGCTTCCTACTGTTTTTCCTTGAATGACGACCGATAGTTTTTTTCTAGTGTAATTTGCCTCTTTCCCAACAGTTTTATCAAATCACGCACAATGTAATCCCCACAAACTCATTTCCCACAGTTATGGTAGGTAATTATTCAAATGTACTTAAAAACTGTTGGCCATTTGTAAAAAAATTGTTGGGAAAAAGTAGTATATTCTTGTAGTGATTAGTGTCTTTTTTAAATTTGCATCGTTGCATCGGAGTGATTTGAGTAATACATTGAATATTACAGGTTACATCTTGTACTTTGGCATGCATGCATATAGTATTTGTAGCCCCTCTCTGTCCGTCCCGTGCATGCAGGGCCTTGACCACGTAATCCAGGTTCCAGGGAGAGTAAACAGGGTTCCGACAAGGCGACAACCCGACACCGGTTGATGGAGTTTCAACGAAACTTAGGGGTGTATCCTTGCTAAACTTTAACAGCTAAAGTTTAGCAACTTTTAGCAATAAATTTGCCAAACACCCTTGCTAAAATATGATTGCTAAAGTTTAGCCTTAGGAGGAAGAAAATGGTGCCAGGAGCAAGATGGCGCCAAGCGCCTAGGACTTCTAGCGGGAGTGAAGCAGCCTAGGAGGAGGGAGAGAAGGGAGGGGTAGCAATGATTAGGAGCAAATATGTCTTTCTCCACCTCATTAAATGTTGTTTAGCTCATGGATCCAAACAGCCATGGCTAAAGTTTAGCAACTACAATTAGGGCTTGTTTTCTTCCACCTTGCTAAACTTTAGTTGCTAAAAGTTGCTAAACTTTAGTTGCTAAACTTTAGCAAAGCTGTTTGGATACTCTTGCTAAAAGGCATTTAATGAGCTGTAAAAAGACCTATCTACCCTTATTAAAGGTGCGCAGGAGGGGGAGACAAGCAATAAATGAGGGGTATATGTTGTCCAGCCCACCTTTTAGCAAGTTTTAGCAACCAAAAACTTGCTAAAGTGCTAAACTTTAGCAACTCAACTTTAGCAAGTTTTAGCAAGAGTGTTTTGCAGTTTAGCAGCTTAAAGTTGCTAAACTTTAGCATCTAAAGTTTAGCAAAGTGGAAGAAAACAGGCCCTTAGCAACTTTTAGCTACTAAAGTTTAGCATAGGTATCCAAACAGACTCTTAGAACAGTTTGACTTAGGATAAATTTAAGTACACTATATTGCTTGGTGTCTCTTCCTACTTAGGGGCTCGAGCTTCCCATCTGTTTCCAGTTTCATTTTAAATTTTAACTTTGATAAGATAAATGTTAATTTTCTAGCTCCTTTCAAAACGTAATACACATGATGACTTGCTAATGTTGATACTTTGGTGTGCTCGTTTTTTATTTTTTGTCCATGTATATGCTGGTTATTTTCCTAAATTAACCTTCATGCACCTGACATACACATAACAATATAAGATGGCACATTCGGATTCGAAACAGAAGAATGAAGAAAGCTGCTAGCTGCTCGACGCCTGCACTGCAAGCACATTGTGTGCCTTTGCATGGCATGCGTCGTGCCGCCGTGGAGCTCGCGTACATGCATGCATGCATGCATGCAGGTAGACTTTTGTACGAGATGGTGACGACACGCAGGCGTACTTGCTCAGCGCTTACGGCTTCACCTACTCCGTGTCTGGATCGGACATGGCGGTCAGCAGTCAGCAGCCTTCTCTACAAGGACATCACGACATGCATGAAGCGCATGCCCGAGAGTGATATGCTGGAGGGGCTCCGGCTCGCGCGGTCTTCGAGAAAGAGTTGAGCAGTTCATGTGGTTTTGCATTGCTCTCCAGCTTAGTTTATCCCGTACGCCCTATTTATTTCAATATTCGGATCAAATGCTTTGTAAGGTTTTTGTTGGAGTCTTTTCGCTCTTTGCACCAAGCAATCATAGCAAACTTAATATTTCTTTCTGTCCATTATGGGCGGAGATTAACATTTGCTCGGATAATGTTACGTACTAGGATGGGACCCATGATACACGCATGTGAAAGAACAAACATTCCAATGATGCCTTTGATTTTTACACGTCGAGGTTGCCATACGGGTCAGTTATGCGGTACCAACCGAAAAGGATAACTGGTGACAACATTTTTCGTCAGCAGTGTATATGTACAAACTTCTTTCTGATGCATACAGAAGGATCTTGAGATGATTTTCAAATTATTATATTACCCCCGGTCTTGATCACGTAATCCGGGAGAGTAGAAAAAATTAGAAACTTTGACTGGTTATATGGCGTCTTAGCTTGTCTTTTCATCAATCGGAAGGCTTTGAGTTTGCTCAACTGATGGTTTCCAAGAATATATTGCCGTGGCAGCTGGAAGCACTTGACAATGAACACCATTGCACCAAGCTTTTGATCAAGAGTGAAGTGTTGCTTGCTTTGTTGATGAGGAACAAGTGCTCTGCTCTTTGCTTGTTTCCTTCCTCGGAGAATTAAACTGTGTCAAATCATAGTCGTAGTTCTGTCATAAAACTTGTATATGAAACTACAACAGAAACTAGCTAGTCTGAATATTCAACAGAGGGAACGATCTAAACTTAACCCAAACAACAACAGTACTACTTGCAACAAGTAGCTCAGTAACATGATAATCCCATCACCTCAACACCAGTATACTAGTGTTTTCTTGCAGCATTGCATTGGACCAATAATAAAAGGATATAACGAATAATGATCCAGGTTACAACTTGTACTGGCATAGCCGAATCAAATGGATATATTGACACCACGGTGACATAAGATCGATGCCTTTCAGACGTGCCAACTTTCCAGCGTCGCCATGCTTGCAATGTTTGGATTTCATGCGGGGCTTGAGATTTCCAAATGATTAATTATTGTCTCCTGTCTTGACCATGCATCTACAGGAGAGTAAACAGCTAATAATTAAGAAACTTGGACTGGGTTTGTCTGAATTCTTCTGGACACGTCGCCATGCTTGCATCTCTTCGATTGGAAGGCTCGGAATTTGTCAAGCCGGGAAAGTCGATCTTTGCATCAGCCTGCTGCCTACATCTAGTGTTTCATCAAGTTTCAACGTATTGTGCTTGTGAAGGGGTGGACTGGACCCCTTCGCAGAGCTGCTAGAGTGCTGGTGCTTCAGCTCGGCTTGACCGCTTTGGGACGAAATTCGAATTATGCGGATTTTTTTTTTTTGCGAGGAATTATGAGAAAATTCACGGAGGATTCATCCATGATCCATCATCATTGGCTTGTCTCGGGTTTTTTTTTTTCTTTCCACCAACCCTATCAGAATCGCCGTGTTCACATTACGTGCACAGATCATCGGCACGTCAGGGTCGAAAAGAGATGTGCACATATTAAAAGTTCACAGCGTTTTTAAACTGGTCAAGAAATAAAAAAAAAATTTCTGTAAGATGCTTCTGTAGCACACTACTGTCACGGACTACGTCGGACGAAATTTTTAATAATTACCTGATGACATACCGCCAAGGGACATATGCTTTTACCGATGTTTTCCTATTTTCTTTCCCAGGCATCTCTCTCCTCGGTTGTGCTCACATCTCCACGATCAGCCCCATATATGAAAATTTTATTGTCCTCGATCTGTTCGGCCCAAGCCTGTTTTCCCAGTTTGGCCCAGAGCTAAAAAGGACCTTAGTAGGATAAAAATGTAACCAAGCCTGTTTTAGATACCAATTAGCAGGACGAAAATGTAACCAGGCCTGTTTACCCAGCTCGGCCCAGAGCTGGTACCTCCAGCAAGGCCCATCATCTCCCCATGTCATTTTTAGGTTTTTTTTAGTGATCTTGCCCCTAATTTCCAATTGTGTTTTTACCCAAATAATCACTCAACAAAAAAAAGGAAATATTGCAACATATTCCAGAGTTATTTATGCGTTGGGTGACACAAGTGATGTCCAGAACTACGACTACAAACCGAGTATACGTGTAATAGGCCTCGGGCCCCTCCAAAGTGCGGCCAGACAGAGACAGTTATACATGTATACTTGCAATTTGTTGATAATCTAAGTTGCTGCCCGTGGTCACTCGTTCAAACTTGAAGATGCACGATGCATAGGATGGAGAATTCCCGATAATTGTGCTTGCGCCGCATGAAGATTCACTGATTACATCCTACCGAATAAAAATACAAAAAAAAAAGAAAAAGAAAAGGATAAAAACCGGTGCTTCAGGCTAATCCTCAACTACATAGGTATACATTACGACGACGATTCCACAGGAATAAGCAGGCAAGCAAAAAATGCGTATGATAGTGAACAAAGGGAGCATGTCCTCTGTAGTTTCAAAAACCTATTCAGGATCTACCATTAATCCATTTTCGAGGCCTTGCTTCCGCACTGACAATACATATGATCCATTTTCGAGGCCTTGCTTGCGTATGATAGTGAGTAGCAGGAATTTAATCACATTTGATATTTCTGTAGATTCTCCTTACAAAGAGAGTTGACCCTACATACCCAATAGCACCTGAATCACAGGGGGAAAAAGCAGGAGTCAGGAGTCAAAAACTAAAAGCAGTCCCGTATATAACAAAGGCACGTTGTTCAGTTAAAAAAGAGAGCTTACCGCAAAGTATGCCTAGACCAAGGCAGAACATCAATGTGTAGCCAAAGTAGAAACTTGTCTGGAAGAAGCCTGACATCTTTGTCTTCACATGGTAGTAGTAGATGGAGTATAGATACACGTACAGAGCAGTTGATGCTGCAGAGAAAAACGAAGTCCATTGCCAATGATAGTTCTCGGCATTCAGCAAGAAATAAGTACCCACAATAGTGACACAGATGGTGACTATTAGAAGGATGACGAAGACCAGCAACATGAAACCATAGACATAATACACCTGCCAAGAACCCAAAATTGCATCAATCGGGCGGTTGGTCCAACAAAAATTGCAAATATGGCTCCAGACAAGCTCATACACAAAATGCAATATGAAGCATGGACATCATTTAGAATCCGCAGAGAACATTAAAAAATAACCAATCATGTACACCTTAAAGTATAAAAGTAGACCATAACGGTAAAGGAGAATATCAAGGAGTGCAAAAGTATTAATCAACACTTCCTTGTTTACCTTGTAGTTCCAGAATGACGTGAAGACAAAGTACATCTCAATGAAGATGCTGCCAAAGGGAAGCAGTCCACCCATCAACGAGATGACAGAAGGTGTAAGGTACCACTTCTTCTCAGGAATAGGCCGTGGAATAGTCTTTACTCGGCAGGGGTTGTTAGGAGCACCACTCCAGTTCCTACCAACGACAGTTCCCAAAAGCACCAAGGGAAAGGAGATGAAAGCCCAAAGTACAAACATGACAACCATTGTGCCGAATGGTATTGCTGCTAATGAGCGGTAGAAGATAGCAATTGTATTCAGTGCGAAGCCAATTGAAAAACACAGGAACGGAAAGAGGGATGCTGTAAGGACCATAGCTTTAATCCAGTTTTTGCCTGCCAGTGATTCAAGAAATGCATTCGATAAGCCATAGATTGAGGTCAGGGTTCCATACATGATAGCTTGAAATCTTTGAAAGAGAAGAATAGCATGAGACAGCAAAAGATATTTGCAAAAAAAAATGTGCAAACAAACAGTAGAACAAATATGAAATTGGCAGAACCATACCACCATTCCTTGAGTAAAGACCACCGCTAACATATCCAGAAATGAACGATGTAAGAGCATAGCACACAATGAAGGTTGTGATGATAGCCCCTCGCCTGAAAAACACCATACAATTGAAGTTAGAGAAAGACAATTTGTGGAAAGGATTGCACACCTGCTTAAATATTTCAAGAGGAGATGTATGTCTTTAAGGTTATAATTCATCACTTATATGTACAAAAGGGCAGACCACCATCACTTTGAGAAGTAAAACATAATGCGACATGATATTAATAACATACTCCCTCCATCCCAAAAAACAAGTCATTCTAGGTTTGTCTTAAGTCAAACTTTCTCAACTTTGACCAAATTTATAGAGAAAAGTATCAATGTTTATGGCATCAAATAGGTATATTATAAAAATATATTTCATAATAAATCTAATGGCACTTATTTCATACCATAAATAATGTAGTTTTTTCTATAATCTAGGACAATCCTAAAACAACTTGTTTTTTGGGACGGAGGGAATAACTTCTACGGAGTAGAACATAAAAAAGGAGGATTTAACACTCTTTTGCTTATAATTCAAGTGCATCCAGAAGAAAACGAATAGGTAAACTAAAGGAGCATGCATTATTTCAACTGCTGAAAAAGGTGCAGTATTCAGCCAAAACAGCCGGAGACAACTTTAAACCCAGCTATTTGCACACTGATTAAAAGCCGATTTAGTTAAGAGTTCCATGGCTCCCGGGAAGTTTCCAACAGGCATGAGGTGTGTATCATGGATACAAACTAAAATGGTTCTGATCCTACAAAAGCCCGTCCCATACAAAATTTTATATAATCCCTGCATTACTTTCATGTATTGTGCACAGTGCACTGTATGTTTTCCCCCATATGAGCATGACATTTTAGCTACACAGATATTTCAAGCTATAAGTTGTGCATGCAAGGAGAAGGGAAAGGGGGTGTATGTTGAGCGTACCCGATGTATAACATGCCAACGATGGCCAACACAATCACAAGTAGGATAAGAGCTGCCAGCTGGGTGCCAATACCAACAAGTGCAGAAAGAAACATCAAACTTCGGGGAGGCCGAAATACATCACCATGGACAAGCTTCCATCCTGATTCATCATTAACATCTCTCTCCTACCAAGGTAATATGATAACTTAAGCAATAATTGAGTGGGAAGTGGGCAAAAGCTAGCAAAAGAAATTTCTCAAGCTATCAAGTATACAGTTAGAAAGCATGTGCACCGGAACTCAGATTCTCACCAGGGACTCCAGATCATCGTCTTCACGAGCATATTTAGCATAATCATTTCTCAAAGTCCGCATCAATATCATTGAAACCAAACCAGTTAGGAAAATAACCATCATAAAGGAGTTGAAAATGGAGAACCAGTGAATCTGAAAGAGTAATATGAACATAAATTAGAATATTGTAGTTAGTAAAAAGGGAAGATACAGCTATCTAGTGTTCAAATTGACAGATTGGATAGAAAGTTGCTGGTTGTCTACAGATAAAGTATCACCTGGTGTTCAAAGAAAGGATAGTCCAGGTACACTTCAAAACGACGTGCAAATGACACATCTGTTGCGACCCACTTCACTGAATATGTCATATCCAGCTTCTTACCAGCTTCAAGAAGCTTAGGAGACTCTTGGGTGAGATTTACATGAATTATCTAAAACAAAGTTCACATATTTAGTTGCGTCCAGATTTATGTGTTAGTGTTCTCGAATCTGGATCAACGCAAGATAGCATACCCTGTTCTCATTGTATTTAACAAGGATGTTCTTGTGGGTGTAAAGATAATGCTTGTTTTCACTGTTCTTGTCAGTCTCCCCAACAAAACCTGTTCGGAACAGATGACAACTATCATGTCAGGTAAAAAAAAAAGACACAAAACTGAGAGAATAAAATACTTAGTTGAGAAGAGCCTACCCCAAAGAGGCAGATCGTCTAGGAGAATATGGCAGCAAACAACCAAAAGCAATTGATACCGACAATGATGAAAAAAGGTGTCAGAAATAAGCACATCCCAAATCATCATAACACAATAGGACATAATGGATCAAAAAGTGGATCCACATACCTATGAATAATTCAAACCAATATGAGTTCTCAATAGCATCAGCAAACTGCTGAACCTTTTTAGAATCTAGCTCAAGTGTACAAATGAAGCCCTTCTCCTCATTTCCTAGACCAAAGGTAACACTTATACAATCAGTAAGGCAGAAAAGGTGTACTTACAGGAATATGGACTTTCTAATATATAGTAAATAAAGACATGGATGAAATGGGAACAATATCGGCATACTTAAGAACTTTATGTCAAGCTGACTATCAATCAGCTCATTTCCACCCAGGACCTCTCCAAGGCCACCCCATTTATGTATAGGGTTCTCAGATAGTTGACAAAATGGAAGGCTGTAATAGTTGTAAGTTTCTTGAGGGTTGTTGTAAGGGCCAACTTTATTCACCCAGAGCTTAACTGGCTCTTCAGCTTTGTACTGCATGAAAGAAGCACAAAAAGGATGAAAACTTTAGAGTTTGGAACATATTTGTACTGCATGTAGGAAGCATAATTTATTTCGCAAGGAAAAAAATACTAAAGCTTATATACAACACAGCAGTCACATGAAGTAACTCTGTGAGATGCTATGGATGATTTCTGCTTCTAATTTCTGTATTGAATTATTTATCAGGGATTGGTGGGTCGATATATCTATAATACAATGTAATACTATCCAGATTTAAACAGAGAAGCCATGGGGTTCTTAGTAACTATTCCTGATAGCAGCTATCATTGAGACTTGCTAAGTTATAAAAACAATTTCTTCATATATCCTAAGTACTCAAGAATGACAGCAGTAACCGCAACATCTTACTAATAAAGATTCTCTCTGCTATTTACAAATTTTGGTTTTGATGTTTCCACCAGCGTGATATCTAGCATAAATAAATTTTATGAATCGACTAAAGATGGACCATTCCCAGGAAGTTTTTTCATTTAGTGATAAAAAAATCTAAGATACCTCAACATTAAGCCTGATTGAGGAAAAGAAAAGAGAGGTAAACTCAGTGCACGTAGTAGTCTGTGGCATTCTGGTAGAACATAGAAAAATGCTGAGTAAACATAAAAATCTAGAATTCTGGCCAAACGTATCCATAGCTTCAGGATAGCACATAGCATGTTATCGGTGAATTATCAATGACAGAGAGCATGAATAATGACGACACTGCTAGTTGTAACCAAAGGCATAGGAATTCTGTGAGCTAAGTTATACATTTCTCCTTCTAACACAAAAACACAGACATCCACAGGATATAGCTGTACTAGACCCAAATGTACAAGAATTTCTCCTTACTGACACTAAGTTATATATGTTTCTAAGCATCAGAACTCGGACCAACATCAACCACCGCAACCATCTACTGAAAATTCAAAAACCCATGAACCATTAAGCTTTCATGCTGAAGTCCCAGCACGCCCATTTGCACTCCCACATCGAACCTTACTTCTCAAGCAAACCTATACTCTAGATGAGCGGCATGCTTTTAACATCCGCAACCATCCAACACAACTCTCTCATCTCGTCAGCTCCCTCTGTCTGAACAATCAAACCGCGCACTAGAAGCGCCCCGGGCGAGAGCCGCCGCCGCCGCCAGCAACCCAGCAGCGCAGGGATCCGACCGGAGAGGCGGCCCAGATCCGGCGGCGATCCAACCCACGGGCGGAGCAGAGACTTGGATCCGGGGCGGCAAGGATGGACGCGAGCGTACCTTGTGGTCGGCCTCGGAGGCGGCGGCGAGGGCGAGCAGGGACGCGAGAGTGAGGGCGAGGCCGAGCAGGAGGCATCCGAGGCCGAGGCCGCGGCCACGGGCGGCGCGGGAGGAGGGGAGCATGTCCGCCGGCGGCGAGATCTGAGGAGGAGCGAGCGGGAGGAGGAGACGGGGGAGTGTCGCGGTCGCGAGCCTTGGGGTTCGGGTTGGCCCGCGAGACGGCAAGACTCACGAGCCCAGCTGCCTCCTCGCGATCTGCCTGCCGGCCTGCGGGCGTTTTCTTTGCCGGGTGCCCGTGGATTCCAGGAGATGGTTGTTTTCCTCGGCGGTTTGGACGGTCTATGATGACCCTGCTCTGGGATCCGTGGACCGTTGACTCCCAGAGAGAGGCCCATGGCAGGTAATTTTTTTTGCCTGCCTAACCTGTTCGCGTTCGTTGACACCGACACACTGTCAGACTCTAGAACATCCATTCATTAACATGTGTTTCCAAATAACTTCAAACTTTTGAGTTTCGACAACTTCATTGTTTTCCAAATAGTGATGGTTTGTGTTTCACCGATCACCACAGTATAGTTTTATGGTTTTGCCCCTACAAAATATCTAGTAGCTTTATAACAGCATGCTATCTACCATTTCATATTAAAAATTCACGAAAATAATTGTAACCATGGAAGTATGGTTTTGGTCAAAAGGATTTCAGTTAAGTTTGAGTTTTGTTTAGGTCATATATGCTTATAAATGTTTAATGCCACCTTAATGGATGAAATATGCATCCAGAGCAGTAGCGAACACCCCTTCTGACATTGTTTGAACTTGCAAGGTCAGCTTTCACTCCTCACTCTATTTTCCTCGTACCTTTTTCTTTTCTCCCTGACAGGTGGAGCACGACAAAAGAAAGTGCCACATTATTTGACACGGGCTCAAAGATCTACTTGTAACATGGGCATCTTTTCTCCCACTACTACAACCTAACCATAATACTTTGGACTAGAGCATAAGTTGTGTACAAACAGAAAAGGCATTATGTAACTAGTCTTGATCTTTTCCCCGCAAATTTGTTCAAACATTTGGACACTATTCAGATTGAAAAATCTAGAATTCTTAAATTCGTGTGATTTCGCTAGTTGACGAAAAGAAAAGATTCGTGAGGAATCGAACGTCCCGAATTCCATCGTGAGGAAAATAGAAAAACAGCGAGCTCATTTCCGGATGCAAAACCCCCCCACTCTGCCGGAGAACAGAGTCTCACACGGAGAGACAGCGGGGAAAGCAGGTGGCACGAGCGCGCGCGACGTGGCGAGACGCCGTGAAACCGCGCGAAATTTGGCAAGAGCCCAGCGAAACGAGCGCCCGGGCGAGCCGGCCGCGCCCGAGAGAGAAAGCCGGCGAGCACGCGAATAGCGGCACGATACAAATCACCCGCCCGCCACCACCGAGGAACAACGGTGGCGGCCGGCGATTGGGAGCGTCTCGACCCCCACGCCGGCCGATTGGAATACTTCACCCTCAGGCCTCAGGCGTGAGGGGCCGTTCCAGTCGGGCCGGGCCACCGGAGATGGCGACGGCGGCGGCCGCCGCCGCCGCGGGCGCGGCGCAGTTTGCGCCGTCCACTTCCTCCTCGTCCATGGTTGGGCATGGCGTCCTCTTGCCTTCTGTTTCCCCATACTTTCTTTGGGAATGTGACGATGCTAACTGAGATTCTCCGTTCTGAAGGTGAGGGTCGCGTCGTGGCCGCGTGGGAGCCCTACGCCAAGATTGGTTGCCGCCATGTCCGCTGGCCGCCGGCGTCTGCAAGGTGAGGCCTCCCTCTCGTCGGCGCTGCAGTTGCCAATCGCAAAGCTTTCTGCAGATGTTCCCTCAACATGCTCGCATAGCTGCATTGGGACGAGGAACTTTTACTTGATTTTGATGAATATAAATACATTGTTTAAATAAGATTCATAGTTCCGTGCTTCCCGTCCAAAAAGTTGTTCCGTGCTTCCGTTGCATTGCATCTATTTAGCTGAAACTCTGCGCCGATTCAGTACCCTGCCATTATATGAGGTCAACTGAACCTTCACCTACTGTTGTTCTGTTTGTAGCAGTTGCTCGATCTGTTGCCGACCTGCATACAGTGGTACAATTGCCACTAACCGTTGGAAATGTCGAGTCGGTTCTGGATAAAGTGCGCCCGTATCTAATAGCAGATGGAGGCGACGTCGCCTTGCATAAGATTGATGGGAGTGTGGTGAGGTTAAAGCTTCAGGGAGCATGTGGTTCGTGTCCAAGCTCAGTGACAACAATGAAGATGGGCATCGAGCGGCGCTTGATAGAGAACATACCAGAGATCAGTGCAGTTGAACGTGTTTCGGATAAGGAGATGGGGCTTAAGCTAAGTCCAGCTAATGTGCAGAAGGTACTTGTCAACTTGTAGGCTTATTTTGTTTTTATTGTTCTGAATCATGTACACTTGTTAGATTATTTGCAGGAATAGACATAGTTAGGGTGACTCCAGTGATCGCGTAAACATGCAGGTGATGGCATCGATATATGGTCGATAGGTCCAGGACTGCTTGGCATTGAATATTTTCCCACAGGAACGTTTGTCAAATTTGATGCCCTGCCTAGCTCAAGAAAACGTCTAAATAAATATGCATATATAGACCCACCTTACAAATTTTGTCTAGAATGTGCTAATATTGCAGCATTAGCAACCTCGCACATGTAAAAACTGAAATATAAATATGCTCTGAAATTAGAGTCTTGTATAAATATAACTGATTGTTGCCAATTCTTACCACCAGTTCTGTGCAAATTAGTGCTAAGCTATAGTTTAGGAACAATTATTATCACATCATTGTTCAAGCATTGGAACTGTTTTGGGTTTGCATTCCTTCTACATTGAAACTATGTTGCTGGCTTGTTTCTATTGAATTTTTTTATCTTATGAGAAAAATGCAGGTAACCTTTTGTTGGTCTAAGCGCTCTATACCTGGAGCAAAACTATTCCTGCTCTTAATAGAACTCCAAGTCCAGCTTATATTAGTATGAGATATGAAACACTGGAATTTGTCAGTTCTGCTATGCAGGAAATAGGAGTGTCTGAAACTCTGAATTGATAAAACATCTTCTTTTCTTTATGATTAAGTGATATTTCTCTATTACCATAGTGCCAATAATTGTTTGTGACATTATACCATGTCTCCTCCTGGCATCAATCTACACCACATACACCATTAAAGATCTACCCTTTTCACCTTCTTACAGACAAAAATGTTAAAAAGGGATAGCTGAAAGTATTGGTGCCTCCATTAAACTAAATTTCAGGTACTAGCTGAAATCAGACCATACCTTGCTGGCACAGGAGGTGGCAAGCTTGAGTTCATCAAGATTGTTGGCCCCATTGTTAAAGTCCGGCTCACAGGCCGCGCTGCAGGTGTGAAGACTGTTCGAGTGGCGCTAGCTCAGAAGCTCAGAGAGAAGATCCCATCAGTCGCAGGCATCCGTGTAGTGTCGTAAACTTGTGAGTATCTGTATGCCAGCTCCTAAACGAGCACAAGTACAGCAGCTATCAAGGAATATGCTGACTGATCGTCGCTGTCGGGCAGTCAGGCAGTAGCCTCATGAAGTATTCCTCATATTGGCAGTCAGGAAGATAAAATGAGACTTTTGATGCAATGTGCTGTATGTATGGTACGGGTTTTCATAGTGGAGATGCTAAAAAGACCTGATCTCTTCCTCTTGCAATGAAAATTGAACAGGTGTATTTTGGTTGAATTCAACCTATTGTTTTCTGAAGCACTAGAGCTCTAAGCTTTTGTGTCCTAACGAGTTCTCTCAGCAAACAGATACCCATACCCTTCAGCATTTGTAGGCTAAACATCTCAAAATTTGAGTCTAGTTTGACATCACGAACAGAAAAATAATGGTAAGAACACTGTAAGACGGAGGAGAAACAGTATTTCCAGAGTAATGGCAAAGGATAACTGGCATCATACCATTCCTTCAGAAAAAAAATACTGGTCCCTTTGAATTTGGAGCAAAATGTGGCAAAATATGAAGTAGTGAATAACTCGTTGCTCGTTTTGGATCAATAACGACCAAGAACTGCTGAAATGACAGCTGAACCTCGTTGCTCATTTTGGATCCAGCTTTGGTTTATAGTACAGGCAGGTAAGAACGACAGTGATTATTACTCAACTAATGTGCTAGGCAAGAGAGAGGATGAGTTATGGTAGATATTTAGAAGACAAGTAAAAGCACAGAAACCAAGTTCACAAATCACAAGTATTGAATCACAGATCACAGATAAAAACCGAAGCATGAGATTAACCTGATCGATTCACTTTCAGTCGGCCCCAGTGGCCGGAGACATCAGACAGACAGGCACATAGAAGCCGGATCAATTCAAATGCTATTATGCTAAGCAATCTCAGTACACGAACAGATGTAGCAACTGAACAAGCAAAGATTTCTCACATCAGCATGGCGATTGCCAAGAAACATCACTAGTTCTCTCCTCAACAAAATGGGATTGGATTACATCGCAGGAGCCGCATCACAACGAGACGAGATCCATCGCCCGGGAAAGATCCCGGGATGGGCCTCATATCGAATCCAAACGAAATACAGAGCGGCAGAGAAAGAAGAGATCCACGGAGGACGGGAGCCGATCTAGGCCGATGGACCGACGGAGGGGAGGATCCGGGACCCGACGAGGTAGGCGAGGAAGCCGGCGAAGGCGAGCAGGAAGGCGTAGTCCACCGCCACGAACAGCGCCGTGGACCCGTGCCTTCTCTTCCCCGTCGATCCGGCGCTGAGCTTCTTGGAAGCCTCCATCTTGCTCACCCCCGCTCTCCTTTGGATCCGGCGACGTGGTGCGGCGGAGGATCGGTGGCTCGCCTCGCTCCGGTTCTTGTTCCAGATGCGGTGGGGTAGGGTCTCCGCCTCTCTTGATCGACGGCGGAACCTTGAAGCGGGCACCTAGGTCCTTGATGGAAAAGGTCGCACAAAAGACAAGTAGCGCCTGTGGCCTAATGGATAAGGCGTCTGACTTCTAATCAGACGATTGTGGGTTCGAGTCCCACCAGGCGTGCGATGAATATTTTTTTTCCCCATACCACTTTTTTTTTACCTTTTCTTACTTTTATAAGTACTCTCCTCAGTCTTCACTAGTCACTAGGAAGCTCATATATGACTATGGGTAACTGAATTCTTATTTTTGAGTCTATGGGCTCAACTTGCTTAAGCTATTTCAACTTTTAAGTCCGACTAAACTTTCAACCGGCTTAAATAGCTTGTTTGCAGGGTCGGACTAGGTACTGCAGAAACGAGAGATTCTCGATCGGAGTTGGAGCGAGAGAGGGGATCTGAGAGGATGTGCGGCTGAATCAATCCGTAGCAATTTGTTCGTTTATTGGACGGTATGGTAGTGGATTAGTACCGGTGCAGCGGATCGCGGATAGTAGGTGCTATAGCGGGCGCTAAGTTCAAATAGCGGAATTCAAAAAATAGTCACAATTTATATATATAAATATTATCATCAAGTTTACTTATAAAAAGTTAGCCATTACATTTCATGGTAATAATCACAAATAAATAGGTATAATTAAGATTTATGGATATATATTAACATTAAATTCCCATATCAATAAATAAAAAATTCATTTTTCATTCAATAACTCTTTGTCAATACTTAAATAACTATTTTAAACATTATTACTACTATTTGATTCATATTCATATGTCACTTGAACTGTAAATACTGTGAATAGCGACCTCACGTGAGCAATAGCGGTCGCAATAGCGGACAATAGCATTGCTAAGTTCAAACATGCTATCTTAGGTCCACTATCTTGTACCGCTACCGCTATAGCGGGCGTTACGAATGTATTTAGTACCTTGGTCATAAACGTTTTACGGCATTTGTTTTGGTCACCTGACATAGCCTCAACTGTAAGGCAGAATAACTCGAAAAACAGGCTACAGACAGGCCAAACTGAAACCTATACTAGACTACGCTTGACAACTTGGACAGACGTACTAAATTCCTCCTTCGCAGCAGATATTCCTCCTCTTGGTGAAGAGGACGAGCAGTGAGACTCAGGGGGTGTTTGTTTCTTTAGCACCTTCTAAAATTCCTGTCACATCGAATGTTTAGATACTAATTAGGAGTATTAAACATAGGCTAATTACAAAACCAATTGCACAGATGGAGACTAATTTGTGAGACGAATCTATTAAGCCTAATTAGTCCATGATTTGACAATGTGATGCTACAGTAAACATGTGCTAATGATGGATTAATTAGGCTTAATAGATTCGTCTCGTGAATTACCTTCATTTGTATAATTAGTTTTATAATTAGCTCATGTTTAGTCCTCTTAATTAGCCTCCGAATATTCGATATGACATAAATTTTAGTCGGGACTAAAGATCCACACACCCCTTGAAGCTCTTCCCACAACAGCTGGTGCGTTGGCGGTGTAAAGGGCGAGAAAGCACCCCACGCTGGCGCAAACCTTTATCTCGCCATTAATGAAATATTTTATCCTCAAGTGAAATTGACAGCATTAACAAAGTATTTAAAGAAATACACTTACATGAGTATATGAAATAATAATATTTTTTGTTTTGATATCATGTAACTACAAAGGGTGATATTTTTTTCAAAATAGGGCAAATGCTCATATGTCATATACATATGTGCACAATCGCCAATATGAACAAACTAGCAAATCTTGAAATCGGCGAGCTTAACAAAAGTTTCTTCTTTTGACGAGCACGTATTGCACAACTGATTTCACAAGGAACCTAACCAAATGAGTATAAACATGACCAAACATGCATTACAGGCCATTATAAAACGATCGGACCGGAGGTTGGATACAATGAAATAATGAATGTATGTACGGTCTTCAACTTATATTTTGTATACCCTTGCTTTCGATTAATGGAATATCTTATTGTTGAGAATCCAAATGGTCATGAGATATAGTTTAACTAACTAATGCCCCACATTCAATTGCTTAGACTAATGTATATTTCTAGACGCTAAATGGTAAATGGTAGGTCAACTTTTGACTAGCTTTTAGTCAGCCTAGACTTCAGTCTAACGACCAGAAGGTTCAGATATTTTTATACCAAATCAGTAAATATACAAACAAATACTTAAATAGATATTGTTGGCAGCTCATAACAACACAGATGGCAGATTGAGACAGACACACTTCTAGTTTACTGATTGGCGCAAGATGTATGAAGATTCAATTTAGCTTACCAGCTCCTTCTAAAGACATCAATGCCAAATTTGAACCTTGTGCTGATGGATGCGAAGCATTTCTAGTTGATACTAGGCGATGCTAACGCCCCTGAGTACAATGGAACATAAGGTAAAAACAGGTGACGCACGTCATAATATTCTCCATGCACAAGTTTGAGCACTTCTCCAAGAGTACAGATAACGTGCACATGTCCGTGTTTCATGTCATAGAACATCAGTCTTTTCTGACGCTCATCATAGAAGAAAACCAAATCGCCGTTTGGATGAAATGCAGCTATGTAGTAGTCCCAGCCCCCTTGTGCTGGTCTTGGTCCAAATAGATCCGGCTTGTAGATACTTTGCTTGAAGGCCCATGTCCACTCCTCGCTGTTGTGGTCCTCGAGAATATAGATTGACAGGGTATCATTCTGCCAGACATTGTTATCAACATAAAGCAAGCGCCCCTGAGAATGGCTGATAGAAGAGCTATAGCCATAAACTGCATTGTGCCGCACACGGGAGACCCTCCACGCCTGGCCCTGTGTATCCACCGAGGCCACCGCGTTGGAGGCGATGCAGAAGTGCAGGAAGCCATTGAAATAGGTCATCTGTCCGGTGAATCGGATGTCCCACTCACTCCATCTGCTTTCCTTGAAAACCCATATGCCAGTTTCGGATGAGTAAATCTCCACCGCCACGACAAACAAGTCCTCGTCGTAGTAATGCTCCTGCACCATCTGAAACACATGGAAATTCGAGGAGACTGCCGGATCAAAGCCTAGCGCTGCGGAGTAGGTGTCATTGACTCCGTCATTCGTCCCCGGCGCGCGGCTCCTTGAAAACCCATATGCCAGTTTCGGATGAGTAAATCTCCATCGCCACGACGATATCCTCATATTGGTCCTCCTTTTCCACCAGCTGAAGCACATGGAAATGCGAGGAGGCAGCCGGATCAAAGCCTAGTGCAGCATTGCAGGTGTTCTTGTTTGCCATGAGTTCATCATCATAGCCCCTCTCCCCTGGGGCGTGGCTAGGTTGGGGCAAGGTAGCCCAGTTTCCGGTGGCCGGATTGCACACGACATAGAAGGGGATCCGAGTTGACCTGCGGGAGCGCGAGCATCGCAAGAGTAGGAGCCCGTTGCAGGAATCGAGCAGCTCGATCTCGCCGCAGCTGGGGGGCAGGAAGGAGAGAGCCGTGTCGACTCCAGGAGGCGGAGGCGTGTGCAAACCGGCGAAGCAGGGCGGACCGGCCTCGTAACCAAGGGAGAAGAAGAGGCCCGACAGGGTCTGCGCCAACCTGCGGGAGTGGGCGGGGTCCGTGATGAGGCGGCGCCAGGTCCGGGAGACGCACTTGAAGCGGTGGAGCTGCTTGGCCGGCAGCCGCGCGAGGATCTCGACGACGTCGTCGTCGTGGAGGTAGGCCGTGGCCGCCGGCGCCGGCGCCGGGCTCCCTTCCTCCATCCCGGCAAAGGCGCGGCCAAATCTGCGGTTTATGCGAGCGGCGCCTGGTTAGGCTTGGGGATCCTTCCTCCATTGCCGTTTCTCGGAGGGATTTTGGGGGTTTGTGATTCGAAATTTCAAATCCATGCTCACCTCGTGCGCCGTTCAGAAGAGAAGCAACCTCCTCCTCCTACTCCTCCGCCGCCTTGGATTACCGGTGCGCACACCCGTCGCAGCCTCCGCCTCCTTGGATGCCGGCGTGCCCAGCCGCCGCCGCCGCAGACGGATGCGTATTCAGCTTGTGCTCTGGCGGCCAGCCGCCACTTCGATCAAGGGTAGTGAGAAACGGACGGCCGGACGGGGAGGGAAAGGCCGAAACGGGGAGAGAAGGAAGCAGGGGACCACCATTTTATACTTAGACTACTCACTGAACCGTGGGCCACAAAACTTGGCCCACCTGTCTGTGGAGTAGCGGTTAATCTTCTGGGCCTCACTCTGGCGGGCGGCCCTCTTGAGTTGAGCCCCCCAGAAGGCCGAAAACCCCACGGCCGAGAACCCAAAAAATCGCAGCGCGCGAAAACGCAGGAGCAGCCCGCCGACTCGCCACCGCCGCCCCCGCGCTCGGCAACGACCACCGGCGGCGGCCGCTGCGGCGGAGGACTAGGAGATGGCGCCGCTCGTGCCGATGTCGCAGCCGTGGGTGGAGAAATAGTAAGTCCCCCACTCGTCCCCCACTCTCTCCCCTCAAATTTTCCCCGGATTTGGAATGAAACACCCTGTGATTCCGCTCTAATCGCGCCGGTTCCTCCTGCCACTGCAGCCGGCCAAGGCAGGTCAAGGATGTGGCGCACCAGGAGGAGGTCGTCCGGGTGCTCACCAACACCCTCCAGACCGCTGATGTGGGCGAGCGCTAAACCCTAACCCCTCTTCCCTCCCCCAAATTCTTCTTTTTATTCGCGGAAACCCCCTTGGAGATCTTTCTTATTTGCTGTCTGGTCCCTTGCAGCTGCCACACATGCTGTTCTACGGCCCGCCGGGCACCGGGAAGACCACCACTGCACTCGCCATTGCCTACCAGCTCTACGGGTATACCCTCTTGCTTGACATTTTTGTGTCCTTTTGGTTTCTTCTTCTTGGTTTGGTTGCCTAATATGAGTAGTGTACTATGTAATCTTGGATTGTATTGTAATTGCCATTGCCAGTGTAATGGGCCAGTGGAGCAATAGATGGGTATGGTGCATCTTGCTATGCTCGATCCTATCACTGACTTAAGTCAATGCTGACTATTAGGGTTGGACCTTGGACTGCTGATTTGTTTAACAAAGATTGCCATGCTGTTTGTACAATCCTAGAAATTGAACTCAAACATCCAGGAAGTGTAAATCGTTATTTCAAGGTCAAAAAGATTGCCATGTCTGTTTGTACAATCCTAGGAATTGAATTGAACATCCAGGAAGTGTAAATTGTTATTTCAAGGTCATTGTTGATTCCTAGACATGCCAGTCATTAGTCAATATATATGTTGGTGCATACCAGTGAGTTGAATGGTATGTAGTTAAGTTGCAATTCAAGTTAATTTTTTTATGCAACAGAAGAACAGCAAAAATGAAACTATATGTGTTTAAAACAGCCATTTAGGAGGAACCCGAATTTACTACAAAAAAAGTAGCAAAGTTCCATTTCCTCTTCAACTTGCAAGAATCTCTTAGCTGTCAGCCAATTTAGTTTCGCCCCTTTTTTTAGACGCGTGTGGTTAATTTTTCTAATTCACTCATGAAATTTCTATAATCATGCCGAGTCAATAAGGAAATAACATTAGAAACTGATTTGTTTTGAAAAAAAATAAAACTATGTGGTTAATTTTTCTAATTCACTCATGAAATTTCTATAATCATGCCGAGTCAATAAGGAAATAACATTAGAAACTGATTTGTTTGGAAAAAAAATAAAACTATGCAAAACTACTCCCAGAATGCTTAAGGATGAAGTTTTCTGGTCCTCTTTGGATAATGCAGTCCAGAGCTGTACAAGTCAAGAGTTTTGGAGCTCAATGCTAGTGATGATCGTGGAATTAATGTGGTGAGGACGAAAATCAAGGATTTTGCTGCTGTTGCTGTTGGTACTGCACGGAAAGCGTAAGCTCATTAAAATTAGAAAGATTTTCAGTTCTGATCGGATTTTTGTATTCATGAGTAGTTTACTTGCTGTGATGAACTTCAGTGGTTATCCCTGCCCACCTTACAAGATGATTATACTTGATGAAGCTGATTCGATGACAGAAGATGCCCAGGTATATTGCTGCACACACATCACTCTTCTATCTGTAATGATTCAGACCTGTTACACATGGTAAGTTTGTGATATTAATATCCTCCTATAGAATGCTTTGAGGCGTACTATGGAGACTTACTCAAAAGTGACCAGATTCTTTTTTATATGCAACTATATCAGCAGGTATTTTGTCAGCTTGATCTTCTTATTCTTCTATGGTTCAAGTACTGAAAATTGAAATTCATGATTTGTTAATGTGTGTTACAGGATAATAGAACCACTTGCATCTAGATGTGCAAAGTTTAGGTTCAAGCCTCTTTCAGAAGAAGTGATGAGCAGTCGTATTATGCATATATGCAATGAAGAAAGTCTCAATCTTGATGCTCAGGTATTACTTAAATTAGGCTCACTTTGTGATAGGTCAGATGATGTTTATCTGCTTCATGAATTAATGTAACAATATCAAGTCAATTACTTCAAGCATTCTTTTGTTTATGACTGCTTACATTGAGTTGCTTTGAATTCTCAAATTAGGCGCTGTCCACACTGAGTGCCATTTCTCAAGGTGATCTTCGTCGTGCTATAACCTATCTTCAGGTCTGCTGGTTTTCTGAATATGTTCTTTTGCATCAAGCTGTGCTAAATTGATCTTAGTTTCATATACTTATGTTTTATTGCAGAGTGCAGCCCGCTTATTCGGATCTTCTATCTCTTCCAGTGACCTGATCAGTGTTTCTGGGGTACACCACCACTCACTTTTCTTCTCTTTTATTCGCGAAGAGGCTAACTGAGCACGTATCACGAAATTTCTAGCTCCTGTATTACGCGATGTTGAAATGCATGGTTTTTATTTTGGATAGTATTTTAGCTTGGTGTGCAGGGTTATATAATTTCATTTTTCTTGATGATGTTTTACCCTAGAACATAGTAAAGTGGATCCTTCAGTGAGGTTATGGACTCAGAGTGATCAGCTTGTTTGGGTATAAAGGAAATTATCTATGCTTTTGCTTGGAAAATTATCTTATGAAAACTTTTACCATGCAAGTAATTAGTGATCTGAACAAACAGTTAGAAAACTGTTTAGCTATCTTGGGAAATCAAGCTCTTCCACTCATCATATTGGCCACCCTGTGTCAGGTTATCCCTGAAGATGTTGTGAAGTCACTGCTTGCAGCCTGCAGATCTGGTGAATTTGATGTTGCAAACAAGGAAGTTAGCAACATCATCGCAGATGGATATCCAGTCTCCCAGCTGATGGCACAGGTCATCTATTTATTCTGTATTTCTATGCCATACTCTAGTTAATTATTAGCCCTGTTGATTTCATCTTACCACTGCCACTAACTGAAGCACTCATTCAGTTTCTAGATGTAATTGTTAGTGCGGATGATATTCCAGATGAGCAAAAGGCAAGGATATGTAAAAAGCTTGGGGAAACTGATAAGGTTTGTCCTATTGAAATTACAGTACTACAGTAATTCCATGGTCCTTTCTCTTATTATCACGATTTGCATAATAGTATTATTTTGAGGGAAAACATATACCTTTCTCATTCACATGAGTAGTTCGGCAATAAACTTAATGTGGAAACCTGCTATTTCAGAGTTCCAGTACTTTTCCCATGTAGTATGACAATCATATTTCTCCTTTTGGGGTAATTTGCAGTGCTTGGTCGATGGGGCAGATGAGTATCTACAGCTTTTGGATGTTGCCAGCGAGACAATTCGTGCTCTTTTCGACATGCCACAAACGCTGGTCTTCTAAGAGATGTTCGCAAAGAGGCATGGTGTTGGTGATGACCGATGATCATCATTTGCAAGCCCTGGAAGGCGTCTTTAGATGCTGCACAGCACAAGGCTAATCTCCATCGCTATTCTGTTGCTGCGTTTTCCTTAGATTTGTGATGGGTTAAAGTGTGACTAACGTGCCCAAAGTTTAGCTGAACTCTGCCTGTGGATGTCCAGTATGGCATGGAACATTTTCCGTCTTACATCTTGTGCATTATATTTCCCTCTTGCCCCCTGACGACGCATTGATGGCAGATAGCAGCTTAACATTGGCATTCCATTTTTGAGAGGTCTCGAGACTCTAGTGAATTCGATTAACGCGCTCGTCTGCGCTATGGCGTTGTGGTTACTGTACGTTTGGACTCGCGAATCTTTGCAACGGCACAGGTTTATATAGCAAAGGTTAGATAATTTACTACTCCCTCCGTTCCAAATTGTACGTCGTTTTAGCTCTTTTAGATTCATAGATAGATATTATTAGCTCTTTTATTATTCATAGATGCATAATAATATCTATGAATCTAGAAAAGCCAAAACAACCTACAATTTGAAACGGAGGGAGTAGAAAACAATTTGAAATGGAGAAAATAGGATACATGGCTGTCACTAGTGCTAAAAGTATGCACCAATACCATGATCTGCTCTAGCGGAATCCCGGATATGAATCGGCTGCCGCTCGTTTTTTTTTTTTGACAAATCACATGCAATTTAATTGGGAAATCATTTCCAACTACAAAGGTAAAACTGCTATAAGAAACGTGTATGGTAAGAGTAAAACACAGCAATATGATTCCTGCATTACAAAGGCGGAATATAGTTGTTTTTTCGAAATAGGAATGCAGTCGTTGACTATAAGCGCTTACTCTGATGCACTGGGCTAATTGTTAGATACTAAAAATTAGGCATACCTCTCCTCCCACCAACCAAGGGCAAAATAGATTTTTATCAAGATTCCAGCTAACTATCAACGCATATATTCAAAGACAAACACCATGTTGCTAATTCTAGCTAAGTTAACTATTAGCCAACTACTCCCTCCATTCCAAATTGTAGGTCGTTTCGACTTTTCTAGATGCATAAGTATTATTGTACATCTAGATATAGTGTATGTCTAGATGCATAATAATACCTATGAACCTAGAAAAACTAAAACGACATACAATTTGGAACAGAGGGAGTAATTAGCCAGCTAAGAATTAGAAGTCAACATAAATGCCTAATACTAGTCGCACGCGGTGTGCTTTTCCCTTTTTCCATATAATATTGGATTAATGGGTAGTGAAATAGTAAAAGTTGTGTGCTAAGCTGTAGAAATAGATGCTTTAGCAAGTTTTCCTCTATGTAATACATTGGCACATATTAGTAAGGTGTATAAATACTTATAGCTATAAATTATTAGAACTAGCTAACAAAACTACTAATTCACAATTACATATTTACTTTTCAAATATCGAAGCAATTGAGGTCTACAAAATTCTAGCCTATAGGGTAATTAGGCAGGTGTTCAGCCATAGTTGTCATCGCTAATGACAAATGGCATACAATTGCCATATTCTTTCTCCATATTTGCCTCCAATGCACAAGTAGTGTCTTTGTCTCTAAGGGGACTTTAGTTTCCACCAACGTCAATCTTGCCAACGCAAAGGGTGAGCCAAAAATTTGGCAGTTGATTCACCCACCTAATTTTGCCTTTGTGCACGCATGCAAACGAACCAACCATTAACTCCCATCCAAATACATTTTAGCAATCTGAGTCAGTAATTAATTTTTTGATCGATAAGTCATAACTTTACTTAGACCTGTTGTGTTTGATTCCTCTAGGGACTAAAGTAGTCCCTTTTTCACTGGACTACTTTAGTCCCCCTAGTTCCAGTGGCTAAAGGTCATTAAAGCAGTTGAACAAAGACCAAACTACCCCTAATCAATGCCTCCCGCCACGCCCTGGTGTCGCTTGCCGTCTCGCAGATCCCCTCGCCGTCGTCGGGGCAGAGCCCCTGCGCGGCCGCGAGGTCGCAGCGCCATCCGGGGCGCTCCATCCGCATCATCCGCTCCGCGCTGCTACAATTGGACTCCGCCCCGGGCTCCCCAGCCCCGCGCCATGGACGACGGTGACGCGGGTGACGTCGACATTTGGAACCTCACCGACTCCGTCATCGGCTTCCACCTCAGCGAGCTCGCAGCCACCGCGGGGCCAATGCACACGGTTGCCGTCACCAAGTTGTCATCCGCCATCAACGCGGCCGCCACGGAGCTGCTTGAGCTGTCGTGGGACGTCTCTGACTACTCTAGCTTCAGCTCCGACATCTCTGGGGAGCTCGAGCACCTCGCGATGGCGGCGGTGGTGTGGGCGCCCAGATCCGACGCGCCGGTGATGGCGGGGGCTAGGCGGGAGGGAGGCTAGCGGCAGGGGCCAAGCGGGAGGAAGGACGACGGCGATGGCCGGGCGGAAGGGCGGTGGGGGTGACGGCGGGGACCGGGCGGCATTAATGAGGGATAGACCTTGCCAATAGTCTCCTTTAGTCCCTTTTAGCAACCTCTTGGGAACTAAAGGGCTAAAGTTTAGAGTCGCTTTTAGTCATCATGTTTGGCATTCTAGGGATTAAAAAGACTAAACTTAGTCCTTAGCAGCTAAAAACAAATAGGGCTTGGACTTACTATACTTCAACCGCGCTATTATCTGTAGTTGGCAACGCACAATTAAGTTCTCATCATTCCATTTTTTCTATAATGCTTCACGTACTGTATCATTGTACGTGTGGACAATTTTATGGAGTACGAGGCTACCAATTTTATGTCCTGACCGGTTGAAACCCTGTGCTCCGAAAATTTCAAATCTAGAGGGAGAACCGAAATTCGAACGAGCTGAAAGCACTCCTCGATCGGCTCACTCCCCTCGCACGTGCCTCCCGACCAACCACCCTGGTCCCCTCGCTCGCGGGCACTCTCCGGGCTCCCACCACCTCCGCTTCCTCCGCCGCCGCGGGCGCCGGCGACGATGCCGCGCAAGGCCTCCTCCAACTCAGGTACGCGCCCCGCTCGACCCCCCTTTGCGCCTCGCAATTCCCGCACCCCCAAAACCCTAACTCCCTCCGTCTTCCATTCCCGCCTCCAGATGCGCGGGCCAAGTGGAGGAAGCGGAAGCGCGCCGCCGCCAGCCCTTCCCCGTCCAAGCAGCAGGCCGACCACTCCGACGATTCCGACTCCGCCGCGGCCGCGAACGGCGACGAGGACGCGACTCGCGGCGCCTTTGCCAACGGGGGCGGAGGAACCCTAGCTGCCGGCGGCGGCGGCGATGACGACCCCGTGCTCGACCTCCGCGGGGCGGAGGTGCTTTCCTCTCCTGCCGAGCCGGTCTCCGTTTTCCCCGCCGCCGTCCGCCGCGCCGTCGGCCGGCCTCACCCCTCGGTGCTTGCTGTCATCGACGCGGAGCGCGCGGCGGCTGGTGCCGACGGTGCTCCGGCCGCCGTAGCCACGGTACCCTTTCTCGAGAACATTTCGCACGGTCAGCTCCAGGTGATCTCGGCGATGCTGCCTGACCATCCGTCCCTGTCCTACGACCCTGACAAGCCGTCCACGTATGTCTGCACCCCGCCTCCACTCATGGAGGGATGTGGAGTGCACAAGCAGTTCTACGGCAAACTTCACATCGTGCCCAGGCACTCAGGTTTCTTCTTGGCACTAAAAGTCACTGTTTGCCACTGAACACTACCTGGTAGAACATACTATTAATTTAAATTATGGGCTGCGTTTGTTCATTCCTGATTGTAGATTGGTTCGTGCCAACAACGGTGCACAGGTTGGAGAGGCAGGTTGTGCCACAATACTTCTCTGGAAAATCCCAGGGGCAAACACCGGAGAAGTACATGATGTTGAGGAATAGGGTGATTGCGAAGTATTTGGAACGACCTGGGAAAAGACTCGTGTTTGCCGAGTGCCAGGGACTTGTCACAAGCACACCTGAATTGTATGATCTGAGTAGGATAGTTAGGTTCTTGGAATCTTGGGGGATCATTAATTACCTTGCAACAGGGTCTGTGCACCGTGGCCTCAGGATGGCAGCATCACTAATCAAGGAGGAGACAACAGGGGAGCTGCATCTGGTATCTGCACCTATGAAATCGATTGATGGTTTGATTCTGTTTGATCGGCCAAAATGCAGTATCCGGGCAGATGATATAGCTTCTGCGGTGTCAACTTCATCTGCTCCAGTGGTGGCAAATGGTGATGCTAATTCTGCGAATTTGGATGATAAGATATGGGAGCGCTTATCAGAGACTTCTTGTAGTTTCTGCTCACAACCTTTGCCCAGCTTACACTACGAGTCACAAAAGGAGGTGTGTGCACAATCAGAATTTCTACTTGGTCATACTTCATTCTTCATATGTTGATGCTCCTTCATTACAATGTCAAGAATGTTGCTTATGCAATCCACTTGACATTTGTACCCTCGTATTATCATTAACTATATAGAATGAGACTGTTATTGGGTATTTTAATTCTTACGTTCAAAACTTAGCATTGGTTTACCACATGACTCGCTATTCCAGAAGGAACTGATTAGGACAATATGTTATGCTTTAGGTGATATTCAAATGTTGCTATGATCTGATTCTGAACTGATTGTACTCAAATGTCAAATGTTTATAGCTCAGTTCGGTAGAGCAACTCGAGGCAAGAAGTATCTATTATGGTGTTTTATCAAACAGATATCATTGTTTAATTTTGCTGCAGTGTTATCTAGTTGTCCGAATCGTGATTAGTCATCCTAGTCGGTACTGAGCTGACTAGGTAAAACCCCGATTAGTCGGACTTATCACCCAATTAATCACGATTAATCGTCCGTTCAGGGCCTTATCGGTGCCATGGAGACTAGGTTCGACTAGACGATCGTATAACATTGTTTGCTGAGGAATTTACAGACAGGAGTTTGAATCTTATGCCTCAGAGTGTCCATGCATAGCAATGGCGTTTTAAACGCATACTTTTAATCCTGTGATTTTATGTACCAAAAGCTCATGAGAATGCCACAATGATTTAGTTAAAAGACGTATTGTGGAGAGTGTGCACCTAATTTTCTGTCAGGGCTTTTGCTATTATCGGTCATGAGTTAAGAAAATGAGAAAGTGCATTATAATGCTTATTATTCCCGTTCATAATACTTGTCCAGCTTACAGGGATGCATCATTTCAAAATGGTTGACCATTTTAATTTACGGCACTTATTTGTAACCAGCAAGAGTAAACCTGTGAAGCCTTATTTACATTATACTCACTGTGTATGTTAGCCTCTAGCACCTCCCAAGATCACACCAGCCACTCACAGATGAGGAACACACAGACTACTTTTGTGGCACTGCACACCAGCACCCTCTTTTACACTGAAATTCACCACAGTTCAACACATTGGTTACACTGATTTTAACACAGCACAAACACTAACACACTAAGCTGCGTCTCAGCCGCACAACCTGGCCAAGAACACTCATGCAGCTATCTCCACTAACACAGCCACACGCTGCATCCAATTAGCAGCCACTACTGCTGTATACTAACCATGCTTCACTATGCACGCACTCCGTGCTTCACTCACACACTGATCAACTTGCTTCACTTGCAAACTGATCAACACTACACCAGTACACTCCTCCCCCTTCTCTCACTTCACTTGCTGCAATCACAAACTGATCAGTTTGCTTCACTCACAAACTGATCAGCTTTGCTCACCATCACTCACTCCAAGGCCAACCTGACTTGTACTCTAAGACAAGACTTGACCCACACTAACATTCAACAAAGGATTATACTAACAGTGTATTATTTGCTTTTCTTAGTAAGTCACCTGAATTGATTTAGTATTGGATTCCAGTTTATTATATACTGCATGTTGATTTTCCCTATATATGTGCTTTGTGTTGAAGCGTCATATTTTAAGAGTGATAGTCATTTTGATGTGGTCATTCTGTTAAGGTGGATTGATATAATGCATTTTGATTTCTTTTATAAACTTGCTATTTTCATCAAAGAAGCATATAAATGAGACTAACAAGCTGTCTTATTTTAACTGGTGGAGCAGGCAGACATTGCTCTTTGTTCGGATTGCTTCCACAATTCAAGATTTGTTACTGGGCATTCAAGTTTAGATTTTCAGAGAGTGGATGGGATGAAGGATCGATCAGACACTGATGGGGACAGATGGACTGATCAGGAAACTTTACTGTTGTTAGAAGGCATAGAGAAGTACAATGATAACTGGAATCATATTGCGGGGCATGTTGGAACAAAGTCAAAAGCACAATGTATTCAACATTTTATTTGTCTCCCAGTGGAAGATGGTTTGTTAGAGAACATTGAAGTGCCAGAAGCATCCCTTCCATCCAGGATGCAAAGCAATGGATTTTTGAATTCAGATTCCAATGGCAGTACTTCAGGTGTGTTTTCTATTTGTTCAACCAGCAAATTTCTCATTATTGTTACACTCTGGTATTCATAATGGCAAAATTTATCATTCTCCTTTATTTTTGACTGATGATTTGTTCCCTTAGGTTGTTTACCTCAAAGTAGCCAACCTGGAAACCAAATTCCATTCATTAATTCTGCTAATCCAGTCATGTCACTGGTGAGTCATTCTACACTATGTGTTGGACCTGTTGGTTACAAAGTTATGTACTTCTACATTCAAATTTGGATACTGCAATGGCTTAATGCATTTACACTTGTCTTCACTGGCCTTTTGTATGCACATACATCTATACTACAAATTTAAGATTTCTTGACTGATTTTTGTTTTAATCAAACCGTACTATCCCAAAGAAAAATTATTTGTGAACATTTTACCATGTACATATAGTTGCCAACCATGACTCTGGAGTTGCTAATCCACATTCTATGTTGATTCAATGATGGACTGGGCATTTTGTTGCAGTTTGTTTGATTGATCACTGACCAGGCATTAAAAGCTGTTAAAAAGACATAGAATTCTGGTGGAAATCTATACCAACATGTATCTTTTAGTTATTAATTTACTGCTTGAGTTCACAAATACTGGTCATGGCACTGGTGGTATAATCATAAGGGCCATTTCCAGCGATAATTGGAAATCCACGTGTGCACACTTGATCGTGAATATCTAGTGCATAACCACATTTCAGTGTGAGGACGGTATCTCTGAACATGAGACACTGGGTGGGTTGGAAACCTTATATTGAGGTGAACAAAAGAGATAAATAAGTTAACAAGTTAGTGAATATAAAACTAAAACCCTCACGAGCTGAGGATCACGGTTGCATTCCAGCCCATGCAGTTTTCTGTCTTTATTATATATGTGTCAATGGTCAATCTGCTGTAGAGATCTATATATCTCTGGTCTTACTATTCAGAGATGTTTTGCAGGTTGCATTTTTGGCCTCTGAAGTAGGACCAAGGGTTGCAGCAGCCTGTGCAAGTGCAGCGTTATCGGTTTTGACAAGAGATGATTCCAGGTGAGCCACCTGTGCTTGAATAAGGGATGCCCAGTGATGTAATTAATGACCATATGTTGATTCTGACTTGCCATGTTAGTTTTATACCTGGAATGCAATAAATAGTTTCTTATTTAATGGTACTTGATTTATTTTCTCTCTCTTGGTCTCACATTACTGGAGCTAGATTTTAATATGTTCTTTTCCATTCTGTTAAGGATGTGTTCAGAAGGCATCGATGGTGTGGGTCATGCTGCTCATCTAAATTATGGTAAGTGCTTTGTTCCCCAAATTAGTAATTCCCTTTTTTTTTACAATCATATTGTGCAGGAGATTATTATAAAATACAATATTCTGATGAAACAGGACCCTCATCATCCATCTCTCCTGAAACTGTCAAACATGCTGCCATGTGTGGCTTGTCAGCAGCGGCAACAAAGTCCAAACTTTTTGCAGATCAGGAGGAGCGCGAAATTCAGAGATTAGCTGCTACCATCATAAATCATCAGGTTTGTTGCAGTATTGAATTTATTTTCTGAAAGATGCTGTACCAAATTTATGGGTACTGCAATTTTGTTATGTTGATGTCTGACCATCTTGCTTTTTGAGGTATTGTTTTGCATTTGTTGTGCACCACTACTGTGTCTGTGCTTGCATGTTTATGACATAAGAAAAAAGAAACTCTGATTCTAAGTTAGCTGTGGAAGAGCCCTTTGTTCATAGTTGATAAATAAGTTGAATCTCAACCATCCTTGACAATGTCTTCACAAGTTCACATATTTTGATACGATATACTTTCAAAATGATAGTTGTATTTGAACAACATTGACCAAATACTGAGATGAAGAGGAGGTTTTTAGCATGAAAGAGCCACTGGGGAAAATACAAATTTCCATTTGTCATGGTTTGGCATTTGCCTAACAGCTCAGTTCTAATCTTGCTGATTCTCAGTGGTTTTGTAGTTTGGAGGAAAACAATTATTCTGGCATAATATTTAGATAACTTGACAAGAACCGTTATAACTTGCGGATAAAACTGTCTTTTACTAAAAACCAGGAGGATTCCACCAAGCTGAAATGGATTTTGGTTTTTGAAATGTCATTACCCCACTAGATCGATGTCCTTGAACTTTTCCTAAATGTGTTGAGAACTTGATGCCTTTGGGCCATTTCCTTCTGTGAACCTTTTTGAAATTTATACAGTAGCTGTAGCTCTGAAAGAACCTTCTGTAATCGTTAATAAGAAAAATGAATCTCAAGCATCCTTGAATCTCTGAGATGATTTTTCTGGCCTTGTCTTTTGATTTGGTATTTCAAAGTGATAGTTACACTTTGATAAACATTGAGATTTTGAACATGAAAGAGCCACTGGGGAAAACACAATTTCCCATTTGGGTAGGCTTACATTTTCCTAGCTGGATCTCAGTTCTTGACCAATCTTGCCAATTCTTGGTAGTTCCGTAGTTCGAAGGAAAACAGCTATTCTGACATTATTTGTAGATCATTTGACGAAAACCCGTATATCTCACTGGTTTAAAACCATCTTTTACTAACAAGCATGATGATTCAACCAGCTGGGCCAATTGTCGTCCACAAACCTTTCCTAAATGGATTTTGGCTTTGAAACTTTAACTGCCCTGAAACTTGTATTAACCAGCTGGGCCAATTATCGTCCACAAACCTTTTCTGAATGTGCTGAGACCTTAGTGCCATTTTCCATGGTTAAACCTTTTTGAAATTTATACTTGTAATGCTGGATGAAAAGCAAATGATCTAACTTTCAGCTTGTCATATGTATGGACATGCAGCTAAAGAGACTGGAGTTGAAGCTGAAGCAGTTTGCGGAGGTTGAGACCATGCTCTTGAAGGAAAGTGAACGGTTTGAGCTGACGAGGCAGCAGCTGGCAGCTCAGCGCGTCCGAATATTATCTACCCGGTTACCTTCCTCAGGTGGCACTCTACCCGGAGGTGGCAGCACCATGGTTTCAAACCCAATGAATCAGGCTGCTGGTCTTAGACCGCCGATGATGCAGGGCTCAATGCCGCAGTCCAGCATGCCAGCGATGTACGCCAACCACATGCAGGGGCATCCCCAGATGGCTGCTCTGCTGCAGCAGCGTCAACAGATGCTCTCGTTCGGGCCTCGCCTGCCGCTCTCAGCAATCCACCCTGGCACATCATCCTCGTCGGCACCCAGTATGATGTTCAACCCTGGTATGCCCAACTCGTCGGCTCCTAATCACCACCCGCTGTTGAGACCACCTTCAGGGAACAATTCAAATGTAGGTTAATGCGATAAGATTTTTTCCCCTTCTTCCTAGATTCCTGGAATGTAGCTCGCTCCTGATTCGTGATTGTTGACCATTGCAATTGAATTGCGCAATCACACATAGAGGTAGTTGTTACCGGCAATAGGTTTTCCATTCTCTCTGTAGATCGTGGACCGTGTGTGTATGTGTGTGATCTGATAAGACTGATGTCGCTAGTGGCTAGGCGATGCATAGAGAATGTAGAGGTTCGTCTGATTAATTGTTGTTACTGCTAATTACTGTCAGCAAGGTGCGAAATTTGAATCCTCATGTCATGTATTTTGATTCATCTCATCTGTCTTCCTTATCCAGAATCTGCTCCTAATTTTCTCTGTATATTTGGTTGCGCGAGCGCATGTTTTCTGATCATACGCTCTTTTGTACTATGAGATTATGCGTATCCACCAGTACAAGACGGAGACGGGTCCTCATGCAGGAAAACATGCCCTAATTTGCTGGACCAAAAGTACCTGAGGATATATTTGTGGCTAACGAAGAATGTATGACGGTGAGTCACCACAGAAAGTGTGGCAAAGTTTGACTAACCGTGGAACCAAACAAGCCGGCCAAAAGCTAATTACTAGGATCACCGTATTGGATCGGACAGCAATGCCTGCAAAAGATGCGCCTGCAAAACCCAGTGCTCCAACGTGGCGGGTACGCTGTCGCCTCAAGGCGTCCGCGTGCGGGCGGACCCGATTGATTCGGCCCATCGCAGTCGTCCGCATGCGGGCTGACCCGACTGATTCAGCCCATCGTTTATTTTCCGTCCGGCCCGACTGTTTCGGCCTTTTTTTTTTCCGTCCGGAGGAGCGCTCTCGGCCCGTCGCTCCCAGGTCACTCTTTTTTCTTCGACCGGCCCAATAGGCAGATAAATTCGGCGAAAAATAATTTGAACTACGGACTTATTTAATAACTAAATGTTTTTTTCCTTTTCGTTTTCGTTCTTAGTTATTTTCTTTGTTTTCATTTTCCTATTCTTGTCTCTTTATTTTATTTTTTTCTCTATTGTTTTTCGTTTCGTTTTGTTTTTCTTTCTTCTCTTTTATTTATTTATTTCTTTTCATCTCTTCTCCTTTTTCCTTATTATCTTTTCCTTTCTTTTTTTCTTCTCTCTTCTTCTTTTATTTTCTTTTTTACCATTTTCCTATCACACCCTTTTTCTCATTCCTTTTTATTTCTTTTTTCTCTCTTTTGTTTTGTTTTCCTTTTTATTAGTTTGATTCTTGTTTTGCTTTTTCTTTTAATTTAGATTCTCTTCTATATATTCCTTCTCGGTACGTAATTTCTTTCTTTTTCCCTCATTAATTTTATTTTCGTTTTTCCATTCATTTGTTTATTTTTACTCCTTCTCTATTGTATTTTCATGACCCTATGTATATTTTTCTTAGTACATAATTTATTTAGCAGTACATTCACAATTATCTACTGAATAATTTTAGTTATTACTTAATATATTTAGTTGTTCTGTATAGACTCATTAGTTGTTCAAAATTTGTGTTTGTCTATTATAATATAAATTGGTCAACCATATAGATTCATTGATTACAATATTGTTATATGTTCATAATGCATTTGTTTCAAGTGTACAATTTTTTATTTGGTGAGTCTACAAAATTTGTTCTATGTGTATAAAAGAGTTCCTACAATTTATTCGTTGTATATAGATATTTTATTTCATTAGGTCATATAATTTGTTCAATGTGCACTACTGATATGATTCGTTAGTTCATATAATTTGTCTGGGTGCTTATTTTTATTCTATGAGTTCATTTAATTTGTTCTAATTATTCAAGTATTTGTTCGCTGTAATCAAAACTAATATTTTGTATTAAAAATAGTTTTAAATTTTTTATCCAAACATAGTCAAGTGTGATCTTATTTTGAAGATGTTGTAAACAAAATTAAGTGGTGCGATCGGAATCCAATTTGGATGCTTGGTTTATGATTTTTGACTTTTTAAAATTTTAAAATTGCATGGATATGGGTATACATTTTTCTATGAGTTCGTATAATTTGTTCGATGCGTCTGATTATTTTGTTCTATGAGTTTGTAGAATTTGTTCCACGTGTTATATGTCCAAAATGCATTTGTTTCAAGTGTACAATTTTTTATTCGGTGAGTCTATATAATGTGTTCTACGTGTGTAAATACTTGTTATATGAGTTCCTACTATTTGTTCAATCTTTTGTTCCGTTAGTTTATATAATTTGTTCAATGTGTACTATTATTTTGATCAGTTAGTTCATATAATTTGTTCCAGATGTACTATTTTTGTACTGTGAGTTCATTTAATTTGTTCTATGAGTATAAATTTTTTCCCTTAGTTCATATAACTTGTTCCAGATATATGTATCTGAAAAAAATCTTTCAACTTGATGCTCATATTCTACTATTTTTTTACAATATCAAATTTTAATCTTTTGTTTGAGTATATTATTATTTGTACATCTCTTTTATTTGCATCATACAATCTCCTAATGTTCAACATTTTATTCGTTGTTTATAATCATTTGTTCATTGTGTTATGTTTTTTGTTCGCATTAGACAATCACTTGTTCTAGGTATTTAAGTGTTTGTTCACTGTAATCAAAACTAATATTTTGTATTAAAAAATAGTTTTAAATTTTTTTATCCAAACATAATCAAGTGTGATTTTATTTTGAAATGTTGTCAAAAGAAATTCAGTGGTGCAATCGGAATCCAATTTGGATGCTTGGTTTATGATTTTTGACCATTTAAAATTTCAAAACTGCATGCATGTGGGTACATGTTTTTTGTCTCGTGAGTTTGTATAATCTGTTCGATGCGTCTGATTGTTTTGTTCCATGAGTTTGTAAATTTTTTTTCACGTGTACGTGCTCTCAGAAAATATGTAACCTTGATTAAAAAATGCGAATAAAAAAATCTATCGAAATATAGTCAAGTGGGATCTTGTTGTGAAGGTTTTATTGTAAGAAACTCAATTGTGCAATCGAAATTTAGTTTTGATGCTCGGTGTAAAATTTATGACTTTTTTAAACTTCCGATTCGTATGCATACGGGTGATATCATCACTTTTTGTCTTTTGTGCATGTATGCATCCATTCTATCTTTTTTTAGGGCAACCGGTACAGAGCAACTTGGTTTTTTTATTGGACAGTACGCCATGTCTGATTGCAGTTTAAAACAGTCAACGGACGTATTGGCCAGATCTTTATTCGGAGCACAACGCTATACGGAATAGAATCGAAACGTGCAATCCTCTTGACGTCGATCCGAAGGATGAATTTTAGGTGGCTAACGTACCAATTTACATGTCGTTTATAATGAGGCAAGGCTATCTTTTTATAGTGCCCGAGGCAACTTTTTGACATGACTCATTTACCCATTCTTAACCACTACATTCCTGGAATATGCGTTACAAATTGGTCATAAAAGTGTCACATTTTCTTCGTTACCCGACAGCCTCATGATCTGCGTTCTCACATGGTCCCGCAAATCACGCTTCCTAGTCGTTTACGTCGATGGGCGAGCTGGCTTCACATCCGAAGTTCGACGTGGCTTCGGATGCTTTGAAGGGTACAACTGCCTCAGGGGTCCTTCCAGGTTCTCATGGCTTCGACACAGAGAGCTCGCCCTGGCTTCGGGTGCTTCTTCACCTCTGTTTGGCTTCGCACATCGGTAGCTCATCCTCAGGTGTTCCCCTCTTATCATCCTGCACAGACATGACTCATTTGGAAAGATGAAGTCATTTTTATTAGCGAATGAGATAGAGGTTACGAAACGGCGGGATATCCTTCCTTAGGTTTCACCCGAAGCTCTCGCGCTTTGGGACCTGCCCGAGGTTAGAGGTTTTGACCCGAAAGTGAAACAGGTTGCGACTCGCACGACCTCGAGGTTAAACGTTATTTTGGACGATCCCTAACAATCCCCAACAGGACGTAGATGCGCTAATTATTATGTCCGGCCACTGAAAACACGCCGGCCCACTATTTATTGTGCGGACGGACGCGGGTGCCGCCAGTTAGAAGGTGACGAACGCAGATTTGTCGCCTCTGGTGATATATAACCGCGCCTGTGCTCCAAAGCCCAAAATAACAGCACCAGAAACGCAACACGCATCGTGTAATACGTACGGTCAAAGTCAAGTCAAAGTCGTCGAGTCAACAAGATTTTTATCACAGGGGTCTTGTGTTGTTTCATCTGACAACAAAGAAGAAAATGCAATCCCCATTTATTCCATTTTTTTGCAAGGAATTTATTCCATTTTTGCCATCCTTCTCAAGTGACCATGCTATCAAACGGGGGCATTCCGCATTTGATGTGTTGCCATGAGAGTGCCCGGTTACATATTTCTCAAAGAAAAACAAAAGAAGGCCAGTTCTATTTTAGCAGCAAGTTCAAGGTAACTGCCGGGAGCTACCACTCCACCTCGAAGGCGCCCATCAACTTTATCCAAGTTTGTGTGTGTGTGTGTTGGGGGATGTTACTGTAAGGAGGAAGACTTGTTTGAGTCAACTGTCACCCGACAGCAAGTTGAGACGCAGCAGGCCCGTCGTCCGTACCACTTGGACAGGGACGTGCAACGGTGCTACCAACATCTCCTATCTTTCCTTCCATGTGAAAATGACAATCATTTTTGTTAATCCCCACTACATGATGAAGTCAAGTGCGTTCATATTGTGTGTTTTGCCCGGCGCTGCAAGTTCCCAAGGACATGCATGAGAGGTATCGCAGTAGCCGTGCACACTCAATAAAAAGGCCGAAAAGCTAAACAACACTAGTGTGTGTATTAGGCACTTCCAGCACTCGATGTTTCCTTTCCTCGACGCAATTTAGGAATAATGGAGGTGCTTGAGTACGTGATGGTTTTAGTACCATTATATTCATATTTGGAAATACTTCTTTAACATGTGAGTTTCAATTGTTGCAGTTTTGGCATTTGTAACTATATTTTAAAATGAATTCAGATATGAATTCGGATTTTATACAACGATAAGTTCCTTTTTTTCCATTTCTAAACACAAAGAATGTTTTTTATTTGTAAAAAAAATGTACCAAAACAAAAAAATGTCGGGTGATACTAGCACCTTGATAAAAATGCATCTTAGTTATTTTTTATTTTTAGAATTATATATTTATAATATATTACGAGATAAAAATAATATAAAAACGAACATAAGGTTTTTTTTTTGAAAAAATGCTCTGCAGAGTAAGTACTGCAACTGTTTTTTCTGAACAGTAACACATTTTCTGAATTCGTCTGCACTACCTGCGCGCTCTAAAAAATGATGCAAAGCCGATGAGCAAGGCAATACCTTTCCTTTCTCCCCACAAACAATCAACACAGCAGTCACTGTTCCTTGACCCCCATTCCTCCCTTTCCATGCTGAGGTTTGCCTTTGCCTAGATGAGTGATGAATGAAGCTGAAAAGGCCCATCAGAAAGGACCCTGGAAAAGGGGATATAGTAGTTAACTGAAAGTTCCTTCCATTGCATCTTTTTGTTCCTTGCTGCTGCAACAAATCCAAGAAAGACTTTCCCCAGGGGAAGGGGAAGATAAGGGGAAACTTCCACTGCACTGCACAACACACAGCTCCATCTTCCTCCCTATAAAAACCAGCCGTCCAGCCCCTTCCCCACACCACCCTCCGCCATCGATTCTCTCACAGCTGGGGAGAAAAAAAAAAGAAAAAGATTTCAGGAGAAAAGGGGGGAGAGGACAAGAGGCTGCCTCCCCTGCTCCCAGCTCTGTCTTGTTCCCACCCATGGCTCCGAGGTGGGCCCCCCCCGCCGGCCTCGTGCTTCTGGTGCTGCTCCTGGCGTCGGCGGTGAGCGGGGACAAACCGCTGAGGGGCGGGCCGTCCGGCGCGGGCAAGGAGCCGGAGTCGTCCTCCGCCATCTTCCCGCTCTACGGCGACGTCTACCCGCACGGGTGCGCCCCCCCTTCTCCCTCTGTTTCTGTCCCCGTGGAGCCATCCGTTTCTGCCCATTCCCCTCGGCTGACTCCAAGAGCCACGAGGAACTAATCAACTGATTGCAACCTTTGGTCCCATCCAGGGACTCCCAGTTTCCGTGCCCATTGCTCCCTTCTCCCTGGAGCATCAGTAGTATTGTTTATTAGCCTTGATGTGTGAGATTAAGTTTTTCTGAGAATTTCTTTTTGATCTTTTTCGTTTTCTTCGCAGCTTGTACTACGTGTCCATGAACATCGGCAACCCGTCGAGGCCATACTTCCTGGACGTCGACACCGGCAGCGATCTCACCTGGCTGCAGTGCGACGCGCCCTGCGTCAGCTGCAACAAGGTACCATTCGGTTCCCATCGGCTTCTCTGACTTCCGATTCAGGCCGGCAGTGGGATGTTTCCATCATGAGTTGCTATCGGGACACGTCTGCAGATTGGTTCTGGTCTAGGTACTTGTGTTAGTTCAAGGTCCATCGTTGGGTCTCGACATTATTTTGGCCCAAAGTTTTTTTACCTTGATTGATTGGTTTATTGATACTTGTGCTAGAAATGTCCTTTTATCTTTTGGGCATCACCTTGTGCTAGTTTGGCCTTACTTTTCAGCTTTCGAACGAAAAAGTAAGTGCAGGCAAAAGAAAAAAGAAAAGAAAAGAGAAAAGGAAAGGAACAGGAAAAAGAAACAAAAAAGTTAATTTTGTTTCATTAGTCTATAAATGGCAATCAGTTCAGTTCAGGAAAAGTTAGTTTTGTTTCATTCAGACTTGGTTTCCATTTCAAGATTTGTTGTCAGGTCATTCCCTAGCCTTGCATTACATCACTGATGAAATATGCTATTTCCTTCTAGCCCAGCATTTCAAATTAAATGCCAAGCTTAGTATAGCTTCAGCTTGGAAATTGGAATAGACTTTTGATGTTTCCTATCATGTTAATGGTTGGTACAGGTGCCACACCCACTCTACCGACCAATAAAGAACAAGCTGGTGCCCTGCGTGGATCAGTTGTGTGCATCCCTCCACGGTGGACTATCCGGCAGGCACAAATGTGACTCACCTCATCAGCAATGTGACTATGAGATTAGGTATGCTGATCAGGGGTCATCCATCGGCGTGCTCGTCAACGACAGCTTTGCGCTCCGCCTTGCAAACTCCTCTGTTGTCCGCCCTAGTCTTGCGTTTGGGTATGCTACTTGCATCTTGTGATCAGTGTACATCTTCACAAATGAGATGCTTTAATTGGTGTTTTGTGGTTAATTCCATTTGCACAGGTGTGGGTATGACCAACAGGTGGGCAGCAGCAGCGAGGTGTCGCCCACTGATGGAGTGCTTGGGCTTGGGAGCGGATCAATTAGTCTACTTTCACAGCTCAAGAAGCATGGGATCTCAAAGAACGTGGTTGGCCACTGCCTAAGCCTAAGAGGAGGGGGGTTCCTCTTCTTTGGGGATGATCTTGTGCCTTATTCGCGTGCAACATGGGCTCCCATGGCTCGAAGTGCCTTCCGGTGAGCACTATCATCCTTGAATTTTATTTATTGTTTCATCTGAAATGCCAGAGGGAATGAGGTTTCTTGTTTGCAACTTTGCACGTAAATAAGTAGGTGATGATTTTGGTGTTTCAGTAGTGATGTTAAACATCAGTGCTTAATCATTGCTAATGTGGGAATTATTTTAACAAGTTAACTGTGTACTAGACATATTGACATGCTGAATTTTCTTGGGATCACCAACATTTGCATATTTCGTACATAAAAATTATAAATAGCCAATCCTGGTGAATCAGTTTTCTTGTTATTTTATATACACTTTTTTGAGTTGAGTGTTTTGAACTTTGATCATGTGGAATCTCTCAACATGTATGCTATTATAAAATTTTGGCCTTACTTTTTACCATTCAATTTCGCATAACCTTCTATTTAATGAATCATTGTTCTAGTTTGACATTACCTTGTATTTCCAGGAATTACTACTCCCCTGGTTCAGCAAGTCTGTACTTTGGTGGCCGGTCACTAGGCGTGAGGCCAATGGAAGTAGTTTTTGATAGCGGCAGCTCATTCACCTACTTTGCTGCACAGCCATATCAAGCGCTTGTCAGCGCGGTAAATTTCAAAAACAAATCTCTTGTAGCACCACATGACACATGAACAAACATGGAGCTAATGAGGTTTTGCTCTTGCAGCTTAAGGGTGGTCTAAGCAGGACTCTGAAAGAGGTATCTGATCCCTCCCTGCCTCTCTGCTGGAAAGGGAAGAAACCATTCAAATCTGTGCTTGATGTCAAAAAGGAGTTCAAATCATTGGTTTTGAGCTTTGCCAATGGCAAGAAAGCACTCATGGAGATCCCTCCTGAAAACTACCTCATTGTCACTGTAAGTATTGCTTTCCTCCATGAATAGGCAGTGACATTAAGTTATTGTTTGCTAAAATCTGTTTCTATATTGTGTCAGAAATATGGGAATGCATGTTTGGGCATCCTCAACGGATCGGAAGTTGGTCTCAAGGATCTGAACATTCTTGGAGGTAGGATGTTCAGGCAAAACCAATCTAATTTCAGAAGTCCATGACTCAGCATAACAATTGGTATTCTTTTGTCTTCTCTTGCAGACATTACCATGCAGGATCAGATGGTGATATATGACAATGAGAGAGGGCAAATTGGATGGATTCGTGCACCCTGTGATAGAATCCCCAAGTTTGGATCCTCTGCCCTTCTGTGATCATTTCACACCCCCTGTACAGTGAACATACATACCCTTAATTCATTTCTATTTATTCGAACAGCGACAATACCATTCATGGGTTTGAGGAAGGTTATTGTTGGCCCCAGTTCCCTGGGATCATTGGTCTCCCGAATGAAGATTGCCCAGCCTATTACCGCTCGAATATAGTGTAATTACCAACTGAAGGCCACTGCCCACTAGAGCGATGAAAGAATAGAAGAATGGTCATCTGGGGGACAGGGGGACGAGGCTGAACAAAGGGTTAGGAGCATGTATTCTTTAGGAAAAGGAAAAGCGTCACATGTAAACATCATAATGTTCATATGAAATATAATGACCACGGACATGTATTCAGTATAATATTTTCGAGTTTTTCTTTGTGCATTCATTACTTGGTGTTGTATTGATGTAATACTCCTGTCCCAGGTGCTTTGAAATTGCATATATAAACAAGACAAATATGGGTTGTATTAGTGGCCAAAATGATTCAAGGACTGTATGATACGCAGACAGCAGCTTGTATGTGTGTTGCCTGAATCTTCAGGGGCGTTGAGTGCAGAGTGAGCCCTGGAAACGATGTGTTTGTGTCCTATTATGCTCTCAGGACCAGGAGTAGCAGGGTAAACTTGTACTGTACTTAAACTACCAGAGATCACCTTGTTTGTTGCAGAAAACTGTTTGTTTTTGGTATTACTGAATCATTATGTTTGTTTTATTTGTTGTATAATAGTTGCACTATATATAGGCAATAGGTTCTAATTAGAATCGCGAGCTCCAAGTGAGGATCAAGAATTGTATGAAAAATCTCATCAAATTGTAGATGTAATAACATCTGTGGGTTACAACTTACTTACAACTCACAAGAACAAAAGTCTAGCAGCTACTACTAGTACTAAACAGCAACAAGCTGTTCCGGCCTCCATGCCAGGTTAGCCACTGAATGGTCGGAAGACCTTGAATGCGCTGACGAAGCCGGCGATGGACCCTGCTACGGCGGCGGCCGATAGGACGAGGCACACGGCGGCGAGCGCCTTGAGGCAGATCCACTTGGTGCTGCCGCGCTTCACGGCGCGCTGCTTGATGTACATCTCGACGGGGAAGTAGACGGTGAGCGGCCAGAAGGAGAAGGCGCCGATCAGGCCGACGATGCTGCCGAAGAAGGGCAGCGCCATGGCGACGACGGTGGCGAGGCACACGAACGCCGACCGCCACGCCAGGCGGAGCGCGGAGGGGGCGAAGGGCCCCAGGCGGAGCTCCTTGGTGACCAAGGCGCTGTCCGGCCACGCGGCGGCGGCCCGGCTCTCGACGAAGGCGAAGATGGGCTGGCAGAAGACCTGGTACGCGCCGACGAGGTGCACGACGATGGCGGCGTTGGCGGCGTCGACGAGCCAGAAGGGCTCGTAGAAGCCGAAGCCGGTGAGGAGGTTGTCCGGCGCCGCGTTCCCGAAGGCCGCGTAGCCCATGCAGCCGCACAGCGTGTAGAACGCCGTGGTGGTGGCGATGCTGACCGCCGTGGCCTTCTTCATGACCGCCGCCTCCGACGGCGGCGGCGCCTTGATGGTGTCCTGGATCTCGATGAGCACGTTGGAGAAGGAGTAGGCGAAGGCGATGTTGCCCAGCGCCTGCAGCGTGCGCCACACCTTCTGCGCCACGGTGAGCCCCGCGCCGACGGCGACGCCGGTGAGGGTGCCCCGGAACGCGCCGTTCGCCACGGCCTGCGCGACGGCGAGGCCGAGCCCGATGCCCGAGTAGGTGAAGGACATGACGGAGGCGACGATGGAGAGCCACTTGATCTGGTCGAAGTTGGGAATCTGCGAGAAGACGATCTGCACGGCCCCGAAGGCGATCATGTAGGGCACGCTGGAGCTCTTGCACGCGGCGGCGTGGCCCCGGGCGTGGAAGCAGTTGGCCCTCCAGACGGCCTGCATGCTGATGGAGGCGGCGATGGTGTATCCGACGGCGATGGTGTATCCGACGGCGATGGAGGCGAGGTTGACGTACTGGACGACGCCGCAGAAGGTGACCTTGGCGCCGCCGAGGATGGCGCGGACGGCCTCCATGTAGGAGTAGCTCCGCCGCCCCGTGGCGGGGTCCCCGGCGCGGCAGCAGTCGGCGAGCAGCGTGGAGGTGTACTACATGACGCCGCCGAAGACGAGCATGACCGGGGGCCCCGCCGCCCAGCCGAGCTGCGCCACCGCCCAGGGGAGGGAGAGCACTCCGGAGCCGATGACGGCCGTGACGATGTGCGCGCTGGCCCTGAGGACCGTCCCCGTGCGGCGCGGGTGGCCGTCGTCGTCGAGCGTCGCCGAGAACTCGGCCAGGTTGCCGGCTTCCAGGGACACCTCGGACACCTCCGTGATGGACACCATACTGTCGCGCGAAGGCGGCGGCGGCGGCGAGAAGGATTGGTCTATGCGTGCGAACGTGATCGCTTGTTGTGCATTGATTGAAGAAGGGTAAGGGTGGGGGGTATAAATGGAGGGCGGCCCGGCCCCTCGTCGTCGGCACACACCTAGTCGGACAAGGAAGGAAAATCCGACGTTGCCAGGTTGCATCCATCCGATCGATTGATCACTAGCGCGAATCGAGTCGGAATAGAATTAGAATTCCTAGTCTTCTTTCCATTTGTTCATCCAAACAAACGAGGTTCCGGTTGTGCGGTTTCGTAGCGGCGCCGCTACCCCCCGTGGGCTGAACTCCACACTACTAGGCCACTACCACCAGCATCCAAAGCTTCCCTGCTTCTTCTTCCTGGATGAAGAAGGCAATTCCCCATTATCAATCGAAGCCGGCAGTTTAGGATCTCCATCAGGCTCTGATCGACACCGGGAGTGGAGGTGCTCGAGACGGTTTGCCCATCCACGAGTGCCCGGACCTGCTGCACGTTCCTGATGAGCAGCCGGCACAATCACGTCCCGGAGCCGCCGCGGCGCCACCTTCGGAGCTTGCCCATGCTGGAATTCCCCGCCGGTGCGAGCTCAGTCACGCGACGAATGGCGTGCCGCTGGGGTCCGGTCGGATACATCTGAAGGTGCAGATGGGTGGAGAGTTTAGATGGGGCTGTGCTGCTCTGAATGGCGAGGCGGGCAGAGAGGGCGGCCGCCGCCGCAGGCGACGGTTGGAGGCGGCGGCGCTGGATGCGTGGGGAGGAGACGGACCGAAATCAGGGGCATGTTTGCAAATAACCGGATCGGCGTAAATAATCGCGATCCAAAATAGGGGGCTGTATGTAATTATTTAGGGGGTATTTTATAAATGTTCGGATCGCGATCAATAATTGCGATCCAAACTAGGGGTCTATTTGAAAAGTTTTAGGGGCGCCTTTTTGAAATTCCGGATCGCGATCCAAATCCTCCGCCGCGGCTCGCCGGAGCGCCGCCCGACGCAGGCCGTCCCATGGGTGCCTCTTATTCTCTCCGCCTGGCTCGCACCCCGCCCCGGCTCGACGCCGGCCGTCCCTCGGGTGTTCGGAGCATGCGCCATGGTGGCTGCCAGGACTGGACTCAGGACTCTGAAATCTTAATACCTGAACTGACTGAAGAAGATGATGCTGACCTCGCCTCGAAGAAGACAGCCTCGCCGTGGCCGCAGGGTCGGGACTCGGCGGAGCACGATGTCTCTCCGTGCGACTACATAAAAGAGAACGCCGCGCCGCCCAGCAGGTGACGATGACGACTGCGTTCCGTCGCCGCCGCCCGCCGGTGGACATGATCTGCACTGACCGGATGCTTCGGAACAGGTTCGTCACCGTCACCGGCCAAGCCGTCCTCCTCTGCTCCAAGTACGGCTACATGTTTCCCGGGCACGACGCCGTGGAGTACCTCTACTTTTCACTAACTGCAACCTCCGCGTTGCCATGGAGCTTGCAGAAGCCGGATACTATGCAGTAAGCTCCATCGACGACTTCTCTGCAGCCACCGAAGCCGCCTATCTTAACTTCATGAATCATGAGCTACATCGGCAAGTCTCCTCGCACCGTTTACAACTGTACAATGGAGTCTGATTTCGTCTATTTTGACGCCCGAGTTGACTCTGAGCTTGCCAAGGAACGAGAAGAGATTTCTGAGGAGGAAGAAGCCTACCAAGCCCTTAGAAAAAGTCCAAATTACTGCCTCCAACTACGATGAAAATCCACGTAACCCCATCAAAAACTGTTTACTTAACCCCCTATATTTACAAAATCAGTTCACCTTTAACACTCAACTGTAACCGGTTTTGACCACGTGGAGAGTGCTTGGCTGCTCATGTCAGATATCATAGCCGATGTGGTGGCCGAGGCTGAGCGGATGGGCTTGCGTGCGGTGTCGCTCATGCAGTCATGCTCCATAACGACAACGGTGTAAGGACAAGGTGGACCTCTTCGTGCATATTGCCTCGTCGGTCTTGCCGCTGCCTGCGCCCGGCCGCGATGGCTTCATCGTCATCCTCGTCGGTCGGGTCCGTCGTCAAGTCGCCGGCGCGGGGCAACGCGGCTGCAGCGGCCATACGAAAAGGCCGCGGCAGGGGAACCACTTGGGTAAGCAAGGTCGCGACTCGCAACCCCAGGCCTGCCCGGCCGGCCATTATCGCTGCTCGGGATGTGGCTGGATGACTTTCTCCGGTGGCAGCGGTAGCACCGGGAGCGTCGGGGGACGCGGCACCGACGGGAGTCGAGCACCGTGAGCTCGCTGACCAGCAATTCACTGATCCCCTGCCCGTTCGGCCGCGTCACGAGGGCCACAGCCGACGCGCCGCGACAGCATCATCCGCAGCTGCATCGTGCGCACAGCCGCCTCGCTGGCTTATGCCTCTGGTGAGAGTTTGCAAGTTCATGCGGTTCCTGCTCGCTTGTAGTGCTACATGCTGGTGCGCGTGCACAAGCTGCGCAGGCGGTGCGTTTGTGGCCGACGGGACGGGACGAGGCATGCACTGTCTGAGTTGACAAGAGCGGCATCGGTTGATCAGGGAGGGGGCTGTCTTGTGGCTTGCTGATTGTACGCAGAGATTACATAATTCTAGCTGTGCAAAGCTCTCTGCTTTTGGCTTTGCCATGGAAGAAGAAAGCAGGAGAGAACGGCAGCCAGGATGGGAGAGAAGAGATGACGTGGCCATCGAATCGTCAAAATGAATGAAACCGATGTCCGCGCGGTGAAAACCGGTTTAGTTGAGCAACGAAGGTTAAAAATAAGCTGGTTTTTGAAACTCAGGAGTTAAATAAACGGATTTATAGTTTAGAAGGTGTTGTGGACTTCAGCTATACTTGGAGGCAGTGATTTGGACTTTTTTCTATACCCAATACTACCTTGCTAGTAGGGAACTACCGAAGCAAGGTCTCTGTTTTTTCCCCGTTGGGTCGATCCAAACTCATCTGAATAATTTCTGAAATTCAAATTCAAAGCAAGTAATGGAAATGGACTAATTAAAACAGGGATCCAAAATTACTGCCCACTCGCATCCATAGATATTTGAGTCTTAAGATCTGTTTTGCATTTTTTAAGATTATGTATGGGCGTGAACGAGTAATCTTTCTCATTTTTTCAAATTTAGCATGGACAACAAATGAAACATGACAACAGCTCGTTGGACTCTGCCAGAGTGAGGAAACCATACAAGCCATTAACGTACTCCATGGAGCGTTTGTCCGCGCTGTACATTCATTGCCGATCCATCTACAAAGTATTCCCGAACCAAAGGTATTCTGATCATCCATAGAATTATACATGAAATATAACCAACATCATACAAATTTCATTAAACTAGAAATACACAAATTTAAATTTCAGACCCAAACAACACGATACACTACGACAAACCATCAACTGGGTACTATCTAGGAAGACTTTAAGCATCATTAGGCGGCGAAGATGAAGGTTTAGCTGACCCAGCCTCATCCTGTGGTTTATTTGTACCTCCTGCGACGGTAGTACTTAGTGGACCTGAAAACCTCAGGACTGGCGGTGGAGCATAACAACCACAAAAAAAAAGATTATTGACCCGCCGCAACAGCATCTTCATGACATCTTTCCAAATAACGAAGCATTGCTCTCTCCCACGTGCTTATTTTCTTCAGCTTATCATGAGGACCAACTATGGTTTTCTCCTTGCCGCGAGAGAAACGACGATCGCCCCCACCATCACCACTACCTCCATCAGCACTAGCCATCTCTATGTAAACTAAACTATGGCTCATATTTGCAAATGACTAAATTATGAACAAATTATATTTTTCTCCACAATTTATTTAGCTCAAACATAACATATAAATAAAAAATTTCTCCATCATAGCTTATTCTAAAAATGACTAATTACATACCTCTATTTCATCTTATTATCTCTATGTACCACAATTTATCTCGCTCATATTTGCAAATGACTAAAATATGAACAAACTATACTTTTCCCCACAATTTATTTAGCTCATATTTGTAAAGGACTAAACTATGAAATTATTCCTCCAACCTCATATCAATTTCTTTGACTAATACGAAATATAGCATCCAAAATATTATACCTTATTCTAAAAATCACAAATATGAGCTCTAAATAACACATGCATATTAATGAAAAATTTCTCCACTGTACCTTATTCTAAAAATCACAAATTACTCTAGCTCTAAAGCATAAAACTTAGTATACTAACTACGTATCAAGGGAGGATGAAGTTTCTAACCTTTAGAACACTTGAATGAGTGAAATCCCCACGAAATGTTCAAAAATCCGGCAGCACCTCCCCTATTTCGTCATGAATGGAGGAAGCCCGAGCTGGAGAAAATGGCTCGACCAGGAGGAGGAAGAAGCATGATTTATAGGAGGGAAGTTAGTATCAACTGGAGTTCCAACCGGTAATAAAGGTCACCTATTAGTACGGGTGGAACCTCCACCCACTACTAAAGGTCCTCAGGCGCATTAGTATCGGGTGGAGACTTCACCCAGTACTAATGGGTGACCTTTAGTACTGGTTGGAGCCCCCAACCGGTACAAAGGGGTTACGGGAGGCTCCTGAGAAACTAGTCGTTAAATCCGGTACTGATGCTCACTTAGTACCGAGTCAAAAATCAACTTGTATTAGTACTCGCCGAGTTTTCCAGTAATGTTTGGCTAACTCAAATTCGTTGTTCTATATTCCACCACATTACTTGTTACGAAAGCAGTTGAGCAGTTTCCTGAAGTTACTGAAAGTGCAAGCGAGGTATCCAATTATTGGGGTGAAATATTTGTGTTGTATGTACATTATTGGGCGGCCCTAATTGCTGCCAGCAGTATCTGCATTGGCACCATGGAAAATGTAGCTGAATTTCTCCTCCTCCGAAGGAATCCCATACTCGTTATAAAAAGCTTTTCTCTGCCGCACCAGTCTCGCTTCCTCCTGCTTGAGTTTCTCTTCCTCATCTGACAACTCCTTGAGTTGAGACGGCCTTCATTCGATTCCCCAATTGTTTCCTGCCCCCTCAGTTTTCCCAGAGCCTGCCTCAACTTTCTCAGCTCTTGTCGACATATTCTTACACCTGCATGGCATCCAACAAAGTGCCCATGTAATTAAACCAATAGTAACTCGATACACACATGAGATCATTGTGATAACCATATGGAAAAAGCAGTATTAGTCCCGGTCAGTAGGGATCAAAGATCCCGAAAATCCATCTGGGATTAATTTTTCAAGATAAAGGGGGATTCTTTAGTCCCGGGTCATTCACCTAAAGACCCCCTTAGTCCCGGTTGGTGTTACCAACCGGGATTAAAAAGTTTCGAAAATAAATAAATAAAAACCACCGTGCCCCACGCCCGCCGGCCACCCGCGCCAACCGCCGCCCGGCCGCCGCTCGCCCGCGCCCGCCTACGCCTCCACCCACCCGCCTCCGCCCGCGCCCACGCTCGCCCGCCACCGCATGCCTCCGCTCCGTCAGCACCGCACCGTCGGGCCCGCCCGCTCCGCTCCGTCCCGCTCCGCCGCCGCTGCTCCGCCCTGCTGGCGCCGCTCCGCTCTACACCGCCCACCTGCCCACGTGCCGCCGCTTGCCCTCACCCCACTGCTGCTCCTCACTGCCAATGAGGGGCGAGCAGAGGGGGAAGGGGAGGGGTAGCAGAGGGGGAGGGGGCGGGAGAGGAAGAGAAGGAGGGGAGGGGAGGGGGCGGGAGAGGAAGATAAGGAGGAGATTTGCGTGAGAGAGGAGGAGAGGGAGGAGGCGCGAGGATAAGGAAAAGGGGAGAGAGAGAGGAGGCGCTGGTGTGAGGAGAAGATATTAATGCGAAGAGAGGGGGGCTGTGTGGGAAGGGTGTTTTGTCCCGGTTAGAAACTCCAACCGGGAAAAAGACCCCCCTTTGTCCCGGTTGGAATTACCAAAGACCCCCTTGTCCCGGTTGGAATTACCAAGATTTGTCCCATTGCTAATTTCAACCGGGACAAAAGGGTGCGGCCGTCGGTGCGATATTTCTAACCGTTATGGCCTTCGGTGGTACATTTTTGATCCGGAACTAAAGGTACTTTAGTCACGGGTCTAATGTTAACTGGGACTAAAGGGGTTGGATGGAAGGTCAGTTTTCTACTTAGTGATAAGATAATGCCAGTCGATCAGTAACAACACACATAGATTGATAGATTGACAGGCGAAACATAAGAACTGAGCCATCAATAATACGAACGAATCTACATCGAGCCACATGACAACAACCCAACAAGGACATGCAAGAGATGGCAACAACCAACCAGCCAGGGCGAGCACGATCATCTAATCTAGACGAGGCGGACCGGAAGACGTGGGTATAGTACGTACCACTGTCGTGCTGCATCTTGGTGTCAGTGGCGGGTGCAGGATTTGGACTATGGGTATTCAAAATTGCATATGGTAAGGAAAAAAATTGACAGACTAAGGAGAGACTGACTCAATATAATAGAAAAACATACGAAGCTAATTCAATCGCTCAATTTAGCAAACATACGAGGGAAAAAGAGAGACTGACTTGTGCCAGAGATTTTCATCTCTCCAGCACTATTCCTTGAAATAATTGTTCTCCTAAACGATTTTAGGGAAAGCACATTTGCTGAGCAATGATATTTTCATCAAAGATAGGAAGAAATTTTCAACAGTACTACAATATTTCTCCATATGAACAGAGATGTACATATTTAGTATTTCAATATAGTATTTCTGTGTTACGAGCTTCTTGGAAGGAAAAGCTATGCCTACAAATGGAAGAATAGAACATTACTGTCGGGTCGGGGACACAGGGTCTCGCCGAGTAGTCCTGTCGCCGTCTCGCCGTGACGCCGTGAGAGTTGAGACGCGGAGGTCGGCCAGTAGCGCGTCTGCTGGGCGCTAGCCGCCGCCGGCCTGCCGGTCGCCGCGGCACCACCGCTCCGCGCGCTGCGCGCAGGTCGCCTGCCGCCGCCGCTGCAGGGCGTAGAAGCCGAAGGGGATTAGGGCGCCGCCGCATTTCGCTCCCCGCCGCCGGCCGGACGCTAGGGTTAGTTTCGCGTGGAGCCCCTATGACCTGTGTGCGGCGCTGACCGTCAACAGGCCTCTCCCTGGAACGCGTGGGTTGGGGGGTGGAGGGGTGGCGCTGACCGGCTGACGGGTTGAGTGGGGGCGGGCAGAATGGGCCAGTTGGTGTGGGGGGCAAATGGGCCAGGGAGAGTGAAGTTGCCATCCAGTGGGCCTTTTTGTGTGAAATACCTGTGTTAGCTTCTTTATTTTTATTTTTTCCATACATATAGCTAGTATACATTATATATGTGAACTTTTTTGCAAAAATAATGGGTATTCATTTGAATACCATTGAATACAAGTGGGCCCACCCCTGCTTGGTGTAGAAGGAGAAATACTTGGGCTTCTCATCATGGGTGGCCGGGTCGGCGGCGTTGGCGAGCTTGGCGGCGTCGGCCTCGGTAATCTTGCCGACGACGACGGACACCGCGGCGTCCCCGGACTCGCCGTCCGCGAGGTCTAGCAGGTCAAAGCTATTGGAGGCCATTGCGGAGGCGGCTGAAACCCTAAACCGCCGCCTTACTAGCTAAACCCTCGATGATCCTCTCTCGTCGGCTCGAGTCGAAAAGGCGGGCGCTGATCGGTGGGTGGTGGATTTGGCTTGTTCGGCACAGCAACGGGGCGCCGCGTTTTATACGACTGAGAGCAGCTAATACAATAGATTTAAAAACTCCAACAACAAGGCTATGCTACGCGGAGAAATTTATATTTTTGACATCCAAAACACACGTGGCTTCGCATATTTGACACTCTAAAGATTGACTTCGCAAATTTGACACCCACAATATTGACACGTTGATTTACTTGACATTATACCTTTTTAATAATTTTATTTCCTCCTTTTCCATTTATTGGATCGTGAAAGGACTAAACTGTCCCTTGCGTCATCTACGTACCTCTCTATCTCTAGTTCGATCACATTTCTCTGCCACTGCAGGGGAGTTGCGCACCGACCGACACTGAGGCGGCGGGCCTGCGCGCCGCGTCAGAGAAGCTGCTGCTAGCCGCATCCGCGCAGGTGCTCAGGGCCACGGTGGCCCTGCTCGTGCCAGCGCGGCCGGTCGCCGTCTCTGGTTGCTTCCTGGGCTCCCTCACCGCCTCCCGCACCTACAATGTCCTCTGGATGCTCGTCGCCTGCCACGGACACGTCCACGACGCCCTGGCCGCCCACTACTGGGTCTTCTTCGTCTTGCTGTGGGTGGCGCTGCTCGTCGGCATCACTGTCTTCATCGTTTGAGATCAGTGGCTAGCTGCCATGCCTTGCAACCGATGCACCTACGAAGCGAGATCGGTGGCGGCAAGCACCAGTACCGCGACGCGTTCTGGGCGGGCGGCGGCGCGTCCGAGTGAGGCTATCGCGACGCGTTCTAGGCGGGCGGCGGCGTGTCCGAGCGAGGCGTTCTAGGCACGGGCGGCGGCGCGTCCGAGCGAGGCGTTCTGGGCGCGGACGTTCAAGGTGATTGATTTGATCGAACCAGAGATGGAAAGACGTAAGGGGTAGTTTAGTCCGTTCACCATTAAAGAGGCATAATATCAAGTAAATCAATATGTCAATGTTGTGGGTGTCAAATTTGCGAAGCTAATCTTTAGATTGTCAAATATGAGAAGTCACGTGTTTGAGGTGTTAAAAATACAAATTTCTATGCTACGCGGATGCCCCAGCCTAGCATCATTGCATCCTTTTTATGCACATTGGCTCAATTTGGCAGCAACGAGAAGCAAAGAAAAAACGCACCATTTAGAAGAGAGATCAAAGCCTCTACGTAATAAGCCAATAACAATGAGTTAGGCTCTGTCTGTTTGAACTTCCTGATATCTTCCCAGCGTAAAAAGTCATAAGTTCAAACAAATAACGATCTTCTCGTGTAGCTTCCGAAAAGCTGGAAGCTCAGAAAAACTGAGTTTATACGGGAAGTTGAAAAGCTCAATTTTATGAGTTTTTCGTAGTTTTTTAAGTTCAGAAAGCTAAACGCAACTTCTAAATCTAGTGTTACTTTTCAGAAGCGAAAAGTCAGCAGCTTTTCAAAAAAAGCTCAGAAGATCTCTTCAGCTACGGAAAGTTTAAGCCAGCAAAGTCTGTTTCACTGTTAGGTTGGACATTGGAGAATGAACAAGTGAAATTTATGTACCTCTGACTTTAGGAACTGTCACAGACCTTATCAAATTAGCACAGATCACTGAATTCCCAGAATCCATAGCACTTGGCTGGCTCTCACGGAAAACTCTTGCTTCTCCCAGGGAAGAACTGAAAGTGCCCACAAAGTTTCTGGGAAAAAGTCTACAAAAACCTTATTGCACCCAATGAAATCCCTTAGCGTTGGAAAAGAAATAGCAGAGAGCATAAAAAGATTCTAAACGCACAAGCTTTCGAAAGAGAGTGGACAAATTTAAATCAACAAGAACAAAATTTACTGAAACAAAAAGAAACTGAATAAAACAGTAAAGCATCCGTTACAAAATTTGAGGCCTTCCTCGTTCATCTCTCCATCCTCACCCAAAAGTTAAAAAGGGAAACTAATCAGAAGAGCTAGGCCTGAGCCGGAGCGGCCGCGGGTGCAGAGGCCTGAGCTGGGGCTGGCGCGGGTGCAGAGGCCGGCGCAGCAGATCGAGCCGACGCGGGTACAGGCAACGCAGGGAACTTGGACATATCCTTGACGTCCAGGACTGGCGCAGCGGCAGGCGCAAAATTGCGGCGCTGCTGATAGTACCTGTCATTGCCTGGGCGCCTCTGCATGTAGTAGCCACCATTGCTAGCGCGCTCCTGCTGGTATCGGCCAACGTTACCGCCCTGCTGCTGCTGCTGCTGGTGGTGGTAGCCACCATTGCCTTGGTACCCGCCGTGGCCCCTGCCCTGCCATAGCCGTATCCACTATTGCCCCTTCCGTAGCCATATCCGCCATTGCCCATATACCGATCGCGGTGGCCAGAGTAGTCACCTCTTGGAGCACCGTCGCCTCGGCCATTGTAGGCACCCCTTGGAGCACCATTGCCGTTGTGGCCGCCAGCTTCGTTCTGGGCTGCCCAGCCGTTGACCTGGGGCTCGGTGCTGTTGTCGCGGCTGCCACCCTGGAAACCGCCATTGAAGCGACTTACGAGCAGAAGAGCCATCTTCCTGATTGTAACTGACACGCCTTGGTGGCCTGTACCCAAGGTTTCAGCAGGGGAGGATAACCTGAAAATTTGTCAAAGTAATATTTGGTACTCACATCAAGTTGACCCAGAAAGATACAGTGTTTTAAGGAAATCCTTATACCTTCTTAGGTTTGCCATCCTTTGCAGCAGCACTGATTTTCGTCCTTCTTGCTAGCCTCCTTAACCTTAGGCTGAGCCTTTTCTACCTTGATGACAGCTTCCTCATCATCCAGCTTCTTTTTCTCCAACATCTGCAAACCCTTAAATTCTTCAGCAGTGACCTTCCTCTCCTCAGTTTTTGAGGCCTCCAAGGTCTTCTTTTTCTCCTCACGCATCCTCTCATACTCAGCAAGGGTCTGTTCAATTTATGAAGGTCCGCAAAACGCTTGGCAAGCAAGAACTGACTGAAATTGCATGGCTATTCAGAGAGGCATTACCTTTTTCTCTCTTCCAGTGGTTGCTTGTCAGCCTGTTGCCCTGTTTCGAACCATCTACCTCTGAATCTTGCTTCTTCACCTTCTCCGGCTCAGTGCCACTGTTTTTCTTAGCATTTTTCTTCTTCCTCTTTTCAGAGCCATTGAGCTTATCCTTTGGGAAAGGATACTTGGTTCCAGCGGGAGCACCTTGGCCATCTTGGGCAGCACCCCTGTCATAACAACATTGACAGGGTTCAGATAACAATAATTACTTCTACACAAGGAGATAAGAAATCATCTGCAGAATTTGTACAGCAAGTATATTAGAACTTACCCAGCAAGCTTGCCTGATTCAGAAGCAGGCACAGCATCTGCATTATCAGCACTGGCCTCCTTTTGTTCTGTGTCGTTGGCAGACACAACATTCTCTTCAAGCTTTTCCTCAGTCTCTGTTCCAGCGGGCCGAATGCCTAACTAGGATTTGGGCTTGCGCATGACGGCCCATTATTACAAAGTGAAGCTTTACTGATGCATACTTCCATTCGACATCTTCAGAGATCATTCAGTTTTCAGTGACAATCTCCGTCGAGCTACGTTGTTGGTGCTGGGTGCCACCGCACCCAGAAAAAAGAAATCCATAATCACTTATCAAATCTAAATTTTCACCATATTTGCTTGAATATTCTACATATGCTATGAAGTGGCACACCCCTGTATTTTTGTCTAGCTCCGAGCTTGACGTTCTTGCAAACGCTTCTCCCGCTTGGCTGCCTTCTTGCTCATGACAACATGTCATCAAACAATAGCCTTTGGGCAGAGACAACATATACGAAGCTTGGGGGCAGAAAGCATCTGCTGTAGCGGGAATATATACCAAGGTTGAATTGGCAAGTAATTAATTATGTCGTTGGAAGTGCAGAAGCAAAGCAAGGGATCCAACTCCACCCAGCAGCATCAACAACCATGCGTTTTAAATACCTACATCCGAGTGTCTTCCATCGCGCCTCGTCAGTCGTCACCATCTAACCTGTATTCAGTGTACTCATTGTTTCTTTCTCTTCTGCTCTTGTCTGAGTGTTTAAGTGCTAACTGGTAAGTATGCAGAAAAGCAAAGCCTGTGTAATTCGGAGCTTTACGGATGTAATTAATCCACATCCATTTGCACAACTGAAGTATAAGAGAGGACTCATGGATCCCTCGCTGTACAAGGCCGCGACACGGGGCGACGTGGCGACCCTGAAGCGGCTGCTGGAGGTTGACCCAACCATCCTCGACTCGAAGACGCCGCAGCTGAACACGGCGCTCCACCTCGCCGCCTTGCATGGCCACACCGACTTCGCCGGGGAGGTCCTCAACGTGAAGGAGGAGCTGCTCGTCGCCAAGAACAACGACGGCGACAGCCCGCTGCACCTGGCAGCAAGGTACGGCGAGAAGGGGGTGGTGGAGCTGTTCGTCCGCCGCGCCCGGTCCTGGCCGCCAGAGGATCCCACCACCGCCGAAGGGCCGCTCAGGAATCCCCTGATGATGACCAACAAGGCGGGCGACACCCCGCTGCACGACGCGGTGCGGAACCGCAGGAACGCCGTGGCGCTGTTGCTGCTTGACATGAACCCCGACCGTGGCCACGACCTCAATGGACTCGGGGAGTCGCCGTTGGAAATTGCTGCCCGCGAGGGCCTTGTCCTCGTCGTGGAAAGGATTGTGAAGCATCCATGGGCTCAGCAGGTGTCCGTGAACCACCATGTCAGAGGCACCGCTCTGCACCAGGCAGTACTCGCCCGGCACATTCGTAAGTAATACTCAAACGCGATTTTTTTAAGGTTCCTCTTAGTAGGTATAAAGCGACATGAAAATAGCAAGTTTAACCGTATCGATAATCAACTGTAGTGCTGTACACTGCAGGAATCTTAGAGATTCTTCTGGAGAAGCGCCCTGAACTGATCGACCTGACCGACTCTAACGGCAACAATGCGTTGCACTACGCGGCTAAGAAGAACCACGCACGGGCAGTGGATATACTGCTTAACAAGCGGATGAACCTGGCCTACAAGAGCAACCACGAGCAACAGTCCCCGCTCCACGTCGCCGCGCACTACGGGTCCACGGACGCCATCACGGCTCTGCTCCGGTGCTGCCCCGACGTCGCCGAGATGGAGGATAACAACGGCCACACCGCCTTCCACGCCTCCGTCGTCAGCGGCAAAGCGAACGCGATCAGGTGCCTCCTCCGGCGCGTCGTCCGCGCAAAGGAGGTTCTCAACCACGTCGATAAGAACGGCAACACGCCTCGGCACCTCGCAGCCAGCATGTCACATATCAATTCCGCGTTGGTGCTGCTCAACGACGGGCGCGTCGACCCCTGCGTCCTCAACCGCGACGGCCAGACTGCGCGTAGCCTCCTCGAGATCAGAGGTGAGATGGATGCGTACGAGTTGCACCTCTGGACGCAGCTCATGCGGCATGAGCCTATCTGGTGCCGTAACCAGCCGGTGCCGCCGCTCCGGCGCCACAAGGGCTCCGCCTCCGCTCCGGGGGACTTTCGAGAGAGACTCGGGATCCAAGTCATCTTAGCAAGCCTCGTCGCCACCGTCAGCTTTGCGGCCACCGTGACCATGCCTGGTGGGTACAGCCAGACCGAGGGCACTGCCATCCACAGCCACCGCGCCGCCTTCAAGATCTTTCTAGTCTCCAACACAATCGCCATGAGCAGCTCTAGCGTCGTGCTCTTGTGCTTCCTTTACCCAGTCAAGTACTACTCCTACAAGGTAAACCAAGTCCTGTGGGGCCAGAGGCTCACCTGCCTCGCCTGCCTCGCCATGATCGTCTCATTCATGACTGCCGTCTACGTAACCGTAGCGCCCACAGTACGATGGCCTGTCGACATGGCCATGGCAATCGGCGCCAGCACGCCGGTCCTCGTCATCCTCATACTGGGCCGGCAAGTGTTCTTCCTGCGACTCTAGTTTATTTTATCAATTTTTTGGTGGACCTAATGATTCAAAATATTTATAACTTGCATCCGTAGTTACGGCTTTGCTCCAATTCTTGCGGTCTCAGCAATTATGCATCCGTGTGCAAACTGTCGTCCAAAGTTTGCGCTTCGTCATTCCTGTAACTTGCCAGCTGTATGTATAGCTTGATTTTGACAAGGACACACGGTTGTCAACGAACTTAATTAATTTTCAAACATTGTTTATTACAAAAAGCAAATTACAAAACATAATATACGTAAGTGGAGTTCATATATTCCCTCCGTCCCAAATTACTATTCATTTTGAATTTTCTAGATATACGGCTTTTGCTATACACCTAGATACATATTATGTCTAGGTACATAGCAATAGCAGCTACGTATCTGGAAAAGTCAAAATGAATAGTAATTTAGGACGGAGGGAATACTAATTAATTGAAAAGTGAAAACCATAAGGGACGAAAAATTTGATAAATGACGAGCCTACGGCTTAGATCATACGCTTGGTTGACACAATGACGGTGGTAAACTGCTATATGGTTTGGCATATCCATGACGACACATGGATTGAGCTGCACACCCTCAAACTCCACGGAAGAGGGGTATTCTGCCGTCCCAGGGCTTGTCCCTCCGAGAGCACAAGCACGTGTACCTTGGAACACTCTGCAGGAGCAAGCACCGATCAGACGTTATACCTACAAGGTTGTAACGATGCAGGGGATTCAAGACGACTTGAGCCTTGTCAGGCTGCCACTTGCTGTCGCCGTCATCGCCAACTTCGCAAAGAATCGCATAACTTAGATAAGAAGCAGCATGCTCGTTAATGCTACTGTGGAGAGTATACATCCGATCCTGCCTTCCCGGCTTCCCCTGCCTCCACAATCACAAAACTCCGCTGGCCGCTGCCATGGCCGGAGCCACAAAGGATCTTGTCATCTTGACGGTGGAGACCTGCATCTGCATCTGCATCGAGCGGGTGTCGAGCACAAGCACCTCGTTAGGAGAGATCAAGCTGCAGTAGAAGCATCCGTGCGCGTAGCCGCAGTGCGGGTACATCCTGCAGAACGACGGCACGCTCGAGACCTAAGGGGCCCGAGCTAAGGTCTTCGCCGCGCCAGTCTGAGTTGCCTACAAATGGCTCTAGGGATGCAACTTCTGCATTGAGGTAGTTGTTATCAACAATCGGAGAAAACATGAAAACTTGTGATGAAACATGGATTGGTGACCTTGTGGATCCTAGATTGAACTGCGAGTGGAGATCCTCAGTGGTAGCGCAGGGCTTGTCGGCTGCTCCGGTGGCGTCGTCGAATATTTGCAGAACGCTCTCCAATGGATCAAATATTTGTATAAAACCTCTGTTTTGAATCGCGATCAATAATCGCAATCCAAATTTAGGGTTCCGTTTGTAAAATACCCGAACGTATATTTTCACAAAACTCCCTGGTTCGGACGGCTCCGCGCCTCTGCCTCCGGCACCGACGGCCGCCGCCGCTGCCGCCATCCGCGAAAGTCACAAAGTTAGCTTTGGCCCTGCCCTACCAGGAGAGCTTCACTCCTCTGCTCTGCTGCGGCAGCAAGCCGCGCGCATCGAAGCCACGCGCGACCGGGCATGGCGGGTCTGGCGGCCTGATGTTCGAGGGAGGCCGGGCCGCCGGGGACAGGACGTCGACGGCATCCAGATCAAGCCAGCATAGACCAACATCTGGATCGACCGATGCACCCTCGCCGACGAGCTCATCGACATCAAGCGACAGAGCACAGACATTACGGTCTCAAGGTCCTTTCTTTAATTCCATTCATTCTTCCTTCTTGTTGTGCTACTGCAAATCTCCAGTTTGTTCTGCGACTAACCAACCAATGACTGCAGATGCCACTTCGTCCGGCGCGACAAGACGATGCTCATCGCCGGCGTCGACTCCACGCACGTCGGCGACCGCTGCATCTCAGGGTACGTCACCATCCACCACTGCTTCTTCGACGGCACACGGCAGAAGCACCCACGCCTACGCTTCGGCGAGGTCCACCTCTACAACAACTACACACGCAGCTGGGGTATCTACGCTGTCTGTGCCAGCGTCAAGGCTCAGATCGTGTCCCAGTAATGCACATCTTCACAGAGATACCAGTATATAGCACCCTCAATTGGGAAAGATATATCCTGTATTATTTGATCAGAAGCTAAAACAAAACAAAATACAGAAGCTTGGACATCAGTGCCTGATGAAGAGGTTGTACTCGACGGTGGCGTCGCCGGTCTTGAGTTCGAAGGTGTGCGTCCTGGCCACGGCTGCGGACGGCGGCGGCGCGGCGACCACCAGGAGGACAAGGTGTAATACTACGGCGGCGGCCACGTGAATCATTTGTAGCTGGTATACGTGTTCTTGGATGTATAGGTGCCCTGCAGGTTCTTCGTGTGGCCATGCAATGTGAACATGAATGAGGGAGAATACAAGCTATTTGGATAAGCTGTAGGCCCTAAATTATGTTTATGCACAAACGTCAAATATGTATGTCTCTTAAAATTGTTAGCTCGTGCAAGATTATGAATTGATGGATTTTTGGAACCCTTTAGTAGGTTTGCACTATTAGATCGATTTTTTTCCCATGTGTACCTTTAGGTCGATTATTATTCAGTAAAGTGGTACCAAAGAATAAGTTAGATGCCATCATGATGCATGGATCCCATTGCAGCGATCGCACTGGAATACCTTATGGATGGAGCACTAGAGGCAAAGGTGATATGATTTGATGGGACGACGAAATCAATTGTTATGGCCGACGGGAGATTGAGGGAGGAGGTGCACGCGGTTGGCGCACCTGCTGGCCGCGGAAATACGCCGAGTTTCAACTATGCAGAAAAAATTACAATCAGATTCGACAAAAAAGTCTTTTAATCTTATCTTTTTCAGATCCATTGTAAGTTTGTAACTATGGACATTTTGTTACGTTGTTCCCTATTACTGTCGATCTTGGGCCTGTTCGCTTCAGCTTATTCATACGGCTTATCAGCTACCGAACAGTATTTTCCTCTCACAACAAATCAGCCATTTCAGCTTTTCAACCGGCTTATAAGCTGAAGCCCATCAGTTGAAAAAAGGACAAGAGCCGCGGGAATGGGCAGGTTGTGCATTCTACTTGGTCAGCCTGTGTGCGGGTCGAAGCTCTCTATTTGGGCTGGCTGGACCGAGGAGGACAAGAACACCCCCGGCCCAAACTATGCCGAGTTTCCGGCCCATGGGGAAATAGGAAGTTGGAAGTTCCCCCTTTCAAGCTCATCATTTATTTCGTTTTGGCATCCTCATTTTCCCTGTTTTATTTCAGCACCTCCTCAACTATGCATCTGAATTATAGCAGCTTCGCATATTTGCTTATGAAAAGCATGATGCAGCAGTCTTGCCCGTATAGAGAGCTACTGCCAACTGTAGCACTGTAGACACCCTGACGTGCCTGGCATTTAGCCCTGTAGCGAAATAAGCTATACTGACAATACCCTGGCTGCTCTGTTGAGACAAAAACAAGTACCGGTGTGTACTGTGTTAGGACTTAGGACAGGGTCTAGTGACAATCAGTACAGACCAGGTACCACCATGCATCCAAACCATGCGATAGGTTTATTAGCTTCTACAGAAGTGATTTAGTTCGGATTAAAAATCCGAACACCCCCTTAGAAACGTAGGATCATGATGTATACTCAAATGGTACGATTTTATATGCGTAAAAGTCCTCGAACCATATTCACCATCACAAAAAGAAAGACACTCTTTTCCTAGAGAATCAACAAACAGTTTTGAACATCTCTCGTGCGAATGTTCTGGTGGCACTTTGTCCACGTACGTGCTACCCTACAGCTGCTTTCGGTCCTGTTTTTTTTTTTAATGTAGCTTTCCGGTACCGGTATGTTATGTGTCCATCCAAACACAAATAGCCTTTATTCATCCAACCCCTTAATACGTAAATGCGCTAAAAGAGACATCTATATGTCCATTCTGCTCATGCAAAAAATATATAACCTCCTCCTGTCCAATATTGTAGGACATAGTTTGGTGTGAAAAGATCTCCCAAAATCATGTATTTTTTTGGGATTTAATTTCTCGTTATGATATGGTAGTAGCTGCAAAATCGACGTCATATTGAAAGCACTTTGAAATACGAAATGCTGATACAATTTCCGCACTAAACATGGTTACATTAATGTGAGCTGATTGTTGATTAAATCTAATGCACATTATTATAAACCGACCAACTAACACAATAATTTGCGAAGCTTTACGAAATGAATGTTTAGATGGTTAGATCCATCCGGTTTTCAGGTTCTGAACTCAGCATCATCTTCATATTTTTCTAAATTTACTTTGAAAAATCAGCGCTACTTTTTTATGGTACGCCGTCGTTATTGAATGGTTGTGGTGCATGGTGACTTTGGCAATCTTGAAATTTGCCGGATCAATCTCTAATGTGCTTACAAGGTAAGATGTGCATGCATATATACATTAAAAAAGGTGGATGTGCGTGCGTGTGTGGGAATTTATGTCCACGTTGTATTATAAAAAATAATCGGATAGAACTCTCATCCATTTTATTATGCTTTCCATCGGCAGAAAACGAATATCTTTGTATTGAAGTACCTATAAAAACTAGCAACCCAACAACAAAATAAGCGCAAGCGGGTCGCAGATATATTACGCCGACGCAGGTAGGCACGGCATCTTTCGTCCCGCCTAGTACTGTAGTGCATAGTACTTCCTCCTCCTAAGTCCTAACCTCCTCCCCTAAACCCTAAGCACATTGTTGTAAACCAACCAACTGCACATTAATTTGCGAAGCTTCACGAAACGAGCTATATACTTATTAGCTGTTAGGTTTCATCTGAGTTTGAGTCATAAACTCAGCACAGGTGCTTATATTTTCTTCAGTTTACTCTAGAAATTATCAGCACTACCTATTCATTTTAGTGGTTGCTAGGCTGTCGTCATGGAGCATATGTGTCGATTTGGTCAACGATCTGTGGCCGGGATGCTTACAGAGGTAGCAAGGTGTAAGAGTACAGGATGGTAATGGATCATGACCCTCGTACCTCTTTACAATCCAACTAAGTCATATCTAAATCATATATTATTATGGTCCGGCTCTTATAGAGCCCGACGCTTAAATTTGCTAGGCTAAATTAGAGGGACTTTTACCACCCCTAGGTAAGTATACGTACATGCATGTATATACGAGTGTTTATGTGCCTACTGTGTTTTGAAAATAATTGCACAACCATCAACGATTATCTTTATACATTGAAGTGCCTATAAAAACCAGCAACCCAACACAATAACAAAAACAAGCGCGCAGACGATAGCATAGACAGGCACGTAGGCGCGCGCGGCAGCAGCTTCCCTCCCGCCTCCTCTCCTAACCTCCTCCCCTTGTTTCATGCAGACCTTCTTCGCTGCCGCGAATTAATCGGCAACCAAAATTATTAACCAGCAGTAGACTACTTACTGATCAATCAGCAGCTATAGCAGCGAGGGCCATGGAGGCGGTGACGGTGGCGGCGCAGGCGAGGGAGCGGCTCCGGGCGAGCTTCGCGTCGGGGAGGACGCGGCCGGCGGCGTGGCGGGCGGCGCAGCTGCGCGGGCTGCTGCGGATGGCGGTGGAGATGGAGGCAGAGATCTGCGCCGCGCTCCGCGCCGACCTCGCCAAGCCTCGCACCGAGTCCTACGTCCACGAGGTCTGCAGTTTTTAACTGAAGAATGATTCGCAGATGAGAGTATGAGACTTGTTCTGAGATAGATACATTCTGCTTGTTTGTGATACGATGCAGATATCGCTGGTCACCTCGTCCTGCAAGTTTGCACTCAAGAATCTACAGAAATGGATGAAACCCAAGAAGGTGCGTACACCGTAACATCCTAGTTAGCTCATCAGCTCCTAGTAGGTGCTGATCAAGGTGAAATCTGTTCGTCATTAGTGGTTAACCTGTGTTACCAATATACTATAAACAGAGGCATTTAGCTACACATGCATATATACATAAATTTAGCTTTGGCACTATTTTCTATTGGAACATAGTCACTCAAATCCAATAGACTATCATTTCGGGAAATAATTTCGTCAGATCTACGCATATCATTTTTAGTGCTGCCAATTTAGATGTTATGAAGATGTTGATAGTCAAAAAGTTCCAAGTGTTTGACAGGAATGCTGTCTAGAATCAAATACTTTTGATTAATAATATTAAAGAAGTACCTTTTAAATGAATCTAGCTATTTAATCTCCACGTGTATTGGCATCCAACATTTTAAAACATTCAAACATTCCAGAATGGTTCAGTTCAGCTTACGCCATCTGGTCCTGCAGCCATGAATTCGATCAGCTCATTCTAGTATAGCTTGGTCACCACCTCGGTGCATCGTGAGGTCCTTTTCATCCTACTTATTTCGGACTGGGCGGTTACATTCCCAGTACTTGATCCATTGAAGCCCTGCCAAAAACCATTCCTTCCAAATTTAAAACCAACCGCAGGAATGAATGCACACATCGCTTGACTGCTAGTAACAGTATCGGACACTTGTTCTTTCAGGTCCCCGCCGGCTTGCTCACGTTCCCGTCGACAGCAAGGGTCACCGCGGAGCCGCTCGGCGTCGTGCTTGTCATCTCGGCCTGGAACTACCCTTTCCGTAAGCTTGCAAGCCATCCAGCTGCTCAATCAACTCATAGGCCATGTTTAGTTCACCTCCAAATTCCAACTTTAACACTATGCAAAAAGAAGATTCCCCATCACATCAAACTTGCGGTACATGCATGGAGTACTGAATATAGACGAAATCAAAAATTAATTGTACAGTTTTGTTGTACTTTACGTGATGAATCTTTTGAGTCTAATTAGTCAATATTTGGACAATAATTCACAAATACAAACAAAACGCTACAGTTAATTTTGGTTGTCCAAAGTTGGGCAACTAAACAAGACCATAGATACATGTTTGACTGAAAAACCATGTTCATTAATACGATGTTAAGATGACCTGATCGTTCAACCACCGGATCGGAGGTAATGAAGGGGAGGAGATCGACAGGTCGGTCGGTTGGGCGCCACACATCTGGCACTCCTCTTAGACGCATGGCATTCGTGTGCATCCCCATCCCTATCTAAGATGGAACGAGTTGTTGAGACGAGTCTGGACCCCGGAGATCAGACAAGGATCGATCGAGTTCAATGTGATGTCAACGGGTCGGGTCATGCGTTCGGCATGGCATGTTCCTGATCGCGCTGTCCAACCAACGGAGTGTGTACCTGGCGAACTGCGTCTGGGAGTCAAGAAGGCATGCTAATCTGTTCATCGTTATCTGATGACTTGATGCTTCAGAGTTACTGTTCTCAATTCAACTCTCGAAGAGTAACAGGCAAACCGCAATCGAAAAGGAGAAATTAATAGCACTTGCTCTGAATTTATGGAAGGTCCCAACCACCCATGCCATCTGTGACTCTGTTTTTTCTGAGACACATTTTTTTCGCATGATGTTTTAATTTTTAAAATAGCTCGGAGATTTTGCATGCTACCGAGTTACTCTTCACTGCGTGATGTAAACTGTAACTGTTTCTGACTACTGAATACTAGTATTTGATCGTTGAATTTTTCCAGTGCTGGCAATTGACCCGGTCATCGGTGCGATCGCCGCCGGCAACGCCGTGGTGCTGAAGCCGTCGGAGATTGCGCCGGCCACCTCTTCGCTGCTGGCCGACCTGCTGCCACAGTACGTGGACAGCTCATGCATCAAGGTCGTCGAGGGTGGCGTCGCAGAGACCACCGCGCTGCTGGAACAGAAGTGGGACAAGATCTTCTACACAGGTCCGGCCCTGCTGCCATCGACGAAGCTTGGATTGAGTGAGCTTCTTCCATGGCTAAATGTTTCTTTGTTGTCTTGTTATGTAAAATTTGCAGGTAACAGCAAGGTAGGGCGCATCGTGATGTCCTTTGCGGCGAAGCATCTGACACCGGTGGTCTTGGAGCTCGGTGGAAAATGCCCTGTAGTTGTCGATTCCAACATCGATCTCCATGTAAACATCTCATTTTCTCAGGATTGCTAATCTCTTGAAAAGAAAAGCTATTTTTTGTTGACGATTATAAACTAACGATACTATAGATTTTGAGATTCAAACTTGCTTGATTTTGAACACTATAAATCTATAAATAAAAAATTATTTTAGGATCTTTTACACGAAAACACTACTGGTAAATCTGCCAGTCAGAGATTATTCTCAAAATATAAACTTTAGTTACACTTTTCTAACATGCCAAAGTCAAATGCATAGTAAAAGTTGTTTCTTGAACATCATGTCTTATCCCAAGACTCTTATATGCTTGTACGGATGGACTGACTAAAATCTTGTGAATTTGTAATGTTGAAGGTTACTGCTAAGAGGATCGCTGCCGGCAAGTGGGGTTGCAACAATGGCCAAGCTTGCATCTCACCGGATTACATCATAACCACAAAGTCATTTGCACCTAAGCTGGTAAAAACTGAGCACAGTGCCACAGCCTACTCAAAGACTTAGAATTCAGGAAACTGACTCTGCTCTGGTTCTTGGCATGTGAACATTGATAGCTGGATTCCTTGAGCAAAGTCTTGGAGAAGTTCTACGGTAAGGACCCGCTGCGGTCAGCGGATCTGTCGCGCATCGTGAACTCCAACCATTTCAATAGATTGAAGGCGCTCATGGACGAGGAGATGGTCTACGACAAGATCGTCTTCGGTGGCCAGAGTGATGAGCAGCAGCTGTGAGTGAATTTTGCAGCATCAAGTAGTTATCTGCCTCATGATTTCAGAATCACAAGCATGGCTAGCTGATGATCTTTTCACGTCGTTTTTCATTGCGTTGCTTGCAGCAAGATCGCCCCAACATTGTTGCTGGATCCTCCACTTGATTCGGCGATCATGAAGGAGGAAGTTTTCGGGCCCTTGCTTCCCATAATCACGGTAAATACTATCCTGTAATCATAATGTTTTGCTGCATTAAACATAAGTCCTCTAGCTATGCTTATGTTCTTGATATTGTTGCCTCTAGGTTGACAAGATCCATGAGAGCTTTGCTCTGATCAACTCCATGAGCAAGCCACTGGCAGCCTACCTCTTCAGCAAGGACAGCAAGCTCAAGCACCAGTTTGAGAGAAACGTTTCTGCAGGAGGGATGGTATTCAACGACACCAGCATCCACGTACGCAAAAATTGCACAGAACCTGAACTGCAAAGTGTTTCTGAATTGCGCATCTTATTTTCTTTCATAACTGATGGATGCTCGCTTCCTTATAAATTGGTTGCAACATTGCAGCTCACAAATCAGCACCTGCCGTTCGGAGGAGTTGGGGAGAGCGGCGTGGGCTCCTACCATGGCACCTTCAGCTTTGACGCCTTCGCCCACAAGAAGGCCGTCCTGGACCGAAGCTTCCTCGGCGAGGCGAAGGCCAGGTACCCACCATACACGCCGGGGAAGCTGAAGATCCTCAAGGGTGTGCTGAAGGGGAACCCACTGGCCATGGTTCAGGCTGCTGTAGGGTGTACAGGAGGAGCATGAATGAGTTCATCTCTTCAGAACAGCAGCATATTTACCGCATACACAATAGTATATATGTATCTATACAACGTGTTTTCAAAATATATAACATTTCAGTGCAAGTATGAAGGATTTGCAAATGCAAATCGAGAAATGATTGATGGATTGTGCAAGATTGTAAGGACAAAAATTGCGTCGAAAAAATGGCGCTGCTGTCGTGTTGCTCACAATGGTCTGCTATGTACCTATGTTACTACTTACTAGAATCAAAAGCATCAGACCCCATCGACTCAAAAGATCTTCATGCCAGCAGCAAGTCACTTCCTAGTAAAAAATTTATGGTTTTTGGATGTAATAAAAGGATTTCATTTTAGTTATCAGGTTTTAAATGTTTTAAAAGGAAAAATGCGAGAAAAAAACACCAGTAAGATGTTTTGAAACACCCACCTAAATATCTAATATTTATAGTCTAAGACATGCAAATTTATGTGTTTTTAGATCCTCACATGCTTATTGACCGGCTGATGTTGCTTTTATTTAGCCTCTAGCGTGTTGTCACTCGTTCCATATATTAGGAGAAGGTGCAACGATTATCCATACTTGAATATTTGTAAAACAACTAGTTTTAGTTTTGCATTTGTTATTATGTTAACTGTGTATAAACATCTAGTAATATGATAGTTTTAACAAATATGCCATATAAGGGGCTGCTCAAGAAATCAATTCTCGAAGGCGGTTCATATAAGCAACTATGGTTACAGATTGATTTTTAGAGATGTTCACATAAGTAACTTTAATTTCTTTCCTTAAAAAAAGTAACTTTAATTTCTACTTGTTTCTTTTTCAGGTTATTTACTCGGTTACTCATTAGTTTGTCCGTTTGTTACATGAACTATTCTACAAAATCCTACCTTCAAGGATTTGATTGCAGCAGTATCTCAGAGGTAGGTGTAGGTGGCTAAGGAAGTTTTTACCCGGATACATATGGTAGCATTGAGTATCGCTAGTGTGTTTTTATTGATGTGTATTTTTTGTAAGATCTTGGAAGTGTTTCAAATTCTTTGTATCAATTTGATGCAAGGTTCTTGGAATTAATAAAAAGCTTCCCATATGGAAAAAAACCGGAAAGGTTGAGAGTATATTTTTCTACTTGGTTGATTCTAATTAAATTTGAATGGCTTAGCAACTTTTGTTTTAATGGAACGGCTTAGCAACTTTACTTTGTTGTTAGATATAGGGAACTAAATCAAAGCAATGATGGCTTGATAGTATTTTTTGAAGTGAAAACGTGAATACGTGATAGTATGTTTGCTACATCAGACATGGATTTTTCACTTATACATCTAGTACTCCGGTTTCGTTTGAGATCAGGACACCACAGGGCCAATTCATCCCTTTCCCCCTCCTCTGCACACTCCCGGCCCTCTCTCTCTTCCTTGCAACCTCTCAATCCATCACCACCTAAACATAGCAATCTGCCAATCTCTCTCTCTCCTGCTTGCGCGCGCGGGAACAACGCTGGAATGCTAGGCGCATCTCGCATCACCAGGAACACGGCGTCGAGATGAGCGGCGGCGGCGACGGCGACAGGGAAGCCTTCTTCCACTGCCTGGACCGCGTGCCATCCGGCATTCACCTCGACGCCGACTTCCCCTCCGACGATGATGACGACGACGACGTCCGCGTCTCCTTCGCCTCCGCCATGGGCGACCAGAGCTTCCAGAGCTTCCGCAGGTACCAGACCGCCGTGCTGGAGGAAGAGGACGAGGAGCAGGAGGAGGCGGAGGACCCGTCCAAGTACGACATGTGGATGTCCGACGAGCCCATGTCCATCCAGGAGCGCCGCCGCCGCCTGCACCAGGGGCTCGGGATGGCCAGCAGCCGGGACCTCGCGCTGCGCCGCCACAGCATGAAGAAGCGCCCGGCCGACATGCCCCGGAGCATGTCGCGGAGCGTGTCCAGGCAGCTGACGCCGGCATCGGCGCCGATCCCGCCCGCCGCCTCGGCCGCCAACGCGCCAAGCACCGCGGCGGCGCAACCGGTGGCCGCCGCGCCGCAGCCGGCGAAGAAGGCCATCACGAGGCGCCGCTCGGACAGCGACCTTGTCGCGCGAGACGGCGCGTCGGTCTCGGGAAAGCCACCGTCGCCGCCTTTGCGGCGTGTCCGTTCCTTGCCGGCGCGGCACGACGCCCGCGACAGCGCGCCCCTCGAGAGACCTCAAGCTGTGGCTTCACGTGAGCTGCCCGTCGTGCCACTACCGGCAACATCGCCAGCGGATAAAGGCGGCAAAGGCGACGGCGGCGACGGCAAGAAGGGCGACGCCGACGGCAAGAAAGGCGACGACGGGGACAAGAATCAGGACAGCGAGAAGGAGGCAGCCGCCGCCGTCGCCGCCACACCCAAGGACGCTTCGTCGAACACCCAGACCGGCGTGCTGGGGCTGGAGGAGTTCGAGAAGTTCATCGGCAACACCCCCATCATGAAGCTCATGCGGCGCGGCACGAGCCAGCACCAGCCCGCGCCGCCGTCCGCCGGCGTGCCGCCCAAGGCCGAGAAGGCGGCCAGCAAGAAGAAAGGCGGTTGGCTCAAGAACATCAAGTCCGTGGCCATCGGGTTCATGGGGGACAAGGACACCAACGCCAAGGCGACGGCGTCCACGGCGGCGTCCACCGTGCCCAAGTCCCTCTCCACCAACGCCTCCGCCGCCGGCGCCGCGCCGCCGGCCTCGTCGTCGGAGCGGCTCAAGGTGCACCAGTACGGCAAGTCGAGCAAGGAGCTCACGGGGCTGTACATGTGCCAGGAGATCCTGGCGCACGAGGGGTCCATCTGGAGCATCAAGTTCAGCGCGGACGGCCGGTGGCTGGCCAGCGCCGGCGAGGACAGCGTGGTTCGCGTGTGGCAGGTGGTGGAGACCAACGCGCCGCCGAGCTCGCTGGCGCTGGATGGGAAGTCGGGCCCACTGGCGCCGCTGCCGCCGGTCCCGGGCGACGGGTCGTCGACGACGCCGGCGCTGTCGAAGAAGTCGACCAAGGGGAAGAGCGGCAGGGACGCGCTCCCCGAGCACCTCGTCATCCCCGACAAGGTGTTCGCGCTCGCCGAGCAGCCGGCGTGCGTCCTCGAGGGACACAAGGACGACGTGCTCGACCTCACCTGGTCCAAATCCGATCAGGTCGTATTTGGCACAGAGCCACTGGTTTGCCTTTGCTTCACTCCAATGCACTGCACATACAGAGCAACTGATGGCTTCTTGTTGGCTGCAGCTGCTGTCGTCGTCGATGGACAAGACGGTCCGGCTGTGGGACACGGAGAGCAAGGCGTGCCTCAAGACGTTCACGCACAGCGATTACGGTGAGCAAAGCCATTGCAAGCCATTGATGATTGTTTCTGATTGCCAGATTGCCAAAGATCAGTCAATACACGACATGACATCTTGACACGCCGTAATGCCAATGCAGTGACTTGCATCCAGTTCAACCCGGTGGACGACCGGTACTTCATCAGTGGGTCGCTGGACGCCAAGGTACGCCTATGGAGCATCCCGGACCGGCAGGTCGTCGACTGGACTGACCTCAACGAGATGGTCACCGCCGCCTCCTACACCCCTGATGGCCAGGTCCGACCCATCACCACACGCACACCTCAGCATTGATCGCTGCCAACATTTCTCAAGCTTATGTTCATTTCTGACCCGTGGCCATTGATGCCGATGGCTGAATTGAAGGGCGCGATCATCGGCTCGCACAAAGGGAGCTGCCGGTTGTACAAGACAACAGGTACTGCTAGCATTGGCTTCATGATCAGTAATTCCTCATTGTTGCAGGGAAATGTGCAGTTCATTGAGTTGATTCTAGCAATTGTTGTTTGCTTAAGTATCTGTGGCGCCTGATTCTTTTTTTTTCACATTTCAACAGGCTGCAAGCTTAGTGCGGAGGCACAGATCGATATCCAGATCAAGAAGCGCAAGGCGCAAGCGAAAAAGATCACCGGATTCCAGGTACACATACATGATAGAGTAAGCATTCAGCATAAAAGTACATGAAAACATTCATGAGTATTTTGTCATGGCCTTGGGTTCAGTTTGCTCCGGGGAACCCTGCCGAAGTGCTGGTCACCTCTGCCGACTCGCAGATCCGTGTCTTCGATGGCGTGACCATGGTCCAAAAGTTCAGAGGTACGGAGATCAAATCCCAAAATTTCAGAAACCAGTCATAAACAACGAATGCAGAAAATTACACCTGACTGCAAGCTCAGGTCGTTCTCTTCCTTTTCTGTCTTTTTCCGAGAAAGGCTTCAAGAACACGAGCAGCCAGATCACGGCGGCCTACACCTCGGACGGGCGGTACGCGGTGTGCGCGAGCGAGGACTCGCACGTGTACCTGTGGCGGACGACCCGGGTGCCGCCGGCCGCCGCCATCGGCATCGGCATGAAGCCCAAGACGTGGTGCACCATCCGTTCTTACGAGAACTTTTACTGCAAGGACGTGTCCGCGGCGGTGCCGTGGACGCACTCGCCGTCGCCGCCGGGCTCCGGCGACGGCAGCCCATCCGGCGGCAGCCCGGCGTCACGGGACAAGCAGCAGCAGCAGGGCGCGTCCTGCAACGACGAGTCCTGCAGCGTCGCCGCCAAGCCGGAGGGCGGCGAGCCGGGCGGCGGCAAGGGCGACAGCGGCAACGCGTGGGGGCTGGTGGTGGTGACGGCGAGCTTGGGCGGGGAGATCAGGGTGTACCAGAACTTTGGCATGCCGTTCAGGATCAAAGGCCAGGGGAATCTCTTCTACTGATCAGATCACTGGCGCGTCGCCGGCGCCGGACGATTAACGATCTGCGCGCGAACGAAACCGCACAACATCCTTTTTGGCCATTGGTGACATGTGATTTCCATCGATTTTCGTGTACATGGTTCGTTCTGTGTTTGTAGCTAGGAAGTGCTCCAATAGAATCGTAGATGCAAAAATTCAAAGTGAGGTGGGATTTGTAATTTGTACCAAAATTAGCAAAATCAAAAAAGAAGGCCACAGATCTGTAATCCGAAAATTAAGAGGTTTGTGTGTTGAGACAAATCAAAGATTAATGCAATAATAGAATGAAAGAATCAAAGAATGCCCTATGCTAAATCCAACACACATCAAGAGACTAAAACTAATCGTCTTACTGCAATTATAATCCACTAAATCACCAAACACTAAACTGAATCTACCACTATGTCAGTCGAGGTCTCCGGGCTGCCGTCAGAAGTTGGGCGTCACCTTAGTGAAGTCATCCCACGAGAACACGTCGAAACCCAGCGGCGGCTGCAGCTCGTCGTCGAACGGGGGCTTGAACACATCGTGCATCAGGAAGTCCGGCACGTCGGCGACAAACGGCTCCGGCGTCAAGACCGGCAGGTCCATGAACATGTCACGCTCACGCATCGGCTCTGCGGTTGGCTTGCACACGTCGCCGTCGAGCTCCGGCGCTGCTGTGGCCGACACGTGGAACGTAGGTGCGGGCGCCGCCGCCGCGGCCGTCCTGGGGATCTCTTGCGGCTGCGACGGCGTGAGCACAGGCTCTCCTTGGAAGACCTTGGCTTCGGCGTCCGTGTCGCAGCCTTGACCTTGTTCCTGGGACGTGGAAGCTTGGACCACGCAGCTGGACATGTCGCTGTCGGCGCCGCCCTGGGGCTGTGGCGCCGGCGAAGGCGAGCCGTAGGCCAGCCGCGGCTTCTTCTCCACGTGGATAATCTCCTCGCCTTGCCGGGGATCAAGACGGACGAACGAAGGCGCTGAATAGTGGTAAAAGACCGCTTCCTGGAAGTGGTGATAAGGATCAAGAACGTGCTGCGGCTGCGGGTGCCCGGCGACGCCGTGGTACTGAGAAGGACCGCCCTGAATCTGACGCGGCGTCGCCTGGCCGCGTTGGAAGCCAAGAGAGCCCTGAATCTGATGTGGCCGAGCAGGAACGCCGCGCGGCAGCACGGCGTGGCCGTGGTGATGTCCCGGAACGCGCGGCAGCACCGGTGCCGCGGGCTGGCCTTGCTGATGTCCAAGAGCACGCGGCGGCGCCGGGCCCTGGCCCTGGTCTCCGTTAAGATTCTCCGCGACCGCATCGAAGTACTCGTGGGACAGCTTGGCCATGACCGTCTTCACATGGCCGTGGAGGTCGACGGGGACGCCGTCCTCCCCGAAGATGTCCCGCTTCTCGTCGTTGGTCGCGCGCGGCGAGACGTAGAGCTTGCAGAACACCTTGATGATCCTCTGGCCCTTCCAGCCATCGACGGCGGCGGCCTCGTCCTCCGCGGTGGTGAACTCCTCCATGAGCCACGGCGTCTTCACGCCGCCGTCCTTCTTTGTTCCCTTCCCCGCGCCGCCGCCGAGGAGGAGGTAGAACCCGTTGGTGCGCCTCCGGTCGCCGCCGGGCGGGTCGTCCTCGCCGTCGTCGGGCTCGGCGACGCCCTTGGACCTCTGCTCCACCTTCCAGTTGCCGCCCGTGGCGACGTCGCGCTTCGCGCGGGCCTTGCCGCGGTTCTTGCCGCCGCAGATGCGGACGCATTGGGTGAGCATGAACCACTTGTGTTCGAAGCCGCGCGAGAACCCCGGCGCACGCCCCTGGAGCAGCGCGGCGGGCCTGTCGCTGTAGATGTCCACGCCGATGATGACCCGGTCCGTCGCCGGACGCACGCCCGCGATCCAGGGCCTGAGGAAGTCGCGCACGCACTCCTCCGCCGACGGGTTGAAGTAGATGCCCACCGGGAGCGCCTGGAATGGAGCCGCCATCGCGCTCGCCCCCGGCCGCCCGCACGGGAGGATCCTTCTACGCGGGGTCGGAGACGAAGACGAAGACGAAGAGCGGAGCGATGTCGCCGGCGTGCAGTCGGATTTGAGATCGAATCGTGAGTCGTGACGGAGTTATTGCCCGGAGCCGAAAGCACCCTTATATGGTGGGCTGAGTCTGCCTCGGGGTCGGCCGGGCTCAGGCCCAGTTGGAGTCGGAGTGGGCCCAGGCCAATTCCGCTTCGGAATTGGGATTGAGCCCAAGTCTGAGTTGGGTTCGGGTCCGTCCCTTACCCCCAAAAATAGACACACAAACTCTTTATAAGAAAAAACAACTACTTCACAAACTAACCATGTCACGCGCCACCTCTCCCCGCCGCCGGCCGCCGCGTCGGTGAACGCCGCCGCGCTTGGCCTTTCCAGATCCTCGGAGGCGGAGGCGGAGGCGGAGGCGGAGGCGGAGGCGGCGGACGTTCCACATCTGGTACACATTGATCCCCCGCGGCTCGACCCCTCCGACGTCCGGGCCCACAACAAGGTCGTCTTCGCGCGCAGGGTGTTTGACAGAATGAGGAGCTGCTGCTGAGCAGACAAGGGTGTGCACGTACACACGCTAGTCGATGGCCTCTGCAAGGAAGGATGGTGCTACACGCCACGTACTTTGCTTGGAAATGCTGTCCATAATGAAGAACAGGAAAATGTTCTCATAGCTCTAGTAGGACATCTACCTCTATGGTTAGTTTTGTTGGAACAAACTAAAGGAAGACCAATTAGGTTGTTTATTTCCTTGTTCTAAAAAGAAAGATAAAGAAAAAAAAGTTTCAGGCACATGGATGAACATGACCTGCCACATGGTTATTCGGAAGAATAATTATGAATGAAAAGAACTCGGGGTGTTCTTCTCAGAGGGGAACATTTGCTATGTATCAGTGAAGCAGTGAGAGCAGTCACACCTTGAGCTTGAGTTGTACTTGAACTCTTTGGAACCTGGTTCCTGCTCTCTGATCATCAGCACCTGAAAGTGAGCTTAATCATGTTCTACATCTCTTCTATTCTGAATACAGGATTGACGCCTTCGCGCTCAACTAATCTCACCACATTTAACTGCACCTTTTTTTTTTGCGATTGTGAAATGATGTGGTACTTTTGAGTTATCTAAGTAATGGTGGAGTGCAAAATGCTGATGATTTGGAATCACCATCTTTTTCAGATCTTCCTTCCGCAGTCAATGGTAACTGTACTGAGGTTTGAGGTCTGAAACACTGATGTACCTACAGCTACTACAGAACTCGGTAACAAGTACACTGTATACAACTCGATGGCTATCTTGATTATTGCAATGTGGCAGGAACGCCATTCTGTATTTTGCTAGGTGCTACTATTTGGAAGAAGAACAGCTGGAGTCATCACTTGTCAGCTTCTACTAGCTCAGCGCCTCGACTTCCGTGGGCCGCCACATCGTCTTCCCGACGCAGAGCAGCCCCTCCCCCTGCTCGGACACGGTCATCCTGACCTCCCAGTGCAAGGACCTCGCGATGCTCTCGACCTCCTCGACCGTCGCCCTGTCGTCGCGGACGATCAGCTTCCCCTCCGGCCTCAGGATCCGGTCCACCTCGACGATCACCGGCAGCAGCTCGCACCTGCAGGAACAAGGAAGGAACCCCATGACTCAGGATATGAATGGAGATACTAGAATTGTGGCTGGTTGTGCCATGTGTGTTTGCTCACCTGCTCTTGAGCTTGGAGAAGAGGTGGTCGGCGTGGACGAGGTCGTACGACCTCGGGTAGGTGCTGAAGGACTCGCACCAGTCATGGTACATCCCGAAGAGCCCGCGCTCGTAGATGATCGGCAGCGTGTCCGGCGAGTCGATGGTCACCACGTTCATCACCCACACCTTCATGTCCCGGAGCGCCGCCGCGAACCTGACGACAGGAAGAAGATCCACCTCAGTTGATCCATGGATGCAAGCTAGGCGCGCGGCGGCGCCATTATATTGTCGTGTCTTGCTTACCCTCCGTATACTGCTCTCATGTCCATGACGTTCCGGACGTTCTTCCAGTCGATGCCCATGCCGTCAAGGTACGAGCCCTGGACGACCTTCCTCCAGTGCTCCTGGTCCGCCGAGAAGTCGGCCGGCGCGGGCTTGCCGTAGACGCCCACCTGGTCGGCGCTCAGCCAGTACGGCGCCGCGGCCAGCCGGTCCGGCCACTGCGCCGGCCACCGCGCGCCGCGGGCGGACGGGTCGGTGGGCACCCGGTGCATGCACGGCTGCAGGGTGATGTTCCACGCCGCGTCCTGGTCGTCGGAGGCCTCGCACAGCGGCGGCTCCGCCCGCGCCCTCGCGTCGTAGCACTCGTTGCTCTCCGGCTTCCTGAAGACGACCATGGCCGTCTGGTCCACCGTGTCGCTCGTCCTCTTGATCATCTCCCAGCACATGGACTTGGTCAGCGCCGCCATGGCTGTTGCACAGACAGTAATTGAGTGACACAAATGCAATGGGAAATCAGGCATTGATTGGGAACAAACAAGCAAGCAGGCACTACTACTAGTATTTCTCACCGTGCCAGATCTCGACGTCCTCGGGGACCTTCCGGTAGACGGGCGTGGCCGACCAGACGAAGAGGCCGCCGGGGCGGAGGAGGCGGTTGACCTCGAGCAGCAGCGTGCCGCCGTCGATGTGCCAGGGAACGCGGCAGCGCGCGCAGTGGATGAGGTCGAAGGCGTTGCCGGGGAAGGGGAGGCGCTTGGTGCCCATCACGGCGGAAACGGCCGGGATGCCGCGCTCGAGCGCGAACTGCACCTGCGCCTCGTGCTCGTCCTTGGGCGCGAACGACATGGTTAGCGCGTCCTTGTCGAACAGGAAGCCGCCGAAGCTGGCGACGCCGCAGCCGACGTCGAGCACCACGCGGCTGCGCCGCCCCCACGCCACCTCCGGGAGCGCCTCCTCGATCAGCTCGATGTAGTGGAGCGCGCCGTGCTTGAACTGCGTGCCGCCGCCGGGGAACGTCAGGTGCTCGCCGGAGACCTTTACCCAGTTCTGGTGCCCCTTGTACGATGCCAGACCCGTGTGCGGCACGTTGTGGTACCAGATCTTGTCGCGGCTGTACGGCCACGGGATCGGCTGCCGGTAGCCCTCCGGCAGCGGCACCAGGCACGCCGGCGCGTCGGCGGGGCAGTGCCGCTCCCGGTGCTCGTAATGCTTGTTGGTCTTGAGCTTCCTGATGGCCGCCTCGTTGTCCAGGCACGGGATGTAGTCGGCGCCGGTGGTCGCGTTGCAGAGCTTCCACGTGTACGAGGCCTCCGCCGCGGCCGTCGTCTCGCCGGAGGCGCCCTTGTCCTTGCCCTTCTTCTTCTTCTTCTTTTTCTTGTCCTCGCCTGATCGCGCCTTCTTCTCCTCACTTGACTCCGCCGCCTGGGTCGGGAACGCGCTGTTCTCCACTACCGCCGACGCCGTCTCGTTCAGCAGGTCCGCCTGCCCGCTCGGCAGCAGCTCGGCTTTCTCCGCCGCGTCTACATCTCCAGTCGTGGCGCTGCTGTTCATTGCGAAGTTCTGCGTGTCTGGTGTGATCGTGCCGTTGGTGCCATCCGTGGCTGTAACCGCCATGGTCTCCGCCGCGACGTTCAGGTCTTCGCCGGCAGTGGCGTTCTTTGACGCCGCGCCGGTGCTCGTGTCGTCGTCCGTGCTTTCCACCTTGTCGCTGCTGGCAGCTTCATCGGGGTTCTTCTCGACGACCTTCCCGTCTTCTTTCACGGGCTGCACGCCGTCCATCTTGCCGTTGACGTCGTCGAAGGTCGTCTGGTTCTTGGCCGTGCCGCCGTCGCCGCCGCCGGTCTCCTCTGACTCTGTCGGTGTCTCCTTGGTGCTATTGCGGGACTGGCCGCCGGTGTTGTCAGCGTCGGTGGTGGCCTCTTCCTCGGCGTTCTTGTCAGCCTGGCCGCCGGTGTTCTTGTCGTCGGTGGACGCCTCCTCGGCGTTCTTGTCAGCCTGTCCGGCGGTGTCCTTGGAATCGGTGGACGCGTCCTCGGCGTTATTCTTGTCTGCCTGGCCGCCGGTTTCCTCCGTGTTCTGGTCGGTGTTCTTCTCGGCCTGACTGCTTGTGGTGTTCTTGGCATCGATCGTCGCCTGTTCGGCGCTCTGCTCGACCTTTTTATCGGGGTCCTCCGGCTTCGCCACCTCGCCGCCCTCCGTCTTGCCGTTCTCGTCGGAGAACGTCTGGTTCTTGGACTGTGTCTCGCCCTCGGCAACCGTGCCGCCGGCAGGCTGCTTGGCGGACTCCTCCATGTCCGTGCTTCCGGCGGTGCTGTTTCCTGTCGCGTCCGTCGTCCCCGCGACGTCACTCCGGCTGACGTCGTTGCTGCCAGGGTCCGTCGTTTCCGCGGCGCCGCCGGCGCCATCGTCCTTTTTGCCGGTGTCCCCAGCGTCGTCCTTGGACGATGTGTCGCCGCTGCCAGCCTCGTCCCTCGTCTGCGTCGTGCCGCCGCCCTCGCCACCGGCGACGTCATCTTTCTTGCCGGCGTCCCCGGCCTCGTCTCTCGTCTGCGGCGTGTCGCTGACGGCGTCAGCGTCGGCGCCCCTGTCGCTCTGGGCGAAGTCGACGGACTCCTTGGCCTCCGACTTGTTCTCCGGCGACACGGTGACGGCGATGTTGTTGGACGACGCCATCATCCACGCGGCGACGAGGCAGAGCGCCACGAAGACGACGATTGTCGCCGACGAGCAGAACGAGGACGGCGGCCTCCGGCCGGGGCCGGCGCCGCCGCCGTCCAGCCTCTGGTACCGATCCCGTTCGAACAACGGCATCTTTGGGTTCCCTTTTCAACTAGCTCATGCAGAGCACAGGGCAGGCTCACACTGTCTGCAGATTCATGCAAAAAGGACGAGTCTTTCAGGACAAAAAAATTATTTGTTCAACCGTATATTGATTTGTAATTCAACATCTTCTTTGACATAGAGAATCTCATTTAATTTTTTTGAAACGAAAGAATCTCATTTAATTAGCACTGAGATGCTAGAAATTGTAATGTTAAGAAGAAGAAGGAGGAGGAGGAAATCTCTAAATCAGATCTGAATTTCTAGGTGCACAATGTGCAATCTGAACAAGTGACGAAAACACACACATGCAACTGCACAATGATAGCCATTTCAAAAAATTGCACAATTCTGCAAAAGCCCAAAACTGAAAGACTGCAGCAATCAAACTGACAATCGAATTGAAGCTGCAGGAATCAATCAAGAATCATTACCAGAGAAACAACAACAGATCCGCAAGCCTGCAGCGAAAGCGAGATCGATCAAGAACGCCCCTCAATCTGCTGCAGAATATATGTACCACCGCTGCCCTGCTGACAGATGATGGTCAGACGGAGGTTCTTCCTCGGAGGAGAAATGGGGAGGTAACCATCGAGCAACCTCAAATCTACTCCCTTTCTATTTCCCAGCGACACGCACGCACCGATCTGCTGCTGCTTCTTTTATTGGTGTGGTCGCGAGTGGGCGAGCTTGGATGGAGGAGGGGAGGGAGGAAGCGGCAAGTGAGGAGAAACAGGGGCGACCACCAACACCACTCCCCGGTTTTATGGAGATGCAGGGCCTGCGCCATGCGTGCAAAACTGCAGACGCGAGGGATAAATGGCCTTTGTAATTTTGCAAGAAAATCGAATTGTTATCAAATAGAAAAAGAATTATTTTGCCATGCTTGCTGCTAACATTGTGGTCAGATGTTTCTGGCCTTTGTTTCTGATGACATTGGGGCAGGGCATGTTTTGCCTGTCCATCTAGAAAACATTGTGGTCAGAAAATGAGTTCACCATAAACTCGGATTTAACACAAACTAAAAGTGACTTTTGCGGAATTTCAAGATACTACCGTAGGTAGACAGGGAGAACAAACAAGTGACAGGCACTGGCAGTACCCGTTGACGCGTGCAGGGGAAGCAGGTTGACGAGCTTTTCTCGTGCACAAACTTTTTCAGGCACACCCCTCGTGCCAACTTTGCGTGGAGGTGATTCACTATTTCTTTTCTTCAAAAAATTTAGATTCACTGGCCCTTAGAGAGCGTAAGCGTGCAAAATGGTTCCTTCCATTCCGTATAGAGATAGAATGCACTTCTGATCCAGCATCAAGCGGCCTACACAACATATCAGACACAATCACATTAGTGATCCTAAGAAGAACTAGCGATCCTTAGTGGAGTAAAATTAATCACAAAGCTAAAGCAACAGTTTGTACTTTTATTTTCCTTCCTCCATTCCAAATTATATCATTTTAATTTTTTTCAAAATTTATAAATATTATTATACATCTGGGATATATTTAAGCGCATAACAAAATTTATAAATCTTAAAAAGGTTAAAACTATCTTATAATTTCAATCGGTTTGAGGTTGGGGAGCGACTCTGCAAGGTGGGCTCATGAAGTCAGTAGGAGTTCAACGCATATGTGTCGAGGCTCGAGGGTTCCATTTTTCCATACCTTTCTCTCTTTTTTTCCCCACTATCAAATACCGCTAAAATTCCCTATAGGCCCACCATTCCGTTCCTTCCCCCACCAACACGGGCCTAGTAGCCACCGCAGCATAAACCCCCTCCTTCCCCCGCCGCCGCCACCGACATGGCCGTCCACCACCTCCTCCGCCGCGGGGTCTCCGGCGGCTTCCCGCTCCACCCGCTCCGCGGCCTCCTCGCCTCCCAGGTACCGGCGACTCCTCCCCTCGGCTCCCCCATTCTTCTTGTGGTCACACATGTTCTTGATTTTGCCGTCTGTTTATATTCCCGGCGGCGCAGGAGCTCGGGCGGCGTCCGTTGAGCTCGGCGGCAGGGGATGCGGCGGCCGAGCTGAGGGGCGCGCGGGAGGACGTCAAGCAGCTGCTCAAGACCACCTCCTGCCATCCCATCCTGGTACGGTATTTCTCCTCGTGCAAATTCCTAGGCTTCATGTGGGTTGAGCAGACAAGTGATTGTGTTCGGCTTGATGGAATTTTGCATCTGTACAAAAGTTAAGTTTTTTTCTCTCACGTTTCGTGCAATTGATGAACCAATACTGCAACCTTTTGTTTTGGGTAAGGAACGGACTCGTGCGATTTAGTTGGCAGATGTACTGGTCTGTTTATGCTAGATCAATTTTGTTCTTTGTGCTTTGTGTGCACTATTTTTTGCACCTTCTCGATTCAGCATTAGATGATTCAGCCTTTGAGTTGCCTAGATACGAGTATGGCTTTTGTGATGTTTTATCGTTTGGTTCAGGTTCGATTGGGTTGGCATGATGCTGGTACCTATGACAAGAACATTGCTGAGTGGCCCAAGTGCGGTGGAGCTAATGGTAGCTTGAGATTTGAAATTGAGTTAAAGCACGGGGCTAATGCTGGTAGTGCTTCTCCTCCATCAATCATCTGTAGCTTCATGATGAGTTGCCATTCTTATATTTAGTTCTGCGACAGGTCTTGTGAATGCTTTGAAGCTGATCCAACCGATCAAGGACAAGTTTTCAGGTGTCACATATGCAGATCTCTTTCAGCTTGCCAGCGCCACAGCCATTGAGGTCTGTTATTGTACTTCAGCTTTAAGTGAGATGATTGTTGGAAAATGCTTCTTGTTAATAATGACTGGATGTTTTGATTTCTTTCATTTCAGGAAGCAGGTGGCCCCAAAATTCCCATGATCTATGGAAGGGTTGACATTACTGCCCCTGAACAATGCCCACCAGAGGGGAGGCTTCCTGGTTAGTGAGTATTAACATTAAGATTTGGAACCTTACTCGCCATTTTAGTTCCTTGAGACTTGAGTGGCACCGCACAGGGAGCTTTCAGCTAAAACATAACCTTATTAAATATTACTGGATTTAAGCTCTTGTTACCAAACTTGTTTACTTGGTTAGTTGCTTATGAAAGCTTAAAATCTCAGTATACTGGTAGCTTTCAATAGATTATTATGACGTGAGTTAATATTCATGTCACAGAAAATGAATTTAGCATTTCAACATAAATTTGCACGCACAAAGAATTTAACTGACAGATTTACTCCATTCAACGTTTACAACAACAACATCATCAACACCAACAATACTTCCCTGCCAACTTTTAATGATAGTCTTGTCCTGTATCATCACAAATTAGCATTTTTTATCTTGCTATTCCTATAGTGTTTGTTGGGTTCCTTATAGTGCCACTACATAACTTGCTGAGGCGGTTAAGACTTAGGCCAAATTAGTCTATATATTTGTAAAATTTAATTTGCAACTTGAAGGGTACAAACAGGCTAAAGGCCTGTAAGAGGCCTATGTGATTTATAAAGCTCAAGTTTCTTGCACATTTATCATGTGAGGTCTATGGTAGGTCCAAGTCACATGGCTGAATGTACAGAATGCACGAGATAAATTATTTGAACTACCCATGTTTTCAAGTATTTTTTTTCTATCCAAGGGTCCCTGATAGATTTCTTCCTATGCCATTATGTACAGAAGTAAAATCTAGTCTATATTACCTTTGGCGTGACAATGTTTTATGTGTATGGCAGATTTTATTCCGAGGTCACTAATATTTCTGTTTCTTCACCCATTCAGCTGCCGGTCCACCTTCACCTGCGGAACATTTGCGTGAAGTATTCTATAGAATGGGCCTGAATGACAAGGTACTCGCAGCCTGTTTAATTATTCAGCACAACATAATTCTGGATTTTATAGTCATATCTGCGTTTTCTCTATAGGAAATTGTTGCACTATCAGGAGCTCATACGCTTGGACGGGCAAGACCAGAACGTAGTGGCTGGGGCAAACCAGAAACAAAATACACTGTACGTAACTTACAACTTTAGTTTCTTGTGCTCGTTATGAACTTGGGTTTTCATTCGTAGTTCTTTTGGATTATTATATGTTCGCGGGATTAGGCAGTGAAATATTGCCAAAATTGGCTACTTGTGCTAGTTACTTTCTCATTTATCTGTCTCCTATAAGTGTATTGATTGGTCCTTGCATATACGCATATGCTTCCTGCGTAAGCACCTTGTTTGGTTGCTAACATGTGCTGCTGGTAAGATAATTGCTTGCTGGAAGGAAAATTAATAGAACGTTTCTGTTGTTCACCGGAGCGAAGAATAAGACTAATGATTATTCTTCCCTGGAATCGATAGGAATTCTTTTGTTGAATGACATATATGAATTGTCACCGCAAGCTTTTCCCTCCATAGGCCTTATCCTTTTTTCTACCATTGTTATCCTTGTAAGATGATTGTTGCTTGTTGTGGACGATGCCTTGTAGTAGCATCTATCCTATCATAAAGCTCTTGCTGAAGTGTGTTGAGAGTAGTGCATCTGATTCTTTGGCAATTGCTTTTTTTACTTGGACATGCTAGAAAAATGGACCTGGGGCACCTGGGGGGCAGTCTTGGACATCTCAGTGGCTAAAGTTCGACAATAGCTACTTCAAGGTAGGGTACCTATTTGCTCTAGGATTACCTGCAATCATGTAGCAGTAGCTTAAATCTGGGCATACAATGCAGGATGTCAAAGAAAGGCGGGATGAGGACCTTCTAGTTTTGCCTACTGATGCTGTGCTGTTTGAGGATTCCTCATTCAAGGTTAGTGAGGGTTTCTCATGTTGCAGGAAACTGCACATCTCTAGCTTATTCTCTGAACCAAGTCTCATGATGACTTCGCGTGCTTGAAGGTCTATGCTGAAAAATATGCTGAGGACCAGGATGCATTTTTCAAGGACTATGCTGAAGCTCATGCTAAATTAAGCAACCTTGGGGCAAAATTTGACCCACCAAAGGTAGATGGAATCAAGACAATTCCCATTCTTGAGAGGTAAACAATAATTATGTTGTCAGGTCATGTAACATGGTATTCATTGGCATGTTGCAGGGTATCTCTCTTGAGTAGCTATAGCATCAATTGCAGATGAAATGCATTTTGGCGAGTAAACAAGACAAAGGGCCTGTTCGTTGTAAGCAACCATATGTGAAGGCTTTGCGCACAGAACTTGTTCTGGTTCTATGACGGCTCTACAAATTGGACTCACTGATCAAAGATATTGTGCCCAGCATGCTCTATTTTGAGTTGTGTGCTACACTAGGAATAAAAGCATATCGATCATTTCAGGACAAATATTTGTTACAGAAGATGCTGTACTGCATTGAGCTTACCAAAGGATCATGTTCCCACAGAATTGAAGCAGATTTTGTTTTTCTGCGTGACCTGTTTAATTTCATTTATGCGAAGTTACATGTGCAAATCCTACGGCACTTGTACTTGAAAATTTCATCGAGATAACATGTATCTTATATGTGACGAATATGCTGCTCCAAAGATACCAACTCATGCCCCTCTTGGACTCCCCGAAACAGCCTGAATCATGTCTAACAATATCCCTATAGCGTATCCTCAAGCAGAAATGCATCTCCAACTGGGATTGGAGCTTGATGTTCTTGCTCTCAACCTATTTACTGCATGTAGCGAACGTTACCAGTTCACTTCAATAACAACTCATTTCTTCTGTACAGCAAGCTGCACTTGCTAAGCAACAACTCAGATTTAAGAACTTGGCAAGGGATGCAGCACTTTATTGGCCATATGGAAAACCATGTACTAACATCATACATAAGACACAGGAAGCCTTCATATTTACAACTAGAAAGGTACAACAAGATGTCACACTATTACAGCATAGAAACACTCTACCTGGAGTCCTAGCCTAGCAAGCTTACTGCTCAGTTCTGGACTGACCTACTGCCTAACCTGAAGAGAATTGAGCTTCTTATTTATCTCCCCAAACTTCTCCTTCAAGCGCTTGATCTGAATCCAGCAATAAGAAAAGTAATTATTTGCAATGATCTTAACATGGTAAGTATTTAAAACTGCTCGATTAAAACAAAGAAACGTACCCTCTTCACTTCGATCTCCAGCTCTCGCTTCTTCTGCCCAAGCGACTGGCGCATCTGAGTGACGTCAAAGATGCTATCAAGTTCGTCCTCAAAAGCCAATTCGAGGTCTTGTCTTAGAAGCGCGGGTAATTTGTCAACAATTGGCATGAGGAGAAAGCAATTGAACTGCAATTTCAAAATGGGCCAAAGCATTAAGCCATAAACAAAGAAAAAGCAACAGCATAGTAAGAAAATCTGATGAAACAGTGCGTAAAGTCTTTTGGATGAGGGAGACCTTCAGTTCAGTGGTGACAAGAAAATGCTCTTTGATCCCATGAAAAATCTGGTGAACCAATGCGTAGACGAGTCTTTCAGATGAGGGAACCAGCCTTCTGTTCCAGAGTGTACTGTCCAACAGATCGACCAGCCTTGTCTCTGGCACAGCACCCGATGAATTTGTGTCTGAAGAATGATTAGACTTTGGGTCGCCCTTTGGCCTGTCCTGTTTGTTCTCATTCAACACAGGCAACTGCTCGTGCAGTGTATTTACTGATAGTTGCTCTGGGGCAGCAAATGAATCTAGGAAGTGTCGCAATCCAGCACGGTTCTGCATCCAATAGAGTAAAACGTTAAGCATGCTAATAAAACATATTTAATAATTCTAATGTTTAAATAATTGCACCTTGTTGTGAAGGGACCAAGTGACATAACGAGTGGTACTCTCCAAATCTTCCATACACCTGCATTTGGACATTTGAGCATGCAAAGAAATAAAAACCTATATTGCCATGTAACGTTTAACACATAGGATTATTGCCTATAGGAGGATATTGGTGGAAATACAAAGGATGAGATCTAGCAGCCGTTCGAACTGAAATTAAGCATATAAGAGTAAGGTCCATCAAATGTTATTCCATTCAATTCTAAAGTATACCTGTCAGTTGAAATGGTAACTGGAAAGTGACAACTGCATGAACAGGTAAATCAGCAGAAAAGCATTTTTATCATTTCATAGATACAGCCAAATAGCCAAACTATATTCTCAAAAGAAGATCCATAGATAGCACAATTACTGTTGACACCAAGAAATGTTAGAAAAGGTATCTACATTCTACAGTTTCAAATCAAAGGTCCCGGGTTCTTTATCCCCTCTCATGCATGTTCAAGAAAAAATATACAAGATTTCAATATGGAAGCATTGCCTTTGCACAGATAAACTGTATTTTGACTAGAGTGCACAGAAGCAAATAAACAAGAAAGCCATCACAAGTATCAGAATCAGGAAGATTATTACCTTTCACGACATGATTGCTCCGTTGATTCAGCAAACCTCTTGAATTCCGCTTGGACACGCCTTACAAGTACTTCATGGCTACTGAAGCGCTCACCATCTTTCTGTAGAGGTCCATCAAGAGTATTTTGCAAAAGCTTTCAAAATAAAAGAAAATGCATATTATATTTGAATAACTTAAGGACAAGTTAGAAGTTAGTACCTCCAGCAGATAAACAGATATTGGGATCAGCCTCTTCAGTATGTACAAAAGCCTAAAACCCAACTGCATTCAGATTAAGTGACAGATATCAATCTCAAAAAAAAAATGTAAGCAGATCAAGATCAAAACCTATCTAACCTCAAACAAAGTAGTACAACTATTAGAATTATTTTGTTTAACATACTACCACTATGTAATGATATCAAATGTTTTAGTAGAGAATCTCTGGCACAAGAAGCTTAAACAAAAAGATGCATCTGTCATGAAAAAGACTGTTGCAGGTTTCCAAAACCATGATCATACAAAAGTATCACAAACATCTGGAATTAAACATGATGAAATCTAAATGATGGATCATTAAAGAGCCCGCACTTGAGACAAGCTGACCAACCTGATGAAGGAATGGCTCAAATGCGTCACGTGCTTTTGCCACAGCAATTACACAAGCAGTCCTAACAAAACCATAAAATGTTCAAATTGATAAATATATTGTGCAACTATATTATTTCTGAAGAAGAATGTGCTTATTAAAACCCAATTCAAGAAAACTGTACAGCTTCAGTCAAGTTAAATGAACATTAAATTTTATACAAGTCTACAAGATCAGCAAGTAAAAAGTCCAATATAGGGATGCCACTTTTTTTGAACTAAATGAAACCATAAAAACCCAAAAGAAATAAATTTAGACTAATATAACTTAAATTGACAACTCCTTGGATCGCGTTTTGTGCTTCAGTGCAATTTCTTGTCAGCATAATGATCATAACCCTTGGCACGGGCCTACAAGAAATTCAATTCTACCAGATATAGATTTACGTACCACTGATGTCATTTTTTTAGTGAAATACAGTAGGCGAAACCCCTACTGTGGTATTTATAGTAATGTAGGATCCTAGGATCCATCTCATGATGATAACCCTGAGAAAGAGAGTACCTGGAGTAGTTTGTCCCGTCATGAATATCCTCAACACCACAAGCATTGACAATTTCCTCCCTAGTTATCGGAGGGCACTTGATACTACCAACTACCAGACGAAATTCAGCCATTGCCCGATGGTATTGTGCACCACCATAAAGACGCATTCCAGCATTCTGCAAAAAGGACATTTTGAAACATGTCATATATGAATTAAAAGTGCCACATCTGTGGCCAAGGTACAGTAGTATATGGTGCATGTAAAACAAATAAATTAATAAGCTAGCTTTTTTTTCTCAAATACACAGGAAAGCTGCATATTGTTACATTAATACAACTAGCTGAGTAGTGAGGACAAAATATGTTTACCCTTTAGTTTCTGTAGAAAAGAAATGCTTAATGTTAAAAGGGTGGTAAAAGCATGGGGTCAAGTACTCAAGCAGCTTAAATGAATGCACCACTCCTAATCCTAATTGACTAAAGATCTGTCAGGAAACCCTCCAGGAAAGCATATTCAACAAGATCACATCAGAGTTTGTGTAGCAAGGAAATTCAGTTCCTTTAAACACTATGAGCTTACACTAAGACGGAGTAGTCATGATGCATCTTCAATATAAAAACCAAAAGATAGAACTTACTGGCATCATCTTGTTTGGGAGCTGGAAATTCTCACTTCCAGTAAATGTTCCTCCATTGATCCTCTCGTTAATTAAAGTTTCTCCTGTGGACCAACAGTTTAAAAAAGCGATAACAGAGTAGAATGTAGCAATAAGATCAAGACCTCCAGAAAATCACTTGGGAGGTAAAACACTCACCAAATTTATCAGGAGGTGCCACCACCATGCCTTTCAATAGCAAAGATAACTGAAATGAGATAATACGGCATCAATTTTAAGTTAATCTGAAGCAGCTTTCAATTTCTGAATACAACATTCTAAGGCTATCCTGGAATCAAATGCTGTAATGCAAGAAAGATTGCACCATCTAAGTAATGTAGTGTTTGCCTTATAATATGTGTCACTAGCACCTTGGTCAAAAATGAGTCATGGAATAGCTGAGCTTTTTCCTTCAGTTTGGCTTCATCCAGATCACTGTTCAGATGTAGGATGTCAACATAAATCATACATCTTGAATAACAAATATATTGTCATGAGCATGTAAAGGCAGCCACATGAGGATGAACATAACCCAGCTTTCCTTCAAAGCTTTGAGCTTCAGAAACACCAGATAACTTACTACAGGTTAGAATCCATATATTTTAGGGAATACGGACAATCAACTAAGAAATAACCTGATTTCTTGACTGATTTCACGCAGTTTCCTTGTTGCATTTCGATGTTCCTTCTCAAGAAGTGGAATGATTAGTGGAACACTCTCAATGTACCTTTCAATCACAATAACATTTGTATTATTCACAAGAATGATAAAAAAATATGATGTACTGTTAATACACGAGAATACCTCTTCCTCAGCAACTCTTCCAAAAATAGTCTCAAGTTACTCACTCCAATTCTTTCTTTCTCCTCTGTTGTAAGTGACCTTCCTAACTTGTCTTCAATAGACACAATATCTTCAGACTCTCTTGATGAGATGGCCTTCATGACAACATAGTAAAAAAAAAAAATTAGAGGCCTTATGAAAAAGCTACCTGCTTTTTACACATATAAGAAAAGGCCCAAATTTGGATATCTGATGGGCAATGCTGGCAAAATGGATGTAGTAAAACAAATACATAAAGCAGATCAGTTAGAACCTTCCAAATGTTATTAAAGCAGCTTTTTCCATCTCATGTTATTCCATCCCTTCAGAATATGTTGAGTTCAGGATTAAAAACTGTGCGGGAGTTCATCACAGATGTTACAAAATAAAGGGCGGTTATGTACAGAAAACGAAAATAAACTACAAACTGGCAGCATGATGTAATCTAGCCATTGGAATTAATAAAATATGTTCCTTTTTTACGAGACAGCACTTTCAAAATATAATTTACTTCAAACTTTTCACTAATATATTACTGTGAACACTGATGGTCAACATTTCTTATTTGATAATGTCTTGTTAAAAGAGTCAAATATTCAGCATTGCATTGATCTTACAAACAGTAATCACAAATCCAATAGCAGCACACATATTTCCAAAAATTGAAAGCGTTCTCAAGTACATTCTTGATCCCCGTAGGAAGTACAACCCTATCAGTTAGTCATAGATTATTCCTGGAGGTGTCTTTACCCTACAGAAAAAAAATACAAATTGTGCACATACTCTAGGAATGGCATCTTGTACTGGAGTCGGAGAAGCTTCAAAAGTCAAAACAAACATGTCTTATATATTTGAAATTAAAACAGATCAGCAGTTAATTAAAAAAAACACAGAAAGTACTACTCTATAGCTTCCATAGGCAAACTAGACTCCCTAAAATGCCCTTAGAAACTACAGGTTTTCAGTTAGTCATAATCCTCTTGAAAGGGAAATAACATCATACTTTACACATTTGCTCTAATGCTCTTGAATTTAACCTGATTGTTTTGTTAGGCACATAATGAAAGCAGATGATTGCTTTGCTTGTGCAGGAGAAAATTCAATGTCTACTTAATACTAAAGTTCAAGCATGTTTGTACAGTATATAACTTGACACTTCACAGACTGAAGCACAAAGATCTAAAGAATTTGGGTGGTACTGGCTTGTGGTACCTTCTTAAACTCTTCATTAGATCTGAACACCGCTTCATGGCAAGAACCAACCCTACCAGAAGGTACTGATGTGAAAAAGGGAGAATCTCCCAGTAAGGAAACATCTAGCACGCAAGTCGGTGGGTGAAGAAACACTTCAACATCAGAGGGCCGGGCAAACTGTGGTATTTTTGTGTCCAGTTTGGTGGAGACTAGAACAGTCCTTGCAAGATCAGGATCAACCTACAGTACCAAAAGGAAACAAAAAACTTTGTTTAGTGGAAACACTTTATCAGTTACATAAGGACTGTGCCAAGTCAAGCTTCAGTTGAAGAGTTAAAACTCAAGAAGGCTATATGGTCTTCTTTTTTAATGTATGGCAACCCAAGAAGTGAGTACAGCTGGTGGAAAATCATGCAAAATATCATAGTCGTATAGAGTTGTAGAGGACTTGTGCATATAAGAAGATAACTTAAAGAACCACCTGCATCACCACTCTCCGTGTAGTTGCATTACTCCAATCACTGCAATCTTCAAGGCACAGTATTATGGTCTCTTTATGCTGGATTTTAGCACGAACAAGGCTCTCAACAGCAGAAGCCTGGCTCTGCAGGTTGCAAGATTACCAAAGTTGAGCAGTTTCGCTGAGGAATCAAAGGCACTTAAAAATGATAAAAGAACTACTGTAAACTGATAGAGAGAGCCAAAGTAAAACAAAAAACAAGTACCTGCAAAACTCGGTTTTTACGGCCAGGAGCTGGAAGAATGAGGCCTGGAGTGTCAATAACGGTGAGATTGGGGCAATGCTTGTATTCTACCTTTATTATGATTTCCTTCTCTGAAAATTGGCAAGGGTCATTCTCCAACCTCATGTTTTCAGCTTCAATATATGCCTGAAAGTAGTTGAGCTTATAAATAATGTCCTCATGCCACATAAAAGTCTGGGGAAATATTAAACCGTCCAATGCAACAGTGGTCTAACCTTCTCTACATTAACATTCAGCAATCTGAAGGAAAGAAATGTGAAGATATTATTTCTGAGTTAATCAAACCATACAATAATGCAGAAGTTGCATGTTTGGCCTTGTGTATGTTCAATGACTTCATATACTATGTATAACGCTGATGCTCGCATTATAAAAAAAATGATGCTCCGTGGTATTGTTCTGTATATCACTATTTTTAGCAAGCATAATGTTAGCTACTAGCACGCTAGTTCGGACGCGTTGCGTAAAACTCCATCCTCCCCAGTCAGTTTTTAGTTTGATTAAACCCATTCTTCGTCAGTACAGGACACCGGCAATGACACAAACACATGGGGCACGTTGCAATTTACAGATATACGGATAAGAGAGCAGACAGAGCACACGGCAGCTGCCAGCAGCATTGCCACAATCACGGCGCGCCATCACCGAACATACGCACCTGGATGTCGGCGAGCGGCATGGGGCGGCCTGCGACCCCGGCGTCTTCAACTTCGTCCCCGGGGCCGGCGAGCAGGCGGCACCGCGGCGCGTCGCAGCGCGGGTTGAATCGGAGGTGGAGCGCGACGGGGCGGCGCGTCTTGGTGCCTCCCCCGACGTGGTTGAACTGGAACCCCATGAGCGCCTCTACCAGCGCGCTCTTGCCGTCCGTCTGGTGGCCGACCACCACGACGGCCGGCGCCCCCGCCGCGCCGCCCAGCTCGGCCGCCAGCGCCTGCAGCTCGTTGTACGCCTCGTAGAGGAGCTCCCGCGCCTCCTCCTCCTCCTCCTCCTCCGCGCCCGCCTTCGAGTCCGGCGGGAGCGGCGGCGTCGCCATTGGGATTGGTTGGGCCGGGGTGGGTTTCGTGGGGGGTTTGGAGGGAAGCGTGGTGGAGTGGAGTGGACTGGAGTGTGGGGGATGGTCGATGGAGAAAGGGGGAGGGGACTGGAGAGGTTCAAGCGTGCTGGCAGTGCGGGAAAGACGAAAGGTCCCCCGTCCCCGTGCTTATCCCCGGTTTTGTTTGCTGTCCTCACGACACGAGCCAAACATTTTCCTCTTGGAAACATTGGTCACTCGTGTAGTGTTATAAGGTCTTGTACTATCTGATAAAGATTCCTTAGCGACTCAGGGCCTGTTTAGTTGCCTGATTTTGGACAACCAAAATCACTGCGCCAGCACTGTAGTATATTGTAGTATTTTGTTTGTATTTGTGAATTATTGTCCAAATATTGACTAATTAGGCTTAAAAGATTCGTCTCGCAAAGTACAACCAAACTGTGCAATTAGTTTTTGATTTCGTCTACATTCAGTATTCCATGCATGTACCGTAAGTTTGATATGATGGGGAATCTTCTTTTTGCATAATATCAAAGTTGGTATTTTGGGGTAACACAAGACCTCAAACACATCTTGCAAAAAACAAGATGCTCTAGTACAGATTTGTCGTTCAAAGAGAAAAGGACATGGTTAAAGAAGGTCATTTCGCAAGAAACCAAATGGCATCATTTCGCGAGAAGCCAAATGGCATAACAGTAGCTCTCAAATTTTTTTAGCGCTTGTTTTTGTTTATGTCCTTTTTTTAAAAAAAAATATGTTTATGTTTATTTAGGCTGCAAACTTTATTGAAAAACCATCTTTCCTGAAGCACCAATAGCAAAAATGTACTAGCAGAACCAGTAAAGATTTATCTGTCTATATACTAGATAAATATCATATGCGGATTATATCATGACATAGCACGAAATCCGTAAACTAGCGACGGAATTTCCCTACTCCACAACATTCGGAACAGCACTGAGTAAATTTTAATCTTAAAAAGAAAGCATTGCTCAGGTTTGGAGTATCGTGGTGATGTTGTGCTTTTAACTTTCTGGTCACTTCTTACTCTCTGTCTCTTTTCTTTCCTTCATGTTCCTAAAGTGACGCATCTCTTTCTAATGCAGTACAAATAAAGGGCAACAAATCATTTTGGTACACTCTCTTAATGCTAATCGGATGGATTATTAGTTTATAACCATGAGATCAAGCAAGACAGGGCGACTTATGGCTCATCAGGTATCCCACAATTAAATATTATAAATATATAATAATGACCTTGGATTCTTTTCTTCTTTCTTTTTACAAGACAGGGCGACTTCAACATTGGTTGCGGGAATGATCCCAGAATACTGTATTTGTTCCCTATGGTCAATTTGGATATCCCCCTTTTTGGCTACTAATGCTCATAGGCAGAACCAAGATAGTCAGTTTTTTTTTTTTTGAAACGAGATAGTCAGTGACCTTCGCCTTCCTAGGACATGTTGAATTATCTCACAGCTAGTTACTTGTTTCACCTTGTCTTCTTCACAGCGAACCGAGTTCTCCAGAGGTTGTGCTTATGGGCGACGATAGTCGCGTGAGAATACAACTTGGACATTTTGACAGCAACGCTCAGCTTACGTTTGGTACTGTCAGGCTTCCCATCTGCAGTATTCTGGGCAATATCTGAAGAAGTTGTTGCAGCAAAGCAAAGGAGAACCACAGTGAGTCATATGCAGTGGCACTTAAAACTCAAAGTAAGAGGCTCTAACCTCCCCACATCTTGCATTGATTTTCAGTGATAAAATGCTGTCAGCCCTTGTCTCCCCAATGCTAACCACGGCTATTGGAGCATTTGCTTCGTGCGCAAGCCTGAATTTGGAATCATCAATCAAATACAATTTAGTCTTACTTTTAGAGATTAGTCACGAAAGAAGAAAATTTCAGCAAATATGATGACTAGCTCTTGATCATAAGTGTTAAATATTGTTGTTTATTTATTATGATACCTTGCCAGCCTAAAAGCAGACATTGTCATCAGTGCCGAACCAACCACCAGAAGTGCATCACAATTTCTTGCAGCCTCCTTAGCGCTTTCAGCTCTCTCTTGAGGAACATTGTCACCAAACATCACAACCTTCAAACATCAGAAATAACAGGTTAAATAACTTTGAATTTTCATATTCACGATTTGGTAAAATCACATTGACTTGAGAAAGAATACCAGGAAATTGGATAACATATTGACACTTTAACTCCAGTTCTAGTCATTGCTTGAGAGTAAGACTGGTCACTAAGAGTAAAGAAATCATATTTGATGCAAAATAAACTATTTTTGCTGCTACCAAATAATCTAAGCCACTAAACCTATATGGCTAGATGTGGCTTAAGTATCATTTTTCTAATTCAAACCGTAACTGAGCATCCTTATATATGATGAAGAAATCGACTGCACAAGCATCAGGGTAAAGAGAATCTCACATCAGGTTTTAGCACTCCACCACATTGATGGCAGTTAGGAATTTCAAAATCTTGCTCCCAAAACTTCTCATCAATCTCAATATCACCATCAGGTCGCTGCTGCATCCCAAAACTTTTGTCTGAACCCGGTTGCCCCACTTCCAAACTATCGATAGCTTGAGCCCACTGCAAACACAACAGTAATAGTAAGTCCTCCAGAGCTCCTGAAACCATCAGTTCGAATTAGGAAAAATAATAGGCGTTGATTCACTTTAAGATTTGGCTAGCAAGTGCATCAATCATCCACAGAAAAAATGTAATGATCTACTGATCAACATCACCATCTATGTAAGAGCTGGCTAAATGATCATTTCAGATGAACCACATTGGAATAATTCAAAAGGCAAACATATGTCAAATTTATAATATTGAGTCAACAACTTTACAAGGAAGAGAACACCATCTCTTTAACTTTATGTCTAATGTGAGACGAATAAAATTTCAAAGGGCTCATGCGAAACAAATACAATCGTCAATTTAAATGAGAAATAAAATAAGTATCAAATGGAAAACAAACCTTTGGGTTGAGGTCCTTCACTTGTTCCTGGAATGACTCTCGGCTGATGGATGTACCACAGTCTAAACAAATTACCTCATATACGCTCCCATGCAGTTCAAGTGGCTTACTGCCAGCACGATGATGCAACCTAAGTTACATGTGCAAAATGTGAAAGTGAAAACGTACACTTCTGTTCATTATTAGCAATAACATAGGCCCAGCTCATACCTATCCACATTTTGGGTAACCATCGAGTGAACACGACCAATCCTTTCTAGAGATGCAAGAGCATAATGGGCTGCATTTGGTTGTGCTCTTGTGAACCTTCTCCATCCAGCATAGCTCCTAGCCCAGTACCGTCTCCTAGCTCGAATAGACCGAACAAACTCCTGTTTTGTTCAAGTGGTAAGCACGCAAAGATAAAAAGAATCATCTTAAGCTTGTACCAAAAGCAAGGGGGAAATCCGAAAGGTGTCAACAAGAGATGACATTTGACAAGCAATGCTAGGCACACCTGATGAGTAAGTGGTTTAAAACCAGTACTGTATGCACCGTTAGGACTGCCATAAAACAAGAATTCTGCTAGTTAGAACATAGAGAGTAATGACTAATGAGAAGGCTGACAATATGGTTTCATGAACAGATTTAGCAATGCATGTACCTCCTGTAATCAGGAATTCCAGACTCGGTGCTCATTCCTGCTCCAGTTACCACCATGAGCCTTTTACTGAAGAGAGAAAAGGTAATGAAGCTCATTTTGCTTCAACTACAGCTCAGAAACATGAAAAGGAAGTTCAAGTATGAAGGGTCTTACCTCTTGTCGATAAATTGATACAGGAGGTCCACATCTTTAGAGCTTGGCGGATCTGAATCAGGAACTATCCGTTTATCTCTTAGAAACTGGATGTAAGTTTCACAATAATCCTTAGGTGCAACGGCTGATGAATGGTTATTTCTTGCTTGCAAGGAGCGAAAAGAGCATCTCAAGGAGAGAGGATTTTCCCTTCTGTATAGAAGTCCATTGTTCACTAATGCTTGAAAATTGCAGAAATGAGCACAGGATCCTGGTATGAAACAAATTTCAAGTACTTATTACAAAAACAAGAATCACTAAGTAAATATCCATGAAAAAGAGAAGTTCCCCTCAAGCAACTTGCCTCTAGATGCTGCCCGCAGAGCACCTGTTAGGCCTGCAATTATCTGAGTTCCATTACATGTGTAAGTAACTAAGTTGGTTGCATAAAAACCTCAACCTATCGAGTCAAACAAATTTATATTCATAAATTAAAAATGCAATCGCATTGGTGCATGACTAACCACAACCTAAACTTGTTCCAAGAGAACTCAATCACAGCATTACACCCCAAAAATGTAACTGGGGGCCATTTTGTAGTATCTTTGTTCCCCATTACGTCACAGCTGAGAATGTGAAGTGATACACAGTCTTCCCTAGCTTGACTTTGGATTCTTGTTTGAGGTGTCCAATGTCATCTCAATTTATATCTATTCTTGGAACCTACTGCCAAATGGAAACCCATTGATGCAAAAGGTTCAAAGTTTCATCTAACAAAAAAAGCCATTTGGTCCTGTTGAACACTATATTAGGGAGCCATCTGGGACAAGTATGAGGGCAAACTAACTCGTAGCAATGTCAGGTCAAATATATTGCGTTGAGCTACCGTGAAGCTCTGAAAACTGTTTGAGTTACTGATAAACGAATTTCTCCAATTAAACAGCATGACGCCTATCCACAAGTCCTCTCAGGCCTCAGTTGAGACATAAATCGCTAAACTCTACCCTGCGCTGATCTACCGTGTGCAGTCAATCCGCACAGTACCATGTGCCGGAGAGGAAGAAGAGAAGAGGAGGAAGCAAAGAGCTCCGTCTGGCGAGGGCGAGTGATTACCGAAGCCGAAGCGCGGTAGGCGTGCGTGGCCGGGGCCGCTGCCATCAGGCGCACCAGCTGGTAGGTGAGGGGCGAATCCTCTCCGGCGAGCGGCGGCGCGCGTGACGTGGAAGGACACGCAGTGCGACGCCAATTTTTAACTCTTCATTTGGTAAATTAGCGCGCCGGCTGATCTACCGTGTGCAGTCAATCCGCACACTACCATTCCCAATCCTTCGATTAAAGTGAAGCAAAGACCAGTGTTTTGAGGAGAGGAGGAAGAAGAAGGGAAGAGGGAAAATGGAGCTCCGTGGAGGCGGAAGTGATTACCGAAGCCGAAGAGCGGTAGGCGTGCGTGGCCGGGGCCGCCGCCATCGGGCGCTCCGGCTGGTAGGTGAGGGGCGGGTCCTCTCCGGCGCGCGTGACGTGGAGGCGCGGTCGCCGCGCGGTCCTGGTCCGCCGGAGGCCGCGAGGCAGGGGACAGTTTTGTTTGGTGGGAAATAAACAAGGCGAACAGACGAGACCGATTTGCGTAGTTGCCGTGCTACGTCAGCAGTTACGTGGCCCGCATACGTGTCAATTCTTGTGTTCAACTGCTTCATCTGACGAAACTAAAGAGGGGAGAGCAAATTTGATCATGCATCCATGTCACTGAGCTTGAGCCCTATCCTAGCATCAAACAAGTTTTCAGATTCTCAACCCTACATCATACCTCTCTGACATCCTCTTAAGCGTGTGTACGTGCAAAAATTCATGCAAGTATGTAACTCTCCTCTGACAGCTCGAGAAACTGAACTTGGAATAGCACAGCGCAAGAAACAGTATCAAAACATCTGCACGAGCATGGATGGCTGCAGCTTTGTCACCGGGTACATAAAAACGCTGCATACTGCAACCATGGATTTATCAATCGAAGCTGATGCCGAGAAAACGCAACCTGGAAATTTTTGCAGGTGGTTCTCAAGATGCAGTGTGAGCATATGACGGAACATTTGAAGAAATTTCTTTGAAGGGCATAATTGCAGAAATTGAAACTACAATTTAGATTGTCATGGGCTCATGGCAGAGCTAGCAGTTTTCTGAAGGTTTGCAAAGCATAACGATCCGTACAAGAAATAAACAGGAGAACATACTTTTATGTGTTTAAGTGTTTTTAATTAACATGGCCAACATTAGGACTGCTAAGATTACAACTGCTCGAGAAAAGGATGTAAACTTACAGGATATAATGATACAGACTACAAATAAACAGATTGCTGTCACGATAAAAAGGTTTCAGAAACAACGAACCATCCTCCATCCCTACGTAAAATGAAATCTAGGGGACAAACTGAACTTTCAAGGTTCATTCATGTTTGGGGTGAAGTTCAAAAATAGAAACAAACATGAGACACCTTTATCTTGTCTTTTGATGAATCCTTCTGTCAGAACCAGGCAGCTAGATCATCAAGCTGTTTGGATCTTAAGGTCAAATTCCATCATTTCAGATGCCAGGTCTGAATGGAGCCCTTAATCCTCATCATAATTCTCTGTTGATGTCTACAAGCAAATTATCGTGTCTTGTGGCTTTCTGTAGACATAAGTTTAAAAGACAATCATCCAACAGAAAAGCTATGCTACAGATGGGAGAAATTTCTGTACGTTGATAATTGTACCACAAATGAACATACGCATAGGAAAACATCAATATGTCTACATCTCAGTGAGGGCCACGTGTGAAGGAAGAGGAGTGAGAGGAAGGAGACTCAAGTGACAAAAGTTAAATTTCCTAGGGATGGAATACATAGTTACATACAAATGCAGTGCAATACTGAGAACTGAATACTTCCTTGGCAGAAGCAAGCCGTGGAGTAACAGAAT